>NC_139018.1:54109859-55309859 GCF_964374135.1 Grampus griseus
GTTACATAACTTCTCTGAGTCTCAATTTCTTCACTTAATTATTAGCTTAAAGATAGCAGCATTGGGCTTCCCTGGTGGCGCAGTGGTTGAGAGTCCGCCTGCCGAGGCAGGGGGACACGGGTTCGTGCCCCGGTCCAGGAAGATCCCACATGCCGCGGAGCGGCTGGGCCCGTGAGCCGTGGCCGCTGAGCCTGCACATCCGGAGCCTGTGGTCCACAACGGGAGAGGCCACAACAGTGAGAGGCCCACGTACCGCAAAAAAAATAAATAAATAAAAAGATAGCAGCATAGACTAAATGGTATCTGGAGATACCATCTGACTGCAGAAGTCCTGGTATACAAGCTCTGGGATTGTAATTCAGGGCCAAGAGAATAATATAATGACTTATAGGTTTGTAGAGTCATTTCCACAGCAGTATTATTTTCTCTGCTTCTCATTTGAGCCTTGCAGCCTCTTATGCGATATCTGGGCTTAGACTATTAGCTACTTCTGTCACATAAAGAAACTGAGCCACAAAGAGGTTAATACCTTCACCAAGATCACAAGCCTAGTAAGTTGAGCAACCATGATCAACTCCAGAGTCTTCTAGCTCCAAGTCTAATAATGCTTTTTCCACTGTACCACATTTTTTCTCACACAGGTCTGATATCCACATTTCTGAAACTGCACTTTCAGACGCATTCTGGTATCTTTTGAGAAAAATATACCTTTCCAGCTTTACTTGGCCAGTTGAGTTTATAAAACTTAACATGTAATTGAACAGTGCAGGAATATGTCCTGGGTTTATGAGAAGCATCAAAGAAACACTTTCCTAGCCTTCATATATCTCTAAAGATAATCCACAAACACAGATGGTCCTCAGGCAGATAATAGGTGAAGTATAAAGTCAGGGCTTAAAAATCCTCTCTCTTGCTACCTTTGCTCTCTGTCATCTGGAGAGATGCTTCATGGACATGGCAAGAGTATGAGTATAGCCAACTGGCAGATTTCAAACCAATTAAGACATTTAGTGATGAAGGGAGGGACTAATGCAAAAAATAACCAATCAGAGTAAATACGTAGGAAAATGATATAAAATATGGATAAGAAGCCATCAGTTTTTTAATACCCAGTTCCAGTCTTATGTCCTTCTTTCAGACTCCCATGGCTACTCAAGCTTTCATTGAGTTCCTTCTCCTTGGAAGGAACTCCTTCTCTATAGTATGTACTGTCTCTTCCACACAGGTTGAGACCTTATTATTCTCAAATTGCCCTAATTGTGAACACCTGGCTTTGGAAACCATATCCACATCCAGAAAGTCATGCCTCTTACTTTCACAGTTCTCATTTATCCCTTGGCTACTAAAGATATATCCCAACCCCTGTGCTCAAGAAGGAAGATGGGTTTCTACTATCCCAGTTAAAATTTAGGATTATGTTCTCCTAGAGCTTTTAAGTTCTATAGCACCATTAATCCAATTAATTATAAGCATAAATAGCTTTTCTAGACTGGTTTATTATGGCCACACAATATTTTTTTTCTGTGAGGAAAAAGTATTTTGATTTTTAAGTGACTGTCTCCCAAATAATCTTGAAACATACCCTATTTATAAATTGGGAGCAGTCCACATTCCAGCTTGTACTGCTCACTAAAATCATATTTTCCCTAACTACGTTGCTGTATTCTACTAGACTTTCCAAAATTCTATCGAAGTCCTGAGTCTATAGCACATGCTCAAAACAAAGTGCTGTTGACTGATCAAAAAGCAGAGAAGTTCTGCAAATATAAATAAGGTCACAGGAAAACTTATAAATTACAGCTCTCCCAAACCAACAATTATACTAGCCTATGTTGTCAATCAAGCTATGTAAATATTTCAGAGTACTCTGCTATAGCTGAGCTCTTGAACTTACTGTTTTAGAAGAGTAAGCAGAAAGGCAAAGTGGCATCAAACTTAGGAAGAGGTAGAGGGAGATGAGATAAAGACAGAGGGAGACTGAGAGAATGAAACACAGAATATTACATGTGAGGAAGAGAAAGCAAACAAGGAAGAGGAGAAACCTAGGAACAAAGAGAGAAGCAGAGGGAGACAGACATTAAAATAATGCTGAAATGCTATGAATAAAAATTACCCAAAGCTAGGCAGTTATTGATTACCTAAGGGAAAATGATCAATAATTTTTTCAGGTTTTCTCTTTCTAGACTTTCTTAGTTTCTACATCAAAGAGAAAAGAAAGTGGAATAAGAAACATAAAACTGAGTAAATATATGTAAAGTATGCTCCTGAAAGGGTATTTCTCTGGGAAAACTGTGATAGAGATTGTTGGTGTCTATTTGTCCAACCTTCCAGTTATGTATCTCTTCTAACTTCTTAGAGTCTATACCTCCTCCTGATCTGATTTTTAATAGAAATACTTGTAGAAAAGGCCCTAAATTGTATTCACACTGAAGTGTAAAGGTCTAGTGTTCAGGGCAGTGTGTCCAAATAATTTCTTAGCAAATCAAGAATACTTTTGAGAGTGAAAGGAGGTACTATTAATTATGCCAGGGAAATAGATGCAATGCAGGACTGGTCTGGAGGAAAGGGGAAAGTATGATCACTTCTTAGTAGGAGAGAGAAATTTGGGGAAAAGATCTCTTCCCTGAGTCTCTAAAACAAGATAGGTTATTGCTTCATGCCATGTAGTGAAGTTAGCTCTATATCAGCGTCTCATATAGATCAAATGACTACACTAAACTATTTTGTATATTCTCAGAATGTTATGGAACAACAAGACATATAGCACTTCAAATTACAGTCCTATAACAGAGTCATTCTAATATGTTCTGTGTTCCTGAATACCTAATGCAATAATTTACAAGAGTGTTGGCTTGTAGAGCTACAAATACCTTCCAGTTCATTAGCAGTGCAAATGGAAATGCTAACAATTGCCTGATTTGCATTCATATGTGATTTTAAATAATCCAGGTCAAGATCTCTCCTATTTTTCCTAATTATAGAAAATTCATGTTAGAATGCAAAATATATATTCTTCAAATAAACCAGAGATATTTCTAGCAAATAGAATTTTTACAGTTATATATATATATACATAATTCATTATATCTTTGAAGGTTAGGTCCACAAACAAACCACATAATCAGCTTGCCAGAAAGTTTAGTCTGTTGATACTAAAAATTGGCAAAAAATATATATTAGAATTAATAAGATAATTTTACTGCAAATCCAAGCTTTATAAAATGTCCTTTGCACTCGGTGTACATTTTTCTAAAATTTTGCTGTCCCCATTTCTTTGGCTGTCTTCTGATTGAACCACTCACAAAGAAAAGAAGAGGCCTAAGATAATGGCAGGGTCATAAAACTTCTTATATCTAGTCAACCATACCTGGTGTTCTCTTAATTTATGACAGACTGACTTATTCCCTGTAGGCATCCTACAAGATTCCTCTAAACAGACATGCAGGCGATGAATTCAAGATTCACTAGAAAATATCCTAAGTTTAATTGTCAATTGTTTTGTGAATGTCCCAACTAGTCTTAATTTAGGTGTCAAAATCAGCACATTTTATAAAGAATTTTAAATGGTGATATAATTAAAAACCATTAATTCATTATTTATTCAAGTATCTATATATATATATATATATATATAAAAGATACTTAATGTAGTGACACCGTTACAGCATATGAGAATGAACCAGACAACAAGAACATTGTACCAATAGTGTTTATGTAGCAATGGGGGAAGAGTCAGAAAAAAATCAAGGTCAGAATTGTACTGTTCACATTTCTCTACTGTGCCAAATAGAGGAAATTTTAAGCCATTCTCAATCTATATAAATTAAGTGGTATAAAATGCTTAGCATACAATACATTCTTATATAGGTAAGTGAAGGTGGGCCACTGCTGTGTTACTTAGACTACAAAGCTACCTACCTGCTTAGATTCACAAGTGCTAAGAGGGCTTGTCTCCTTCTTAATCAGTTAGGTTTAAAAAAGAAACCTAGGCTTTTAACACTGAAGTCTCACACTATACGATGATGCAGTTAAAAATATAATAATTCTGCTAAGCTCTCCACAAATAAGCAAAGCAATGTAAACTGTAGAGCTCCGACATTATTTATCAAGCAGCATAAAGACGATAATATGTACTACAGATGTGTCACTCATTGAGAAACAGACTGTTTAATGCTCTTCACTTTCCCACAATTTCAATTCACACCTATCCCAGAGAACTCATGAAGTAGCATCAAGCTGCTCTCTCAAGACGTCAAGTTCTCTTAAGCATTTGTAAGAGAACGTGCATATTGAAATGAGTCCTGAGACATGTCATTAACAGAGTGAGTTTTTAAATGGAGAATCTATGGATATAGGATCAGCACTCTCATTAAGATTAAAAACTAAGTGGATATCATTACAGAGTCACAAATTAAATTTCATTTCATCTTCAAGTGACAGGGCTATGGCCTACATTTGTTCATTTTGTCTAAAACACAAAGGGATCTGACAGAGGGTGTGGATGGGGCTGAAATTCAATCTGTGCTCTCTGCTCACTAAACCCTATGCTCTGGTGTAGGGTCTGCAAGAGCCTCCAGGAAAAGGGTGCCTCTTCCTAATTCATCTTCCTAGAAAAGTTTCCTTTTTATAATTCTCCCAAACATTCTGTATAGGCTAGCAGATCTTGGACAAGTGCTACTAGCACTACCACCTATCATACAACTAAAGTCAGCAATAACTACACAAAGAAGGTTCCACAGACCAAGCCTTTTTCCTATCAAGCATCCAGGGTTAATTTTGAAGATAAGAGTTGAAATTCAAACAGTTAGTTTCCATAAATGTAAGCCTAAAAGAACAAAAAAGTCTCAGAAGTGAAAATGTTCTTTGTATGAGGAGATGATGCTACTGACCACTTTAGCTACATGCTTCAGGAGTTTTCTCCATAGCAGTAATGACTGGACACAGATTCACACATAATCTATCACCAAGTCCCACTTGTGATCAGCAACATAGGCCTGGTATAAGCCATAGAGAGTAGTGTCTGACTAAATGGACTGAAAGAATTAAATCAATTATCTTGACCTCAGCAACACTGAGATCTAAACTTTGAACTAAACTAGCTCCTAATCCAGCTAAATATCCCTAAAGATACTCTGTTGTTGGGAGCACCTTGAGGGCCTAGGCTCTTAATCACCACTCTCTGTCCTTAGCTCCCAGCATAACACTGGGAATGTAGATTCAATAAATGTTAGCTGAACAAATAAGAGACATCTAGAAATAGCCATTTAACAGTTCTTAATATCCATGTAGTAAGCTCAACAGTGAAGGTAATTAAAATCCTATCTGTTGTGGAATCTAAGCTCATTTTCTTTTATTAGTCTCTGAATGCAATTCTATAAATATGTATTGAATACCGATTAAGTATAAGGCACTACACACTTAAAACTGTGAGGCATACAATGATAAACTCATACAAAGTTGCTGTTCTTAAGGTGATTAGTGTTTCATTATGGTGATAGAGGTACAAAGGCTGAGCGTATCAACTAGTGTGTTGCCATTTTCTACTAATAATAAGCAAGAAACCTACAGACAATGGAATTCATTTCAGAGTCACCTTAGGAACCTGAGCTGAACTGCCATAGTTCACTTTGAACCAAAGTGAATAGCAAGAGATTTGACACTAGCAAGGGGATTTTGTTGAACATTTTCATGTCAGATTTCCCAAGATTCCAACACTCAGTTGTTCTTCCAGGGAAGACAGAGTAAATGTTGTCATGGTACTCAAGAGCAGAGTGATGATCAAGACTGAAGAACGGAAGATCTCGCAGCAGGAAACTGAAAAAAGAAAAAAAAAAAATAGGGAGCCCAGTCTACTGCCCAATAGTACTGGAAGTATGTTACATGTTTCTTGCACCTTGATTCTTTCCTATGTCCCAGGGCCACTGCCACTCCCAGGAGGATTTACAAATACCTTATGCCCAGTAATTGACACAACATTCTAAAATGCAAAAGTATGATCCTTGTGCACTTTACACCTTTTGTATCCATATTAAAAAATGCTATAATTACCCAATGGCTTGTCAATACTACAACATGCTTTGAGAAACAACTGCAATAAATTATCTTGAGTAGGACTGGTTTCAATTTGTTCCTCATCCAATTTGAATACCAATCATCTAATGAGAACAGTTCGTATTATGAAATTGGCACATCTCACTATGATCTCATTTTAATGAGAAAATTGCACTGTGAGATTGATGTTGCCTTTGAATAGGTTCTTAGTATTCTTCATTTGGGTTATCTGATTCTTTGAACCATAAGTCAGAATGCTGCATAGTCAAACTGAATGAGGCAGTTGGCGAACGATACAGTGCAGATACACACACACACACACACACACACACACACAAATCAAAATGTTATTGCATGCAGCAATCATTCATAAATGTAATAGGCATTTCACAGTCTCGTATTCTCATAACAGAGAATAAAATGAAAAAGAAAATGTCACATGATTAATCATTTCTCCTGACAAAAAGTTTAATAGGAAAGGGAGAATGTTGCATTACCAATGTAAATCAGTGATTATGGCCTTAATGTTATATTTCCATGGCTATTCCATATTGCTATGTTCAAGATAGCCTGAATCTCCCTCCTCCATAGGCATCGGCTGGTTTCAAGATAGCCCCAAGAATGTGACAAAGCTCAAGAAACAGTAAAAAAAATTATAAAAATGACTAGTGCAACAAATGACTTGCTCTTAATGATATATTCTTTTTAAGAACAGCTTTTAATAAATTGAGGCACTGATGCAAATACTAACTTTCCAAATGCCAAGAACAGACAATACATTATTTTTCTTTTAAAATATACAATTTTTAGGATATACCAAAAAAAACAAAATAAAATTAGAAGCAATGTGAATACAAAATGGTTCATTATTAAATGAAATGGCCTGACTACATGGTTTGCTCTAAATTCAATAAGCAGAAGATAGTTTTCACTAATAAGAAGAAAGCAATTTCCTCTTGAAAGGGAGAGATCAGAAAGCTTTGTCAGTTTCAGATCCCAAAGCATCTAACTGGAAGCAGGATGAAGGAAAAATAGTGAGCAACTATAAAAATCAATAAAATAAAAGATCAAAAATCAAAAAGAGGTAATGGGTTATATTTGAGATAGAGATAATATTGATTAGAAAATGAAATAAAATAATAAAAATATATTACTGAATTTCCTCCTGTAAGTTACTTGGGAATTTCAAAACTAAAAATAAATTGCAATTCAGTTCCTTTAATAGAGGCCACTAATATAGGAGGCATTAAGCTAACATGATGGCAGCCGGACTAAAAATGCATGTCAAGAACAGAAAGAGCTGGGCTTCCCTGGTAGCGCAGTGGTTGAGAGTCCACCTGCCGATGCAGGGAACACGGGTTCGTGCCCCGGTCTGGGAGGATCCCACATGCCGCGGAGCGACTGGGCCCGTGAGCCATGGCCGCTGAGCCTGCACATCCGGAGCCTGTGCTCTGCAACGGGAGAGGCCACAACAGTGAGGGGCCCGCGTACCGCCAAAAAAAAAGAACTGAAAGAGTAAAGGTAATTAATTTGGCTTTCTTCTATTTCACAAATCCGAGTGTGAACATATGCCTAAGAAACCCAAAGACAAAAGACAACTGCTATTCCCAAGGAGATTTATCCTTGATTTGAAGAAATATCTGCAAAGGCAGCAGATCTGACATGCAGGTGGGTGATAATGAACAGCAATGGGAGAAACAGCCACAAAAAATAATCTCAGAACATTCCAATTGCTTTGATTCCTCAACCAATCACTTGATTATAAAAAGAAATAATGATAATCCATGTATCCTGGGCTGAAAAGTAAAAATATTATAGAAGTGTAAATCTCTATCTTCAAAGAAGAAAGTTATTGAAGAATTTTAATGGCATAAAACTTAACATGTTTGAGCTCCATTAAATAATTTGAAATACTAAAATCATAGAAACAAAATACCATAAGCTGTATGGAAAGAAGAGAACAGAAAGTTCCCAGCCAGGGATTTTGTGGCAGCTGAGAGCTGTGTGCTGTGGTGTGCGGCAGGGCCATGGGATTAGACACAGCTCCTGGACGGCTGCTGCAAATTTTAAACCAGCATATGTGCAAGGGGAAGAAGCAGCCCATTAGTAAACCTTTCAAATATAGTTGGGCTCCCAGGAGGTTAGTTTGTACATTATTGAAAGAAATAACTTTGACTGCACAAAGATTTGTGGAGCATTTCAATTGCCCTGAGATAATTAAGAATTTGTTGAGTGAACAAAAATGGAAACCTTAAAATCACAGTGGCTGAACAAATTATTCCAAAACGGCATCATTTATTTGATAGTAAAATAAGTTTGGACAAAAATTAACAGGAGATTCAATTGCGGTCACTTAAACTGTCTGAAAGAATACAAAACAAAGAACAGAGGGCCATGGAGTTGTTGTGTTCCCCCTTCAAAGAAGGGTAGAGAGCCTCCATTAATACCTATAATTCAACATGTATCATATCTGATTGAAATTCAATGCATTTCTTGGCCTATAACTTAGAAAACTTCTCATAATAGATTCCCTATAATCATAGCATTGGTACAATCTGCTAAAATGTTCAATAAGGCAGTTGCACTTGGACTACAAGCATCATAAAATTTTCATTTCTGCTCTGTGATTGGGTGGTTAACTCTGGTGAAAATTCTTCTGGCTAAATGTGGCTTTGAATAATAAAGTCACTGTCCTTTAAAAGAGACTGCTGGATATATGAAATGAAGGATGGTTTTCACTTAAACCAAGTTCCATTAATGCATCTTAAGTGTATTATCCCTGTGCTTATGAGGGAAATATCCTTGACAGCTAGAGAGAAGCTACTTTCCTTATATATTTAAAGGAGACACATCAAACTCAGACAAGCAGAGTATTCTATTATGCAAAAGAACAGCTATAACTATAGACGTCAAGAAAAAAGGAAT
This sequence comes from Grampus griseus, assembly GCF_964374135.1. Classification (NCBI taxonomy): domain Eukaryota; kingdom Metazoa; phylum Chordata; class Mammalia; order Artiodactyla; family Delphinidae; genus Grampus; species Grampus griseus. The sequence continues at coordinate 54,118,836 of NC_139018.1, forward strand.
TTGAAAAGCAAGGACAAGTGCACAACTGAAAAACAAATGGGATCAGAAAAGTCAGAGAGCAAAAGGTCAGGAGTAAAGTATGTGTGTTTTCAGTTTCTAACCACTTTCCTACTTTTTTCCCAACATCTTTATGACTTTTCAATTTTTCTTCTAGGAGAAGAGGTTTTTGATAACAAATATACTAACACTATAACTGACAAAGTCCATCATTAAATCATGCTTACTAGTTATATTAACAGGTAATGTTTCCTATTCACAGGGTGTTTTTCCCTAACCAGGTTACGTTTCAAGAGCCAAAGAAGATGTCATTGGGGAAAACCCCTGGGGTCAGAGAGTTCGGATCATTATTCTTCCTCTGACTTCTTTTAGTGCCATAAGTGAATTACTTGATCATACACAGAATGAAAAAGAATGGAGAATAGCAATGGAGCTTGACATTTAAGCCTAAAACCATACCTGCTGCCCATTCCTTGAGTCTAATAACAAATCATCCATGGTGTTAATTTTTAAAATTCCCAAAAGTCACTTGCTCATTGGAATCGAAGTCTAAGGGTCATTATGTCAGCATAGTAAGTCCAGCAGACGCTAACAAAATCATTACAGCTTACATTTCAAAAGTTTCTTTTATAATTAATAAGTTCTGTTATGTATCCAAACACAGAAGGAAAATAGTTAAACATATCCTGGGATTTTTCCAACACATACCAATCATAATGATGGAAAGGCATAATTTCTCTACTTCCTTTCAGGTTACGATACTTAATATTCTATTCTAAATGGTGATAAGATTTAGACCAGCTCAAGGAGGCCCATGTTGATTTTTTATAGCTGCAAACACCATCTATATTTTTATTCCTCAAAAACACATCTGTGTAACCGACCCTGACTTTTACCTAAAATCAAATACTATATTTCCAATTGCCAATTAGACAACACCACTGACTGGCCCATCTTCTCCAAACTCTAGATACTATTTGCAAACAGCATTGCCTTCCCTCTTTGAATTGACTCCACTTCTAATTTATTTTATTTTTTAATTAATTTCTATTGGAGTATAGTTGCTTTATAATGTTGTGTTACTTCCTTCTCATTCAGATCACCATAGTACATTAAGTAGAGTTCCCTGTGCTATACAGTATGTTCTCATTAGTTATCTATTTTATACATAGTATCAATAGTGTATATGTGTCAATCCCAATATCCCAATTCCTCCCACCTCCCCCTTCATACTTGGTATCCATACATTTGTTCTCTACTTCTATGTCTCTATTTCTGCTTTGCAAATAGGATCATCTGTACCATTTTTCTAGATTCCACATGTATGCGTTAATATACGATATTTGTTTTTCTCTTTCTGATTTACTTCACTCTGCATGACAGTCTCTAGGTCCATCCACGTCTCTATAAATGACCCAATTTCTTTCCTTTTTACGGCCGAGTAATATTCCATTGTGTATATGTACCACATCTTCTTTATCCATTCCTGTTGATGGACATTTAGGTTGCTTCCATGTCCTGGCTATGGTAAATAGTGCTGCTATGGACACTGGAGTGTATGTATTTTTTTGACTAATATAACTAATATATGAAAGTGAGTAGAACAGTTCCTGGCATATTAGCCAGTGCTTCCTAGGGGTTAGTTTCTTTTCTCAAATTCCCTGTTTCTACTAATACCCTACAACTCTGTTAGTCCCCAAACTTAATATCTCAGATCTTAGACCATTCCCTGTGCTCTATTGTCTTTATCAAGTCATTTCTCTATTCCTGCTTCTCCTGTTGTAAGCCAGCTTTCTTCATACATGGATTACTGCATTAGCATTCTATACTTTATAATTATAATTTACTCCCATCTTTTCCCCTACCACCTACAATATGACATTTCTCAGTTCTCAGATTAATGTTAATAAAGACCTACATTTAGCATGCTGTTCCTCTTTACAAAACCTACAGCAGATTTGTATCATGTAGAAGTCTGAATATGCGTATAAGAGACAGGCTGTGTAAGTTGAGAGGCACTAGTATTCCATGCTGGAATTCCTTCCTGGCATTTCTTGGGAAACTTATGTTTTGCCAAATCTCCCCCCGCAAAAAAAAAATCAGTTAAGAAATCAGAAAGGTTGGGGTTTCCCTGGTGGTGCAGTGGTTAAGAATCCGCCTTCCAATGCAGGAGACAGGGGCTCGAACTCTGGTCTGGGAAGATCCCACATGCCGTGGAGCAACTAAGCCCATGCGCCACAGCTACTGAGCCTGCGCTCTAGATCCTGCGAGCCACAACTACTGAGCCCACGTGCTACAACTACTGAAGCCCCCGTGCCTAGAGCCCGTGCTCCGCAACAAGAGAAGCCACTGCAATGAGAAGCCTGCTCACCACAATGAAGAGTAGCCCCCACTCGCTGCAACTAGAGAAAGCCCTCGTGTAGCAACGAAGACCCAATGCAGCCAAAAATAAATAAATGAAATAAATAAATTAAAAATAAAGTTATCCAAAAAGATAAACTTAAAAAAAAAAGAAATCAGGTAAAAGATAAAAAATTGTTATAATTCTCCTGAGAAAATTAAAGTTAAAAAATTAACATAGAGATACTATTGGTGAGAAGGAAGCACTGATATCAAGTTGGAAGCAAGAGAGAAAACACTGTTCAGTCAGTCTTGCTTGTAGCTGTTGCCTTGCTATAAGTGTATATGTATTCGTGGTCTTGTCTACTGCTAATTGTCAGTCATTCTTTCAAATAAAATAAATATCAATATGTTTACATGCATATTATACTGTAAACAAATTCTATGAGTGAAATTCCAAATACTAACAGATAATGGAAGCAAAATAATAGCTTAAATTGGCAGTTTTGACAGGTGATTCTCAGTGTGCTGTTAATATTACTTAGAGATCCAAACATTACACTATTTGAACACTACCCAATAATGTTGGCTGGCATTTTCCAGCGTTTGAATATTTACTATACACTATTATCCTTGTAAATACTCCTAAATCAATATTTCCTATTTACTTTACAACTTTTTAAGAAATCCATAATAACATAAAAAGTATGAAGTATTTTAAGAAAAACTTAGGACTTCAGGAATTCTCAAGAATTCTGGGATTTTCAATTTCTTATTCCTGAATCCCAAAGATTAATATCTGTCAAGAATTTGGACACACTAAGAAATACAAAACACAATTCTAATAAGATCAAAGGAAATAAAACTAACACAGAAAAGACCAAGAAGGTAGCATTAGAGATCAGTTACAAACACTAAAGCGTAAAGGGGTCTATAAATGCAGGGGAATGAGTTAGATACAGAAAGAAGAGCACATACAACAGCTTACTTGGAGGGCAGTGAGTCATCTGGTTTCTTTACCATGTGGAGGACAAAACAAGGCTATGGTAGATAAGACTAAGGTAGAAAAAATGTTGAGGCTACATTTTGAAAGGCATTGAACACTTAAAAGCCAAGTGTACCTATTTGAAATCGGTTCAACAGATAGTTGCTTAATGTTTATTTTCTCCATGAAATCTTTCCCAGTGATTTTCACACCTCCTTATTTGAACTTCTATAGAATTTAGCATTTTTACCATACAAATTAACAACTCTGAGCATGTAAGGATCTCAGGGACAGGTTTTAGTGCTACCTGATTATTACCACTTGGGACCAAGAAATGCCTGCATCTTGTTATGTCAAATACCTTCTTCCCTGCAGGGTTCCTGGGGAAGCCCTATGCACTAAAGAAAACAGCAGAATGGAAATCAAAGTACCATTGAATTTACAGTTGAGCAAGTAGCAGAAAGTCTTCATGCTTAATTGAACCTAACCTATATCATGGGGCCTGGAGGCAAGTTCAGGATCATCTAAAAACAGAGAACGTAAGTGAGAAAGAATTCAGAAGAGATCCTAGAACAAGAAAAGAAGAAAAAGAGAGGGAGATAGTTGGATTTACTCCCAAAGACATAGGTTCTGCCTAGGTGTACTTAGTACTGTGACAAAAAACACAAGATAACATATAGAACAGTCATGCCTTAAAGGTGTAAAATTCTGCTCACTAGTAAGCCTTAGTGAAGTAATGATTCTGGGCTCTGACCAATTTTGACTATTTTTTTGTGAGGGTCAGGGAGCATCTAGTAGAAGAGAGCTGATGTGGGTGTATCAATTAGCTATTACCTTAAAATATTACCTTAAAATATAATTTCTTTATAGCAGCACTATTGACATTTTGGGGCCAGATAATTCTTCATAGTAGGGGGCTGTCCTGTGCATTGTAGGATATTTATCAGCATTTTTGGCTTCTACCCACTAGTTGCCAGTAGCACCCCTCAAGCTGTGACAACAAAAGATGTTCCCAGACATCACTAAATATCCCTGGAGGGGGCAAAATCATACCTGGTTCAGAACTATTACCTTAAAACAGCCACCATTTCTTTTCACTCACATGACTCGTGGTCACATGTTGGGAGTTCAGCTGACCCTGGGCTGGGTACCTCAGCTTCATCCTGCAGGTTCCACTGGACTTAGCTATTCTCTGTAACTGGAGGGGGCAAAATCATACCTGGTTCAGAACTATTACCTTAAAACAGCCACCATTTCTTTTCACTCACATGACTCGTGGTCACATGTTGGGAGTTCAGCTGACCCTGGGCTGGGTACCTCAGCTTCATCCTGCAGGTTCCACTGGACTTAGCTATTCTCTGTAGGTTGGGCTCAGGTCTGCACTAAGTATGTTCATTCTAGCGCCCTTGCTGAAGGACAACAGCTATCTAAGGGAAACTCTTCACATAATGGTGGCAAAGCCACTTGCCAGCAGTAGAAGAACTTTCATTTACATAGCAAAGTGCACAGATATAAGAAGAGGTGAAGAACTGGGGGTTATAATTCACTCTATTACAGTGTATCTGCTGAAAAAAGAAGTCTCTTCCCCACAGATGCCATACCTTATAATTCTCTTGCTCTTTATGACATCAGGTATGTTAGCAGTTGCAAGTGTCTAAATAAATAGATGCATGTTTGCCTGCCTTCATCCTCAGTCTATGTCTGCAAGCCTCATGTCTCATCAGATGTGAAATAATTCAAAAGGAAAACCATAAGCCATTTTAGCTAGAAAAGATATTGAACTGTGTCACAGAGCAGCTGGTGGGGCCCTTTGTCCCAATACAAGCTCTGCTTTGGCTGAGACCCCATTCAGGAAATAATTCTCCTCATCAAAAGGACTGACTACAACCTCTTCAACTGCCATATCAGGAAAAAATTAGGACACAACATGAAAAATTGAGAGATGCAGATATCAAAAATGTGAAGAGATGCAGGACCACAAACAGAGAAGTTATCTGAGAGCATTTGTACCAATTCATCAGTGGGAGCAAACTTCCTTTGGAATCTAATTGATAAAGATTCTGTGATGAAAGACAGATTCTATTGCAAAGAATAGTAATGGTTCTAATGCAAGCAAAATCTTGGCTTACATCACCATAGGGCCTAGAAGACTTGAAACAACAAAATAAGAAGGGAGTCCATACACAGTAGGAGCAAACTATTCTCTTCTGCTTTAGAATTTTCACCATGTGAGAAACGTTAGCAGGTTTTACACCAGAGTTCTCAATATCATTTATATTTGGCTGGATATAGTACCACGTAACTACAGAGCAAACTGCACTTAAGTTCTCTCCCCATGCAGTGGATTCAGTTATTCTACATCCGTTCTTCTGTGGTCTTCAAGATGCCTAAACTAAAGAACTTATCCAGGTCTTATTCAAGATGGATATCTGCATTAGTGAAACCACACATGACTGTCGGTTAATTAATTGCCTTGTGGCAATTCCAGTCTGGATGAGCTACACATTTCAGCTATTCAAGATCATTCTAGAAGCCTCGGGAAAGAGTTCACACAAAATGTGAATCCAGTATGATGTGGAACACGTTTCCCCCATTAGAAACCAAAAGAATCAAGGTGACAGTATCTCAGTCTATTTAAACATGCTTTTCTAACTCTGAGTTTTCCACTTAGTTAGGAATATATTACAAAGGAGAGTATAAAGTGTTACTGAGCTGTCCTTAACCTTCAAAAAATTCCAAGTATGTGCTGTAGCTATAGACTATAATATTCAAGGATCTCCCTCTTCCCACCATATTTTCCAGTGTTTTTATAAAATATAGATTCCGGAGAAAATGTTACCTAAATTAGACTAAATTCCGTATTATTGATCTTTATGACCTCATGCTTCCTTTGCTATGGCACTATAATTACCTTATAAAAGAAAGAGTGAAATAATAGATGACAAAAACATTCATTGAACTTCCCTCTCACCCAAGCTATCATCTGGAATCTATGAGTCTCTCAACCTTTTTCTAAAACTATTAATATTATTGCTGTGTTGACCTTTGCTGCTGTTTGCCATTTATAAATTTACAGATCAGCAAGCACCAGTAAATCTTGTCAGAATTAATGCAAATATAAGACATAGTCATTACTGGATCCTCACAGTAAAGAATAGCTTGCTACAATGTTATTACTGAGACACAATTTATCCTGATTTCCAGAAAGATGAGACACCCTGAATGCAGGCAGTAAACCTGCTCTGAGAAATAAATTTCACTGGGGTTGCCCACACAGAAGTTTGCTCATGCGGATGAATGCTATCAGTGCAGTGAGTGGCAGAGTGATTGATTCACTCCTGAGTATCTCCCATCTCCCCCCTGCTGGAAAATGAAAGTTAATTTGCTCTCATTTGTTCTCTTCACTACAATAGCCATTTTTAGGGGTTGAATTCAGAAAATGAAGATGGGTAAATCATGGTCCAGATGACTCCATCCCCCACCCCACCCCCGCTCCGGGCACTAAACATGCTTTTATATTTCAGCCCGGCACATTTCTTTCCTAGGACTCCCTAGAATTAATATACCAAATTCCAAGTCTAACAGAAAGTATTCTTTGCTGTGTTGGATGCGCTTACGTTTCTGATATATAAATAAGTGGTTCCATAAAAGAGCTGACAATATGTAGGTAGCAGAATTCCTGTTTATGACAATTCCATCTCCTCAATGCATTTTTAAATCTCTGTGAAGAATTCTTGTGGTGATGTTTATTGAACTCAGAATTTTAATACAGTAGTCTTAGAGAAAGAGTGTGAATAAATGAGTAAACTGTGGAAAATAAAGCTAAGCTAAACATTTTTCTGTTTCCAGAAAGTAACTAGCTGAAATGAGTGTATTCATCAAATCTTGGAGAAAGAAGGAAAGTTCAAAAGAAATTGATTCTAAATATATAGAAACTTGGATATATGACCAAAGGGAGTGTGGACATGAAATGGACTCATGCTCTTATTTTGGCTTCTAGTCAAAACTGAGTACCTCGGGACTTCTCTGGTGGTGCAGTGGTTAAGAATCCGCCTGCCAATGCAGGGGACACAGGTTTGAGCCCTGTTCCGGGAAGATCCCACATGCCACAGAGCAACTAAGCCCATGCATCACAACTACTGAGCCTGCGCTCTAGAGCCTGCAAGCCACAACTACTGAGCCTGCATGCCACATCTACTGAGCCAGCACTCTAGAGCCCACCTGCCGCAAACTACAGAATCCATGTGTCTAGAGCCCGTGCTCCACAACAAGAGAAGCCACTGCAATGAGAAGCCTGAACACTGCAACAAAGAGTAGCCCCCACTCAATGCAACTAGAGAAAACCCACGGGCAGCAACGAAGACCCAACGCAGCCAAAATATAAATAAATTAAAAAAAAAACAAAAAACGAGTACCTCTGACTTCAAAGAACATGAAAAGTCAAAACCATAAATACCACAAGAGCAACTACCACAAGGGGAGAAAACATCAAGATTAAGACAATGAGAGCATATTTATAAAAGAAGCATTCAGGAAGGAGATCAAGATGGCAGAGAAAAGGACGTAGAGTTCACCTCCATCCATGAATACATCAAAATTACATCCACATGTAGGGCAATTCTCATGCAAAACTAACTAGAAACTGGCAGAAGGACTCTCACACAACCAAGACTGTAAAGAAGATACATACGTAATCAGGTAGGATGGGAAGTAAAGCACTGGGACAGGACCTGTGCCCCTGGGAGGGGACTAAGAGGAAAAGGAAGATCACATGGGGGGATATTCACCCTGGTGAGTGAGTGGGTTGAGCCACAGACTGGGTGTTCCAGTCCTGGGGTCCTATGCATAGGAGAAAAGCTCCCTTGGCTGCTTGGAAAACTGCTGGTACAGACAGAAAGGCTAGAGAAGCCTAGACTCCACTTGTGAGGAGTGCACAGGTGCTCCTCCCAAGCAGGGAGGAGAGAGGCCTGCCTTAGCGACTGCTGCCTCACCATACTCCCCAGTCTGAGATGAGAGAGTGCTGTGGACCTCTCTCTCCATGCCACAACTTGGCACTGGATCTAAGGTGACCAGGACTTGGGAAAAGACTCGATCTAGGGACACAGAAGTGATCCAGGGACCCAAGGCATAGACCAAGTGGGGCAGTAGTGGCCATTGCTGGCCCTTATTCAAACAGTTCCCCAGAAGCAGCCCAGACTTCTGATGTCAGCATGGCTACCAGAACTCCTGAAATCCTTTAACTATGCCCCCAGCTCAAGGCGAACGAATGCTCTAGTCCCATCCACTCCATACCACAGACTATCACTAGATCTGGGGTAGCCACGACAAGTGAAAGAATGAAACCATAGGCTGTGTCTAAGCAGAGCCGCAGAAGCCTGCACAGGTAGCACACTGAATTTCTGTAAATGCATGACCCCACTTGCTTCAGCAGTCCCCTCCTTTGGGGCTGAGGCCCCAGTGAAGGGAGAAGGAAGGACACATACTTAAAGGGAACAGAGCCAGCTCAAGCCCAACCCTCAGGGACTTCTGCTCCAGCAACTTAGGAGCAGACGATACCTCAGACAGGGCACTGATGGCCACAGAGCAGAGGAAGACTTGCCTCAAGCTCTGCACAGGCTCTACCTCCTTCATCACCAGCTATACCCCCTAACAAGGTGATAGCAGCCAGCACACCCTGAGGAAAGATGTGATAGGCATTCACATCAAATTCAGCCTTCCCGGGCTTCCCTGGTGGTGCAGTGGTTGAGAGTCCGCCTGCCGATGCGGGGGACACAGGTTCGTGCCCCAGTCCAGGAAGATCCCACATGCCACAGAGCAGCTAGGCCCGTGATCCATGGCCACTGAGCCTGCACGTCCGGAGCCTGTGCTCCGCAACGGGAGAGGCCACAACAGTAAGAGGCCTGCGTACCACAAAAAAAAAAAAAAAAAATTCAGCCTTCCCACCAAAGGCACTGGGCAAACACAGTCTATAGAGAGACCTTCCCACAAAAAAACATCGCTTCAAGACCACAATAGATAACTGTTTCACCTAAACTCATATAGACAGAGAAAGTTAAGTAAAATGAAAAGGCAGAGGAACCGCTCTCAATTGAAAAAGCAAGAGAAAATCCCTGAAAAAATAAATAATGAAACAGAAATAAACAATTTACTGGACAAAGAATTCAAAACGTTGGTAATAAAAATGCTAACTGAATTAAGTAAGAGAATTGATCTAAACATGATCATTTAACAAGGAACTAGAAAATATAAAGAAGATGCAATCAAAAATAAATAATTCAATATGTTAAATAGAAATAAAAAGCAGTCTAGAAGCAATGAATACCAGACTAAATGACACAGAAGAACACATAAGTGATCTAGAAGATAGGGGCTCCAGAAGGAGAAGAGAGACATAAGAGTATTGAAAACGTATTTGAAGAAATTATGGCTGAAAACTTCCCAAACCTAAAGGAGGAAACAAATATCCAGGTACAGGAAGCACAAAGGGTCCCAACAAAATGAAGCCAACCAACCCACAACAAGACATATCATAATTTAAAAAGGCAGAAGTTAAGGATAAAGAGAATTCTAAAGGCAACAAGAGAAAAACAAAGAGTCATATACAAGGGAATCCCCATAAGGCTATCAGCTGATTTCTCTGCAGAAACTTTGCAGAACAGAAGGGAGTGGCATGATATGCTCAGAGTGCTGAAATGAAAATCCTGCAACTTAGGATACTCTACCTAGCAAGATAATCGTTTAGAATAGAAGGGAGATAAAGAACTTCTCATGCAAGCAAAAACTGAAAGAATTCAGCAATACTAAACCTACCCTGAAAGAAATGTTGAAAGGTCTTCTCTAAATAGAAAAGAAGTAAGAATTTATAGGAAAGGGAAAATCCCAATTGGAAAGACAAATATATAGTAAGGATTCAAGATGACTTAAATAAGTCAGTACCTAGATTGAAAGAAAATTGTAATAGCAACTGGAACTACGATAATACACAAAGGGATGAGGATGGATATATAAAATACGACATCAAAAACACAAAATGTGGGGCTTCCCTCATGGTGCAGTGGTTAAGAATCTGCCTGCCAATGCAAGGGACACAGGTTTGAGCCCTGGCCTGGGAAGATCCCACGTGCCGCGGAGCAACTAAGCCCCTGCGCCACAACTACTGAGCCCACGTGCCACAACTACTGAGGCCTTCATGCCTAGAGCCCATGCTCCACAGCAAGAGAAGCCATGACAATGAGAAGCCCATGCACCACAACAAAGAGTAGCCCCCACTCACCGCAACTAAAGAAAGCCCGTGCACAGCAACAAAGACCCAACAGAGCCAAAAGTTAATTAACTAATTAATTAATTAATGTTTAAAAAAACACAAAATAAGGGGAAGGGAAGCAAAAAATGCAGATCTTTTAGAATGTGTTTGAACTTAAATGACTCTCAGTTTAAGTCAAGTAGAGATAATTATGGATCAACATATATGAAACCCATTCTAACCACAAATCAAAAGCCAACAATAGACACACAAAAACCAAAAAGAAAGGAATCCAAGCACACTACAAAAGAAAACCATCAAACCACAACAGGAGAAACAAAAAGAAGAAGAAACAAACAGAGAAGAACTACAAAACAACTGGAAAACAAGTAATAAAATGGCAATAAGTACATACCTATATAATTACTTCAAATGTCAATGGACTAAATGCTCTGATCAAAAGACACAGGGTGGCTGATTTGATAGAAAAACAAGATCCTTCAATATGCTACCCACATGAGACTCACTTCAGGGCTAAAGACACACCCAGACTGAAAGTAAGGGTATGAATAAAGACATTTCATGCAAATGGAAATTACAAGAAATAAGAGATAGCAATACTCATCTCAGACAAAATAGACTTTAAAACAACAGCTATAACAAAAGACAAAGAGGGGCATTGAATAATGATAAAGGGATCAATACAAGAAGTGGATATTATATGTGTTAACATTTATACACCAAATACAGGACCACCTAAATATAAAAAGCAAATACTAACAGACATAAAGGGGGAAATTGACAATAATTCAATAATAGTAGGAGATTTTAACACGTCATTGACATCAATGGGAAACATCATCCAGATGGAAAATCAATAAGGCAACAGTGGTCTTATTTTTTTTTTATTTTTTTTTATTTTTTTGCGGTACGCGGGCGTCTCACTGTTGTGGCCTCTCCCTTTGCGGAGCACAGGCTCCAGACATGCAGGCTCAGCGGCCATGGCTCACAGGCCCAGCTGCTCCGCGGCATGTGGGATCCTCCCAAACCGGGGCACGAACCCGTGTCGCCTGCATCGGCAGGCGGACTCTCAACCACTGCGCCACCAGGGAAGCCCAACAGTGGTCTTAAATGACACAACAGACAAGCTGGATTTAATTGATGTCTATAGGATATCACATCCCAAAACAGCAGAATACACATTCTTTTTAAGTGCACATGGAACATTCTGCAGGATAGATCTCATACTAGGTCACAAAACAAGCCACAACAAATTTAAAAGGATAGAAATTATATCAAGCATTTTCTCTGACCCCACCAGTATGAAACTAGAAATCAACTACAGACAGAAAAACAGAAATTAAGGAATTTACTTAATTTACTATCACATTTACTATCATTTACTACTACATTTATTGCCATATCAAAAAGAATAAAATACCTAGGAATAAACCTATCTAAGGAGGCAAAAGACCTGTACAGTGAAACTATAAGATGCTGATGACAGAAATCAAAAATGACACAACAGATGGAAGATATACCATGTTCTTGGATTGGAGGAATCAATATTGTCAAAATTATTATAGTACCTAAGGCAATCTCCAGATTCAATGCAATTCCTATCAAATTACCAATGGCAATTTTCACAGAACTAGAACAAATAATTTCAAAATATTTGTGGAAACACAAAAGATCCTGAATAGCCAAAGCAATCCTGAGAAAGAAAAATGGTGCTGGAAGAATCAGGCTCCCTGACTTTAGATTATACTATATACAAAGCTACAGTAACCAAAACAGCATGGTATTGGCACAGAAACAGATATATAGTTCAATGGAACAGAATAGAGGGCCCAGAAATAAACCCATACATATATGGTCAGTTAATCTACAGCAAAGGAGGCAAGAATATACAATGAAGAAAAAACCATCTCTTCAACAAATGGTGCTGAGAAAACTAGACAGCCACGTGTAAAACAATGAGATTAGACCATTCCCTTGTATCAAATACAAAAATAAAGTTAAAATGGAGTAAAGACCTAAACATAAGACCTAAAACCATAAAACTCCTAGAAAAAAACATAGGCAGAATACTCTTTGACATAAATCATAGCAATATTTTCTTGGATCAGTCTTCTAAGACAAAAGAAATTAAAGTAAAAATAAACCAAAAAAAAATCTATGATCATCTCAATAGACATAGAAAAAGCATTTGATAGAATTCAACATCCATTCATGGTAAAAAAAAAAAAAAAAACTTAACAAATTAAGTATAGAAGAAACATAACCTCAACATGATAAAGCCCACATATGACAAGCCCAGAGCTAACACTATACTCAATGGTGAAAGATCAGAAACAAGACCTAATCTTTCCTCTAAGATTTTCTTCTTAGAAACCAAACAAGGATGCCCACTTTTATCACTCCTGTGCAACATAGTACTGGGAATCCTAGCCAGAGAAATCAAGCAAGAAAAAGAAATAAAAGCCATCAGAATTTGGAGAAAAAAAAAAGAAAGAAATAGGACAGTTGAAATAATTTTATATATAGAAAATCCTAAATACTACACCAAAAAACTGTTAGATGTAACCAACAAGTTCATCAAAGTTGCAGGATACAAAATTAAAATGCAAAAATCAGTAATGTTTCTAAATATTAACACAAATTACCTGAAAAAGAAATTAAAAAACAGCCCCATTTGTAATATCAACAAACACAATAAAGTATTTAGGAATAAATTTAACTAAGGAGATGAAAAATCTCTAAACTGGAAACTGCAAGACATTTATGAAAGAAATAGAAGACATGAATAAATGGAAAGGTATCCCATGTTTGTGGATTGGAATAATTAGTACTGTTAAAATGTCCATATTACCCAAAGCTATCTATATTCAATGCAATCCCTATCAATATTCAAATGACATTTTTTACAGAAGTAGAAAAGAACTATAAAATTTATATGAAACCACAAAAGCTCCCGAATATCCAACGCAATCCTGAGAAGGAAGAACAAAGTGGAAGGCACCACACTTCCTGATTTCAAGCTATATTATAAAGAAGAGTAATCAAAACAGTATAATACTGGCATAAAAAAATAAAAGACACATAGATCAATGGAACAGATTGAGAGCCCAGAAATAAACTCATGTATGTACAGTCAAGAAGAAAACATATTTTTAAAAAAAGTTCCTTGGCATGGATCATGGCAATGATTTTTGGATATGACACCTAAAGCACAAGCAAGAAAATCAAAAATAAACAAGTGGGACTACATCAAACTAAAAAGCTTCTACACAGTAAAATAAATGATCAACAAAATGAAAAGATAACCTATGTAAGGGGGAATATTTTTCAAATTATTTATCTGATAAGACTTTAACATCCAAAATACAAAGAACTCATACAACTCAATAGCAAACAAACAAACAAAAAAACCAAATTTAAAAAATGGTAAAGAATCTGAATAGAAATTTTTCTAAAAAAGATACATAGATGGCCAACAGGTACATGAAGAGGCGTTCAACATCAGTAATCATAAATGAAATGCAAATCAAAACCACAATGAGATATCACCTTATGCCCATTAAAATGGCAAGCATCAAAAAGACAAGAGATAAGAAATGCTGGGAAGGAGGTGGAAAAAGGGAACCCTTGTGCACTGTTGGTGGTAAATTGGTGCAGTCACTACAGAAGACAGTATGGAGGTTCCTCAAAATATTTTAAAAATGAATTACTGTATGATCCAGCAGTTCTTCTGCCTGGAATGCATCCAAAGGAAATAAAAACACTATGTTGAAGAGACATCTGCACCCCCACATTTATTGCAGCATTATTTACAATAGGCAGGATATGGAAACAACCTAAGTGTCCATTAGCAGATGAATGAATAAAGAAAATATGGCATACACACACACACACACACACACACACACACACACACACACACACACAGTGGAATATTATTCAGCCATAAAAAATAAGGACATCCTGACATTTGTGACAACATGGATGGATCTTGGGGATATTATGGTAAGTAAAATAAGTCAGACAGAAAAAGACAAAGACTATTATCACATATACGCGAAATTTGAAAGAAAGAGAGAGAGAGAGAAAGGAGAAGTGAAAGGAAAGGAAAGGAAAGGAAAGGAAAGGAGGGAGGGATGGAGGAAGAAAACAAAACTCATAGTAAAAGAGATCAGATTTGTGGTTGCCAGAAGCAGGGTGTAAGAAATGGGAGGACTGGATGCAGGTGGTCAAAAGATACAAGTTTCCAGTAAGACAAGTAAATCCTGGAAGGCAAACATGATGACTATATTTAATACTATTGTATGGTATATATGAAAGTTGTTGAGAGTAGATCCTAAGAATTCTCATCACAAGGGAAAAAAAACATTTTTCTCCTTTTTTTGTGTCTATATGAGATGATGGATGATAACTAAAGGTATTGTGGTAATCATTTCACAACATACATAAGTCAAGTCGTTTTTTTCTACACCTTAAACTTATATAGTGCCATATGACAGTTATATCTCAATAAAACTGTGGATAAAAGGTTATAAGATTTTAAAAGTGACTTTCATTTTGATAAAGCATCATCTTGAGAATAAATTACAAAGATACAAGCAGGAAAATGCTACTAAGTGTCTGCTTGTAAAGACAGGTAACATTTCAGAACTCAATTTATAAATGAAAAAGTAATTTAACCAACATATCATTAGGCTGTTTTAACCACAACAATAAATATAACTTTAAACAAGATTTTTAGAGGGTGGAGTCAAGAGTTCACATCTCCGAGTTCACATCTCCCCACAACTAGGGGGCCTGCCGGACGCTGGTGGGGCACCTCAACACCCAAAGAGATGGGAGGAACCCTCAAATGAACTGGTAGGATGTGGGGGGACTGAGGGGGAAGGAGAAATGGAGGCCAGGCAGGAATGGCACCCCTGAGGGGTGGCTGAGAAGGGGGAGGGGTTCCCACACCTCAGGTACCCTCAGGGGCTAGGATCAGGGGAGAGCACGCCCAGCATTTCCCCTGTCCAATCAGCCAGAGAAGTCTGCCCGGCTATTGGGCTGGGTCCTATGACTCAGAAGCTCCCTCTGGGCCATGTTGGTCCTGGAGGCATAGGAGGGAGGATGGGGGAGAACAGGACAGGCAGGCAGGAGGGGTCTTCTGGGGCCAGAGGAGCAGGAGAGAAGAAGGGTGTTTGCCCTGCCCACTTGGGCATGGGAAAACTGCTAAGTGCCCAGGCTGATCCCCTGCCCTCCAAAGCCCACTCAGGGCCAGGTGGGTCCTGAGGTCATAGGAGGGAGATGGGGGGAGCGGGGGAGAACAGGAGAGGCAGGTGGGAGGGGCCCTCCAGGACTGGAGGAGCAGGAGAGGAGTGGAGGGCGTTGGCCCTGCCCACTCAGTCCCAGGAAGCCTGCTGGGCTACTAGGACGGGTCCCCCACCATCCAAGATCACCCCCCACATTGGTCCTGGGGGCATAGGAGGTAGGCTGGGGGAGAGCAAGAGAGGCAGGTGAGAGGGGCCCTCTGGGAATGGAGGAGCAGGAAATGGTGTTGGCCCCTCCCACTTGGGCCCAGGAAGCCTGCTAGGCTCCCAGGTGGAGTCCACCAGCCTCGGAGACCAGAGGCAGGAGGCACGCCTCGGCCCCTTCTGTTGAACCTAAGCTCCACTCCCCACACCTCCCAGGGCCTTTTTCAATCTTGTGGGTCCTAAGAATAGGCCCCGCCCACTGCCCAAACACTGCCCCTGCTTATGCCCCACCCTCTACAGCCAAGGATTTATCCACCATTTCTTTTTCTCCTCTTTTTTACTATTGTGGTTCTGTTTTATCTTCCAGCTGTTGTTCCATCTATATTTTTATTTATATATTCTTTCTAACATATCTGTTAGTTTCTCAGTATAATTTTATTTTTCACTTTGCTATTGTTACCTTTTTTTTTTTTGACACCCCGTGCAGCTTGTGGGATCATGGTACACGAGCTGGGGGTTGGACCAAAGCTCCTGTGGTGGGAGCTCTGAGTCTGGACCACTGGACTAACAGAGAACCTCAGACGCCAGGGAATATTCATCGGAGTGAGGTCTCCTGGAGGCCTTCATCTTGGCACAAAGACCCAGCTCTACCCAACATCCTACAAGCATCCTACAGTGTTGGAAGCATGGGGCCAAAACAACAACCAGTAAGAGGGGAACACAATCTCACTCATAAAAAAAAAAAAAAAAAAAAAAGAGACAGAAAAAAAATATGTCTCAGATGAAAGAGCAAGGTAAAAGCCTACAAGACCAATTAAATGAAGAGGAAATAGGCAAACTACCTGAAAAAGAATTCAGAGTAATGATTGTAAAGATAATCCAGAATCTCGGAAATAGAATGGAGGCACGGATTGAAAAAATACAAGAAATGATTAACAAAGACCTAGAAGAACTAAAGAACAAATAAACAGAGATGAACACCATAACTGAAATGAAAAATACACTGGAAGGAATCAATAACAGAATAACTGAGGCAGAAGAATGAATAAGTGAGCTGGAAGACAAAAAGGTGGAAATAACTGCCAAGGAGCAGAATAAAGAAGAAAGAATGAAAAGAATTGACGACAATCTGAGACTTCTGGGACAACACTAAATGCACCAACATTTGAATTATATGGGTCCCAGAAGAAAAAGAGAAAAAGAAAGGGTCTGAGAAAATATTTGAGGAGATTATACTGGAAAATTTCCCTAATGGGAAAGGAAAGAGTCACCAAAGTCCAGGAAGCACAGAGAATCCCATACAGGATAAAGCTTATGGAAGAACACACCAAGACACATATTAATCAAACTAACAAACATTAAATTCAAAGAAAAAATATTAAAAGCAGCAAGGGAAAAATAAAATAAAAGGAATCCCCATAAGGTTACCAGCTGATTTTTCAGCACAAACTCTGCGGGCCACAAGTGAGTAACAGCATAAATTTAAAGTGATGAAAGAGAAAAACCTACGACCAAAATTACTCTACCCAGCAAGGATCTCATTCAGATTCAAGAGAGAAATCAAAAGCTTTTCAGACAAGCAAAAGCTAAGAGAATTCAGCACCACCAAACCAGCTTTACAACAAATGCTAAAGAAACTTCTCTATTTGGGAAACACAATAGAAGAAAAAGAACCACAGAAACAATCCCAAAATAATTACGAAAATAGTAATAGGAACATACACATCAATAATAACTTTGAACATAAATGGATTACATGTCCCAACCAAAAGACAGACTGGCTGAATGGACACAAAAACAAGACCCGGGCTTCCCTGGTGGCGCAGTGGTTGAGAGTCCGCCTGCCGATGCAGGGGACACAGGTTCATGCCCCGGTCTGGGAAGATCCCACATGCCACGGAGCAGCTAGGCCCGTGAGCCATGGCCGCTGAGCCTGTGCATCCGGAGCCTGTGCTCTGCAACAGGAGAGGCCACAACAGTGAGGGGCCCGTGTACCACAAAAACAAACAAAAAACAAGACCCATATCTATGCCATCTACAAGACACCCACTTCAAACCTAGGGACACATACAGACTGAAAGTGAAAGGATGGAAAAAGATATTGCATGCAAATGGAAATCAAAAGAAAGCAGGAGTAGCAATTCTCATATCAGACAAAATAGACTTTAAAATAGACTATTACAAGAGACAAAGAGGACCCTACATAATGATCAAGGGATCAAACCAAGAAGACATAACAATTGTAAATATTTGTGCACCCAACATAGGAGCACCTCAATACATAAGGCAAATGCTAACAGCTAAAAAAGGGGAAATCGACACTAACACAGTCATAGTAGGGGACTTTAACACCCCACTTTCACCAATGGACAGATCATCCAAAATGAAAATAAGTAAGGAAACACAAGCTTTAATTGACACATTAGACAAGATGGACTTAATGGATATTTATAGGACATTCCAGCCAAACACAACAGAAAACACTTTCTTCTCAAGTGTACACAGAACATTCCCCAGGATAGATCATATCTTGGGTAACAAATCAAGCTTCAGTAAATTTAAGAAAATTGAAATCATATAAAGCATCTTTTGTGACCGCAACACTATGAGACTGGAAATCAATTACAGGAAAAAAACTGCAAAAAACACAAATACATAGAGGCTATACAGTGTGCTACTAAATGACCAAGAGATCACTGAAGAAATCAAAGAAGAAATTAAAAAATACCTAGAAACAAATGACAATGAAAACATGCCAAGCCAAACCTATGGGACACAGCAAAAGCAGTTCTAAGAGAGAAGTTTATAGCAATTCAATCTCACCTCGAGAAACAAGAAAAATCTCAAATAAACAATCTAACCCTACATCTAAAGCAACTAGAGATACAAGAACAAAGAAAACCCAAAGTCAGTAGAAAGAAAGAAATCATAAAGATCAGAGCAGAAATAAATGAAACAGAAACGAAGAAAACAATAGCAAAGATCAATAAAACTAAAAGCTGGTTCTTTGAGAAGATAAACAAAATACACAAACCCTTGGCTAGACTCATCAAGGAAAAAAGAGAGAGGATGCAAATCAATAAAATTACAAATGAAAAGGAGAAATTACAACCGACACTGCAGAAATATAAAGGATTATAAGACTCTACTACAAACAACGATATGTCAATAAAATGGACAACCACGAAGAAATGGACAAATTCTTGGAAAGGTACAATTTTCCAAGACTGAACAAGGAAGAATTAGGAAATATAAACAGACCTATCACAACTAATAATATTGAAACTGTAATTAAAAATCTTCCAGCAAACAAAAGTCCAGGACCAGATGGCTTCACAGGCGAATTCTACCAAGTACTTAGAGAAGAGCTAACACTGATCCTTCTCAAACTGTTCCAAAAAATTGCAGAGGAAGGAACACTCCCAAATTCATTCTACAAAGCCACCATCACCCTGATACCCAAACCAGAAAAAGATAACACAAAAAAAGAAAATTATAGACCAATATCCCTGATGAACATAGATGCAAAAATCCTGAACAAAATACTAGCAAAGAGAATCCATCAGCATATTAAAAGAATCATACACCATAATCAGTGGGATTTATCCCAGGGATGCAAGGATTCCTCAATATATGCAAATCAATCAATGTCACTACATCACATTAACAAATTAAGGAATAAAAACAATATGATCATTTCAGTAGATGCAGAAAAAGCTTTTGACAAAATTCAACACCCATTTATGATAAAAACTCTCCAGAAAGTGTGCACAGAGGGAAACTACCTCAAAATAATAAAGGCCATCGGGCTTCCCTGGTGGCGCAGTGGTTAAGAATCTGCCTGCTAATGCAGGGGACACGGGTTCGAGCCCTGGTCTGGGAAGATCCCACATGCCGTGGAGCAACTAGGCCCGTGCGCCACAACTACTGAGCCTGCGTGTCTGGAGCCTGTGCTCCGCAACAAGAGAGGCCGCAATAGTGAGAGGCCCGTGCACCGCGATGAAGAGTGGGCCCCGCTCCCCGCAACTAGAGAAAGCCCTTGCACAGAAACGAAGACCCAACACAGCCAAAAATAAATTAATTAATTAATTTTAAAAAAAAACAGCACCCACTTCTAAAAAAATAAAAATAAAGGCCATATATGACAAGCCCACAGCAAACATCATACTCAATGGTGAAAAACTGAAAGCATTTCCTCTAAGATCAGGAACAAGACAAGGATGTCCATTCTCACCACTCTTATTCAGCATAGTTTTGGAAGTACTAGCTACCACAATCAGAGAAGAAAAAGAAATAAAAGGAACCCAAATTGGAAAAGAAGTAAAACTGTCACTGTTTGCAGATGATACAATACTATACATAGAAAATCCTAAAGATGCCACCAGAAAACTACTAGGGCTAATCAATAAATTAGGTAAAGTTGCAGGATATAAAATTAATGCACAGAAATCTCTGGCATTCCTATACACCAACAACAAAAAATCAGACAGAGAAATTAAGGAAACACTCCCATTTACCATTGCAACAAAAAGAATAAAATACCTAGGAATAAACCTGCCTAAGGAGGTGAAAAACTTGTAGTCAGAAAAGTATAAAACACTGATGAAAGAAATCAAAGATGACACAAACAGATGGAGAAACAGACCATGTTCTTGGATTGGAAGAATCAATATTGTGAAAATGACTATACTACCCCAAGCCATCTACATATTCAATGCAATCCCTATCAAACTACCAATGCCATTTTTCACAGAACTAGAACAAAAAATTTTACAATTCATATGGAAACACAAAAGACCCTGAATAGCCAATGCAATCTTGAGAAAGAAACATAGAGCTGGAAGAATTGGGCTCCCTGTCTTCAAACTACACTACAAAGCTACAGTAATCAAGACAGTAACATACTGGCACAAAAACGGAAATATAGATCAATGGAACAGTATAGAAAGCCCAGAGATAAACCCACACACATGTGGTCACCTAATTTACGACAAAAGAGGCATGAACATAAAATGGAGAAAAGACAGCCTCTTCAATAAGTGGTGCTGGGAAAACTGGACAGCTACATGTAAAACAATGAAATTAGAACTCTCCCTAACACCATACACAAAAATAAACTCCAAATGGATTAAAGACCTAAATGTAAGGCCAGACACTATAAAACTCTTAGAGGAAAACATAGGAAAAATGCTTTGACATAAACAACATCAAGATTTTTCTGACCCACATCCGAGAGTAATGAAAATAAAAACAAACAAATGGGACCTAATGAAATTTAAAAGCTTTTACATAGCAAAGGAAACCATAAACAAGACAAACCTTAGCATGGGAGAAAATATTTGCAAATGAAACAACGGACAAAGGATTAATCTCCAAAATATACAAATAGCTCATGGAGCTCAATATCAAAAAAACAAACAATACAATTAAAAGTGTGTGGAAGACCTAAAGACATTTCACTAAGGAAGACATACAAAGGGCCAAGAGGCACATGAAAAGATGCTCAACATCACTAATTATTAGAGAAATGCAAATCAAAACTACAATGAGGTATCACCTCACAGCGGTCAGAATGGCCATTATCAAAAAACCTAGAAACAATCAATGCTGAAAAGGGTGTGGTGAAAAGGGACCCCTCCTACACTGTTGGTGGGAATGTAAATTGATACAGCCACTATGGAGAACAGTATGGAGCTTCCTTAAAAAACTAAAAATAGAATTACCATGACCCAGCAATCCCACTACTGGGCATATACCCTGAGAAAACCATAATTCAAAAAGAGGCATGCACCACAATGTTCACTGCAGCACTATTTACGATAGCCAGGACATGGAGCCAACCTAAATGTCCATCAACAGATGAATGGATAAAGAAGACATGGCACATATATACAATGGAATATTACTCAGCCATAAAAAGAAATAAAATTGAGTTATTTGTAGCAAGGTGGATGGACCTAGAGTCTTGTCATACAGAGTGAAGTAAGTCAGAAAGTGAAAAACAAATACCGCATCCTAACGCATATGTACGGAATCTAACAAAAAAATGGTACACATGAACCTAGTGGCAGGGCAGAATAAAGACACAGACATATAGAATGGACTTGAGGACACAGAGGGGGAGGGGGAAGCTGGGGCAAAGTGAGAGTAGCAGCAACATATATACACTACAAAATGTAAAATAGCTAGTGGGAAGCAGCAGCACAGCATAGGGAGATCAGTCTGGTGCTTTGCGATGACCAATAGGGCTGCTAGGGAGGATGGGAGGGAGGCTCAAGAGGGAGGGTATATGGAGATGTATGTATGCATATGGCTGATTCACTTTGTTGTACAACAGAAACTAACACAGTATTATGAAGCAATTATACTCCAATAAAGGTCTATTAAAAATAAATAAATAAAAACAGTAAGAAAAATAAATTCAAAGTAAAATAATTAACTATCAAAAAAACAAAAACAAGATTTTGGGAGCAGCCAAACAAAACAGATAACAAACTTAGGTACTACTAATGTCAGTAAGAAAAAAATGATTCACAAACCAGGCATAGGACTCCATGATGTATTTGTCTCATGGTTAAAATCAAAACAAAACAAAACACAACTCAGCATCCAAGTCATTACATTGTGAGTTATTCTGTCCACCTAGACAAATAATAACTATGTTTGTTCCTCTTTTAAAATATAAGGAATCCCTACTCTTTTTCCTAGTGGGCATAAATTTCAAGGCTTGAAAAGGTAAAATTACTAAATTCCTCCCTTTTTATTTTGTTTTACTCTTTTGAATTTGTGTGTTTTGTTTTTTGTAACCCACCTCAAAGACTTCTGGGAATGAAGCAAGCATGACAAAATAATAAATAAATAAAAAGAACAGGTGCAAATCTTTAAGATTGCTTCCAATTTCTCCCACCTGAATAGAAAAAAAATCCTAGAGTACTGTCCCATTTCCTAAATTCCCTTTGCAGCAAAACTCTCCTCATCAAATTTCCCACCCCACCTCCTGCCACACACTGCACCAAAAGTCACATAGCCTACATTGTTGCTAAAACCACCGATCAGACTTTATTTGGTATGCTTTCTTTACCTGGTTTCCAGGATATCTCACTCTTTTGTTTTTCTTCCTACTTTTCCTGTCACTCCCTTTCAGTGTTCTCTGCTAGTTTACCCTCTTCTCCTAGACCTCTTAAATTTGAAATGTCCCAAGAATTCATCCTTAGTCCTCTGCCTTCCTCCAACTAAATATGATATATATGCTTATAACATCCAAGTTTATATATCTAGTCCAGACCTCTCTACCAAACACCAGATTCACATATTCAAATGCCTACTTGATAACTAGGCATCATTTCTAATTCAATATTTCCAAATATGGATATCTGATCTTCTCTACCTTCCTCCAAAAGAAATACATTTTCCATTGCACTGAATACTAATTCTGTCCTTCCAGTTGCTAAAGCTAGTAAACTACATCATCCTTGAATCATTTCCTTTATTCATGCCCCATATACAAAATCAATAAACTCTTTTTGATGGTGTATTCAAAATATATTTAGGGGGACTTCCCCGGTGGTGCAGTAGTTAAGAATCCGTCTGCCAATGCAGGGGACACGGGTTCAGTCCCTGGTCCAGGAAGATCCCACATGGCGCAGAGCAACTAAGCCCATGTACCACAACTACTGAGCCTGTGCTCTAGAGCCCGTGAGCCACAACTACTGAAGCCTGCGCTCCTAGAGCCTGTGCTCCGCAACAAGTGAAGCCACCACAATTAAAAGCCCGCACACCACAATGAAGAGTAGCCCGCACTCGTCACAACTAGAGAAAGCCTGCATGCAGCAAAGAAGACCCAACACAACCAAAAATAAATAAATAAATAAAACTGATGCTTTAAAATATATATATATATATATATATTCAGAATCTGACCATTTCCATTTCTTCATTCACTCATCCTAGTCTGAACAAAATTTAGTGCTCAGCTGCATTACTGCAATAGCTTCCAACATATCTTTCTCTTTAACTCTTGTGCTCCTTAGTCTATTATCAACACATCTGCAATGATCCTTTTAAAATAAAAGTAAAATTGTGACACTTCTCTCCATAAAAGCCATTTCACTTGGAATAAAAAAAGAAGTCCTTAAAATGGCTCACACAGGCCTCTGTGACCTGGCCCCTCCCAGATCTCATCTCTTACTACTCTCTTGTTTGTTCACCCTAATCTACCAAAATCGCCTCCTTATTATTCTCCACATATGTCATAAGGCATTCTCTTGCCTTGAGATCTTTGCAATGATTGTCTTCTCTTCCTGAAAGGCTCTTTCTCCAGATAATCAATTGGCTAATTATCTTATCACCTTCAAGTCTGTGCCCATATGACAGTTTGTCATTGGTACTCTCAGACCCAGAACCCCAACTCCGTTACCTTCCTCTATGTTTCCCATAGCATTTATCACTTTCTAACGTACTATGTAATCTACTCATTTACTGTTTCTCCCCATGAGAATAAAATCTCCAGAAATGCAGAAATTGGACCTGTTTCATGGATATATCTATCCAAGCAATGATAAGAGTGCCTGGAAATGGTCGAAGATCAACAAATGTTATTGGAACTAATGAATATTGCTCTAAAAGGAAACTTCAGGCAAAAGGAAAACATAGGGAAAACAAAGGTACTGGTAAGATTCTCTGACTCATACCTCTCCTAAATGAAAAATTCACTGAAAATGAAAAGCCACCAATTTAAGGAATAATAGCACTAGAATGGATTTTGTAGCACAGCTGGGATATTAACCTGGACTTATGATTTTCAAGCCAACGTCTCTTGAATTACAGTGCACTGCATCCCATGAGTTATCTGTCCTCCATAAAAATAGAGGGCTTGTCTTACAAGTAAACCGCAATAAAGTTTTATCAAAGTCTAACTAAAATTAAACAGGAATATAAATCTATTATAATCATATTTCATTTTCTTATAACCCCTGCCTGATAAAAAGTACATCTAAAAAGTCTAGCTTCAAAGATATAGAATAGGATAGGAAAAGGCCAGTAAGTGTATAGAACACTTGAACAACACTTTTAACCTAATTAATGTGTGAAAAATTATACCCAGCACCTATAGAAAACATTCTTTACAATTACACATATAATGGTCACCATAATAGACCATACAGTGTATCATAAATTCACAGTGAGTTTTAATATATTGAAATAATACAGAATATGTTCTCTGACCATAAGAGAATTAAATTTAAATCAATTAAAATATCTCTAAAATCTCCAAATAAATTAAGCAACTTCTTGTAATTAACAGGTTAAAGAAGAAATCACTAGGAATATTAGAAAACATTTTTAACTTAATGATAAATGCACAATATATAAAAATTATGAGATGCAACTAAAGTAGTATTCTAGAGGTAAATTTATACCTAAATGCTTATATTTGAAAGGAGGAAAGCTGAAGATCAGTGATGTAAGCTTCTACTTTAAGAAGCTAGAAAAAAAAAAACAAGCAAATTAAACCCTAAGTGAATAGAAATTTTAAACAATTTAGATATGGGCAGAAATTGAAAAAATAAAAAACAGACAATAAAGAAAATTAATGGTCAAAAGTTGATTCTCTGAAGAGATTGATAAATAAAATTGATAAACTTTATTGATAAAAAAAAATTGATAGGGCTTTCCTGGTGGTGCAGTGGTTGAGGGTCCGCCTGCCGATGCAGGGGACACGGGTTCATGCCCCAGTCCAGGAAGATCCCACATGCCGTGGAGTGGCTGGGCCCGTGAGCCATCGCCGCTGAGCCTGCGCATCCGGAGCCTGTGCCTCCGCAATGGGAGAGGCCACAACAGTGAGAGGCCCGTGTACCGAAAAAAAAAAACAAAATTGATAAATTCCTAGAACAAATGAGGAAAAGAGGCAAAACATTAATTATCAATATTAGAATGAAAGAAGCACTATGACAAGGGATTCTACAGACATTAAAAGGAAAATAAGCAAATATTATAGAACAGCTTTATGCCAATAAGTTTGACAAAATAGATGAAAAGAACAATTTGCTTCAAAGGTACAACTTAAAAAGCTGATAAAGAATGAACAGGAAATATGAATAGCTCCAAATATGTTAAATTAAATTCATAATTAAATATCATCTCACAAAGAAAACTAAAGGCCCAAATGGTTTCATTAATAAAGTCTATCAAACATTTAAGGAAGAAAAAGAAGAATCTCATTAAATTTGTTTTTTAGAAAGAATAGAAAGTATGAACAGACCAATCACAAGTCATGAAATTGAAACTGTGATTAAAAATCTTCCAACAGACAGAAGTCCAGGACCAGATGGCATTTTCTACAGAACTAGCACAAAAAAATCTTAAAATATGTATGGAGACACAGAAGACCCCGAATAGCCAAAGCAATCTTGAGGGAAAAAAACAGAGCTGGAGGAATCAGATTCCCTGACGTCAGACTATACTCCAAAGCTACAGTAATCAAGACAATATGGTACTGGCACAAAAACAGAAATATACATCAATGGAACAGGACAGAAAGCCCAGAGATAAACCCACACATCTATGGTCAACTAATCTATGACAAAGGAGGCAAGGATATACAATGGAGAAAAGAGAGCCTCTTCAATAAGTGGTGCTGGGAAAACTGGACAGCTACATGTAAAAGAATGAAATTAGAACACTCCCTAATGCCATACACAAAAATAAACTCAAAATGGATTCAAGACCTAAATGTAAGACTGGACACTATAAAACTCTTACAGGAAAACATAGGAAGAACACTCTTTGACATAAACCACAGCAAGATCTTTTTTGATCCACCTCCAAGAGTAATGGAAATAAAAACAAAAATAAACAAATGGGACCTAATGAAACTTAAAAGCTTTTGCATAGCAAAGGAAACCATAAAGAAGACAAAAAGACAACCCTCAGAATGGGAGAAAATATTTGCAAATGAATCATCGGACAAAGGATTAATCTCCAAAATATATAAACAGCTCCTGCAGCTCAATATTGAAAAAACAAATAACCCATCCAAAACTGGGCAGAAGACCTAAACAGACATTTCTCCAAAGACATACAGATGGTCAAGAAGCACATGAAAAGGTGTTCAACGTCACTAATTATTAGAGAAATGCAAATCAAAACTACAATGAGGTATCACCTCACACCAGTTAGAATGGGCATCATCAGAAAATCTACAAACAACAAATGCTGGAGAGGGTGTGGAGAAAAGGGAACCCTCTTGCACTGTTGGTGGGTATGTAAAGTGATACAGCCACTACGGAGAACAGTATGGACATTCCTTAAAGAACTAAAAATAGAATTACCATATGATCCAGCAATCCCACTACTGGGCATATACCCTGAGAAACCTATAATTCAAAAAGACACATGCACCCTGATATTCATTGCAGCACTGTTTACAATAGCCAGGTCATGGAAACAACCTAAATGCCCATCGACAGACAAATGGATAAAGAAGATATGGTACATATGGTACATATATACATATGGTACATATATGGTACATATATACATATATACTCAGCCATATAAAGGAACAGAATTGGGTCATTTGTAGAGACGTGGATGCATCCAGAGACTGTCATACAGAGTGAAGTAAGTCAGAAAGAGAAAAACAAATATCGTATATTAACACATATATGTGGAACCTAGAAAACGGTACAGATGAACCGGTTTGCAGAGCAGAAACTGAGACACAGAAGTAGAGAAAAAACGTATGGACACCAAGGGGGTAAAGTGGCAAGGGGTGGGGGTTGTGGTGTGATGAATTGGGAGATTGGGATTGACATGTATACACTGATGTGTATAAAATGGATGACTAATAAGAGAAATAAAGTAAATAAAACAAAACAAAACAAAAAAAAAGTAGAGAACAGTCAACAAATTATTTTGAGACCAGCCTAACCCAAAATGTCACAAAAAGACATTATAGAGAAAAAAATATTATACTCCCCATGAGTGTAGATACAAAACTTATAAACAAAATATAAGTAAATTAATCCAGAAATATATAAAACAGAGGATATATCATAACTAAGTAGGGTTAGTATTTTAAAAAATCAATACATTTGATCAAATTAAAATAATAAAGAAAGGGCAACTGACAAAATTCAAGGCCAAGTCAAGATAAAAACTCACAAACTAAAAATGGAAGTGGAACTCCTTTTCTCATAAAGGCCATCTATGAAAACCTATAGCTAACATTATATTTATTGGTGACATAGTGAATATTACCGTATGGCCCCCAAGTTCAGGAATCCTAGTCAGTGTGAAAAAGAAATTAAAAGTATAACAATTGGAAAGGAAGTATTAAACTGTTTTTATTCACAAAAATAAAAATTATATAAATTGATCATATGTTATATATAAAATGCAAAGTAAACTATAGAAAAACTACTAAAATTAATAGGCAAATTTAACAAGGTTGTAGAATAAGAAGTTAATATAGAAAAAAAATGTACTTGTGTATACCAGTGACAAATAATTGAAAAATGGAATTTTAAAACAATGTCATCTGCAATAGGAAAAACTGCAAAATATTTGCACACTGAAATTACAAAACTTTTAAAAGAGACTGATAAAGACCTAAATAAATGGAGAGATATACCATGTTCACGGATTGAAGCAATCAACATTGAAACAATGTCAATTCTCCCCAAATCATCTATAGAGTCAACACAATCCTGATAAAAATCCCAGCAGGTTTTGTTATATAAATTTACAAAATACATTTAAAATGTGTAAGATATCCCAAAGGGCTTGAGGTACATAGAAAGAAAAGAAAGACTTTAAAAAAAGCAAAGTTGGAGGACCTACACAGCCTGATTTCAAAACTTACTATAAACTTACAGTAATAAAGATAATGTGACATTGACCTAAGGAAAGGAAAACAGATCAATAGGATAGATTAGGGATTCCAGAAATAGACCAATACATATATGGTCAATGGAGAAAGGAGAGTCTTTTCAGTAAATGTTGATGAAACAAATGACCAAAATACAAGCTACTACAATCCATAGTAAAACTTAATTCAAGACATATTATAGATCTAAAGATAAAAGCTGAAACTATAAACCTGTAAAGCATGGGAGAATACGTTCACAGTCTTGGGGGAAGCAATAACTCTTAGGACACATAAGCACTAACCATAAAAGAAACAAAATGATAACAAATTGAGATTATATCAAAATTGTAAAAGTCTATGCTTCTAAAGATATGTTAAAAAATAACAAGTCAAGATGCATACACACACACACACCCCAGCAAGTATCCAAATACAGTAAAAAAAAAAAAAAAAACAAAAAAGCTAAAAATTAATCAAAAGATAGCCCAAATTTTTAATGGGGAAAGGACTACACCACAAAGGAAATAAAAAGCCTATTAAAAAGTATTCAGCATCTTTAGTCATCAGGAAATTGCAAATTAAAGCCACAGTGATAATATTGTTTCACACTCACTGGAACAGCTAAAATTAGGACTGACAACCTCAAATGTTAATTAGGATATGGAGCCACTGGAATTCCCATAACATTTTTGGTGGAATTATAAAATAGTATAACTACTTTGGAAAACTGCTTGGAAATTTTTAAATAAAATTAAACATATATACCCTATAACTGAGCATTTCTGCTCCTGAGTATTTACTCAGGAAAAATGAAAACATATCCACACAAAGACCTGTGCAAAATGTTTCTAACAGCTTTATTCATAGTAGTCAAAAACTGGAAACAGCCCAAATATCTATCAATAGGAGAGTGGATAAATATTTTGGTACAAAAATAAGGAACATAAAAAAATGAGGGACAGGGCTTCCCTGGTGGCGCTGTGGTTGAGAGTCCGCCTGCCAATGCAGGGGACACAGGTTCGTGCCGCGGTCCAGGAAGATCCCACATGCCACGGAGCGCCTAGGCCCGTGAGCCATGGCCGCTAAGCCTGCGCGTCCGGAGCCTGTGCCCCGCAATGGGAGAGGCCACAACAGTGAGAGGCCCGCAAAAAAAAACAAGAGGGACAAACTACTGATAAAGGCAACAGGACAATTTTCAAAAACATATGTACATGAAAAGAAGCTAGACACAAAACAGTACATGTTATATTATCTACATAAGTTTGCGTACAATCTAAACTAGTCTATAGTGATAGAAATCGGAACATCGGTTACCTCTGTGGGTGGTGTGTACAGAGCAATTACTGCAGAGGTTGAAATGTTCTATATTTGGGTTGAGATAGTGTTTATATATGTGCATACATTTGTGAAAATTCATTGAATCATTTAAGATCTATGCTTTTCACTGTAAGCGAATTTTATCTAAATAAAGTACTTTAAAATATAAAATATCTTAGTTCATTAGTCAAAAGTCATTGTTGAAATGACATTATAAGGTGCCAGTTAGGAATGCATGTGTTCTCAAAGATAAAATATTGTTGAGGAATTTTCTGACATTTGAAAGCCTAGGGCATATTATTCGGTGGCTGGGCATGGCACAATCTTGACTGATGCTTGAAAGTGAAATGTTGTGTCCTTGCATATTTTATTATGGACATGGGCACTATGAAAGGAAAATCCACCTTTGCTCAAATTATATCACCAGGTTATTGGTGATTAGAAGTATAGGTCTGGAATCCAAGGTAACAGACTAGCATAAAGCATGGAGACCACAGAGAGCATGATCTATATGCTTTGTATTTCCTGGTGAGGAAATCTAAACTTTCTAGGAAATACAAAACATATTTCAATCTTCTGAGTTTTATGTGTCTACAAATAGTATCCTTTTATTTTTTTTAGCATTTCCGTTAAGTAAATGACAATATATGCTTGAATTTGTTTCACAGGTAGAAATATTGAAGCAAAGGAAAATTAAATTCATAATTACTTGATAGCAGTGTGACTAGTTTAAACAGGAACATTTCTAGCACTCAGTCACCTGGTTATCTTAATCGTTCAAAACCTGACAACTAATAAAATTTATTTTTAATTAATAAACCATTTTTAGAATAAGCATCACAACCTGCTCTCCTAATATTAAGTAATCAAGCAATGGAAGAAAAAACTTTTAAACCAACCTCTCAACTTCTGGTCTATAGTATTTCTCCCAGTAAATGATAGCGCCTTACATCACCAGCAAAGCCCTCTGAGGTCCCGGAGAAAAATAAGATGGAATCTAGGTGAAAAAATAAGCTCTAACCTCATTTATGCTTAATCGGGTTTCACTTGCCTGTAGGGGCCGAGTGCAGAGGCCTTGCACCAAACCCAGGGGATTAGAGTCCCCAGCACAGAACCAACTGCTGCGCCAGACTCCTCAGCTCTGCACGCCATGTGCAAAAGCGCTGCACGCGACACTCAATACAAGATGGCGACGGCCGACTGTTTGCAGAGATGCTGTGCCTGCACTGTGATCTGAAGCCGTGAGCAGCGCGGCTGCGCCCACCTTGCGAGAACTCCGCCCCCTCTCCTCTGCTGACAAGAACCGTTTAAAGCAGCCCCACTGACTGGCAGTTGAGGAGAGCATGCGCTCTAGAGCGAAAGCTTGCACCTCTCCGTTCTTTGACGAAAGAATAAAGCTTTCCTTTGCTTCTGAACCGAATCTCAATCTTGTTCTATTGGTGCGAGTGACACTGGGCAGAAGGACCCTTGCCGGGGATGGACTCAGTAACACAAACACAGAGGGCAAAATAAAAGTGAGTTAACTATAGAAACAGCTTAGTACTGGCAATAGTTCTCTGAAAGAATGAATAGTATATCTGAGTGTTCCTTTTCTCTAGGTAATTACAAGAGTATATTCAATTTATTGTTGGAGTATGCCACTGTCTCCCACAAAAGCACTTTTCTTACTTGCTAACTTAGACATTTTTTTTCACCTTTTTATAATATAGTTATTACACGGAAATTCAGAGTATACTCACTCTTTTCAGATTTATCTCTTACCCTTATAAAGTAGTTCCCAATCGTGTTAGGGTCACAGACCCTTTTGTTAATTGGATGAACACTGGTATGAATTCTCTCTTCCGAAAAAATGAGCATAGATTTGTACACATTCAAGTTTTGTAAATAATTTCTAGGGATCCATGAAGTTACGATTAAGAAACCCTGCTTTTAAAAAATCATATTTGAAACTCATAATGATTCTTTTGATGACCAATTTAATTCTATTATTCAACCTATTAAATAGAGAAGTGGTTCACAATTAGGAGTATGAGAAACTCCTTCCACTTCCACTTTTATTTGTAAAATATTCATTTGATAAAGGTGATACTTTGTGAACCTGTTAAGGAAGTGCATATAGAAAAAACTTTGCTATGATTTCATTTAAATTTTAAATAACAATCACAACTTCTGCTATATTTAAAAATAATGGTCTATGAATGTGAAAAACAGGTTATTCAGTGTAAGGACAATGCTTGGTGTACAGATGGATTTGCAGATCCTTAGGAATAACTCCAAGATCCCCCCGCCCTCCCCCCCCCACCAACTCCTACCATAGTCCAGAGGCTCAAAGCTAATTGACTGGGAAAAACAGAAATTGATTAAAAGTTCCTAACAGAAAGCATTTTAATTTAAATAAACAGAAGAATATCCTCTGAGTCAGAGAGAGAGAGAAACTATTAAGGAAAAAGTTTATAGTAATACAACCTCTGTAATTATATTGCACTGCTCTTTTAAAATAGCCTTAGTTTGTTTCAATATGTTATTTGCATTTTGTTTCAGAAAGATTTCTTAACAGCAAATTGTTTCCATTTTCATTTATAACCTGTGATGACACAAAGTGAACCAGGTTCTATAAATTACTATGGAAAGTGGTGAGCCAACAATTTGGCAAAACAAAGCCCTGAGGACATGACAAGTCAAAGGGGAATGTGGTGTTTGCAACAGCAGACTAAAACTGAAGAAGAAAAACATTTGAATTGCAAATACCACATTAAAAGTGCACACTGCTCATGATTGCTTTATGCAATAGTTTTGCAGGCCTGAGGTGAGAAATAAAAAATTGGTCACTCAATTTAGTACCATTGAATAATTGGACTACTTTTGTATCCTCAAGTTCACTAGAGTATCGAGTTATTCACTAGAAGTATACATTAAATTCATTTACCCTTGATTGCTTTGGGCTAGTAAATATCTTTAAGGACTTTTAAAGCCTTAGTTTGGGCAGAGGCATGATCAGATTGCTTAATAAAGCCACTTTGTGTGAGACCATGACTATGTTTTGCTGTGTTTTACAGACATTTTGTCACAGAATCAAAGTTAACTTTTTTTGTTGATTCTCTTTGCCACAGAGCAACCCAGACATGCTCTATTTGCAAACCGACTGCGTGAAACAAAAAGCACAGTAATTCTGAATCTGTTGGCTTGGATAAAATGAGAATGTAATTAAAAAGAAAAAGGTTAGTAAAAGAACATGCTGGGAATTGAAAATAAAAAATCTGAAATGATGTCCCAGCCTGCCCATAGGTCTTTTTCTCAGTGGAGAAAAGCTATCTCAAATGCTCTACTTGTCCTAGAGTCCATGTTCTTCCCCTGCTATTGCTTATTCTTGTGTTTTCTGTCTTTAACAATCCTTGCAAATAATCAAAATTATTTGCATTCAGAGTATTTGCTGCATTACTCTGATGCTAATAATTAGCTCAAATTATTTGTTCATTTGCATAGTGGAGAGGAAAAAAATGATTTTTAGAGCTCTGCTATATCTTTATTTTCATTCTAAACTCCTTGTCACTAGCTCTTTTCCCATAACCATGCTATTTCCACCAAGCACATTACTAATATTTTCAGGAAAATTATAGCCCTGTATTTTAAATTGATTCTTAAGAATATCAATATACCTAAAAAGAAGGCAACTCTTTCTTATTTTGTTTCTCTACACACCAATAATATATAAAACACAGAAGCTTCTTAAACACATTTCATAGTTATCACTGACTTAGAACAGAGGGGGACCTTAGGGATCATCTAGTGAAACACTCCCATTTTACACATAAAGAAGCTGTGGCTCATATGATTTACCAAGGCTGACCCAGTTAGCGGCAGAGCTAGTGCCAGATTGTTCCTAGGTCCATAAACCAAAAGCCCTGGTGATGCTAACTGTGTGTACTGGGATCAAAATCCTCCTACTTGGTAAAGAGTAACTTCATTCTTCCATTTTGTATTTCCACTATAGCTTCCCTGGTTTAGATTTTAATCTTTATTTTGTATGACTTCAAACTCTTATTTTCCTAAGTTAATTATCTAATACACCAATGCTACGCTAATCTTCCTAAGAGTCTCCTTTTGTCTACTTTGACAAATGCAGCCTTACTTTTCCCTAGGCCTCTTCAGAAAATGATTGCAACCAAAATTCACATCAAATCTGAAGTCTGGGACCCAGGACAATTTTTCCCCATTGGGATGAGATAAAGTCAGCTTCAATGATTTAGCAGAAGACACCAAAGGGAAAGCAGGTTCCACATGAAAAGACAACTTTGATTTGACACATTTTGTCATAACAATCAAACTTTCAGAATTAGGAGACACCTGGTCATTAGCTATCCCATCATTTCCCAAAGAGTGCTCCTTGGAACTCTAAAGGCAGAGGATAGTAGTGTTAATGATTGTGCGGCCAGGTAGATTTAGGAAACTGCACAGTTATACCAAGTTAAAGGGATTTCTTGCCTGCAAAATTCTCGGAGGCTTTTATCCTAACAGGTATAGTTACACTCCAAAACAAAAAAATTATAGGCAATAGGTCCCAAGTTTATTTGAATAAGAAACGTTTTACAGGAGATCCCACAGAGTACAGTTTTGAGGGAAAAACGCTGATCTAGACCAATTTGACAAATTGTAATTTAGTGCCAGGAGTCAGAACAAAAACAAAAAATCTCTTTATTTTCAATCTACTGCTTATACACAGTAATATTTCTGTTTGTCTTAGGCTTTTTTGATTGCAGAAAATTCTCTCAAGCTAAATCAAATAAGAAGAAAACAGTGAGAGAGTCAGAGAGAAGCAGGGAGCCTCATCCAGGATGAGCTGATCACAGGACTCAAGAAGGGCTGCCCTTAGAAGAAGGAGGGAGATTGCCATCTCTAGCTCAAAACTCAAATTAAAAGGCTTAATTATTAGTTGAATAATAATAAGCACTGAGGAATTCATTGCATATAGAAAGATAAAGCATTAAAACTATTTAAACTTCAAGTAAAATCACACACACATATAGTAAGGGAACTTTTAAAAATATGTTTAAAATTTTGTAAGTAAACTCCCACTAGCCAAAAATGGAACATTTTAAGCAATATTAAGAATAACAACTGCAATTGATTGAAAACTTCATATTGTATTTAAATCAATGAGTTCACTAAATAAATACACACAATATTCGTTATATATATATATTATATATATATAATATATATATATAATATATATATATATATATATTGCAGGACACTTTTAGAGAATACTACATGAAAGAATCACGTTTATAATATTTTTCCTATACAAACTATGCTTGGGATAACCAAATAGTTGATGAGGGGAAGTTTCTCTTTACATAACTTTTCCAACTAATAAAGAAGGAATGATAGAATTACAATGTCATCCTAATGAAATAATGGATCTAGGCAATGATCATCAAGGTCCCAAAATTACAAGAAAGAGAGACACACAGAATATTCATCTGTCTCCTGATGGATCCTCCTATAAAGTATTCTTGTCCTAGAACTGAACATGAATTTGATCAATCCTCTATTTCAAAATATCTTTTACAGGAAATAGAGGAGCATGTTAAGTGATAACAGTGTGGTGCAATCAGCAAAGTTTAACAATGCAGGAAACTCTACTGGGCAAATACCCTGATTTCTTTGACAAATATTGCATGGGGAAAAAAGAGGAACAAGGAACTTATAGATTTAAGAGAAATAGCAACTAATTTAAAATGCATGTCTGTTATTTGGATCCTGACAATATTATTTTTTAGGTGTGATAATGTTACTATTTTTTTAAGTATTCACCTTTTAGAAATACATACAGACACTATTTACAGGCACTTGATTTAAAATAACCCAGTGTTGGGTGGAAGCTTTTTAAAAATGAAAGAAATATGACCCTAAGATGATAATTGTTGATTGATACAAGATGATGGCTACATAAAGGGTTCGTTATACTATTATCTCTATTTTTGTATATGTGTGAAATTATCCTTAATAAAAAGGTCTTATAATGTTTGTTGCTAAATCACACTACAGTTTTTTTATACCACATCAGATTAAGTTTAAGCCAAAAGAAGATAATCAAAGCTTGATTATAAGATGATCAAAGTTTGACTACAAAATTAGTCAATCATTTACTCTTCAAATATTCTTTTTCTACCTACAGAATGTTCAACTCATCTGTTTTCTACTGAAAAATATCATATAATAATGACAACTACCATTTATTA
Source organism: Grampus griseus (assembly GCF_964374135.1). Classification (NCBI taxonomy): domain Eukaryota; kingdom Metazoa; phylum Chordata; class Mammalia; order Artiodactyla; family Delphinidae; genus Grampus; species Grampus griseus. The sequence goes on from NC_139018.1 coordinate 54,155,308, forward strand.
AATATAACTTATTCAGAAATTGGTGCAAAAGACAAGATATAAAACTGATTTAGTTTAGTTTTTCTAACACTTTTCATTTTATGTTTGATATGTTATTTTGAATCTTTATAACAAAATTTAAAATCACACATCACAAAATTTAGAAGAAAAACTACTACTCTTTAACTCTTTCCAGGTTAACTGCATTTCATACTATCCTTTCTGCTGCATTCACTGTATCTACAAAATTGTGCATGTGTATACAAAATCTGCAGCTCAATATAATGGACTCATTCTATATTTCACCAGCTATTTCACGAATATACTTATTCCCCAACCTATTATATTGTAAATAATCCAAGGATAAGGTTCTTATAAATTACTTGGGAAAAAACCCCAGGGTCTGAATAAATCCTATTGAATAGATAAAAGAGAAAAATTATTGTATATTTTAAAAATACAGTTTTTTAGGGCTTCCCTGATGGCACAGTGGTTGAGAGTCCGCCTGCCGATGCAGGGCACACAGGTTCATGCCCCGGTCCGGGAAGATCCCACATGCCATGGAGCAGCTGGGCCCGTGAGCCATGTCCGCTGAGCCTGCGCATCCGGAGTCTGTGCTCCACAACGGGAGAGGCCACAACAGTGAGAGGCCCGCGTACGAAAAAAAAAATACAGTTTTTTCTTCCAACATGAACATTCTTTAATATTTTTCATTAAATTAAGTTTAAAATGGTGGTCTTCTTGAGAAGATATGTGTAACCCAAGCTCTGCCACTAACATTGTGATCTTAGATAAATCATTTAATAACATGGAAGAAGCTTAAACATGCAGGAAAGTATAATATAAAGCATAAAGTACGTAAATGACATTCCCTACAGGGAACACTTTATACCACAGGTCATCAAGCTTTCTCCATACAGGGTCGGATAGTAAATATTTGAGGCTTTGCAGACCATATGATCTCTGTTGCAAATACTCAATTGTGCTGATGTACCATGAGAGCAACCACAGACAATGTGTAAAAAATTGTGTTGCTAAGTTCCAATAAAACTTAATTTATGACACTGAAATTTCATTTTTCTAGCATTTTTATGTATTAGGCAATATTCTTCTGATGTTTTTCAAACATTTACAAATGTAAAAACCATTCTTCATTCGCAAGCCCTGCAGAAACAGATACTACGCCAGATTTGGCAGACAGACTATAGTTTACCAATCCCTGCTTTATACATACCCTCTCCCAATTCTGGGAAATAACCAGAATTGGTTTTCTTGTGAATTTTATTCTATTTCTTATAGCACTGCAGAAAGAGCCATTTTTATTTACACATTTAGTACTTAGTAGAGGTACGTTATGTGATTGCAACATCAGAAACAAATGACTTTAATGTGAAGGATCATCAAGCAGAATCCAAGCTACAAAACAGCTGGAAGGGGGAGAGCACCTGAATCACAACTAACTGCTGAACAATCATCAACAGGAAGACACTGGAACTCACCAAAAAAGATACCCCACAAACAAAGACAAAGGAGAAGCCCCAGTGAGATGGTAGGAGGGGCACAATCACAAAAAAATCAAATCCCATAACCAGTGGGTGGGTGACTTACAAACTGGAGAACAATTATACCACAGAAGCCCATCCACTGGAGTGAAGGTTCTGAGCTGCACGTCAGGCTTCCAGAACTGGGGGTCCAGCAACAGGAAGAGGAAATCCCAGGGAATCAGACTTTGAAGGCTAGCGGTATTTGACTGAAGGACTTTGACACGTCTTGGGGAAACAGAGACTCCACTCTTGCAGGGCACACACAGAGTACTGTGTGCAGCAGTGACCCCATAGGAGACTGAACCAGACTTACCTGCTAGAGTTGGAGGGTCTCCTGCAGAGGCGGGGGGTGCTGTGGCTCACTGTGGGGACAAGGACACTGGCAGCAGAAATTCTGGGAAATAGTCCTTGGTGTGAGCCTTCCCAGAGTCTACCATTAGCCCCACCAAAGGGCTGTGGGCTCCAGTGCTCGGTCGTCTCAGGCCAAACAACCAACAGAGAGGGAACTCAGCCCCACACATCAGCAGACAAGTGGATTAAAGTTTTACTGAGCTTTGCCCACCAGAGAAACACCCAGGTCTACCCACCACCAGTCCCTCGCATCAGGAACCTTGCACAAGCCTCTTAGATAGCCTCATCCACCAGAGGGCAGACAGTAGAAGCATGAAGAACTATAATCCTGCAGCCTGTGAAACAAAAACCACATCCACAGAAAGATAGACAAAAGAAAAGGCAGAGGACTATGTACCACATGAAGGAATAAGATAAAACCCCAGAAAACAATTAAATGAAGTGGAGATAGGCAACCTTGCAGAAAAATAATTCAGAATAATGATAGTGAAGATGATCCAGGACCTCGGAAAAAGAATGGAGGCAAAGATCAAGAAGATGCAACAAATGTTTAACAAAGACCTAGAAGAATTAAAGGACAAACACCTAGAAGAATTAACAAACAAAAAGAGAAGAACAATACAATAACTGAAATGAAAAATACACTAGAAGGATTCAATAGCAGAATAACTGAGGCAGAAGAATGGATAAGTGACCTGGAAGACAAAATGGTGGAATTCACTGTCATGGAACAGAATAAAGAAAAAAGAATGAAAAGAAATTAAGACAGCCTTAGAGACCTCTGGGACAACATTAAATGCACCAACATTCGCATTAAAGGGGTCACAGAAGGAGAAGAGAGAGAGAGAAAGGACCCAAGAAAATATTTGAAGAGATTATAGACAAAAACTTCCCTAACATGGGAAAGGAAATAGCCACCCAAGTCCAGGAAGCACTGAGACTCCCAGGCAGGATAAACCCAAGGAGAAACATGCTGACAATCAAACTGACAAAAATTAAACACAAAGAAAAATTATTAAAAGTAACAAGGGAAAAACAACAAATAACATACAAGGAAACTCCCATAAAGTTAACAGCTGATTTCTCAGCAGAAACTCTACAAGCCAGAAGGGAGTGGCACGATATATTTAAAGTGATGAAAGGGAAGAACCTACAACAAAGATTACTCTACCTGGCAAGGATCTCATTCAGATTCAATGGAGAAATCAAAAGCTTTACAGACAAGCAAAAGCTAAGAGAATTCAGCACCACCAGACCAGCTCTACAACAAATGCTAAAGGAATTTCTCTAAGTGGGAAACACAAGAGAAGAAAAGGACCTACAAAAACAAACCCAAAACAATTAAGAAAATGGTAATTGAAAATAGGAACATACATATCGATAATTACCTTCAATGTGAATGGATTAAATGCTCCAACCAAAAGACAAAGGCTTGCTGAATGGATAAAAAAACAACACCCATATATATGCTGTCTACAAGTGACCTACTTCAGACCTAGGGACACATACATACTGAAAGTGAGGGGATAGAAAAAGATTTTCCATGCAAATGGAAATCAAAGGAAAGCTGGAGTAGCAATACTCATATCAGATAAAATAGACTTTAAAATAAAGACTGTTACAAGAGACAAGGAAGGGAACTACATAATGATCAAGGGATCAATCCAAGAAGATATAACAATTATAAATATATATGCACACAACATAGGAGCACCCCAATACATAAGGCAAATGCCAACAAAAGAGGAAATCAACAGTAACACAATAATAGTGGGGGATTTTAACACCTCACTTACACCAATGGACAGATCATCCAGACATAAAACTAATAAGGAAACCCAAGCTTTAAATGACACAGTAAACCAGATACATTTAATTGATAAATATAGGACATTCCACCAGAAAACAGCAGATTATACTTTCTTCTCAAGTGCACATGGAACATTCACCAGGATAGATCACATCTTGGGTCACAAATCAAGCTTCAGTATATTTAAGGAAATTGAAAACATATCAAGCATCTTTTCCGACCACAACGCGATGAGATTAGAAATACATTACAGGGGGAAAAAAGTAAGAAACACAACCATGTGGAGGTGAAACAAAGTGTTACTAAATAACAAAGAGATCACTGAAGAAATCAAGGAGGATATCAGAAAATACCTAGAGACAAATGACAACGAAAACACCATGATCCAAAACCTGTGGGATGCAGCAAAAGCAGTTCTAAGAGGGAAATTTATAGCAATACAATCCTACCTCAAGAAACAAGAAAAGTCTCGAATAAAGAATCTAACCTGGGCTTCCCTGGTGGCGCAGTGGTTGAGAGTCCGCCTGCCGATACAGGGGACGTGGGTTCGTGCCCCGGTCCAGGAAGATCCCACATGCCGCAGAGCGGCTGGGCCCGTGAGCCATCCATGGCCACTGAGCCTGCGCGTCCGGAGCCTGTGATCCGCAATGGGAGAGGCCACAACAGTGAGAGGCCCACGTACTGCAAAAAAAAAAAAAAAAAAAAAAAAAGAATCTAGCCTTATACCTAAAGGAACTAGAGAAAGAAGAACAAACAAAACCCAAAGTTAGTAGAAGGAAAGAAATCATAAAGATCAGAGCAGGAATAAATGAAATAGAAAAATAAAACAATAGGAAAGATCAATAAAAATAAAAGCTTGTTCTTTGAGAAGACAAATAAAATTGATAAACCTTTAGCCAGACTCATCAAGAAAAAGAGGGAGAGGACTCAAACCAATAAAATTAGAAATAAAAAAAGAGAAGTTACAATGGACACCGCAGAAATACAAAGCATCATAAGAGGCTATTACAAATAACTCTATGCCAATAAAATGGACAACCTGGAAAAAATGGACAAATACTTAGAAAGGTATAACCATCTGAGACTGAACAGGAAGAAATAGAATATATGAACAGACCAATCACAAGTAATGAAATTGAAACTGTGATTAAAAATCTTTCAACAGACAGAAGTCCAGGACCAGGTGGCATGTTTTACAGAACTAGAACAAAAAATCTTAAAATACGTATGGAGACACAAAAGACCCCGAATAGCCAAAGCAATCTTGAGGGAAAAAAACAGAGCTAGAGGAATCAGACTCCCTGACTTCAGACTATACTCCAAAGCTACAGTAATCAAGACAATATGGTACTGGCACAAAAACAGAAATATACATCAATGGAACAGGACAGAAAGCCCAGAGATAAACCCACTCACCTATGGTCAACTAATCTATGACAAAGGAGGCAAGGATATACAGTGGAGAAAAGGCAGCCTCTTCAATAAGTGGTGCTGGGAAAACTGGACAGCTACATGTAAAAGAATGAAATTAGAACACTCCCTAACACCATACACAAAAATAAACTCAAAATGTATTAAAGACCTCATTGTAAGACTGGACAGTATAAAACTCTTACAGGAAAACATAGGAAGAACACTCTTTGACATAAATCACAGCAAGATCTATTTTGACCCACCTCCTAGAGTAATGGAAATAAAAACAAAAATAAACAAATGGGACCTAATGAAACTTAAAAGCTTTTTCACAGCAAAGGAAACTATAAACCAGACGAAAAGACACCCCTCAGAATGGGAGAAAATATTTGCAAATGAATCAATGGACAAAGGATTAATCTCCAAAATATATAAACAGTTCATGCAGCTCAATATTTAAAAAACAATGAACCCAGTCCAAAAATGGGCAGAAGACCTGAATAGACATTTCTCCAAAGAAGACATACAGATGGCCAACAGGCACATGAAAAGCTTCTCAACGCTAATCATTAGAGAAATGCAAGTCAAAACTACAATGAGTTGTCACCTCATACTGGTTAGAATGGGCATCATCAGAAAATCTACAAACAGCAAATGCTGGAGAGGGTGTGGAGAAAAGGGAACCTTCTTGCACTGATGGTGGGAATGTAAATTGATACAGCCACTGTGGAGAACAGTATGGACATTCCTTAAAGAACTAAAAGTAGAATTACCATATGACCCAGCAATCCCAGTACTGGGCATATACCCAGAGAAAACCATAATTCAAAAAGACAAATGCACCCCAATGTTCATTGCAGCACTATTTACAATAGCCAGGTCATGGAAGCAACCTAAATGCCCATCGACAGACGAATGGATAAAAAAGATGTGGTACATATACACAGTGGAATATTACTCAGCCATAAAAAGGAACGAAGTTGGGTCATTTGTAGAGACATAGATGGACCTAGAGACTATCATATGGAGTGAAGTAAGTCAGAAAGAGAAAAACAAACATTGTATGTTAATGCATATATATGGAATCTTGAAAAATGGTATAGACGAACTGGTTTGCAAGGCAGAAATAGAGACACAGATGTAGAGAACAAACGTATGGACACCAAGGGGGGAAAGTGAGGTGTTGGGGGGTGGGATGAATTGGGAGATTGGGATTGACATGTATACACTAATATGTATAAAATAGATAACTAATAAGAACCTGCTGTATAAAAAATAAATTAAATTCAAAAAAATAAAGAAAGAAAGTTTAAAAAATAAAATAAAACAGCTGAAAGAATTAGAAGCTATTAAAAAGGTAATCTTAAGTGAACTTAAACAATTACTGCTTATACCAATGAGGATTACAACAGCCAGGGGAGAGTGAGTTTATCTTAGGGACTCTAATTGCAAAGGAGGGTTTGGTTAGAACGAGACTATGAAGGAGACAAATTGTCAGTCTACTGTGTGAGCAGGTTACGGGGGGTGTATGTATGCTTGTACTGAGTTCTGGGGTAGAGGTTGAAGAAAACAAAGTCAGCAACCTTGCATGCAATAGCTGCAACAGTGCAGAGAAAATCAAAGAGCAACAATATGCAGTTCTCAACAAAATAAAATGAAATAAACAAAAAAAATTAACAATATGCAGTTCTCCCTAGTAAAAAGTGGATAGGGGTTCAAAAGCATTAGAAAATGACCTTGGAGATGAGTGCTCAAAATGCAACTTAATACCTTCTCTCTGAAAAACCACATGCAAATAATCTGAAGACAAAGTAAAAGCATCCCTCCCATATGCTTGAATCCTTAACTACTTGAGTCAAGTGGAGGTGTGTATGAACCTTAGAGCTAGACTTACATTCTAAGAAAAGATTCAAAGTGACAATATTTTATTAATCAATACCTGAATAATAAAATAGCTATTATTTATCACTGGCCTACCAGGTGCCTGGCAATGTTTCAGATGACATGACCAGTGAACAAAGTTCTCATCTTTATAATGAGGGTTGAAGAAATAAGCAACATTCATAGGGTCACATGATTAAAAAGGGGCAGAAATTTGAACCCAGCTTTGGCTTCAAAATTCAAGCTCTTTCCCATTATTTAGCAAACACAGTAAGCCTTACTTTGATATTCCAGAGCTGCCTATCCATGTTCCTTAATGTGCAAAATGGTAATGCAGTGTAAACAACCCAGCAACTCTGCAGCAACTCAGAGTCCAGAGCCCTAGATGCCTACAAAGGCTGTTTTCAAGTCCCAGTGTTTGTAGTAGATAATAAAAGAGAAATCACACAAATGTCAGTTAAAAATGAAGTTAAATTTGGGCTTCTGACTATGATATATTTCACCATTTTGAATCTCCAAACCTTTTCCCTAGAGCTATAATTAAAAGAGTACAGGGGTAGATAGTCCAAACCTATTTTTGAGATCTATGATTTTTATTTATAGTTAGAAATTTGATTGCAAAGATTTAATTTTCCTTAAAGAAATGAGTTCTAATTCACAAATGAAAGGCTTGAACTGGAGCCTTGACTTCCAAAGATATGACAAAGAAAACTCTTTCTTCCCGAGAGCTACAAACAATTCTCCAAGCACTTTTCAAACTCTTCATTTAATTAACAGGGATGATTTATTCCCCATAAAGAAACAGAAATGGTACCATTTCCCGACTGTGTTTCTCTACACAACTGGATACCCTGGGGCTTGAGCTCAGGACTTCAAAAGCAGGCCAGTGTTTATAACCTCCAAGGCCTGCCGGGTTGATTAGCAGGAGAAATGTGGTTACAAGAACACCTCTAAAGGGCCAAGCCATGTGAGCGGAACTGTCAATGTTCAGAAAATGTGGAATCAGAAAGTCTGAACATTTCCTGTGTTAAGGGAACAAACATCACTGCAAATTTTTCTGTTAGAAAATGACTTATCATATGAATGAACTGTGGGAAATGGATTTACTTAATACAAAGATAAATGGGATATTTGTTCATCTATCTTCTCTATTTCTTTTTGAGTATTTCTATGTCTCTTTAATCCTATTTCTTCATCTTCTTACTATTTCTCTTATAAGACTATAGTAATTTTCTTTTTTAAGAATTTTTCATTCCTAGTTCCCACAGTTCTTAATTTTTACTGCCTCTTTGCTAGAAGCCCTGTTTGTGCATTATTTCTTATCTTTCTGAATTTTCTGTCCTGTCTTCCTTGGCTTCCTTGCCAATAATGGGAATTGGGGACTAAACAGAAATAGGAAAAATATGTCCCTGGGATTAAAAAAATATATATCCACCACCACATCACCCCCACCCTCACCCACCCCAACAAAGTGATTTCTGTTTCCAAGTTCTTCCTGAAACTCTCCCAAGGACGTTGAGGCCAGAACAAAGTGTGGCACACTAGGATTAGAACACATCACAACAAAAGAATTTAAGCAGGCTGATTTGCCTGGCAAAATGTTGATAGCTGGTAAACTAAGGATCTGGAACTCCTGAGACTCCTCCACACAGTTTGACCAGGTAGTTGGGCCACATCAAATGTACCAAAGACAGGCTTTGTTCCCTCTGTTAGTCCTCCTCTCTGGCCAAATTCACTACCTCATTCTTTATTCAAAAGCTGTTACTCTAAGTGGATGGGCTAGGTCACATTACACAGATCATGGTTATTTAAGTTGTTTGGTTGTTTGACAATATATACACAAACATACATGTACACACACACACACACACACACACACACCCATAACAAAGAATTCCAGAAAAAAAAACTGTCACTGAAATGGTGTTTGTTGGATTATGTGGACTTTGTCTAACTTGCAGATAAATGGGACACTAATTCAGCAACTTTTTAAAAAATCTAGTTTATGTTTATTAACTTCTGGAACTCAAATGAAATTCCAGGAAGCATGGAATCATTAGAGTACATAAGAGACTTTAACAGAAAAGAAATATACCAGTTTTTGACAAAACGCCAAATATCCAAAACTGAATAACCTACAACTAAAATATGGTAAGGGTAAGGAAGGGCATCTCTTTAAAATATTTTCTCAGAAACTTTCATTCTGGTTCACCCTCTCTCTCCTTTTCTGCTATGATTGCTTTTAAGCATACAGGGAGACCCGCTCCATCATCACCTTTTTGAACCATGTAAGATTTTTATGAGTAAAAACATGAATGTGAAATAAAATCTGTGCTCCCATTGGATTCTAATGCACTTCATATCTCTTTGGTACAGTTTTATGTATTTAAAACTTTTTGTTGTTATTTTAATGTTGAAACTGAAATTTTTATTGATCAATTTGTGTGGTAGGTCTAGATGTTAGTCATCTGCCATCCTCAGTTATTAAAAAGAAGTTAATATAGCTTTTCAGGGATAGACTCCATTCAGTTTCACAGTATCAGTGTTGAACTGAAATTCATTTCAAAACTAGAATGAGCCACATACTATAAAGTGAATGACATAACCATACAAACTTTGAGTGGATAAACTATACAACTATTGAGATTCCCACATCCCTGACTTTCACATATAATTTCTAACATAGACTTTGATTTTAAGCTCAAGTATGTCCATAATTTTCAAATATCTATTTCATTTTTTAAAGTCAGTTAAAATTTCAGATGTTAAATCCTATTTTTAGAATTCCCATTAAATTGCAAAAGTTATGCAAATTATACATTAATTCATTTTATAAAATGAATGAATCTAATCTCTTTCAAAAAAAGTCCTTTCCTTACTGAAAACAATTATATACTTCTGTGTTTCTATTATTGTTGTATCTGTTAAGATTTTACTACAGGGGAGACCTTCAAGATGGCGGAAGAATGAAACGTGGAGATCATCTTCCTCCCCACAAATACATCAGAAATACATCTACATGTGGAACAACTCCTACAGAACACTTACTGAACGCTGGCAGAAGACCTCAGATTTCCCAAAAGGCAAGAAACTTCCTACGTACCTGGGTAGGGCAAAAGAAAAAGAAAAAACAGAGACAAAAGAATAGGGACAGGACCTACACCTCAGGGAGGGAGCTGTGAAGGAGGAAAAGTTTCCACACACTAGGAACCCCTTCACTGACGGAGATGGGGGGTAGTGGGAGGGAAACTTCGGAGCCAGGGAGGAGAGCACAGCAACAGGGGTGCAGAGGGCAAAGTGGAGAGATTCCTGCACAGAGAATTGGTGCCAACCAGCACTCACCAGTCCGAGAGGCTTCTCTGCTCACCTGCTGGGGCGGGTGGGGGCTGGGAGCTGAGGCTCCGGCTTCGGAGGTCAGATCCCAGGGAGAGGACTGGGGTTGACTGCATGAACATAGCCTGAAGGGGACTAGTGCCTCACAGATACCCAGAAGGGAGTCTGGGAAAAAGTGTGGACCTGCTGAAGAGGCAAGAGACCATTGTTTCAGGGTGGGCAAGGAGAGGGGATTCAGAGCACGGCCTAAACAAGCTCCAGAGACAGGCGCGAGCCGAGGTTATCAGCGCGGACCCCAGAGACAGGCATGAGACGCTAAGGCTGCTGCTGCAGCCACCAGGAAGCCTGTGGGCAAGCACAGGTCACTATCCACACCTCCCCTCCCAGGAGCCTATGCGGCCCGCCACTGCCAGCGTCCCGTGACTCAGGGAAAATTTCCCTGAGAGAACACAGCACGCCTCAGGCTGTTGAAATGTCACATTGGCCTCTGCTGCCGCAGGCTCGCCCTGCATTCTGTACCCCTCCCTCCCCCTGACCTGAGTGAGCCAGAGCCCCCTAATCAGCTGCTACTTTAACCCCGTCCTGTCTGAGCGAAGAACAGATGCCCTCAGGTGACCTATATGCAGAGTTGGGGCCAAATCCAAAGCTGAACCGCAGGAGCTGTGTGAACTAAAAAGAGAAAGGAAATTTCTCCCAGCAGCCTCAGGAGCAGTGGATTAAATTTCCACAGTCAACTTGATGTACCCTGCATCTGTGGAATATCTGAATAGCCAACAAATCATCCAAAAATTGAGGCAGTAGGCTTTGGGAGCATCGATATATTGTTTTTTCCCTTTTTCTCTTTTTGTGAGTGTGTATGTGTACGCGTCCTTTTGTGATTTTGTCGATATAGCTTTGCTTTTACCATTTGTCCTAGGGTTCTGTCGGCCCATTTTTTTTTTTAAGTAAAGTTTTTAGCGCTTGTTATCATGGGTGGATTTGTTTTTTGGTTTGGTTGGTCTCTTCTTTCTTGCTTTCTTTTTTTTATATTACTTTTTAGTTTTCTTTTAAATAAATACTACTTTTTCTTTTAATAACTTTATTTTTTTCCTCCCTTTTCTTCTGAGCTGTGTGGCTCACAGGGTCTTTGTGCTCTGGCTGGGTGTCAGGCCTGTGCCTCTGAGGTAGGAGAGCCAAGTTCAGGACATTGGTCCACCAGAGACCTCCCGGCTCCACATAATATCAAATGGCAAAAGCTCTCGCAGAGATCTCCAACTCAACGTTAAAACCCAGCTCCATGCAACAGCCAACAAGCTACAGTGCTGGACTCGCTAAACCAAACAACTAGCAAGACAGGAACACAACTCCACCCATTAGCAGGGAGGCTGCCTAAAATCATAACAAGGTCACAGACACCCCAAAACACACTACCAGATGCAGCCCTGCCCACCAAAAGACAAGATCCAGCCTCATCCACCAGGACATAGGCACCAGTCCCCTCCACGAGGAAGCCTACACAACCCACTGAACCACCCTTAGCCACTGGTGGCAGACACCAAAAACAACGGGAACTATGAACCTGCAGTCTGCAAAAGGACACACCAAACACAGTAAGTTAAGCAAAATGAGAAGACAGAGAAACAGACAGTAGATGAAGGAGCAAGGTAAAAACCCACAAACAAATGAAGGAGGAATGGGCAGTCTCCTGAAAAAGAATTCAGAGTAATGATACTAAACATGATCCAAAATCATGGAAATAGAACGGAAAAATACAAGAAACACTTAACAAGGACCTAGAACAACTAAAGAGCCAACAAACAATTATGAACAACACAATAAATGGAATTCAAAATTCTCTAGAAGGAATCAATGGCAGAATAACTGAGGGAGAAGAACGGATAAGTGACCTGGAAGATAAAATAGTGGAAATAACTACCACAGAGCAGAATAAAGAAAAAAGAATGAAAAGAACTGAGAACAGTCTCAGAGACCTCTGGGACAGCATTAAATGCGCCAACATTCGAATTATAAGGGGCCCAGATGAAGAGAAAAAGAAAGGGACTGAGAAAATATTTGAAGAGATTATAGTAGAAAACTTCCCTAATATAAGAAAGGAAACAGTCAGTCAAGTCCAGGAAGCACAGAGAGTCCCACACAGGATAAATCCAAGGAGAAACATGCCAAGATACATATTAATCAAACTATCAAAAATTAAATACAAAGAAAAAATATTAAAAGCAGCAAGGGAAGAACAGCAAATAACATACAAGGGCATCCCCATAAGGTTAACAGCTGATCTTTCAGCAAAAACTCTGCAAGCCAGAAGGGAGTGGCAGGACATATTTAAAGTGATGAAAGGGAAAAACCTACATCCAAGATTACTCTACCCAGCAAGGATCTATTTCAGATTTGACAGAGAAATTAAAACCTATACAGACAAGCAAAAGCTAAGAGAATTCAGCACCACCAAACCAGCTTTACAACAAATTCTAAAGGAACTTCTCTAGGCAAGAAACACAAGAGAAGGAAAAGACCTACAATACCAAACCCAAAACAATTAAGAAAATCATAATAGGAACACACATATCAATAATTACCTTAAATGTAAATGGATTAAATGCTCAAACCGTAAGATATAGACTGGCTGAATGGATACAAAAACAAGACCTGTATATATGCTGCAACAAGAGACACACTTCAGACCTAGGGACACATAGAGACTGAAAGTGAGAGGATGGAAAAAGATATTCCATGCAAATGGAAATCAAACAAAGCTGGAGTAGTAATTCTCATATCAGACAAAATAGACTTTAAAATGAAGACTATTACAAGAGACAAAGAAGGACACTACATAATGATCAACAGGCCAATCCAAGAAGAAGATATGACAATTGTAAATATTTATGCACCCAACATATGAGCACCTCAATATATAAGGCAAATGCTAACAGCCATAAAAGGGGAAATTGACAGTAACACAATCATAGTAGGGGACTTTAACACCCCACTTTCACCAATGGACAGATCATCCAAAATGAAAATAAATAAGGAAACACAAGCATTAAATGATACATTAAACAAGATGGACTTAATTGATACTTATAGGACATTCCATCCAAAAACAACAGAGTACACTTTCTTCACAAGTGCTCAAGGAACATTCTCCAGGATAGATCATATCTTGGGTCGCAAATCAAGCCTTGCTAAATTTAAGAAAATTGAAATTGTATCAAGTATCTTTTCTGACTACAACGCTATGAGACTAGATATCAATTACAGGAAAAAATCTGTAAAAAATACAAACACATGGAGGCTAAACAATACACTACTTAATAACCGAGAGATCACTGAAGAAATCAAAGAGGAAATCAAAAAATACCTAGACACAAATGACAATGAAAACACGATGCCCCAAAACCTATGGGATGCAGCAAAGGCAGTTCCAAGAGGGAAGTTTATAGCAATACAATCCTACCTTAAGAAACAGGAAACATCTCAAATAAACAACCTAACCTTACACCTAAAGCAATTAGAGAAAGAAGAACAAAAAGCCCCAAAGTTAGCCAGAGGAAAAAAGTCATAGAGATTAGATCAGAAATAAATGAAAAAAAAAGAAACAATAGCAAAAATTAATAAAACTAAAAGTTGTTTCTTTGAGAAGATAAACAAAATTGATAAACCCTTAGCCAGACTCATCAAGAAAAAATGGGAGAAGACTCAAATCAATAGAATTAGAAATGAAAGGGAAGAAGTAACAACTGACACTGCAGAAATACAAAGGATCATCAGAGATTACTACAAGCAAATATATGCCAATAAAAAGGACAACCTGGAAGAAATGGACAAATTCTTAGAAAAGCACAACCTCCCAAGAGTGAACCAGGAAGAAATAGAAAATATAAACAGAAAAAACAAAAGCACTAAAATTGAGACTGTGATTAATAATCTTCCAACAAACAAAAGCCCAGGACAAGATGGCTTCACAGTCAAATTCTATCAAACATTTAGAGAAGAGCTAACACCTATCATTCTCAAACTCTTTTAAAATATAGCAGAGGGAGAAACACTCCCAAACTCATTCTATGAGGCCACCATAACCCTGATACCAAAAGCACACAAAGATGTAACAAAGAAAACTACAGGCCAATATCACTGATGAACATAGATTCAAAACTCCTCAACAAAATACTAGCAAACAGAATCCAACAACACGTTAAAAGCATCATACACCATGATCAAGTGGGGTTTATACTAGGAATGCAAGGATTCTTCAATATATGCAAATCAATCAGTGTGAAATACCATATTAAAAAACTGAAGGATACAAACCATATGATCATCTTAATAGATGCAGAAAAAGCTTTTGATAAAATTCAACAACCATTTATGATAAAAAATACTCCAGAAAGTAGGCATAGAGGGAACTTACCTCAACATAATAAAGGCCATATATGACAAACCCACAGCCAACATCGTTTTCAATGGTGAAATACTGAAACTATTTCCACTAAGATCAGGAACAAGACAAGATTGCCCACTCTCACAACTATTATTCAACATACTTGTGGAAGTTTTAGCCACGGCAATCAGAGAAGAAGAAACAAAAGGAATCCAAATTGGAAAAGAAGTAAAGCTGTCACTGTTTGCAGATCACATGATACTATACATAAAGAATCCTAAAGATGCTACCAGAAAACTACTAGAGCTAATCAATGAATTTGGTAAAGTAGCAGGATACAAAATTGATGCACAGTAATCTCTTGCATTCCTATACACTAATGATGAAAAATCTGAAAGAGAAATTCAGGAAACACTCCCATTTACCATTGCAACAAAAAGAATAAAATACCTAGGAATAAACCTACCTAAGGAGACAAAAGACCTGTATGCAGAAAACTATAAGTCACTGATGAAAGAAATTAAAGATGATACAAACAGGTGGAGAGACATACCATATTCTTGGATAGGAAGAATCAACATTGTGAAAATGACTATGCTACCCAAAGCAATCCACAGATTCAATGTAATCCCTATCAAACTACGAATGGCATTTTTCACAGAACTGGAACAAAAAATTTCACAATTTGTATGGAAGCACAAAAGACCCTGAATAGCCAACGCAATCTTGAGAAAGAAAAATGGAGCTGGAGGAATCAGGCTCCATGACTTCAGACTATACTACAAAGCTACAGTAGTCAAGAAAATATGGTAGTGGCACAAAAACAGAAACATAGATCAACGAAACAACATAGAAAGTCCACAGAAAAACTCACGCACATAAGGTCACCTTATTTTTGATAAAGGAGGCAAGAACATACAATGGAGAAAAGACAGCCTCTTCAATAAGTGGTGCTGGGAAAACTGGACAGCTACATGTAGAAGAATGAAATTAGAACACACCCTAACACCATACACAAAAATAAACTCAAAATGGATTAAAGACCTAAATGTATGGCCAGAAACTATCAAACTCTTAGAGGAAAACATAGGCAGAACACTCTATGACATAAATCACAGCAAGATCCTTTTTGACCCACCTTGTAGAGAAATGGAAATAAAAACAAAAATAAACAAATGGGACCTAATGAAACCTAAAAGCTTTTGCAAAGTAAACCATAAACAAGATGAAAAGACAGCTCTCAGAATGGGAGAAAATATTTGCAAATGAAGCAACTGACAAAGGATTAACCTCCAAAATTTATAAGCTGCTCATGCAGTTCAATATCAAAAAAACAAACAACCCTATCCAAAAATGGGCAGAAGACCTAAATATACATTTCTCCAAAGAAGATATACAGATTGCCAACAAACATATGAAAGAGTGCTCAACATCACTAATCATTAGAGAAATGCAAATCAAAACTACATGAGGTATCACCTCACACTAATCAGAATGGCCATCATCAAAAAATCTAGAAACGATAAATGGTGGAAAGGGTGTGGAGGAAAGGGAACCCTCTTGCACTGTTGGTGGGAATGTAAATTGATACAGCCACTATGGAGAACAGTACGGAGGTTTCTGAGAAAACTAAAAATAGAACTACCATACGACCCAGCAATGCCACTACTGGGCATTACCCTGAGAAAACCATAATTCAAAAAGAGTCATGTACCAAAATGTTCATTGCAGCTCTATTTACAATAGCCAGGACATGGAAGCAACCTAAGTGTCTGACAACAGATGAATGGATAAAGAAGATGTGGCACATATATACAATGGAATATTACTCAGCCATAAGAAGAAACTAAATTGAGTTATTTGTAGTGAGGTGGATGGACCTAGGGTCAGTCATACAGAGTGAAGTAAGTCAGAAAGAGAAAAACAAATACCGTATGCTAACACATATATATGGAATTTAAGGAAAAAAAATGTCATGAAGAACCTACGGGCAAGAAGGGAATAAAGACACAGACCTACTACAGAATGTACTTGAGGACACAGGGAGGGGGAAGGGTAAGCTGGGACAAAGTGAGAGAGCGGCATGGACATATATACACTACCAAACGTAAAATAGATAGCTAGTTGGAAGCAGCCGCATAGCACAGGGAGATCAGCTCGTGCTTTGTGACTACCTAGAGGGGTGGGATAAGGAGGGTGGCAGGGAGGGAGATGCAAGAGGGAAGAGATATGGGAACATATGTTATATGCATAACTGATTCACTTTGTTATAAAGCAGAAACTAACACACCATTGTAAAGCAATTATACTCCAATAAAGATGTTAAAAAATAAAATAAAATAAAATAGAAACAAAAAAACCCAATAGTTTAATTTTCAATATGGGTTAATATATGATCAAAAACCACTGCTGACTACAGGGCTCTTTCCAAAGAATTTCAAAAAATGTGAGCCTTTTTCATTTTCAGGGATTTGATAAGAAAAAATTGATTTTTCCAAGAATCATCATTTCCTTTCACCAAAATATATCTCCTACCTACAAAAGGCAAAAGAGCATGTTAACTCTTTTTTGTATGTCAGGGTTCGATACAAAAGTGAAAAGAATTTTAATTATAAAATTTCATGTTTCCATGTTCTAAAGAATTAATTTATTTTCTACTATGAAAGCAAATGGGGGAGACAGACTTAATCCTATATGCTCTTATACAATATTTCACTTCCTATCTCACTGAGAATAAAATGCAAAATCCTTACCATGGCCTAAAGACCTTATGTAATCTGTCCTCACTCCCACCCCAGTATCCAACCTTGCCTCCAACCACTCTCCGCCTGTTCCCTCTTCTCCTGCCAATCATTCTCCATATTCTTCCTTCCATATCAAAACACACCCTGCCTCAGACCCTTTGCACTTACTGGGTCCTATGCCTGAAATGCTCTCCCCTAGAGAGGAATATGGCTTAATCTGTCAGTTCATTCAGTTCTCTGCTCAGCATTACTTCAGAGAAGTCAATTATCCTATCTAAAATCTCCCATCTTTTACCCTACCACTCTGTATTCTCTTGTCCTATACAAAGTAGGTGCTCAAATATTTGAAATGTCTGAATGAGTCCTGCAATAAAACCTTGATGGCAAAGATTAAACAACTCTTTCCAAGTATCAGGGATATCTTCAATGACAACCCTTAATCTGGGTCTGGAAGGATGAGTAGAAATCCACTAAGCCCAAAACAGCATGCACTTGTGCAAAATGGCCAGTGGTTCAGGAAACTGAGGTAAAGAGTAAAATGGAGTGAACAGTTAGTGATGTGACTTTGTCTGCCTTGAAAATGAATTCAGTCACTGAGGAGCAAAGTTGGGGGTTTAACCCTGGAGGAAAGCCGATATGGAACAAGATCAGCTCTTTTGGAACGACCTCACAGATAAAAGCATGGAGGACAGATTTGGGGCAAGTAAGAACAGAGTCCAGGAGACAGTTTAGTAGGCTAGCGTAATGATTTGAGACATGATAGGGGTTTGAACTTAGGCTATATAACATGGGATGTTAAGAGGAGGATGACTTTTGCTCATAAAAATCTTCAGCAGGGCTTCCCTGGTGGCACGGTGGTTGAGAGTCTGCCTGCTGATGCAGTGGTCATGCCCTGGTCCGGGAAGATCCCATATGCTGCGGAGCAGCTGTGCCCGTGAACCATAAACACTTCAGCAGTGATGACTATTCTATATAAATAACATGTGTCAAAATATCATTTTAGAATATTTTCTTTCTTTACATTAGTAAAATTTGTTGAGCAGATGCAATATGAAAAAAAGAGAAATAAATACTGAAAAAATATCTAGTTCACTGGACAATTTACTGCATTCTCTAAGAGACAGCAATGAATTGTGATGGTCTCACCAGGTGCTGCTACACCTTGAAATTGCAACTACTGAAATACACAGTAAAAACTGTTTCTAGGGCTTTTGGATTCCCATGAGACAAATGCATTTGAAAAGGCTTGCAGGTTAGACATGGAAAATAATTGTAAGCAGTATAGAGGGAACCTAATGAATAGGAAAGGCTGTTCACAGCAAGATTAATACACAGTATTAAACTTAAATCAATAAAATTCACTCTGGACTCAAGCACTGTCTGGTCCTCACTTGGGTGGTAAAACTGAATGATGAAACAAACCATTCCATCACTTTACCAGATAGTGATAGAGGATTATATCTCAAAGATGGAATTTTTTAAATATTAGAGACTTTTTCTCATGCTCAAAATAGCTTCAGATCAGATAAGATTGTACTCAAATACACCATTTTGTAAAAAGGAAAGCAAAAGGATCCATTTTTTTGGCCTTATTTTCTAGTATATCAAAATTATTTTCTGTGGATTTAAAAAATGCATTGACCACATGTGCAGGTATTAATAGATTGTCTCCTAACTCCAAACCCACCTTGTTTTCCCTGCACAAACTACACTTCCATTTTGCCACTTGGCTCACTGTTAGGCACAGCCACTCAAGAGTTCTAGAGGAGGGCTTCCCTGGTGGCGCAATGGTTGAGAGTCCGCCTGCCGATGCAGGGGACACGGGTTCGTGCACCGGTCCAGGAAGATCCCACATGCCGCGGAGCGGCTGTGCCCGTGAGCCATGGCCGCTGAGCCTGCGCGTCCGGAGCCTGTTGCTCCGCAACGGGAGAGGCCACAACAGTGAGAGGCCCGCGTAACGCAAAAAAAAAAAAAAAAAAAAAGAGTCCTAGAGGACACTGCCAGGATAGAGGAACAAGAAAGGACTTGCAGGGGTCACAACAGCCAGTGGCATTCCTGGCAGTTTAGCAGTGGGTGCCTATTGGCAAGGGTCACCACAAGTGCAGTGGCTCTCAAGTTTCCAGGGCAAGCAGTTCTCATCAAACTCCTTCATCTTCACAGTGGTGAGTAGCGTAGTCCAAGGGCAACCACACCTTTCCTTCAGAGGTCTGAAACTCAGCCTTGCTGGACCTTCTTCTCAGTTCTTTCCTTGTTGATTTGATTTCCTTGTTTATTATGGTCTCTGTGTTTTATAGTGGCAAGTGAGTTGATGTACTTCAATTGTACAGCTGCATCTGGTGGCAGGCTTAACTCACAATCCGACACTCATTTTAGTCCATGCATGGCCCGCCCATTATTTTATTTACCACCTCCATCCGTGCCTCTTTCCCACATTGTGCACTTGTCTCTGTCACAGTTTTGGTAAGCCCACAAGCTAACCCTAGCCAAAATGAATAAAAAACAAACGTCACTAGAGAGCTACTCTGAAAACAGGAAAGACCCAATGATGAGACAGCAGAAGACTCTAAGACTGCCAACAAAAAGAAAGCTGCATTTAAAAGAAAATACCAAGAGTCCTACTTAATTTACGGGTTCATTGCAGCAGGTGATTCACATTCTCCAAGCATGCTTTGTATAATATATGGCGATTGGCTATCCAACAAAGCAATGAAACCTTCAAAACTGCTTCGCCACATGGAGACCAAGCACCCTGCACTAAAACACAAGACTTTGGAGCTTTTCAAAAGAAAGAAAGTGAACACGAAGAACAGAAGCAATTTTTGAAGGCCCACCACTTCATCAAATGTGTCTGCACTGAGAGCATCATTCTTAGTGGCTAACCACATTGCTAAAGATAAGAAGCCCTTTACTGTTGGTGAAGAGTTGATTCTGCCTGCTGCTAAGGACATTTGTTGTGAACTTTTAGGAGAGGCTGCAGTTCAAAAGGTGGTATGTATTCCTCTTTCAGCTAGCACCATAATTAGATGAACTGATGAAACAGCAGAGGATTTTTTTTTTTTTATCATGTCACTTCCCCCTTTATGGTGCTCAATTTTATTTTATTTATTTATTTATTTTTTACACAGACACACTGTATTTTATTTTTACAAGAGATAAATAAACTGACACCAAGCATTGTAAATGGATGACCACAACAAAAGCAACAATGATTGCAATTACCAAACACGAAACACACTCATACTATGTCATAATATTGACATTCAGTCCAGTAATCCTCCACTGTAACAGCTCCTTTACTTTGCAGTGAAAATTGATTTGTATATTTTTTGCCTCTGAGTCCTTGTGGGATTTTTTTTTTATTCAAACAGAAAGTCACAAAAATTATAATCATCCTCATCAGTTCACTCAGTCCCATGTAATTAATTTTTTTATCTTGATCTTTTGTTAGCACTTTTATGAATTCATCAGTTTTCCTTTAGAGTTCTGAAAATGCTTATTCATTCAGTTCAGCAGTATAGTCAGTTACCAGAAACCTGTACTTGTCAGAGTCTCTTCCATGAATTCCTTGAAGATGAAACCCTTTTATAGGAACATTTTTGCAAAAGCATCAGAGTACACCCAGAACTGTCTGTAATCACAAAAGACTTAAAAATGACCACGGTTAAAGATTTGATGAAAGTTCATAATAATGCAATTGACAAGGAAATTTAGTTATTTCTGAGATATACATTTTAAAGTAATAACTAGAATTATGACTTATAACATTATACCAGAACATATAAGATTTTTAGAAATTTCATGTAATGTCCGAAACATTTATATTAACATATTTCCATACAAATAACCCAAGAAAGTTTAGTATTAGTTGTTTTTTGTGTTTGTTTGTTTGTTTTTTTATACTGCAGATTCTTATTAGTCATCAATTTTATACACATCAGTGTATACATGTCAATCCCAATCCCCCAATTCAGCACACCACCATCCCCACCCCACCACGGTTTTCTCCCCTTGGTGCCCATACGTTTGTTCTCTACATCTGTGTCTCAACTTCTGCCCTGCAAACCGGTTCATCTGTACCATTTTTCTAGGTTCCATGTACATGCGTTAATATACGATATTTGTTTTTCTCTTTCTGACTTACTTCACTCTGTATGACAGTCTTTCGATCCATCCAAGTCTCAACAAATGACTCAATTTCATCCCTTTTTATAGCTGAGTAATATTCCATTGTATATATGTACCACAACTTCTTTATCCATTCATCTGTCGATGGGCATTTAGGTTGCTTCCATGACTTGGCTATTCTAAATAGTGCTGCAATGAACATTGGGGTGCAAGTGTCTTTTTGAATTATGGTTTTCTCTGGGTATATATGCCCAATAGTGGGATTGCTGGGTTATATGGTAATTCTATTTTTAGTTTTTTAAGGAAACTCTATACTGCTCTCCATAGTGGCTGTATCAATTTACATTCCCACCAACAGTGCAAGAGGGTTCCCTTTTCTCCACACCCTCTCCAGCATTTATTGTTTGTAGATTTTGAAGATGCCCATTCTAACTGGTGTGAGGTGATACCTCATTGTAGTTTTGATTTGCATTTCTGTAATAATTAGTGATGTTGAGCAGCTTTTCATGTGCTTCTTGGCCATTTGTATGTCTTCTTTGGAGAAATGTCTATTTACGTCTTCTGCCCACTTTTGGATTGGATTGTTTGTTTTTTTTGATATTGAGCTATATGAAATGTTTATATATTTTGGAGATTAATCCTTTGTCCGTTGATTCGTTTGCAAATATTTTCTCCCATTCTGAGGGTTGTCTTTTCATCTTGTTTATGGTTTCCTTTGTTGTGCAAAAGCTTTGAAGTTTCATTAGGGCCCATTTGTTTATTTTTGTTTTTATTTCCATTATTCTAGGAGGTGGGTCAAAATAGATCTTGCTGTAATTTATGTCAAAGACTCTTCTTTCTATGTTTTCCTCTGAGAGTTTTATAGTGTCCGGTCTTACATTTAGGTCTCAAATCCATTTTGAGTTTATTTTTGTGT
Source organism: Grampus griseus (assembly GCF_964374135.1). Classification (NCBI taxonomy): domain Eukaryota; kingdom Metazoa; phylum Chordata; class Mammalia; order Artiodactyla; family Delphinidae; genus Grampus; species Grampus griseus. The sequence continues at coordinate 54,177,782 of NC_139018.1, forward strand.
ATGGTGTTAGGGAGTGTCCTAATTTCATTCTTTTACATGTAGCTGTCCAGTTTTCCTAGCACCACTTATTGAAGAGACTGTCTTTTCGCCATTGTATATCTTTGCCTCCTTTATCATAGATTAGTTGACCATAGGTGCGTGGGTTTATCTCTGGGCTTTCTATGTTGTTTCATTGATTTATGTTTCTGTTTTTGTACCACTACCATATTTTCTTGATTACTGTAGCTTTGTAGTATAGTCTGAAGTCAGGGAGTCTGGTTCCTCCAGCTCCGTTTTTTTCCCTCAAGACTGCTTTGGCTATTCAGGGTCTTTTGTGTTTCCATACAAATTTTAAGATGATTTGTTCTAGTTCCATAAAAAAATGCCATTGGTAATTTGATAGGGATTGCACTGAATCTGTAGATTGCTTTGGGTAGTATAGTCATTTTCACAATATTGATTCTTCCAATCCAAGAACATGGTATATCTCTCCATCTGTTGGTATCATCTTTAATTTCTTTCATCAGTGTCTTATACTTTTCTGCATACAGGTCTTTTGTCTCCTTAGGTAGGTTTATTCCTAGGTATTTTATTCTTTTTGTTGCAATGGTAAATGGGAGTGTTTCCTTAATTTCTCTTTCAGATTTTTCATCATTAGTGTATAGGAATGCAAGAGATTTCTTTGCATTAATTTTGTATCCTGCAACTTTACCAAATTCATTGATTAGCCCTAGTAGTTTTCTGGTGGCATCTTTAGGATTCTCTATGTATAGTATCATGTCATCTGCAAACAGTGACAGTTTTACTTCTTCTTTTCTGATTTGGATTCCTTTTATTTCTTTTTCTTCTCTGATTGCCATGGCTAGGACTTCCAAAACTATGTTGAATAATAGTGGTGAGAGTGGACATCCTTGTCTCTTTCCTGATCTTAGAGGAAATGCTTTCAGTTTTTCACCATTGAGAATGATGTTTGCTGTGGGTTTGTCATATATGGCTTTTATTATGTTGTGGTAAGTTCCCTCTATGCCCACTTTCTGGAGAGTTTTTGTCATAAATCGGTGTTGAATTTTCTCAAAAGCTTTTTCTGCATCTATTGAGATGATCATACGGTTTTTATTCTTCAATTTGTTAATATGGTGTATCACATTGATTGATTCAGCAGAGGATATTGAAGCACAATTGTTAGAGAGGATTAATGAGTCACCTGGGTATGCAGTACAGGTTGATGAGTCTACTGATGTTGGCAACAATGCTTGCTTGTGCAATATATTTTTCAGGATGATGTGCATGAGGATATGTTATGTGCACTTTTGTTGCCAACCAAACCACAGCTGCAGAACTATTCAAGTCTTTTTTATGATTACATAGCAGGAAAACTGAATTGGTCAGTTTGTGTCGGTATATGCACGGACGGAGCGGCTGCCATGACTGGACGGCTTTCTGGTTTCACTATTTGGGTCAAAGAGGTTGCTTCTGAATGTGAGTCTACATACACACTGTGTCATCCATAGAGAACTGCTGGCTAGCTGAAAAATGTCACCTGAAATTAACAACGTTTTGCAGGATGTGATTAAAATTATCAACCACATTAAAGTACATGCCCTTAATTCATGTCTGTTCACACAGCTGTGTGAAGAGATGGATGCAGAGCATACACATCTTCTCTTATACACAGAAATGAGATGGTTTTCTAAAGGTAGATCACTGGTCAGAGTTTTTGAGTTATGGGAGCCGCTCCAGAGATTTCTTTTAGAAAAACATTCATCACTGGCAGCACATTTCAGTGACACAGAATGGGTTGCAAAACTTGCTTACTTGTGTGACATATTCAACCTGCTCAACAAACTCAATCTGTCACTTCAGGAGAGAACGACAACTGTGTTTAAGTTGGCAGATAAAGTGGCTGCATTCACAGCCAAACTGGAACTATGGGGGTGACAAGTGAACATCGGGATTTTTGACATGTTTCAAATATTAGCAGAGATTTTGAAAGAGACTGAGCCAGGGTCTTCTTTCTCCCAGCTGGTGCAAGATCACCTATCTCAGCTTTCAAAAGAGTTTGAACATTACTTCCCAACCACAAAAGATCCCCAAACTGGGAAGGAATGGATCTGTGACCCATTTGTGAATAAGCAAGGTGAATCGACTTTGTCCGTGCTAGAAGAGGATCAACAGCTTGAGATCACAAATGACAGTGGCCTTAAAAGTATGTTTGAGACAACTTAAAATCTCCATATGTTTTGGATTAAAGTCAAGGTGGAATATCCTAAGATTGCCACAAAAGCACTGAAAAGTCTCCTTCCATTTCCAACATCCTATCTTTGTGAAGCAGGGTTTCTGCAGTGACAGAAACCAAAATGAGATCATGGAGTAGACTGGACATAAGCAACACACTTCTGGTGTCACTGTCTCCCATCACCCCCAGATGGGACCATATAATTGCAGGAAAACAAGTTCAGGGCTCCCACTGATTCTGCATTATGGTGAGTTACATAATTATTTCATTATATATTACAATGTAATAATAATAGAAATAAAGTGCACAGGAAATGTAATGCGCTTGAATCATCCTGAAACCATGCCCCCACCCCGTCTGTGGAAAAAGTGTCTTCCACCAAACCAGTCTGTGGTACCAAAAAGGTTGGGGACCACTGCTCTAGTATGTATGTTTCATGAAAGCAGCGATCTTTGTTTTATTCACTGATGTGTTCCAAGCAGCTAGAACAGTTAGTGGTACATGGTAGGTGCTCTGTACATCTGTTCCATTTTTTCTGTTTCCCTGCTATTTCTTCTTAATTCTCAGCTTGCACATGGCCAAATATGGCTACTTCAGCTCCCAACTTAAGCTATCAGTGACTAAAGCAGTTTATTAGTTCACAATTACACATTTTTTTAAGAAGAAATCTGATTGCTACTACTCATCTCATCACTTTGTCAGAAGTTATGGAACCCTAGATTAACCCCTCAGTAGTGGAGGGGAAGGGGCGGGTGCAATTACTCCACTACCCATTCAGAAATTTCTAAGGAGGTATGGTTAGGTCAGGAAGTGTCCTGCATCTCTAATACAAAGCTAATTATATATGACAACATTCTTTTCAGTAATTATTCAGTAGCATTATTTTTGGTGGAAAAAAAGAAACTAAATATCCATTAATTTATATTCATACATTAAAAGTGATGAGACATTCTATATTTACTCACATGAAAATACATTTATCACATGCAGATTTTTAAAGGATATCATAAAGTAGAACCAAGAGTAAGATTTTATTTCTATATATTATGCACAGAAAATTCTGGAAGGGTATTGACCAAAATGTTACAGTGGTTAGTTTTGGGTGGTGGGCTTATAAATTAGTTTCATTTTCTCTTTTAATGTTTTTGTGTATTTATGGGTTTTTTTTTTACAATAAACGTTTTTCTTTTATTACAACAATAGAATAAAGCCACTTACATTATGTAGAAGGAGATAGAAGAATAAACTATTGAAAAAAGACTCAGTTACCAAAGAAGCCATCCTTAGATAGAAAATAATGACTATCTAGTAGTAACATAAGAATTAAATAAGTTAATCAAATAGTATATGAGCTTTAATAATGGTAAAATTGCAATGACTTGAAATCTATCAGTACGTTCAAATTCATGAGTTCATAATAAAATTTTAAATATTGGTCACCTTCAGATAATGATAGAAACCTAACTCATTATCTTGAAAACTAGTAGGTAAAGGCACAGCAGCAAACATTATCTAGCTTTTTCTATATGAACTGCACTACTAGGTAATCAAGTGGGAGATGAGGGGAAATGTCTCTTTATAAAAGTATTCCAATTAATAATGAAAAAGCAATGATAAAATTAGAAAATACCATTTATAACTACCAATGAATGACTGATATAGGCATTAAATATCAATGGTTGCTCAAAATTACAGAAAGAGAGAAAATTAGACATGCACCTCCTATAATTATTCCAAATACTATGTATAGTCTTGACAAAGGAATCAAGCCTGCATCAGATCCACCCTCTGGATTTAGCAGCCAAGGTGTTAGAAATATCCATGGTGTTAGAAATATCCATAACTAAAAAACATGTTGAACTGTACCAAAAGGATAGGATCATTAAAATCCATAAAATTTTAATATGGCAAATTCCATGTATCAAATTTTCCAAGTTTTTTAACAGATGCATCATAAGGAAATGAAAGGGATGGAAGAGGAACATGAAGATTTTAAAAAGAAAATGATGTCAAATTTTTTAAAAAGTAAACTAATCTAGAGTGTCTAGGGATACGTATTTGAGTGGCTAAAACTATAAAAAGAAAAATGCAAGGAAGTCATTACTATAAAAGTCAGGATAACAGCAGGAGGGAGAGGGTTATAATAGAACAATATTATTTGTCCTAATAGGACAAATAGAAGGGGCTTCTCAGGTCACTGGGAAGGTTCTATTTCTTGACCTGGGTGATGCTTATCTTATAATAATTCATTATGCCATACATTTGATTTGGGTAATTTTCTGTATCTGTGTTTTATTTTGCAATAAACATGGTTTAAAAAGTAAAAAGAGTTGACATAAATAGTATTCAATAAAGTTTAACGTCTCTTTTTTAGGAGAAGCTCCAGTTGGGTAAAAGTGAAAGGCAGGAAACTCTGAGACAACAAGATGTTACAGGAAGGGTGGAAAATAAATATTGAAAAAATTCCATATGGGGAAGTTAAATGTGGTTCAAAAAACTTCCCCAATCTCACAATTTTGTCTTGTTCAACTCATATCTCTTTTCAGAATCTATTGTGCTATCCATGGGGCATGGTCACATGGGGGCCTAAGAGTGAAATGATCCTTCCCAGCTTGATTCTACAAGATAGTTTCTCAGACTATTATATTTTCTAGATTTCAGATGTAATTATGCATAAGTAAAAATTAAAATGCCAATAATATTGGAGATACATGTTAACTGGATCATCACTCATTGGTTTCCAAAACAGCAACATTATCCATAATTTCTAACAAAGGGAATCAGCACATCTCATATTCTAAGCTAGACAAAACCATCTTGAGAATCTTAAGACAATAAAATTGTCCCTTGATACCCAAAGGAGATTGGTTCCAGGACCCCCACAGATACCAAAATCCATGGATGCTCAAGTCCCTTATATAAAATGGTGTAATATTTGTATGTAACCTATGCATATCCTTCTGTATACTTTAAATCACCTCTAGATTACTTATAATACTTAATACAATGTAAATGCTATATAAATAGTTGCCACTGTGTAGATCAAGTTCAAGTTTTGCATTTTGGAAATTTCTGGGGTTTTTTCAAATATTCAATTAGTGGTTGGTTGAATCCACAGATATGGAACTCGCAGATACAAAGGGCCAACTGTATTTCCAAGTTGCACACAAACCAACTAAACTGTAAATCATATGTCCTGAGTTTCCAAGAACCCAAATTTATCCCTTTGTTTCATCTCCTCTTTTCCCATCTCAACTTTTTTTCTTCTTTTTACACTCTTTTCTATCCTCCCTTGACCACCACCCCAAACCTGGATGCCAACCAAAAAAGATACTGAAATGGAGGTGGGGGGTGCAGAGGAGGAACACATGGCAGGTTGATGAGCAGAAGTGTGGCACAAATAAAAGTACATTTTAGAAATATTATCTTTCTAAATTTGTGAAGGGTATATTGAGGAAGGAAGGAGGCAAGGAGGCAGATGCATGAGGAGACCAATGCAGAGGATAGTCCAAACTGAGCCAAAGACTTGGTTTCCTAAAACTAGACATGATCAGGATGGACTCAGCTACTATCCAGACCCATATTTCTAAAATATTATGACACAGATACAGCCATTAGAGAGAAAGAAGGTCCCTTTCAATCCAATATATGCTGACATAATGGATATTTGACCTGCCCTGCCCAGCTTTCCCAGGCAGGAGGGACATCTCTGTGAACGACACGTTGTACCCTGAAAGGATATATAATGTTAAACATTTAACACTAAAACTAATCTAATCATAATGTTTCTTAAATGATTCAGAATCTCTTCAATATGTAGCAATAACTAAAACTCATTACTATAAAAATCAATTATCACTACTTGTGTGACTTACAGAAATGCTATTTGAGACTCTAGTAAAGAGAATTCTGAATAAACAACTGTACACTAAAAATGCTTTAGTGTGTTTCCTTTTTCATCTTTCCTCCTTTTCCTCCAGTCAAAATTAAAACACTTATTGAGAATATAAATCTTCCAAAGCAAGTAAAATGACACTAAAAAAGCCTAACAACATTTTCCAAATCTAGGACACATGCTGTTTTTTAAATATATTAGACCATATATAAATATATTGAGGACACTAATAAATGCCCCTTTCAAAAGCTCTTAACTCACAAGGACTTTAAATCACTGTTCAGAAAATAAAGGACTATTGAGAATTTGAAAGTAAGTATAGTTCAGCCCTCTCCAAGTTATTCTGCATTTTTTTCAAGGTTAGTTGTTCTTATGAAACATATATAAATATGCATATCTTGTCTCTGAGTCAGACTCATTTCAGTGTCCTGAAGCAAAAGGAAATAGGAAAGTCATAAGAGACTTTCAGATACCAGAGCCTGAATGAAACTTGAATACCTTCTATAAGCTTGTGTCATTAAGTGTTTTAATAGTTTTTCAGTGCATGGGCTGCATTTATATCTGGCGCAAGGCATTTATATTGGTTCAAGTCTTGGCAACGGCTGAGCAAGCTGTTTTCAGTGGGCATTATGGTTAATCCACATCTATGCAAAAGCTGAATCCCACTGGCTTACAGAAACAAAGTGGTTTTATATGGAAGACCAAACAAATATAATCCTGTTTTTCCCACTATACTAATACGACAAAATTCAACTAGCTGACTATCATTTGGGACAAATTTTTCTTTACAAATCTACTTTTGAGTTCATGACAATATTCAGTCACCCCAACAAAAGTATAGCATGGAAATAAAGGACCAAAAGGTTACTTTTCAGACCTAAGGAAACCTTACACAACTAATTACCATTTAGAGGGTCTTCCTATTCAGGAAAGATGTTGGCTCATTAATTCAAATTTCTCCTCTAATTCCAGTGTTTTTTTATTATTGAGTTAGCAGTCATTGAGATTAAAATTAAGAAGTTCCTTTTCCCCATATTTTAATAAGCTAAATGATTTTTTAATTTATTGTTTTGAAGCCAGATTTCCTAAACTACTAAGAAAAACAAAAAGGCAGAGAGAGAGAGAAGAAAGTATTATGAAAACGCTTCTAACAGTGATGTGGAAGATATGCCAAATTCAAAAGCCTTATCAAATAAGATAAAGCAAAGACATTGTTTGCCCATTGAGAATTTTGAGCACTCAGACACTAAGTCCTATCTTTGTTTAAAGTACTGCTGTTTAGTCTTCTCACATTCCACGTTGAAAATTGCTATATCTAAGAGATCTATGCTACACACAGATTAGTAAAGAGGATACCAACAGGATAATTATGCATTATGTGCTTACTGCATGTAAGTCATTTCAGCTGCAATTTCCAAGTCAAGGAATGAAATAAAAATAGGCTTCTGGGGGCTTCCCTGGTGGCGCAGTGGTTGAGAGTCCGCCTGCCGATGCAGAGGACGTGGGTTCGTGCCCCGGTCTGGGAAGATCCCACATGCCGCGGAGCGGCTGGGCCCGTGAGCCATGGCCGCTGAGCCTGCGCGTCCAGAGCCTGTGCTCCGCAACGGGAGAGGCCACAACAGTGAGAGGCCCGCGTACCGCAAAAAAAAAAAAAAAAAATAGGCTTCTGATGATTTGATATGTTATCAGACTACCCTCAGGACTTGCCCTTATACTAATGTGGCAGAAACACTAGTGCGGCGCAGAACATTATATGTCCAAAACACACATTGCTTCCTTTTTTGTATAGAATACTAGTATTTGGCTTATAATACTCTGATATTATAGCCAACATGTAATATAGGATGGAATATCTTCAACTGTTAACTTCAAATAAGAGACTGAACGGCAGTCTTGGAAATTCTGCTGAAATAGTCAAGTTTGATGATTCAAGTTGAGCCCATTGTTCCCGTCTCAGTGTTTCTGTTCTCAAAAAGTATAACAGGGCTTCCCTGGTGGCGCAGTGGTTGAGAGTCCACCTCCCGATGCAGGGGACGCGGGTTCATGCCTCGGTCCGGGAAGATCCCACATGCCGTGGAGAGGCTGGACCCGTGAGCCATGGTCGCTGGGCCTGCACGTCCGGAGCCTGTGCTCCGCACGGGAGACGCCACAACAGTAAGAGGCCCGCATACCGCAAAAAAAAAAAAAAAGTATAACAGAAGTTTTAGCTGAACATGAGTCTTTCACACTAATTGAATTCAACAATATTTATACTATACACAATGTCCTGTGCTAGGCACTATGAAATATTTAAAATAAAACATATTCTTTAAAAGCTAGAATGGGAGCCCTGAATGTACTCAACCAGAAGGCAAATAATAAAAGATTTAGCTTAAGTTCTTTTCAGTGAACTGTGATATAGCAAATTAAAGAATTCATAATCTGATGAGTCTAAAATCTCATCACTTCTTTACATTTTCCATTTATAAATAAAAAAGTAATCTCCAAATAAAAAGTGGAGAAAAGTAGCTACTGTATGTGCTAAATTGGATAAATTCTTCAAACCACCATTATTCAGGTATGCAAGGGGGTGGAGTCAAGATGGTGGTGTGGGAAGATGCCAAGTTAGCATCTCCCCACAGCTAGGGCGCCTGCCAGCCGCTGGTGGAGGACCCTGACATCCAAGGAGACGGGAGGAACCCCCAAGTGAACTGGTAGGACATGGGGGTACTGAGGGAGGAGGAGAAGTGGAGGCCAGACAGGATCGGTGTGCCGAGGCCAGGGAGATCAGGAGAGGCAGGCGGCGGAGGGGCTCTCCGGGAGGAGTGGGAGAGGAGCTTGGAGGGCAATTGCCCCACCCGCTCAAGCCCGGGGAACCTGCTAAATAAGCTCCCAGGCCAGTTCCCTGCCCTCTAAGGCCCTCCCCTCCCCACCCCTCCCCCAGCCACATTGGTCCTGGGGGCATAGGAAGGAGGCCAAGGGGACAAAGGGAGAGGCAGGCAGGAGGGGCCCTCCAGGACCAGAGGAGCCAGAGAGGAGAGGAGGGAATTTGCCCCACCCATTCAAGCCCAGAAGCCTTCTGGTCTCCCAGGTGAGATCCCCTCCCACCCGGAGACCAGGGGTGGGGGGCTTGCTTGACCGCATCTGCTCCTTTGAGCCTAGGTTCCATCCGCCACAGCCCCCAGGGCCTTTTCCAGCCCTGTGGGTCCTAAGCATAGGCCCTGCCCACCACCCAAACCTCACCCTTGCTTAGGACCCACCCTCCACAGCCAAGGCCTTTCCCCCTTTTTTTTTTTCCCCTTCTCCTCTTTTTTACTATTTGGGTACTACTGTACCTTCCAGTTGTTGATTCATCTATATTTTTATTATTTATTCTTTCTAACATATCTGTTAGTTTCCTTGTCTAACTTTATTTTTTACTTTGTTATTGTTCTCTCTTTTTTTTTTTTTTTTTGCCACCACACATGGCTTCTGGGATCTTGGTTCATAAGCCAGGAATCAGGCTGAAGCTCCTGTGGTGGGAGCTCCAAGTCCAAACCACTGGACAACAAAGAACCTCAAGCCCCAGGGAATATTCATTGGAGTGAGGTTTCCCAGAGGTCCTCATCTTAGCACCAAGACCCAGCTCTACCCAACAGCCTATAAACTCCAGTTTTCGAAGCCTCAGGCCAAACAACCAGTAAGATAGGAACACAATCCCACTCATTAAAAAAAAATGAGACAGCAAAAAATATGTCACAGGTGAAGGAGCAAGGTAAAAAGCTACAAGACCAATTAAATGAAGAGGAAAAAGGCAATCTACCTGAAAAAGAATTCAGAGTAATGATAGTAAAGATGATGCAGAATCTTGGAAAGAGAATGGAAACATGGATTGAGAAAATATAAGAAATGTTTAACAAAGATCTAGAAGAACTAAAGAACAATCAAACAGAGATGAACAACACAATAACTGAAATGAATAATACACTAGAAGGAATCAATAACAGAATAACTGAGGCAGAAGAACGAATAAGTGAGCTGGAAGGAAAAATAGTGGAAATAACTACCAAGGAGCAGAATAAACAATAAAGAATGAAAAGATAGAAGACAATCTCAGAGACCTCTGGGACAACACTAAACACACCAACATTCGAATTATAGGGATCCCAGAAGAAAAAGAGAAAAAGAAAGGGTCTGAGAAAATATTTCAAGAGATTATAGTCAGAAACTTCCTTAACATGGGAAAGGAAATAGTCACCCAAGTCCAGGAAGCACAGAGAATCCCATACAGGATAAACCCTAGGAAAAACACACCAAGACACATATTAACCAAACTAACAAAAATTAAATTCAAAGAAAAAATAAAAGCAGCAAGGGGAAAACAAAAAGTAACATACAAAGAAATCCCCCTAACGTTATCAGCTGATCTTTCAGCAGAAACTCTGCAGGCCAGAAGGGAGTGGCAGGATATACTTAAAATGATGAAAGAGAAAAACCTACAACCAAGATTACTCTACCCAGCAAGGATCTCATTCAGATTTGTCGGAGAAATCAAAAGCTTTTCAGAAAAGCAAAAGATAAGAGAATTCAGCACCACCAAACCACCTTTACAACAAATGCTAAAAAAACTTCTCTAGGGGGGAAAAACAAGAGAAGAAAAAGACCCACAACACATTCCCAAAACAATTAAGAAAATGGTAATACGAACATACACATCGATAATAACCTTGAATGTAAATGGATTACATGCCCCAACCAAAAGAAACACACTGGGTGAATGGATACAAAAACAAGACACATATATGTGCTGTCTACAAGAGACCCACTTCAGACCTAGTGACACATACAGACTGACAGTGAAGGGATGGAAAAAGATATTCTATGCAAATGGAAGTCAAAAGAAAGCTGGAGGAGAAATACTCGTATCAGATAAAATAGACTTATAAAGACTGTTACAAGAGATAAGAGAGACTCTACATAATGATCAAAAGATCAATCCAAGAAGAAGATATAACAATTATAAGTGCTTATGCACCCAACATAGGAGTATCTTAATACATAAGGCAAATGCTAGCAACCGTGAAAGGGGAACTTGACAATTACACAATAATAGTAGGGGACTTTAACATGCCACTTACACCATGGACAGATCATCCAAACAGAAAATAAATAAGGAAACACAAGCTTTAAATGACACAATAGAGAAGATAGATTTAATTGATATTTATAGAACATTCCACTCAAAAATGGAAGAACACACTTTCTACTCAAGTGCAAAAGGAACATTCTCCAGGATAGATCACATCTTGGGTCACAAATCAAGCCTTGGAAAAAAAAATTTTTTTCACATCTTTATTGGAGTATAATTGCTTTACAATGGTGTGTTAATTTCTGCTTTATAACAAAGTGAATCAGTTATACATATACATATATCCCCATATCTCTTCTCTCTTGCATCTCCCTCCCTTTCCCACCCCTCTAGGTGGTCACAAAGCACCGAGTTGATCTCCCTGTACTATGTGGCTGCTTCCCACTAGCTATCTATTTTACATTTGGTAGTGTATATATGTCCACGCTACTCTCTCACTTGGTCCCAGCTTACCCTTTCCCCTCACCATGTCCTCAAGTCCATTCTCTAGTAGGTTTGAGTCTTTATTCCTGTCTTGACCCTAGGTTATTTATGACCTTTTTTTTTTTTTAGATTCTATATATATGTGTTAGCATATGGTATTTGTTTTTCTCTTTCTGACTTACTTCACTCTGTATGACAGACTCTAGGTCCATCCACCACACTACAAATAACTCAATTTTGTTTCTTTTTATGGCTGAGTAATATTCTATTGTATATATGTGCCACATCTTTATCCATTCATCTGTCGATGGACACTTAGGTTGCTTCCACGTCCTGGGTATTGTAAATAGAGCTGCAATGAACATTGTGGTACATGACTCTTTTTGAATTATGGTTTTCTCAGGGTATATGCCCAGTAGTGGGATTGCTGGGTCGTATGGTAATTCTATTTTTAGTTTTCTAAGGAACCACCATACTGTAGTAAGCCTCGGAAAATTTACGAAAATTGAAATCATATCAAGCACTTTTTCTGACCACATCACTATGAGACTGGAAATCAATTACAGGAAAAAAACTGTAAAAAACACAAATACATGGAGGCTAAACATGGCGCTACTAAATAAGCAAGAGATCACTGAAGAAGTCAAAGAGGAAATCAAAAAATATCTAGAAACAAATGACAATGAACACACAACAATGCAAAACCTATCAGGCGCAGCAAAAGCAGTTCTAAGACGGAGTTTATAGTAATTCAATCTCACCTCAAGACACAAGAAAAATCTCAAATAAACAATCTAACTTTACACCTAAAGCAACTAAAGAAAGAAGAACAAAGAAAACCGAAAGTCAGTAGAAGGAAAGAAATCATAAAAATCAGAGCAGAAATAAATGAAATAGAAATGAAGAAAACAATAGCAAAGATCAATAAAATTAAAAGCTGGTTTTTTGAGAAGATTAACAAAATTGACAAACCCTTAGCCAGACTCATCAAGAAAAAAAGGTAGAGGACACAAATCAATACTTAGAAATGAAAAAGGAGAAATCACAACTGACACCTCAGAAATACAAAGAATTATAAGAGACTACTACAAACAACTATATGCCAATAAAATGGACAACCACGAAGAAATGGACAAATTCTTGGAAAGGTACAATTTTCCAAGACTGAACAAGGAAGAATTAGGAAATATAAACAGACCTATCACAACTAATAATATTGAAACTGTAATTAAAAATCTTCCAGCAAACAAAAGTCCAGGACCAGATGGCTTCACAGATGAATTCTATCAAACATTTAGAGAAGAACTAACACTGATCCTTCTCAAACTTTCCAAAAAATTGCAGAGGGAGAATTCCCAAATTCATTCTACGAAGCCACCATCACCCTAATACCAAAATCAGAAAAAGATATCACAGAAAAAGAAAATTATAGACCAGTATCATTCATGAACATAGATGCAAAAATTCTAACAAAATACTAGCAAACAGAATCCAACAACACATTTAAAGGATCATACACCATGATCAAGAGGGATTTATCCGAGGGATGCAAGGATTCTTCAATATACGCAAATTAATCAATGTGATACACCATGTTAACAAATTGAAGAATAAAAACCATATTATCATCTCAATAGATGCAGAAAAAGTTTTGACAAAATTCAACAACCATTTATGATAAAAAGTCTCCAGAAAGTGCACATAGAGGGAACCTACCTCAATATAATAAAGGCCATATATGACAAACCCACAGCCAACACTGTTCCGAGTGGTGAAATACTGAAAGCATTTCCACTAACATCAGGAACAAGACAAGGATATCCACTCTCACCACTCTTATTCAACATAGTTTTGGAAGTCCTAGCTACTGCAATCAGAGAAGAAAAAGAAATAAAAGGAACCCAAATTGGAAAAGAAGAATTAAAACTGTCACTGTTTGCAGATGATATGATACCATATATAGAAAATCCTAAAGATGCCACCAGTAAACTACTAGAACTAATCAATGAATTTGGTAACATTGCAGGATGCATAATTAATGCACAGAAATCTCTGGCATTCCTATACACCAACAACAAAAAAATCAGAAAGAGAAATTAAGGAAACACTCTCATTCACCACTGTAACAAAAAGAATAAAATACCTAGGAATAAACCTGTCTAGGGAGCGGAAAGACTTGTACTCAGGAAACTATAAAACACTGATGAAAGAAATCAAAGAAGACATAAATGGAGAAATATACCATGTTCTTGGATTGGAAGAAGCAATATTGTGAAAATGTCTATATTACCCAAAGGAATCTTCAGATTCAATGCAATCCCTATCAAGCTACGAATGTCATTCTTCACAGAATTAGAACAAAAAAAAAATCTTACAATTTGTATGGAAACACAAAAGACCCTGAATAGCCAAAGCAATCTTAAGAAAGAAAAATGGAGTTGGAGGAATCAGGCTCCCTGACTTCAAACTAAACCACAAAGCTACAGTAATCAAGACAGTAATACTGGCACAAAAACAGAAATATAGATCAATGGAACAGGATAAATTAGGTGACCACACACATATGGTCACCTAATTTACGACAAAAGAGGCAAGAACATACAATGGAGAAAAGACAGCCTCTTCAATAAGTGGTGCTGGGAAAAGTGGACAGCCGCAGGTCAAGGAATGAAATTAGAACATTACCTAATGCCATACACAAAAATAAACTCAAAATGGATTACAGACCTAAATGTAAGACGGGACACTATAAAACTCTTAGAGGAAAAACATTCTTTGAAATAAACGACAGCAAGATCTTTTTTGACCCACCTCCTAGAGTAACGGAAATAAAAACAAAAATAAACAAATAGGAGTTAATTAAACTTAAATGCTTTTGCACAGCAAAGGAAACCATAAACAAGACAAAAGACAACCCTCCGAATGGGAGAAAATATTTGCAAATGAAACAACAGACAAAGGATTAATCTCCAATATATACAAACAAATCATGGAGCTCAATATCAAGAAAACAAACAATCCAATAAAAAAATGGGTGGAAGACCTAAATAGACATTTCACCAAGGAAGACATACAGATGGCCAAGAGGCACATGAAAAGATGCTCAACATCATTAATTATTAGAGAAATGCAAATCAAAACTACAATGAGGTATCACCTCATACCAGTCAGAATGGTCATTATTAAAAAATCTAGAAACAATAAATGCTGGAGAGGGTGTAGTGAAAAGGGAACCCTCCTACACTGTTGGTGGGAATGTAACTTGATACAATCACTATGGAAAACAGTATGTAGGTTCCTTAGAAAACTAAAAATAGAACTACCATATGGCCCAGCAATCCCACTACTGGACATATTCCCTGAGAAAACCATAATTCAAAAAGAGACATGTACCACAATGTTCATTGCATCACTATTTACGATAGCCAGGACACGGAAGCAACCTGTGTCCATCGAAAGATGAATGGATAAGGAAGATGTGGCACATATATACAATGGAATATTACTCAGTCATAAAAAGAAATGAAATTGTTATTTGTAGTGAGGTGGACGTACCTAGAGTCTGTCATACAGAGTGAAGTAAGTCAGAAAGAGAAAAATAAATACCGTATACTAATGCTTATATATGTAATCTAAAATAAATAAATAAATAAATAAATAATGGTACTGATGAACGTAGTTGCAGGGCAGGAGTAAAGATGTAGACATAGAGAATGGATTTGAAGACACGGAGTGGGAGGGGGAAGCTGGGGCAAAGTGAGAGTAGCATTGACATATATAAGCTACTGGATGTAAAATAGTTAGCTAGTGGGAAGCAGCAGCATAGCACCGGGAGAACAACTCGGTGCTTTTCAACAATCTAAAGGGGTGGGATAAGGAGGATGGGAGGGAGGCTCAAGAGGGAGTGGATATGGGGACATATGTATACATATGGTTGATTCACTTTTGTGTACAACAAAAACTAACACAGTATTGTGAAGCAATTATACTCCAGTAAAGATCTATTAAAATATATATATATATATAGTACAGCACAGAGAAATACAGCCATTATTTTGTAATAACTTCAAATGGAGTGTAATTGAGTATAATGTGTAAAAACATTGAATCACTATGTTATACACCTGAAACTAATACAACATTGAAATTAAACTATACTTCAATTTAAAAAGATAAAATTAAAGGTACAAAAAATAGCTATGCAAACATATACTCTTAGCTATGCTAATAATTTGAGTCATGGAACATCGAATTTTTATGCAATAAATGTCTGATGCATGAAAAAAAAAAAACACAAAAACCTACCATTATTTAGAAGTATAAAGAAGACTCACTTCATGAAATGTCTAAACCAGTTGGTAAGTCACTGGGTCCATTTGATATTTTTAAGTCTAAACAAAACGTTTTTTGAATCTTTGTCTTAAGTCTCAACAATAGATGTGAACCATAGTACATGTATGGTAGATTCTCATAATTAGAAATTATTGTCATAGTTAAAAGGATCTATATCAAATGGAAATATTAGTGTGACTCTATCCCACAGGCTCTGTAAATTATTAGGAATAAGAATTTGGCAAAAGCCAAAGGATACAAGTTAGAGGCAAAGATCTGTTCAACTCATGATTTTCTCAACCGAGCAAGGAATGTTAGACATGCAGGTCTTGTGCACTTCCAGTGAACAATCTTTGTATTCAGTGGGATGCTGACACAGACAACAGAGCTATACCTTTGAATTTAAATCAATCAGAAGAAAATATTACACCCTCAAAGTTGATTTTTCCCATTGTGTTCTGTCAAAAATACTCAGCTGTATTCAGCTATATTTAGCTATACCCTATACCAGTAATGCTATATACTAATGACTGTTATTCCTTGAAAATCATAAAATATTTGTCTACCAGAGCTTAGCCATATAGAACAAGACTGTTTCTTCTGTGTAATTTTCCATCAATACCAGTTGCATCGTATGATTGAAATTCTACGAATTTCAGTCTTTACACAAGTGCATCATTAAGACAACCTCTAGAGAATTAAATAGCCCAAGATTGTTAATGGAATAAGAAAATTCTTATAACAAAAATAACCAAAAAATGTTATTCCATATCTATGGACTGGGTACCTGCCTAGATCTCTAACCATCTCTTTGCATGCTTAATTTTAAAATTTAAGTCATTCCTATAACTTTTAAAGCACTCCAGTTTCAGCATAGGAACAACAAAAAAGAGGTTACCAATAGCTTTGAGTACATGGTTTAGCAACTACATTAAACGTGAGCACTTCTCCATCCTTAGAAACGAACCTAAAGTCTGGCAAGAGAAAGAAATCTAGAAACCCAACCATGATGAATTGCTTCCACTCTTTAGGCAAGAGTATTAATTGTGGAACATAGGATTGACTCAGCGTCTTGCCAAGGAGATTTCATTTTACTTTTGTCAAAGAGAGGAGATCATTTCATCTACAGGGACAAAACAGTTAATTTTTTAGACTTTTATTAAAGAGACATCCAACTGACCTCCCCCAAGGTGGATACAGTAGACTGGTGAGCCTATTTCTTGGTGTAGACAAGTACATTAGCCGTTAAATTATTTTTCATATAAATTCAAGGCATATGTACTCTTTTTCAGTCCTCTCATGGAAACAGTCTGAATGTATTTTATGTTATTTACATCAGGAATAGTCATTTGGGCAGAAGCATCTTTTTGCAAAGACACTAGCAGGTTCGAAAATTACAATGAACAATTCATGAAAATTTTTCTGTTTCAAGAATGCTGAAGTGGCATCTCAATAATTAAAGAATTTCTTCACTGATCCAAAAAAAGGAAACAAGGTTCTTATTTCAAGTTTAGACCAAATATTGTAAAAACCTAACCTAACTAGTAAATAGAGTAACAAAAAGAGAAACACCTTTTGAGTAGCCTAGGAAGGGCTAAAAGAAATGACTAAATGAAAATTTAATAAATCTATCAATATTATAAAAGCAAACTCTCATTTTAGTAGTGAAAGCCATAAAATAAGTATATTAAAATAATACAAAATTTAATTGCTTTTTTGAGTTTGGAAGAACTTTAAATTTAAGAGCATACTGACACACAAATAGCATCTTTTTTCAGCTATGTATAGAACAAATAAAACAATTTCTGGAATGTTATTTTACAATCATTAATATAAATGAGCAGAACACAATTAAGGTGGATGACTGATTTTGGAATCTGACACACTGACAATTTCTTTTCATGCAAAAACAAACTTTAAAAAAAACAGATTCCATCATAAAGAAAATTCATCTAATCTAGAATTTTCATAATCATTTTTAAATTAAGAAATTAAACTCATATATAAAGTAAATATAATATGGACTTGAAAACAAGTTTACTATTAACCACAAAAGTAATAACCAATCTTTGACAATTCCAATCACTTGTGGCTTCTTATAATTCTAACTAGCAAGCACTTGAACATAAGTAATCTATGATAGAACAATAACAATTATGTTACCCAAGAGCTTACTTGTGAAAATTAACAAAAAGCACCAGTATTATCTTATTAAAGGTGATCAGAAACAAGCTTTTATACCTCTAACTTTGTGAATGCAACATGGTTTGGAATTACTCTGATAAAAATCAAATTTGCCCAAAGGCATGCTTAATCTAAACATGAAATGTCTCAAAGCTGAGCAACTGTAATGTGAGCCAAAAATAAAGTAACTCAGGATAGAGAGTAGCCCACTTCTCTCCTTAAAGTAAAGAGACTGGGAAAAATCTAATTACTGATCTGTTTCAACTCAGATTTTATCTTTAATCCACTAGAAGTTAAAAAACAATGCATCAAAAGTGTATGTAGGGGAAAATGTTGCTATGGAAAACCACATGGTTTCACATCCATATATTTAAAGGTTCACTTTTTTCTCTCTTCTGATCCTCTAAGACTTGCTACACTAGAGACTTATGAGTACTATTTCATTACAGTGACTTTTAAAAATCACATATAATAGACACTTGGATAAAATACATCTAAGGACATTACAATTAAGCAAGATGATTGTTTGGAGGACAGATTTTTCTCTGTAAGTACAAGAAAAAAAGAGGATAGGCAGGAGGAAATATTCAGATAAAAATAATAGCTAAAAATAAGAGAAAAAAAGACATAAATAAGATATATCTGTAGGCTTTTCCCTCACTATCTGTCTAGCTTTATCAGCCATTTCTGCCCAAAGTATGTCTTGCATTCCCTGACACAGGATTATTGGCCATTTCCTCAACTGTGCTTTCCTACCTCTGCACCTCTGCCCCTCTCTAGTGATTTAAATGTCATCCGTGCTCAGAACAGCAGAAATTCCGTTTCACTAATCTCAACAGTGCCCTTAAGCCCCAAACACATACTCAACCAAATGTTCTCTCTTTTCCTGAACCTTTTAGCCTTTTATTTCTTCCTTTGTCATAAAACCTTTAACCTATTATGCTGTGTACTATAGTTATGTATGTATTTGTCATACTCCTACACCCAGCGGCTGTAGTCTCCTAGAAAGCAGGGATCAATGGTCATGGTCATTTTTGTATCTCCTACAGTGTCCAGCACAGTGCCTTTCCCATAGTGGTTAGTGAATAAATATTTATTAATTAATATACTCAGTTTTGTTTTCAATGACCCTTTACTATTATTTTTACAATCAACAAAAATTGGGGCTTCCCTGGTGACACAGTGGTTAAGAATCCACTTGCCAATGCAGGGGACACAGGTTTGATCCCTGGTCCGGGAAGATCCCACATGCCATGGAGCAACTAAGCCCGTGCACCATAACTACTGAGCCTGCGCTCTAGAGCCTGCGAGCCACAACTACTGAGCTCACATGCCACAACTACTGAAGCCCACGCACCTAGAGCCCGTGCTCCGCAACAAGAGAAGCCACCTCAATGAGAAGCCCCTGCACCAAAACGAAGAGTAGCCCCTGCTCAAAACTAGAGAAAAACCCCGTGCAGCAATGAAGACCCAATGCAGCCAAAAATAAATAAAATAAAATAAAAAATAACTATAAAAAAGAATAGAGTATAAGATATTTACCCAATGTAACCTCCTTTCAAAAAAAATCAACAAAAATTGTTCATTGTAGGCATTTTGTGCTCTCTTTATATCTTCTTCTGTTTAGACCCACTGCATAAAAGGACTTGTGAACTTAGTCACTTTCTTTAAAAAAATAAAACCCTTTACCCTTCTCAATCTTCAGGGATCACCTGAAGTGATGTCAATAGTCCACCAGTAATGTAAATATAATTCTACCTTTTAGAGATTAAAGGCTGTGAAAGCTATTTTGCAGACATTTTCTCCATTACTTAATAGTAATTTTCTTGTTGGTCATGGGGAGTGAGAAGAATGCCTAGCTTACAACCAACCATTCCCACCACTGCTCTTACTAAACTGTGAAACCTGCTCTGACATGAAAGTAAATGGTGTAGATGAATAGTCAGGAATTGGGGATGGTATGTGAACTAAAAGAATTCTTGTCAAAACCTATTTTCCTCCAATAAAAGCACACTAGAAATTTTAGAATTGTTGTTGATGGAACTTTACTATGGCTACGTTTGTACATTACTACATTGTACTAACATTGTGCATTGGCTAACAAAGTACTCTTGAGCAGATATGTAAGCTGCATGGGGAAAGCCGAGAACTGGGAAGTCCCCAGTACTACATAATTAGCCCTTTTTTTGGTACATAAAAATCTCAATGAAAGAAAATCATTGTTTACCTAAACCACAAAGTCCTTGAGGACCAGGACAATGTCTTTAATCTGTTTGTCTCTTCCAGGACCCAGCAGAATACCTGGTACTTCCAAGGACCAGTGAATAATCACTGAATGAATGACTGAGTGAATGATTAGTGCTATTTTGCTACATGCGCTGGATATTTTATGGTTCCTAATCCCTTAGGACTATTAACAAATACTTACGTTCAGATTTTTAATTTGTCTGGTTTCTTAGTTCGTTCAGGCTGCTATAACAACATACCGCAGTCTGGGTGGCTTATAAACAACAAATATTTATTTCTCACAGTTCTAGAGGCTGGAAAGTCCAAGATCAAAGTGCCAGAATGGTCACTTTTTGGTGAGGGACCTCTTTCTGGCTTATCTGGCAACTACTTGCAGTGTCCTCACATGGTGGACACTCTAAGGATCTCTCTGGAGACTCTTTCCTACGGCACTAATTTCATTTATGAGGGCTCTGCCCTCATGACCTAAGCAGTTCCCAAAGGCTCCACCTCCTAATATCATCATCTTTGGGGGTTAGGATTTCCATATATGAATTTTTGGGGGAAACTAACATTCTAACTAAGTAGCACCTGGGATTCCCTCAAGAGCTGAGTTTTCTCAGGGTTACGGGGTTTTAGCCGATAGATGGAAGTGGAAAAGTTGATACTTACTGATCACTTTTAGGCTAAATCATAACATTCTAGTAAGTCATTATCTCCACCTACAGGTTCTCCGGCTTCCAGGTAAACTGGCACCAGAGTAGATCTAATAGGGAAACTAAATTGTAGTCAAGTTCCCACCTTCCCAACTTGTGGACTGGTCTACAAAGCTTATAAGTCCCTAGAATTAGCCTAGACATAAAAGATTCAGACTGAGGTCAATTCTTCATTCACTCCTACCCCCACTGTCATCCTAATAAACATCACCTAGCATTACACCTGGCTTCATATCTCTCCCTATGCAATGCTGGACCATCTGGCATTCCTTTCAGAATGCCTATTTTAGTTTCACTTCAGAAATCTACATTACTGCAGTAGCAAGATTTTTAAACAGAAGGATGTTTCTACAGAATGAGTCTCTCAGAATAAGAAAGTGAATATATAAGTTATGTAATTTAATAGCTCCCTTCCAAGGAAGGTAAAAGTATATTAATCATCGTTGGATTCACCAGATTCATCAGGCATCAGCAAAATTAAAATTTTATAAAGGAAATGTGAAAATATGGTGCTCATTACCTGAGAAAAGGTTTCTACAATCTGTAACATTTTTAGATAGCAATCTTTTTAATTAACATTTCTGAATGGACTACTCCATAATGCTTATGGCAAATACTTCCAAAGGCATCCCAGTAGTTACTAAGTTAATTTATTTCATTTTTTCTCTTCTTACTAATTATCGCTGTGACTAGTTTCACCTAATTTAAAGTTGTCACTAGAAAATCACATGGTTATCATTAGTAGTAGACATAAAGTCTATAGTCCAAGAACAAAATAAAAGTGATCTCCTGTTTTTCTCGTATGGACACCAAGGGCGGAAAGTGGCGGGGGGAGTGGTGGTGGCAGTGGGATGAATTGGGAGATTGGGATTGACATATATACACTAATATGTATAAAATAGATAATTAATAAGAACCTGCTGTATAAAAAAATAAATAAAATAAAATTCAAAATTTCAAATTAAAAAAAAGAAGTGATCTCCTGTTTTTCTGTACATATATTTGAAAGTCAAATGTTGGAAAGTTGAACCTACATGGTTCCAAGGTGGTTTCATTCCCAAAGAATAAAAAACAATATAATGTCTTAGCAGTATAAGAAGATGTAAGAATATTATTATATATCATATAATTATAATAATAGGGCAGTACTACTTTTCCCAGGTCCAAAGAACATGGTGACAAGAATCTTTCCAGGCCTGTGAGGTTGTCAGAAATTGGTGACAGGTGAAAGGAATGCCAGGCGTCCCACTGAGCTACAGAAGTCTGATCCAGGCTTTTCCACTTCCCATGGACCTAGTATGATTTTACATGGGTATGAAAGCTGTCCCTGTCCCTGCCAGCAGGTATCAGTATGTACTGGAAGCAAGATAAAAGGAGTCTGTCTCCACTACCACAGTACAGTAGATTTGCTCCACCACTCTCCACCAGCAGCTTGTGGCCTCCACAATCCTGAGCCTGCAATTAGGAGTGAGTGGAGGAAGAAGTGGGATGCAGAGAGCAGTACATGGAAAGTAAGTTAGGCTGGGTAAAAAAGTCACAATGTAAGTATACAGGATCCAAGCTACTGGTGCCCCAAGAGGCCCTACAGTTCATAGAGTAAGAAAGATTTGGGTACAACTGAGGAAGATTTGGAAGTGGCTAAAAAATCTTGTATTTACTACCGCACTGAAATCAGGTCCCTTTCCCTAGGGCCAGGATCAGACTATATCACAGATGGTATCTCGAAATTACACTTCATCAAAACTATAAGTAAGATACAACCCAGTGAATGAGAAACTATCTACATGTGGACTGTATATTGTATGAATGTGCGGGTTGTGTAAAAAATGAACGTTGAAGACACATAATATAAACCATGCACTTCTTCAACCATCATTCGTTCATTCATTGTTTTTATGAGTTTCTAACATGGGCAAGGCATTTTTTGAAGAACTGAAGACTGAGCAGTGAATAAAACCGATGATGAAAATGCCTATATGGTTGCCATTAAAGAGTATCTTTTAATGCTTACTTTTAAAATCAGAAAGAATGTAAACAGTAATAGAGCTCACTCCTTTCCCTCTTCTCTAAGAACTATCTTTCTTTCTCCATTTCATCCATGAATCCTTCCTGACTATATTTAGCCAGAAATCTCTAACTTTTCTGGGATCTAATAAACTTGTACTTTGTACCTCTTATTCCACTCTTAGGATACACGTCTTCATTTTTGTTTTTCACTCTCTTTTACATGGGTCTAATAAACACTGTGACACCAAGACTTATAGTTTATTCTATAACCTAAACCCCAAGTATAGATTGGCACAAAGTAGGAGAGCCATAAACCTTGACTAGTGATAACAAAGTATAAAGCAAGTTAAAAGTAAAATAATGATATTTTCAAAAGATAAATATCCTGTGATTCAGGATACACTGGCACAAATTTGTTGGTCTTCAACTAGGTCTTATCATATATGAGATAATTAAGGGTCATTACATGTGATCCTAATACAAGTCTATCAGATCACTGACAGAAGAAAATATTCAGTATGTAAATAGGACTGGAAAATATGGCCCCTTTCCAAAAAAGAAGATAATAAAGAGCACTTCAAACAGAATGATGTTAATTTATTAAAAGGTTTTGTCTTCAGTGACAGTGCTGTGTACAGTTTAGTAAACCAGGAATTAAGAGAGCTAGTTCTAGTCTTAATTCTGCTACCAAGTGTTGGAAGCAGCAATCCACTTTGATGCCTTGAGCATCTCTCCACATTCTTGCCAGGTGTGCCAAAATTGAAAGGCCCTAATGGCCCGGTTTTATCAGGATCACGTTTGAGCAAGCAGCCTTGAAAAATGAGGTAATACCTTTCTCCAGACAAAAAGTATGCTTGTTTCTTCTTACTGTAAAAGCAGTGACTTCTTCCCCAAGCCCCAAGCTCAGTGTTTCTCTCCACTAATGCAGCCGGCTGCATGTGCAGGCATCCACCTAGGCCTACCTGCATGGGTCTTAGGGGACATAGGGAACCAACTCAAGTGAATATGAAACTCTGGCCATGTGAGTAATAAAGTCCTTTGTCTCTGATGCAGGAGTATTGTGTCTTCTACCAACATCTCGGAAGCAGTAGAACACAAGCTTATTAGCTTGCAACTAGGGTAAAATTTTAGACTTTTCACAGTTCCTGACAGTAACTAGTTGGGTAAGTTTTGATAAGTCACTTAGTAACTCTAAGACTCTCCCTCCCCACCTTTTAAATAAGGAATTTGAATTAGATTATCTCTCATGTTGCTTCCAAAAGTAAATGTTTATGATTCCCCTGGCCCCTGAGGAGGAAGTAGCTTAGAAGAAGATGTAATCTTCTCTCTACTTTTCTCTACCACCTCCATCTTTAAAGATAAAAACAAAATATTTTATAAAATGCTGTTTATAAGTATTTCATCTCAGGGAGATTAGGAAAAAAGAAGAGCAAGTATCATACTCCATATGGAGAACTTTTTCTTTCTTTCTTTTTTTTTATGCGGTACACGGGCCTCTCACTGTTGTGGCCTCTCCCGTTGCAGAGCAACAGGCTCCGGATGCGCAGGCTCAGTGGCCATGGCTAACGGGCCTAGCCGCTCCGAGGCATGTGGGATCCTCCCAGACCGGGGCACGAACCCGTGTCCCCTGCATCGGCAGGCGGATTCTCAACCACTGCACCACCAGGGAAGCCCAGAACTTTTTCTTTAATACTGATATAATAAAGATATACTCGGGCTTCCCTATGAATTCTCACTGAATTCTTTCTGCAATGAGACATCAAGAGCCTGAGCTTCATTAAGTCCTGAAACCAGGTGTGTGATCTCAATTGGAAGACTGAGTTTTGTCTGGGTTCAAGGCCTGGCTGCATGAGTTCAAGTACCAGTCAGGGTTCTGGCTGGGTTCAAGTCCCAACCACATGGGTTCAAGTCCCAATCTGGGTTTAGTCTGGGTTCGAGTCCCGGCACGTGGGTTTTTAATTCTTTTTTTAAATTTTTATTTATTTTTTGGCTGTGTTGGGTTTTCATTGCTGCGTGCAGGCTTTCTCTAGTTGCAGCAAAGCAGGGCTACTCTTCGTTGCGGTGCATGGTCTTTTCATTGCGGTGGCTTCTCATTGCAGAGCACAGCCTCTAGGCATGTGGACTTTGGTAGTTGTGCTCCTCGGCATGTGGAATCTTCCTGGACCAGGGCTTGAACCCATGTACCCTGCGTTGGCAGGCAGATCCTTAACCACTGCACCACCAGGGAAGTCCCCCTTCAGTTTTTAAGTAAAAATAAAAGACACATTTTTCATTTTCACCGAGAACTTTATTGAACAACGTATTCACCACTACCTTCTGACATTTTTTAGGTAATTTCATAATTCTATCTTCCCAAAACTTTTTATCTTTTTGAGCAAAGAACTCTTTCAGTTGCTTTTTACAGTCTTCCAGGGAGTTGAAATTTTTTTCCATTAAGAGGTTTTTGTAAAGACCAAAATAAATGGAAATCCAAATGTGCAATGTCTGATGAACACTGCAGATGAATCAGAACTTCCCAGCCATGCTGTAACAGTTTTTGCCTGGTCATCAAAGAAACATGGTCTTGTGTTATCCTGGTGGAAGATTATACATTTTCTGTTGGCTAATTCCTGATGCTTTTCATCAAATGCTGCTTTCAGTTGGTCTAATTGGGAGTAGTACTTTTTGGAATTAATCATTTGGTTTTCCAGAAGGAGCTCACAGTAGAGGGCTCCCTTCCAATCCCACCATATACACAACATCACCTTTGGATGAAGACTGGCCTTTGGTGTGGTTGGTGGTGGTTCATTTCACTTGCCCCATGATCTCTTCCGTTCCACATTATTGTACAGTATCAACTTTTCACGCCCCTCACAATTTGTTTTAAAAACGGACCGTTTTCATTACATTTAAGTAGAGAATCGCACGCAGAAATACAGTCAAGAAGGTTCTTTTCGCTTAACTTACGTAGAACCCAATCAAAGCGATTAATATAACCAAGCTGGTGCAAATGATTTTTAATGCTTGATTTGGATATTTTGAGTATGTTGGCTATCTCCCACGTGGTATAAGGTTGATTGTTCTCAATTAATGTCTCGATTTGATCGTTATCAACTTCAACTGGGCTACCCGACTGTGGAGCATCGTCCAGTGAGAAATCTCCAGCACAAAACTTTGCAAACCACTTTTGACATGCTCGATCAGTCACAGCACCTTCTCCGTACACTGCACAAATCTTTTTGTGTGTGTGTTTCCATTGCATATTTACCTTTCTTCAAATAATAAAGCATAATATGCCGAAAATGTTGGGTATTTTCTTCAATATTAAAATGGCTACATAAAAATTCACCAATTTGGTAAGTTTTTAAAAAAATGCACACTGATATGACAGCTGTCACAATACAATCTAACAAAATTGTTCCAAATGAAGTTAAAGACAGCTAAGTGCTACTAGAGCCATCTTATGGAAGAAACCGAACAAACCTTTTGGCCAACCCAATATTTTGCAGTACCTTCAAAGGCAGGGACAAATGTCTTCTATGATATCTATGCAACAATTTTATTATATAGTTCTAGGCACCCATCAATAGTTTATCAAACTCTGATTCACTTGACTGTTAAGAATTACTGTTTTTGCTTAGAAGTTTACTTTTTCTGAAAATGTTTATCATCATCTGTGCTCTGGAATATTTCTTCTTTCTGACTGCTCTGCACTGTCTTCTTAGCCCTCCTTGCCCTGTGTGTGCCCTGAATTTACACTTAGAATTCCTAGAATATTGCCTTCGTTTTTCTTTTGTAAAATGTATTTTTTAAATACTGTATCAATAATTTTATGAGAGTAGAGTAATAACTCAACAGGAGATGAGGATAACCAACACGATCCATTTCAAAACTTTAAATTTGATACTTCAGAATTGAAAATTAAGTTAGCTTCCTATTTATTAATCTCAGCATTCAGGAACTTAGTGTAAGGGATACCAGTGTATATTTTTAAGTGCATAATGGCAATACTCTGAGGAAGAGCAATATTTAAATTGAAGAAATAGACTATGCTTGAGGTACCACTTAATGCCTACATGTATTTCTTGACTGATCATGTCACTTATCTCAAATATTTAATGTATCTGTGTGTGAATGTTTTATATCATATGTGTACATTTTTATCTTTCTTCCTTTCTTTTTTTCCCTCTACCCACTATTCTTTTAGGTGTATGTTGTTCAATATGTTGGCTGATAGTCACAGTGGCTATTGACCACTTGAAATGTAAGTAGTCCAAACTGAGATGTGCTCTAAGCATAAAATACACACAGAAATTCAATAATTTTAGTATGAAAATGTAAAAAAACTGCAGTAATGTTTATATTGATTACATGTTAAGATATAATATTTTTGGTAAGAGTCTAAATAATATAAAATATGATATTAAAATTAACCATCTTTTTTTACTTTTTAAATGTAGCTATTAGAAAGCTTAACTTACACATGTGCCTCATGTTAATGGCTCAAATTAAATTTTTGTCAGACAGTGAAGCCTTAATTAGCGAAGGATTGGACACTTTTTCCCCTTTCTTTCTTCCTTCCTTTTCTCCTCCTTCCTTCTTCCCTCCCTTCCTTCCTTCCTTCTTTTGTTCTCCAATGTGATGAGTAACCCTGTAGATAGAGGTACTTGATAACAGCCCAACAAAAGTTGAATGGCCCAAGTGGTCAGAATTTTGGGAGAAAGATAATCTGAGATAATTTTATGGGGAAGAAAGGTTAGCTAGCAATGAACAGAAGGTCAGTGGTGAAGGTGTGGGTTTCTCTCCATGTAGTTGCTCAGGGATTCACCCTGGCTGAGCTACCATCACTTGTGATACTTCCATTTCAAATTGTGGTTGGTTGCATGATTATTCCAGCAGGGAAGGAGCAAGCTGGAGGATTGTTCTATTTGGACTTTCCATCTCCTATTTTAAGCTTGGTCAAAAAACAAGCACTAAATTATGTCACTCAGGGTCTGCAAAGTTTATCATATTTCCCTTCTATTTGGAAGTTGTTGCTTGGGAAACATGTAAATCTGAACACAAAAACTTAAACTCCCCCAAAATATTGTCCACTACTATTTCAAAATTATGGCTAAAGTTTCAAGGGCTAATTTAAGGGCAGCTATTATGACTGATTATTTACTAGATTGAAATGTTTTATCAAATACTATCTGCTGTCTGGGAGGTGCACAATGCTTTTAGTTTAATCAGTGATGCTACTAAATTTGCTGCTGTGGACTCTAGCCATGTTTCTTAATGCCAAACAAACAAAAAAAAGCCTTCAACAAAAGGGAGACATAAAGGAATTAGAAAAGTCTATCTTTTGGCAAAGTTTTGTTATCTACCAAAGTTCTTTCAAAAATTGACATCTTGCCAGATTAAAAAAATGTATACCAAAATTCAGAATTGTTTTCTTTTCTTTTTTTTCTGTGAAGAAGAGAATGCATTAGTAACTGATTTTACAGACTTCTAGGATAATATTTAGAGAAAACAAGAAAGATTGAATTTTAACAGTCTCTGTTCACTGATAATTATCCACAACATATAATTTTCTCCAATGTGTTATACAAAAGGCCAAACCTGGGAAAAATAGGATCAATTCACCAAAGGAATAACAAATGGAAACTTTTCCATTTAAATAATAACAAAAAGACATTTACATTTTCCCAACCTTGTTTTAAACAAATTATTTTAGTTTAGCTATAAACAAACACCTTTTCTAATAAAATTATTTTCTCTAATGACATTTCCCTATCTCTACCATAGGACGTATTTAGATACCAAAAGCATAAGTACTATTTTGAGAATTCATTCTTGCCTATTAACTTTCCTTCTTTGCTAGAACACATTTTTAATGACCTGTTAAAAGATGAGCTTCAAAGTGTCCCTTTGAGACTTTGCTGTAGACAAGCTTCTGGACTAGCTTTGTCAAATCCTATCTGGTCTATCCTCAGAGCTGATGGAATTAGACATTCTAAATAACAGATACTAAAAACAAACAAACAAAACAACAACAACAACAAAAAACCAATTAGTGTTATTTGCTGGGTCAGTAAAGAAGGCATTAATGTTCCCATCCTTTTCCTCTACCATTGGTTCTGTGAGGTGACATTCTCTCACTTCTCAGTGTTTTCTCTTTTGGGTAAAATTATGTATCTGATGATGGATGCGGTGTTAATGGCTTCCCTTGGTCCATTACTCTGCTTCCTATGCCACTGAGACCAAGGTGACAGGTTTAGTTCTCAGGAATCTCTTCCTCACATGGTGTTAGAAATAAGCCGATTACAATAG
Source organism: Grampus griseus (assembly GCF_964374135.1). Taxonomy (NCBI): domain Eukaryota; kingdom Metazoa; phylum Chordata; class Mammalia; order Artiodactyla; family Delphinidae; genus Grampus; species Grampus griseus. The sequence goes on from NC_139018.1 coordinate 54,207,178, forward strand.
ACCTTGTCTGTGACCACTCTTTCTTCTCACTGATCCTTCTACCCCATGGAAGGATATAAGTTAGGATATATTAGGGTAAACTGAAGTAATGAATTAAGCCCCAAACATCAGTCATTTAATAAAACAAAGACTTTTTTTCTTGCTCACATTTCATGTCCAGTGAAGGTCAGTGGTGATGGTGTGGGGTTCTCTCCATATAGTTGCTCAGGGATTCACCCTGGCTGAGCTACAATCACTTGTGATACTTCCATTTCAAATTGTGGTTGCTTGCATGATTATTCCAGCAGGGAAGGAGCAAGCTGGAGGATTGTGCATTGGCTTTTAAAAGCTTTGACTTAGAAGTGATACACATCCTTCTGCTCACATTTCATTGGTCAGAACCAGTCCCTTCCTAAGTAACTATAATGGGGCTGTTACTTGAGAAACACATGGATATTTGGTGAGCAATAAATATCTCTGACATAATATTCCCTTTTGGTCATTAATATTCTCTTCTCTGTTCTTTTTATACATAGAATTTCTCCTTAAAAAGATGAAGTTCCATCAGTTTATTGCATTAAGCTCAAAAATTAGAATGATACACATCAGTCTCTATGCCAGGTCTGAATGTGCTGCTCTTAGTGTAGAGTCCTATGAATTAAAGACAAGTTATCTTCCTCCCAGAAACCTGAGCTGAAGTAGTAGAACATGGACAGGATAACTACAATCAGCACTTCCATTTAGAAATAGGAAAAATGGAAGGCATGGCAGTCACCAGTCTGTAGCAATTCTGAAATCCCAGTGGCATACACTGGGGGAGGGGGGCCTCTAACTCTACCCTGGGGTGGAAGAATGTTCCCTGACTAGACTCGGCTCTCCTGGAAGAACTTCTTTGTCCATGTTCTTACTGGCCCTGACTATGCCCCTTGTGAGGTTCTTCTTTATCTTCTCTGGTCATTTCTGAAGCAGGCATTGAATAATATTACCTTTTTGGAGGGTGTAGAGCTTTTGAAGCCTAATTCCTGTTCCTTGAAGTTTGGGAGCCTGAGTCATTTTATATCTCAAATAGTCACAAGCTTGCAAGTATTTAGATACCAAAAGCATAAATTGATAGTCAATTCTCTCGAAAACTTAACAGGCTTTTGTTTGAATCAGGTCAGTTACATAATCTAGTAACTAAACCAACAGTTATATTTGAGACTTAGTTCTCAGACCTGCTATATCTCTTTGTGTTTCTTCTCTCACATACTCATCTCATTCATACTTTCTTTCTCTTTCTTACTTAATAATGGATACATTGAATCCATCTAGAATAATAGATAAGGCACACCCTTAATCGGATATTTCCCCTGAAGCATTTTTATCCATTGACATGTTTTTTATTGGGCATAATCTGCTCAATTTTTAATCTCATCATTTATAGCTTAGGTTTTAAAAACAATTGGGTTGTACAACTTACTGGGCCATGAATTTTTTGACATACTCTTTTCTCTTTCATTTCTGTTTACAATCAGTAAATTCTTTTCTGAGATTCATATCTTTTTCTGGTATTTATATACCAGACTCAACCAAAAATTACCAACATACATACTGTTTCTTTTTTTCCAACCTCTTCCCTTTGAGCTGTCAGTTCATTATTCAGTTGTCTGCTTTCTAGGTTCTGCCATGTAACTATTTTCCAAATATTTTGCCATTGCATAACAAGGATGACCATCTTTTCAGCCTCTGATGTCAGTTTCCTTGCCTCCTGCTATGTGACCACTAAACCAGTGACTTGTGTTAGGTTTTTGTTATGGCAGCACCCCACTCCTGGCATGAATTCTGCAATCATTAGATAGGCTAGACTATGCTATGGTAATAAATTTACTCTGAACTACAAGTGGCTTAACATAACACTGGTTTATTTCTTGTTCATATTAGATGTCCAACAAAACAGAAGGCCCTGTACAATGTAGTTTCTAACACACCCAGGCTGAACAAGTCTCCTTCATTTTATAATGTCAATGTTTCAGTATATAACCTCATGGTTTGTTCAGATGGGAAAGAGGAAGCTATCTGTTGGCTCTTAAACGTAAGGGTTGTGCCCTGCCCCCTTCCCTCCTGTTTCATTTTCCCCACAGAGATTTTACTCCCATATTCTTACGGGAAGCAGAAGGGCGAAAGTCCATCTTCTGTAACTGCTTCAAGGCTGAATAGGGGTGTCAACCTTGCCTGTCAGGGAGTAAAAATCTCTGGATGCCTGATCTAGGGGCCCCAGGGGCAGGACAGTTCTTTGTTTTAAGTCAGTGTGGCTGGAATCCTCGCATAGCCATCATCTTGGTGTGGAACTGTTGTAACTGCTTCCATAGCCTTTCTATGAATCTCCTTGATGATGAAGCACTTTTTGTAACAGCATAAGAGTACAAAAATATCTATAAATGACAAAAGACTTAAAAGGCATGGTTAAACGTCTGATTACAGTGTAATCGATAAAGAAACTTGGTGGGAAGGGGCCAGGGGCACAACCTTTGAAATAAAGACATAGCCCGAGGATATGACATAAACTGGTAAGAACCAAATGGGTCCAAGATGGAAGACAAGTTGACTTCCTCTAGACCTTGAGCCTCAGTATACGCTCACTGTAACACATCAGAAAGCTAAATGACACACCCACAGGCGCCATGACAGTTCCAAGCTCGACCATAACGATCAAAAAGTGGGTGGTGGCCCAATTCCTGGAAATCCCCACCCCTTCCTGAAATAGCTGGGATACTCCTCCCATTCATTAGCCTATGAAATTACCCATCCCTATAAAAACTGACAACCGCATACCCTGTTGCCTTTCTCACCTCTGAGATGGCCCACACTGTCTGTGGAGTGTGTTTCTCTCTAAATAAATCCACTTCTTACCTATCACTTTGTCTCTCACTGAATTCTTTCTGCAATGAGACATCAAGAACCTGAGCTGCATTAAGTCCTGAAACCAGGTGTGTGATCTCAGTTGGAACACTGTGGGTTTTGGCCATGTTCAATTCCCAGCCGCATGGGTTCAAGTCCTAGTCAGGGTTTTGGCGGGGTTTGAGTCCCGGTCACATGGGTTCAAGTCCCAATCTGAGGTTCACAGTTTCATAAGAGATAGAGGGCATTTAAAGATGTGAATTCAGAAGGAAGACACTCCAGGAAGGGGAGCTTATATATCAAGACAAACCTTCAAATACTAGTAATTATTTCATGTAGGTCAGTTTTGGTCTTCCTACTTAAATTATAATTTTGCTCAGTGCTGTCTGGCAAACTTCACATGATCCCCAATGATCCTAGCAAGAATTGTTACAGACATAATTATTTACTGAGATCTTGGGAGGCAATTAGTGAACACTTAGAAAAGGAGATGGTAATCACTGGAACCCAGCATGTGACACAAAGAAAAAGATAAGTCAAGTAACCTCATCCTATGTAAGTCTAGGAGTCTAATAAAAGGAAGACTATAAGCAAGTGCATATTAGTCTCCGTAAGACATTAAATAAAATTCTCTTTTGTGATATTTTTCTGAAGAAGACAGGGAAATATGCTCCAGATGACCTGTATATTATACTCTTCTCTTAAGCTGGAGAAGAGAAAAATGACCCTAAAAACACCTATGAGAGAGCAGAGGAACAGGGATATACACAGAAAACACAAAGATTAATTTTTGACATGTCTCTCTTACCTTCATTATTATAATTGATTCATTGTAGAAAAATTAGATAATCATAATGATATTACTCATTTAAAAATCCCACAAAAATAATCATAATCTTATCACCCACAAAAATCACTTTTAACATTTGTGCATATATCTTTAAAGAATTTTATCTGTGTGTGTGTGTGTGTGTGTGATCAATAACATTAGAAAATATGAGTCAAGCTATTTATAAGATGCTTCTTTTACTTGATATTTGTGGTAGTTCATGAACATGGCCATAAATTATTTGTAGCTCTATCCATCAAGAGGTAGAGTCTATTTCCTCATATCATGGATCTGGTCTGGTCTTGTGACCTGCTTTTACCCATAAAATGTTACAGAAGTGACACTGTGTAAGTTCAGGAGCGTCAGAGAACTGAGGCACTGCGGTCAATTACATGAACTACCATTCAAGTGACTGAGGCCATCTTGGGCTCTCCAGGACCAGTTAAGCCATCAAACAACCACAGCTGTATAAGTGATCTGAAATAAGACAAGCAGAACCATCCAGATTGCTAAGCCACAGTACCAGGAGAAATAAACTGTTTTTGTTCTAAGCCACTAAGTTTTGGGGAGATTTGTTATGCAGCAAGAGAAAATTGAAACCACCTTATAAAAGGAATATTATCCTCTATCAGTAGATATACTTATGTAGTAATTTAATGGCATTATAATATCCCATCACATGAGCATTTCAAAATTTACTTAGCCAATTCATTATGGACATTTAAGCCTTTCTAACTGCCAACTTTTATAAATTACTCTCCTTTTTCCACACAAAATGTCTTAAGCCTTATAGTTTCATATCATTATTTCCCTAGGATAAACTTGTATAAGTGTGATTATTTAGGCAAAACATTAGCAGGGTTTTGATGTGTACTGCTAAATAGTGTGGAGTGATTTTAAAGTGTCATTCACAAATGATGTGGTTGGCAGGAAAAAAAAAAAAGATAAATAACCTTAAGAGATGACTTCAAAGGACTTGACAACAATATTCAAATATTGAAGAACTATATCATATAAGAACATTTGATTACATAGAGTCTCTATAAATCTAAGAGGTAATAATTTGGTTCAATATATGAAAATAATGTAACCAACATAGCTGTTAAAGAAAATGCACTTATTTGAAACATGAAGCCCTTATTACTACAAGCATTTAGGTAGAAATTAGTACTTGTCTTCACAGGTATCATAATGATATTATGTACCAGATCCCTCCCTGCCCCCCAGGTATCCAATGCCAGGGTCAGACAGTGATGAACCTCATCTAAACATAAGTCATGCTTTCAGACTGACAGACTAAAATCCCATTCAACTAAATACTCAGTCATCCTAAGACCACCTGCATCTTTGCAGGATTCCTCTAGAATCAATGCCAGAATTTGACACAAGCTTCAATGAGGCCTTTACAAGAAGAGCATCTCACCTAGATGAAAAGTATAAGGAAATTAACAATTATGAAGGGCCGTATATATACAGTTCCATGTTAAGACAGGATAAGATATGAAGTTTATACATTTTTTCTTCTTGGCATCCCTTTTTCATTTTCTTTTAGTAATATCTCTCTCCCTCTCTCTCTGCCTCTCTCTCTCTCATAAATGCATGTATTCTCACATACACACACACACTGACACACACACACACACACACACACACACACACACAGACACCCCTACTGATACTACCCACTCCCTTTAAGATCACTCCTCCCAGACTTCCCTGGTGGCACAGTGGTTAAGATCTGCCTGCTAATGCAGGGGACATGGGTTCGAGCCCTGGTCCAGGAAGATCCCACATGCCGCAGAGCAACTAAGCCCATGCGCCACAACTACTGAGCCTGCCCTCCAGAGCCCACGAGCCACGACTACTGAGCCCATGTGCCACAACTACTGAAGCCTGTGTGCTCTAGAGCCTGTGCTCCACAACAAGAGAAGCCACCGCAGTGAGAAGCCCACACACTGCAGAGTAACCCCTGCTCTCCACAACTAGAGAAAGCCTGCGTGCAGCAACAAAGACCCAACACAGCCAAAAATAAAATAAATATCTTTATTAAAAGAAAAAAAAATCACTCTTCCCTGGTGTCACGTGGATTTGATGGAATTGCTAATCATAATGCCCTGTCCCCATGTCACAGAAATGAAATGAGGCCCAGTCTGGACAATCATAGAAGCCCATCTCCCTGGACACTGTGACTGGTTGAAGGTAAGTAGGTGACCCATCTCACATCAGCCATAGTTCTTTCCTAAAATTTCTTTAAATTTAAGTGGGAAATGATGAGTTTTCCCAAGTCCTCTGGGTTAATAGGCTAGGATACACCAGGCCTGGAGCCATACTGTCACCTATTAATAAAGCTCATTTATTGAAAAGGAGAGTAAGGTCAAAACTGAAGAAAAGTAGAGAAGATAGACGAAAAGAGAATCCTAGTAGCAATCAAATCTCCAGTGGTAGCCTACCATAACTTTCCCAATTCTTACCGCTTTTCCCTCAACTCTGCGATCTACCTCAGTATTTTTCAAATAAATCCCCTGGTTGAAATAAAGTTGCTTTGAATTTTTTGCTTGACACCAAGTATCTTAATTAATCCAATCCTTTGCTGATTTAATTAATTATAACTACTGGGTAAACACCAGATGGAATATTTGCTGTTAATAATCTTAACAATCTTTGACACATTAGGGATACTTGCTTGATCTAAGATATGGAATTTGAACATAACCCACTGGCACTTGGAAAACTTCTTTTAGCATTGTAGTGATAGTGTCTACCTTCTGGTAAATATTTGTTAGTCTCATGATTACTACAATCTTAGCAAAATTCCCAAAGATACAGACTCAGACTCAGCAAGATCCAGCTGGAAATGGGTTTGGCCCATTATTGCCCTGCACATTCTATTCTGGCAGTTCCCAGATGCTGGTGAAGCGAACTTTTGCCACCTTAAACCACCTTCTTCCTCTTTCCCCTTATATTTTATAGCTATTGCTCCTCCATTGCGCCTGTCTCCCTGTTCTGTTTTCAGATCAGGGGTTGTCAGCTAGTGACTTTTAGGCCTTAGTTATGGGTATGGGTGGGAGGTGGTGGGGAAGGGAAAGCTGGGGCCATTTTGCTGTACCTCACAGTTCTAAAAGGCAGCATTATGCTTGGTTATAGAACAATCAGCATGTTTCACAGTAGGTGTTATTAACTACTTATCCCCTAAAATTTACAACCCTTGGTTAATGAGACTGACAGCCCACAGTACAGTTTAAATAGAGAAATAATATTCTAGACAATGAGTCTTTTTTGGTACTCAGGATTTACAGCCCCCAAAGGCAGTGAAGTTGGGATTCAGTTTAGATTTCCTAAAACAGACCTACCCAATCTAGTCATAGTCAACTACAAACTGCTAGGGTTCTGAAAAAATAATCAGGGATTCAAAAACAAAACAGTGATAGTGATCTTTATTTTATTCCTGTTCCCTCAGAAGCTAAAACTGTTTCCTAAAGTAGCAGCTCAGTTAAATCAGCAGGGAAGACTGAGTAGAGGTCACATTAGAAGCAAACAAGGTGATATGAAGTGAAGTATATGTGTCTGACCTTCCTTTGCAATCAAATATCTGAGAAGTAAATTTATTTGCAAATGGAAAAGTGTATTTCTTTTTGAAGGACATGAACCATTTAGATCTCTACTCCACTTACTGGCAAGCTCTAAGGAACAAAATAGATAGCTCACTAAGATACTACCTGATACATAACACTATGGGGAGTCATGACTCCTTACCCAACTCTCAGACCTAAGATAATTTACATACCTACAGCCCCTTGAATTGTAGGGGAGGCTATAACTTGAGGAAGGTCCCTCATATTGCCACTGTCGTCCAGTTATCAGAATGGGAACTTACAGGAATAGAGGGATAAAAAGAAGTTTGACTTAAGTCCACCTCATTATTGGCCAGTGACACTCCAAGCCCACCATGTTATTATCCCCCATTAGCTACCTGACCCTTGGAAAACTACTACCACCACCACCACTACTACTACTAATATTAATAATAATCACTAACACTTGAGTACTTGTGATGTGTCAGACATTGTTATAAATACTCTACATGAATCTATTTATTTAATACAGCAAACTTGTACCATCATTATCCCCATTTTACAGATAAAGAAACTATGACACAAATCAGTTAAGTAACTTGCCCAGGGTCACAAAGCTAGTAAGTATCAGATCCTAGATTCACAGCCGGAGATTCTGGTTTGAATACATACTCTTGTTACACTGCTATGCTTCTTCTACAGATTATTACCATAGAACCAAGTGGAAGCCCCTGGAGCTTCTTCTTCCTGCCAAGATGTAAGTCAGAGCCATAGAACTTCTAAAGGAATCATGGGGGACTTTAGGAGTAGTGGAGGAAGCAATCACAAAAGCATCTGTAACTTCATGACTAGTTACAGACATGAGGTTGAAATGTGCTTTTTCCTTCAATAATATAGCTCGTGTATTTATGTATGTATGTAAATATATATGCATACACATACAAAATTAATAAATATAAAATAATCAATAAATGTTAATTTATTAATAGTTTATTAAATAATAATTAATAAATATAAAGCTATACAAGTAATTTTATATGTATAATTTCTCTTTTTTTTCTTTCCCCTGCTACTTTATGTAAAATTATTTGGGGTATGTAACTTTACAGCTTAGTCTACAGATTGCAGAACATCAAGAAAGAATCACAACAGAACTAAAGGGAAGCTGATTATAAGCCACACCCTGAAGCTGCATGTGGATGGAATTGTGAAGCACTGAGTAGGAAGTAAACTTGTATTTAGGTGCATGAAGAAAATGTATTTTATGTTGTTTTATGTTCCTTTTTTTAGATATGTAAATAAGTCTCTTTCAATGAGATCCTAGCTTTCCATGATTCCATTTGATTTGATGAGCTTCTGGAGACTCAAAATTAAATATCTTTATGTTTAACCAGAATTGGTTTCCATTTCTTGCAACTGAAAAACTTAAGTGCACACGTTTATTCTGTGTCTGTGTGTTTAATGAAGGGGATGTAAGCCCATTTATGGGACTTGGAAAAGTTGCCAGGAGAAAGAGAATTGTTATAAAAATAGAGAAGAGAAAGAACAAAAATTAATGAAGTGACAATAGAGAGGATTAAGAGAGAAAGAGAAAAATAAGAGAATCTTAGTGCATTTATTAAGTCAAAAATCTCTGTTGGACACCAACTATATGTCGCAGGGGGTGGGGGGAGAGGTGGTTAAAAGGCCATTCCTTCAAATACTTTAGTTTGGAAGGGTGAAGACTCAGTTATGAAGATATAAGAACAATTGTTGGAGGCAAAAACAGGTTATGTGAAGTGTGATGGAAGCCAAGGAAAGAGAAATATGCAAGAAAAAAATAGAGAAGAGAAGAAAGGGGCATCTCCTTTGGTACCCAATATATCCAGGTATTTTTAAGGCATAACAGTGTAGAATGCTGCAGACAGTTGAGAAGAATCAGGATTGAGTAAAGAACATTGTTGAGTAATTAGGGAATAAAAAGGCCATTGGAACATTAACACTAATAAGAGAAATAAAGTGAGAATAAAATTAGAAAATGAAAAGAATTCACACTTCTCAGTAAATACAAACCAAATCAACTACTAAAAGTTATAGTTAAGAGCTGAAGCAGAATTCAAATCAATTGGAACTGCCACTTCCAGAAATAAAATAAAAGTCAACAAGAGATGAAACAAAGGATCTCAGCACGAGTGAACATAGAGCATGAAATTATAGTGGATCCAGCAATAGTCAGAAGCTCTGAGAACAGAAACAGAAAATGAGGCTCACTCAGGCGTGGGAGTTGGCAAAACAGGAGCAACGGAAGGCCAAGAGGGCAAAGGATTTGAAGGTGGATGTGATGTTCCATTGGTATGTATTTGTAGAAAAGCGTTTGTTATAAGAAGCACAATTTTACTTTACTTAATAGTACAAGCATGAAAATAAGCACAGTCCCTTACTTGAAAGAAAGAAAGAAAGAAAAAAAATCCAGGCAGATTTATTAAAATATTTACTATTCTTATAAAATATTAAGAGTCTATACAGGGCAATGTGATAGTCACTGTATAAAGTGAGTTTTGCCAACTAGAATCAAAATCATCATATGATTTTGTATCTGTACAATAATTTACAGATACTGTGAATTACTGTTAATTCTTGTTCTGGATGCTCATTCCAGATGTTTACTTTGTGGAAATTTCATCAACAAATTGTATATTTATGACTCGAGAAATCTTTTGCATATATTTGTATTCTCCAATGAAACAAAAATTATTTTTTTTAAATCTCCACAGAAAATACAACTGCTTGAAACTTTAACTATAGCTGATGGTTTTTTTCCTGACTTACATAGTCATCACCATAAATCTTTCATACATTAGTCTTAAAATGGACCAACACAGTTTCTACCCAACAGAATTTCCTAACGACTAGAATTCTCAAGCAGAATGATTGGCCTGGAAGAATAAAGATGATTAAAGTAAAAAGTGTCATTAAAATTAGGTTGGAATTAGATACGAAGACTTGTACATTTTTAATCTTTAACTGAATAGCTATTTGGTGCAAGTAATAGACAGTATAGGAGGTTACAGAGATGAAGAAAGCACAGCATTTGCTCTAGTGTCCTCACATTCTAGCAGAGGAACAAAAGAAATAATTACAAATGTATTTGATTTTCATAAAATTACTGTTTATCCCCAATGATAGACCATGAGCTCCCTTAGAGCAGGGATTGTGCATTTTCCTAAATGCCTGATATATGTTCAGCAATGTGGTAGAAAATAGTTATGGACTAAATGAATAAGAAAACGGATGAATAAATGGATGGATGAAAGATAGATGGTTGAGATTCACAATGCTTTGAGGGTTCAAAATAGAAAATACATTCAGTTATCTGGGATGGGTGGTGGTAGATGATCATGGAATTTTTTTAATTCTTAAGAATAAAGATCTTATTTATTTTAGAATAACACAAAAGCATTGTAAGCCATATAATAATAAAGAAAAATGATCTTAACAGCTATACAAAAGGTTATGGTTTAACAAAAATAATACAAATGAAATCATTTATTTTTTTGAGCAATAATATTATTTTGAGAAGAAACGATTAGATGTGAAAGATACAAAAAATCAGCTGTGTCATGAATAGCAATTGGGAAAATTTTATTTATAAATGGATGAAGTTTTATTACTTGCATATATAAGTATCATATGGAACAAACAGTCATAGAAAAAATGTCATTTTTAAAAGATCATGCTGGAGACGGTGTGCAGAAAAGGGAACACTCTTACACTGTTGGTGGGAATGTAAATTGATACAGCCACTATGGAAAACAGTATGGAGGGTCCTTAAAAAACTAAAAATAGGGCTCCCCTGGTGGCTCAGTGGCTGCGAGTCTGCCTGCCGATGCAGGGGACACGGGTTCGTGCCCCGGTCCGGGAAGATCCCGCATGCCACGGAGCGGCTGGGCCCGTGAGCCATGGCCACTGAGCCTGCGCGTCCGGAGCCTGTGCTCCGCAATGGGAGAGGACACAGCAGTGAAAGGCCCGCGTACCGCAAAAAAAAAAAAAAACTGAAAATAGAACTGCCATATGACCCAGCAATCTCACTCCTGGACATATACCCTGAGAAAACCATAGTTCACAAAGGATCATGTACCACAATGTTCATTGAAGCTCTATTTACAATAGACAGAACATGGAAGCAACTTAAGTGTCCATCGACAGATGAATGGATAAAGATGTGGCACATATATACAATGGAATATCACTGAGCCATAAAAAGAAATGAAATTGAGTTATTTGTAGTGAGGTGGATGGACCTAGAGTCTGTCATACAGAGTGAAGTAAGTCAGAAAGAGAAAAACAAATACCGTATGCTAACGCATATATATGGAATCTAAAAAAAAATTTTTTTTAAATGGTTCTGAAGAACCTAGGGGCAGGACAGGAATAAAGACACAGACTTGAATGGACTTGAGGACACGGGGAGGTGAAAGGGTAAGCTGGGTCCCTTGTGGTGCAGTGGTTAAGAATCCACCTGCCAATGCAGGGGACACAGGTTTGAGCCCTGGTCCAGGAAGATCCCACATGCCACAGAGCAACGAAGCCCATGTACCACAACTACTGAGCCTGTGCTCTAGAGCCTGTGCTCTGCAACAAGAGAAGCCACTGCAATGAGAAGCCCGCGCACCATAACAAAGAGTAGCCCCTGCTCACCACAACTAGAGGAAGCCCAAGTGCAGCAACAAAGACCCAACGCAGACAAAAATAAATCAATTAATTGATTTTAAAAAAATGCAAATAACACAGAAAAGTTGAAAGTGAAATTCCTCTACAGTAACACTATCACTGAAGTTTATTTAGTATTAGTTATTTGATGTATGTTTTTCTGGATTTTTCCTATGGGCATACATAAACCCACACACAATTATATACATATATTTCTTAATAAAAATTAGATTTTATTATAAAAAAATAAAAGATCATGGAAGTTTTAAGTAAAGAATGCCATTTTAGACATATTGTAGAGAAGTTTGGTTTTGTCTGTTTGTTTTTGTTTCCTTTTGTTTTTGTCAATGACAGTGTGTTTTGTTAGTGCCTCAGGTTTCCCCAACCAAGCAGGCTGACTAAGAAAAGTTTGTACAGTCAACAACCCAACAATCGTTGACCCCAGAAGACAGACTAATGAAAGTGATCTTTTATTCACAATTTTTTTTTCTTGCGATGAGAACTTTTAAGATCTACTCTCTCAGCAATTTTCAAATATACAGTACAGTGTTGTTAACTATAGTCACTATGCTGAACATTACATCCTTAGAATTTATTTATCTTGTAACGGGAAGTTTGTACCTTTTGACCACCTTCACACATTTCTCCTACCTGCCCCTGCCAACCCCTGCCTCTGGCAACCACCAATCTGTTCTCTCTTTCTATGAGTTCGGGTGTTTTTAGATCCATATATAAGTGAGATCATACAGTATTTGTCTTTTTTGTCTGGCTTATTTCATTTAGCATAATGTTCTCAAGGTCCACCCATATTGTCACAAATAGCAGTATTTCCTTCCCTTTTATGGCTGAATAGTATTCCATTTATATATAGAGAGATATAGATATATAGATATATCACATTTTCTTTATCTTTTCATCTGTTAATGGACACGGGTCATTTTCACGTCTTGGCTATTGCAAATATATGTTCATCCTGCAATGAACATCAGGGTGCAGACATCTCTTCAAGATAGTGATTTCATTTCCTTTAAAAAAAAACCCAGCAGTGGAATTGCTGAATCGTATGGTAGTTCTATTTTTAATTTTTTGAGGAATCTCCATACTGTTTTCCACAGTGGCTATACCAATTTACATTCCCACCAGTACACAAGGGTTCACTTTTCTAGAGAAATTAGACAAGTTAAGTTTCATTTTTTCATTTGAGGACTATAAACAATAGTTGGGAAGCAAGAAAATGCTTTTTAATTAAGCAGTACAAGTAGAATGCATGTGTGTTTATTATATGCATGTGGGGCTTATTTACTGACTTCTAGTTTTTTATTTTTATGGATACATATATAATAAATACATATGATAGGGCTTCCCTGGTGGCGCAGTGGTTGGGAGTCCACCTGCCGATGCAGGGGACACAGGTTCGTGCCCGGGTCTGGGAGGATCCCACGTGCTATGGAGCGGCTGGGCTGGAGCCTGTGCTCCACGGCGGGAGAGGCCACAGCGGTGAGAGGCCCGCGTACCAAAAAAAAAAAAAAAAACATACGATGTATGCATATATGCATGTGTGTGCGTGCATGTGTCTATCTGTGTATTTGAGATAGTTCATCTGTATCTTTTCTGTAGTTGCAAGTTGATGAACTATACGCATGCACAATATTATCAAACTATTATAAGACATCATTCAAAAAGCATTTCTTTAGAGTGCTTGGCTCTTTATGTAGATTAAACCCTGACTTTTTGAGCTATGAAGAGTGGATTTTAGTGGACTGATGGAAAAGTGCTGAAATGGATGTATTGAAGGTCATTTTTACAGTGAACTTTTGGGGAAATGGAAACCCCAGGGAAAGCGAAGCAAAGACATATTGAAGGAAAGACGGCAGAGAAGACAGAAGCTGTGCATGTTCCAGCAGATGAATCTGAGCAGATCAATAGGCTTCTTGAAAATCTTTTAAAGCAGTTTCATGGATCTGGCAACTTCCACAAGATGGCAGTCCTCTGAGAAAACTCCTGTTTGTGTTACGCTATTGAATTCGTGGGAGCAACAAAGCAGAACTTATCCATGAGAGAATCAGGCTGCATTAGTGAGTATATGACAGTTGTTAACTATATTACACATGGGCTAAAACATTCTCATTCTCATTGTAAAGTGGAAAGCCTCACATGATATTGTGTTCATTCAAAGGCATTGAGCTTTTTAGCCTTTTTCAGTGTCAGCCTTAGAGTCTATAACTAACTACCATGTGAAAAGACTTCCTGAGTGATTTCTGACTGGGTGACCTCTGAAGTGCTTGGTGGACAGGGGTGTAAGTAGAGACTTCCTAACTCTATTCGTACTTCCCTATGCAGCACAACTGTCCTTTATGCTCACCTTATATTCAAAAAAGTAGCATTCTTCTGAGGAAGTAGAAGAGCTTTGGTGTTTACTGTTCTGTTTTAATTACTTTCAAATGGCCTGAATCTCATCAGATTCTTTGTTGAAACAGGCAACATCTGACCAGTTTGATGCCCTTGGACAATACCCCTTGAAAGCAGCTTTTGATTCTGATACAGATGCTTGTAGAATCTAATATAAAATTCAGCATAAAGATTAGTTCTGTTTCCACCAAAACATATATGCTGCTAAAAATCGGGGAAAATGTTCATCTTTTTCTCATTATTTTTATCCACTTGAATCTCTATAAAGGGACTTAACACTGTTTTGTCAGTATTTTCCCCCCTACTATTCTGAGTAAGTTAGTATTATCCACATTTAAACAGACAAAATGATCTATGGAAATCATTTTTTTTAATCAAATTAGGTACCATAGTAATGTGTCCTTGTAAACATGTTGAAAAAAAATTCACCATTCAACGCAACTTTATTAAAGGGTCATATCCCTTCCAGTAACCACCTACTGTAGTAAAATAAAATCATCAGGCTCTTATTAGTACAAGAATAATCTTTCCCTAGGTAGGAAAAGAAACAATTATTTCCAAGGCTTTGGTGACTGGCAGTCTCAGAGTTCATAGTGTGAATTTGGAGAGATAATACTGTGATCATCAGAGAGCATGTAAATTCTGTAAAATGTGTTCAATGCCATGGTCTATTTGATGAGAGTGGTTTAAATAGTTGTCTCTCTCAATGCTTTTATTTTGTTACAGATCAGAACTTGGTCAAGGTCTTGGGTTCAAGGCTTTCACAAGCCTGTTAGCTTTGCTTTTCTTCTATGTCAAAGGTTGCCCTAGAAAACCAGTTAACTGTTGTCAACGCTTGCTCTTGGCCTTAAGTGATGAGAAAGGAATGTGTGTGGCTCAGTGCAAATAACTCACTGATCCTTGAAAATCAATCTAAATAGCATATTCTACTGATAATAACAGTATTCAAAGATGGAGCATGTTTAAATATTTTATAAATTATAAAAAATAAACTTTTGCTTATTTGCCTATTTTTTGTTAAGATTTTCAGTATTTGATAATAGAGTTTGGTTCCACCCTGCTCCCACACCTAAGAGAGATAAGCAAAATTTTCAGTTAAGAGTCCTGGATCATATGTATATATATAACTGATTCATTTTGTTGTAAAGCAGAAACTAACACACGATTGTAAAGCAATTATACTCCAATAAAGATGTTAATATATATATATATATATATATATATAAAAAATCAAAAAAAAAAAGAGTCCTGGATCAGAACTGAGAGAAGTGACGTTCTCCTTTATTTGTAAAACTCGGTAAGCTATTAAGGGAATCCTCTCTTTGTGACATTAGTCTTTCCAACACTATCTAAGGTGTTTGCTAGAGCTTATTTTGTAGTGAGAGTATATAAACCTGAGGTACAGCAGAACCCAATTCTATTTTTGTCATCTCTTCGGTATGCCCAAACATTTTCCATTTTATTGCCTTCCTCTTTTCTTTCCTTTTGGCACCTTACACCTCATGTGTGAACTACCCTCCACCCGAAAGCCAGATTGCCTAAGACCCTCCATTGTGGTCTTGGATAGACACCAACTCTCATCAGATAAACTCCACATCCTGTAACTAACTGTTTTCTAGAATCCTCCTTCCTGACTAAAATTATCTGTCATGGATCCCATCCCTTAAATATCCTACTAAAGGTAAATGGATGTTAATACATGCTCCTCCTACATTATGTATTTGTATTTTTGTAAGTCTACCACTCAAAAACTATAAGTGTGAGTGCTTCATATTGTGGTAGGCTATGATGGAAGGTATTTGGATCAAACTCACCCTTCAATTCTGTCAAAGAAAAATTGCATCTATTGCAGTTAAATAGGCAAGGAAGACTTTATTCAAGATTATTGTAATAGGGGAGAGAGATTATTTCAATAGGAGAGAAACACTGAACTCAACTCTGAATACAATGGGGCAGCTGGGGATTTACAGCCAAAGGGCAGGGTGAGGGAGTCTCTGGATAGAAAATTACTAAGAGGAACTTGATTAGATATCAAGGGTGCAGGGAGAGGAACTTGATTAAATATCAAAGGTGGAGGGATATCAAGAGTGGAAGGATTCTCACTAAACTGGATTAGCAGGATCCCTGGTGAAACTGGATTCAACCAGATTCTTTGCTAAAACTGGGCTCAGGCAGCCAAGGACAGGACCCAGTCAAAAAGAGGGCTCAAAGGAGCCTGAATAAAGTTTGGTCAAGGAGGGAATCCTTGTCAGTTCATAAGTGTTAAATAGCCCTCTCAAATACTTGAGGGCACATCTTATCAGACAGGTATGTGAAAGTCCCATTTGCTGATCTAAGATAACTTTAGTTAGAACCTCCTGACTACTTTTCAAATATGGATTTGTTTATTTAAGTTTCACAGTTTCTGTGTTCTTGCCTGTCACCTTTACCTTGAGGTAGGAAAATCTAATAATACCCTCTGAATTACATCATCTAGATGAGCAACATGTTTTTTCATAGTGTATGCTTATTCTCCTCCTTAACTATATGAAAAAGGGTACTGGCAGGGATTTAACTTTACTTTCCTGATACAATTAGAATACAAGTTGGAACTGGAGACTGGCAATAAGGTTGACTTATATTTTGAGAGAGAGATACTAGAGGAGGTTCATGTACAGTTGCCATTGCTGATTGCAATGATATATCTGGACAGTTGGCATTAGATGACTGAAACTCAGGCTAGGGAATGAGAAGAGCAGGTGTATAAGCCAGGCTTTACTCTAGGCATGCTGTGACACCTTGAGGTTGATGTAAACTTTGGTTTGCTAAAATAAAAGTAACAATCATTGTATCTAACATTTTTGAATGTCTGGGGACTTCCCTGGGGGTCCAGTGGTTAAGACTCCATGCTCCCAGTGTAGGGGGCCTGGGTTCAATCTCTGGTCAGGGAACTAGATCCCGCATGCCGCAACTAAAAAGAACCCGCATGCCCCAATGAAGATCTCACACGCAGCAATGAAGATCCCGCAAGCTGATCCCAGTGCAGTCAAATAAATAATGTAAATAAATATATATATTTTAAAAGTCTGTCTTATGATTAGTGAACAGTAATTACTCATTGAATGAATTGTTTTTTCCTTTTCAAAGTTCTCAGTGTTTCAGAGAGATTTTGTTTAGTCTATCTGAATAGTGATTATTATGCATTATCTAGGCATTAATGAAAACCTGAAATTCATTATGCATACTCAGTTTTTAGAGGAGGGTGCAAGGTATGAAAAGACATGAAACACACGCAAAAGGGACTGGTAGGAATAAAGAATAAGAAACTAAAAGTGTTTCTCTGAGATTTGGGAATAAGAATGGTGATGTGAAAGATGGAAGAATAAAGGAAACCCAGAAATAGTAAAGACATTAGTTCTCAAAAGTGCTTTCACCTTAAGATACAGCTTACCTCTTCTGAAGATTAGGTTTAAGGAAAATTCTTGTTATTTTTGATTCCCTCAATTTTAAAATTATAGGGTCTTGAGAACAAAACAAACTTACTTTCATATATTTCTCAGTTCAAGGAAAGAGTTTGATATATGTGTTAGTAAAGTACTCTGTGTTTTCCATGTAAAGTGCTTTATCTTTCAACTATATTATGTCATACTACATGGAATGAATATCAACAGCATGAATATGTTTTCATCAGGCAGCTGACACACTCTCATATTTAAAAGAAGAATCATAAAACATGGGTTTTTTTTTTTAAGTAAAAGGATATAGTACACAACTATGGAAAACAGTATGGAGATTCCTCAAAAAATTAAGACTAGAGCTACCACATGACCCAACTAGTCTACTTCTAGGTATTTATCCAAAGGACAAGCAAACATGAATGAGGAAATATATGAAGACATATATGTTCATTGCAGCATTATTTACAGTAGCCAAGATATGGAAACAACTGAAGTGTCCATCAATGGATGAATGGATAAAGAAGAGGTGGTATATATATATATATATAATTTTTATATATATGTACATACCTATATAAGTATATACATACCATATATTATATTATATAAAATATAGTACTATAATTATATTATATTATATATAATGGAATACTATAATATATATAGACAATGGAATACTACTGTGCCATAAAAAAGAATGAAATCCTGCCATTTACAACAACACGGATGGACCTTGAGTGAAAATAAGTGAAATAAATCAGTCAGAGGAAGACCAATACCATATTATTTTACTCATATGTGGAATCTAAAAACAAAACTAAAACAACTGATAAACAAAATAAAACAAAAACAAACTCATAGATACAGAAAACAGATTAGTGGTTATCGGAGGGAAAAGGGTGGAGAGTGAGGGAAATGGGTGAAGGAGTTCAACTGTATAGCAACAGATGGTAACTAGATGTGTGGTGGTGATCACTCTGTAGTACATACAGATGTTGACTGCAATGCTATACACCTGAAACTTGTATAATAAAAAAGAACATAGTATATCAAGTTCTAGGTTTGCAGGATATCACAAGTGAAAAGCCAAAAAGTATTCATCATCAGAGGAATTCCAAAAATCTATGAAAGTTTGCATAATCAGAATGTATTTTAATAAGTACTACATAATCTTAATATAGTGTCATTCATTTCAAATTACTTAATTATACCCCAAAATATTTAGCTGCGCTGCTTCTTCCCAGTCAGCTACAGGGAGGATGGGGGGAGTTGGCCAGAAATTGCAAAGTGGAACTAAAAAACATGTGTCAAAGAGAGGCTATTTAGAATTCAAACTGTTAGTGAAATTGGAGTTGGCAGTTATAATTGTGGGTGGAATTTCTGTGAAAAGAATGTAATTATCCAAACTGGATTTTAACCAGCACACCTGAGCACTTCAAAATAAATATATTTTTCATACCATCAATAAATACCTCCTTTGTCCCATTTCTCAGTGGAAAGATACCTGTTCCTGGGGCAGGTTGAGTTCCCTGGGGTTTTGCTTTGGTTCTGGCTCAGTGGAAAAAGTGCCACCTACTGAACTGCCAATCTCCTTCCTGTGGAGATCTTTGATCAAGCAAAGAAAACCATTATTAGGTATTTGATGGTTCTTATTTGCATTTGATATCTTAGAAGTCTCTGTTCAAATACTTTTCATTAGGTAAGTCAAAAGTTTAAGTTCAAAACTCCATCAAGGACACAACTAAGGAGCACTGATGTCAGTTGGCCTGGGTTGGAGGTAATCTGGGAATCAGTTTGCCTCTTGGATCTCAATCAAGAAAATATTCCTCCAATTATAAGAAACAGGTTAGAATTCCCTTCCACCATGGCAAATGGGGCAGAACACTCAAAAGTAGAATGTTGAGGAACACTGAAACCTGAGGTTAGACAGTGAAGAGACAGTGCCAAGCAGAAGACAGTCATTCCTCACAATAGTACGTGAAGCAGACAGGTAGCATCCTTTTCAGCATTTTGGAGGAAACAAAGCTTTCCTCTGGACATAACTGTTATT
This sequence comes from Grampus griseus, assembly GCF_964374135.1. Taxonomy (NCBI): domain Eukaryota; kingdom Metazoa; phylum Chordata; class Mammalia; order Artiodactyla; family Delphinidae; genus Grampus; species Grampus griseus. The sequence continues at coordinate 54,227,020 of NC_139018.1, forward strand.
AAAACCTGTGGATTGAGCACTTTCATATAAAAAAAATGCAGTAATTTAGTAATATGGACTCCAATACCCTAAAGCCACATCTTTATGGAGAAGCCTAATATATAGTAATTAAGTTCATAGTCCCTGCTCTCCCCCTTGTATGGTATGAGACTAATTTTCCTCTTTTGTTAAACATAAATATTAATAACTGGAGCCATTCAATAGGGTTGTGAGCATTAAATGAGTTAACGCCTGTAAAACACTTGAGACAATGCTAGTTTCATGGTGAACACTGTTTATTACCTAAAAAGGAATAATCTTTTCCAAGAAGCTCAATATACAGTCAGAAAAGGGTTACCAGAAATTGTAGTCCACAAGAAAAGAAATTCAGACCTGAGAGAACAGAAATAATTGCCTTGGTCAACCCTATATAAAACTTTATTCTCTAATGATATGGAAGTCAATATAAAAATCCCTCTGTTACATAAAATTACACTTTAGTTATGTATAGTAAAAGTATATAATTATTTTTTTCAGTTTTATTGAGATATAATAACATATAACATATTAGTTTAAGGTATACAGCATAATGATTATAATCATTATTGCCTGTGTGTGTGTGTATATATATATATATATATATATGTATAATATACACACACACACACACACAAATGATCCAAATGATCACCACAATTAGTTAACATACATCACCTCACATGGTTACACATCTTTTTTTATGTAATGAGAACTTTTAAGATCTACTCTCTTAGCAACTCTCAAATATACAATACAGTATTAACTATAGTCACTATGCTGTACATTAACATCCCCAGAACTTATCTCATAATTGGAAATTTATGCCTTTTGACCACCTTCACCCATTTTTCCTACCCCCAGACTTCCTCCACTGTCAATCTATTCTATGTTACTATGAGTTTGGTTTTTTTTAGATGCCACATGTAAGTGAAATCATACAAAATTTGTCTTTCTCTAACTTATTTACTGAGCATAATGCCCTCAAGGTCTATCCCTGTTATTACAAATAGCAGAATTTCCTTATTTTTAATGGCTAAATAATATTCCATTTATATATACACCATATTTTCTTTATCTATTCATCTGTCAATGGTTACTTAGGTTGTTTCCATGTCTTTGCTATTTTAGATAAGACAATGAAAATGGGGGTGCAAATATCTCTTCGAGATAGTAATTTTGTTTCCTTCAGATAAATACCCAGCAGTGGAATTGCTGGATCATACGGTAGTTCTATTTTTAATTTTTTGAGGAACCTCCATACTGTTTTCCATAGTGGCTGCATCAATTCACATTCCCACCAACAGTGAACAGGGGTTTCCTTTTCTCCACATCCTTGACAACACTTGTTATCTCTTATCTATTTGATTGCAGCCATTCTAACAGGTGTGAGGTAATATCTTATTGTGGTTTTGATTTGCATTTCCCTAAGGGTTAGTGATATTGAGTACCTTTTCCTATACCTGTTGGCGTTTTGAACGTCCTCTTTGGAAAATATCTATTCAGTTCCTCTGTTCACGTTTTAATTAGATTGTTTGTACTTTTGCTATTGAGTTGTATGAGTTCTTTATATATATGGATATTAACCCCTTATCAGATATATAATTTGCAAATATTTTCTCTCATTCAGTAGCTTGCCTTTTCATTTTGTTGGTTTCTTTTGCTGTGCAGAGGTTTTTTAGTTTGATGTAGTCCCACTTGTTTACTTTTGCTTTTGTTCCTTTGCATTTGGTGTCAAATCCAAAAAGTCAGTATCAAGACCAATGTCATGTAGCTTCTGCCTTATGTTTTCTTATAGGAGATTTACAGTTTCAATTTCAAATCTTATGTTTAAGTATTTAATCCATTTTGAGTTGTTTTTGCATATGATTTAAGATACATTCTTTTGTATGTAGAGATGCAATTTTCCTAGCACCGTCTGTTGAAGAGACTATTCTTTCTCCACTGTGTATTCCTGACACCCTTGTCAAAGATAGGTTGACAATATGCATGAGTTAATTTCTGAACTCACTATTCTGTTCTATGGTTCTAGATGTCTGTCTTAAGAGCAGTACCATACCTTTTTGATTATTTTAACTTTGTAATATATCTTGAAATCAGGATATGTGATGCCTGGTTCTTCTTTCTTGAGATTGTTTTTGCTATTCAGGATCCTTTGCGGTTTCATATGAATTTTAGGACTTTTTATATTTCTATTTTTTTAAATGCCATTGGGATTTTGATATGGATTTCATTGAATCTGTAGATCACTATGGGTAGTAAGGACTTTTATACAATATTGTCTTTAATTCATGAATATGGATATCTTTCTATTTATTTGTGTCTTCTCTAATTTCTTCCATCAATGTTTTGTAGTTTTCAGTGTACAAGTCGTTTACATCCTTGGTTAAGTTTATTCTTAAGTATTCTTGAGAGACTCTCAAACTTTCATACTAGTTCAAACCACTGTCTTTGTTCTTGGTGGCACCCAGTTGTCTACAGTACGCTGGGTCCCATCAGCACTCTAAGACAGGCGTGGCAAAAGTCAGTCCCTCAGGCAGCCTCCAGAAAACTTGGAACTTTAGACATGAAGCCCAATGCTCTCCCTCCCCAGAGAGAAGCTGGAATTGGGGTTTTCTAACTCACTCATTCTGCACAGAGTCAGGAGGAAAGACTATGGTGATTTCTCATGTGCTAGTTCAAACTATCCCCTCTGTTCTCACTGGCCAACAGGCATCTAAAATATGCCAGGTCCTGTCAGTGCTCTGAGACAGGTGAGACATATGCCAATACCTTGGGCCATCCCTGGAAAAACTGGGACACTGGAAACATGACCTAACTCTCCATTCCCAGGGAAAAGCTGGGAGCTGAGGATTTCCTTCTGATCATGTAATGCTGTGCTAGAGGCAGAAAGTATGGTGAGAAGGTGTCTTGAGCTTTCCTATTGGCTTCTATGTTATTGGTTTCACACTCACCTGGGATGCAGGAGTCTCTCAACTAGTTTCTGAATATCTCACATAGGGAATTAGTCCATACATTGTTAATGAATTGGTGTGTCCATGGGGAGAAGGAGAGTCCAGAGCTTTCTATTCTGCCACCTTCTGACATCATCCCTCTTGAAACATTATTAACTATAGCCCTTATATTATTCTGATTTCTTTGGATTTTGCCTAATGTTCTCTTTCTATTCTAGGATCCCATTCAGGATACCCACAGTACATCTAGTTGTCATGTCTCCTTAGGCTGCTCTTGGCTGTTACAGTTTTTCAGATTTTCCTTGTTTTTGATAACCTTGACAGTTTTGAGGAGTGCTGGTCAGGTATTTTATAAACATCCCTCAACTGGGATTTGTCTGATATTTTTCTCATGATTAAACTGGGGTTATGAGTTTTGTGAAGAAGAAAACAGAGGTAAAGTGCCATTGTCATCAAATCATATCAAAAGTACATACAATTAACATGACATCATTGCTGATGTTAACATTGATCACTTTGCTGAGGTAATAGTTGTCAGATTTCTCCACTATGAAGTTAATCTTTCTTCTCCTTTCCATAGTGTATTCTTTGGAAGGAAGTCACTTTCCATAGCCCATATTTAAAGAATGGGGACTTATGTTCCATACCCTTGAGGGCATAACACCCAAATTATGTGTAATTCTTTTGCATGGGAGATTTGACTATTCTCCACTTATTTGGTTATTCTATTTATATCAGTATAAACTCATGAATATTTATTTTACTTTAGATTATAATCCAATATTACTTTATTTTGTTATTTTAATTGTTCCAGGTTTGACAATTGGGAACTCTTTCAGTTGACTCCCTTCTCCTTTTAACACACCTTATCACTGTGGGGTTGTTTATCATTTGGGGGAAAATTTTTTTAGCATTTCCTTACTTTTTGGAACTATAAGATCCAGGCTCATCTTGTATATTTCCTGTCCCAGTAAAAAAGTCAGCCATTTCTCTAAGTTGCTTGGGGTGTTTTTTTTTCTTTTTAATTGTACAATGGTATTAGAAACCAAGAACTCGGTGCTAGGTATGCTCATTGCTACTGTGTCTCATTGTTTCTAGGCTCTCTCAGCTGAAGGAACAAGAAATATATGTGTGTATGCTAACTTTGGATCTATAAATCAAGTTGGGAGGAACTGACATCTTAACAATATTGAGTTTCCCAATCCATGATTTTGGAATAGACTATTTCTCCATTAATTTGAATTTTCTTTTATTTCTTTCATCAGTTTTATAGTTTTCTGTATACACATCCTGTACATATCATTAGATACAGGCCTACGTATACTTTGGGTGCTATTATAAATGATATTTTCTATATTTCAAATTCTGATTGTTCATTGTTGGTATGTAGAGAAAGAAATTGGTCTTTGTATATTAACCTTGTATACTGCCCCCACACTTTTATGCATTCTATCTCCAGGAACACTACCAGTTTCTCACAGTGAAGAGCCAAGAATGTGTCTTTGGCAGGAGGAGGGGAAAAGCATCCATTTCTAAATATAACAAAGGTATTCTCTAGTGAAAAAGTCATTACTAGAGTCTTATCTCACATAGGCAAAAGGGCAATACCAAACTCCAGCCCCTTCTAGCCTTCCTGTCCCACCTAAGTTGGGGAGAAAATGAACTATAAAACACTTGTGAAGGTCTCCCCAGAGATACAGGTCCACTAAAAGACTAAGATTTGATCATAAGATTGTAGAATGTTTTCCCTCCACCACTCCTAACCAGCACATCAACAGTATAATAACAGAGGATTAGAGCTGAAAGAACTGGAAGGCTCATACTCTAAGAAATAAAGACAACAGAGTAGACAAAAACAAGGATACTGGAGGAATTTGAAGCCTCTGACACCTACAGCTACAGCAAGCATTGAACACAGTTCAACTGCTAGCCAGATTAAGACAAAACCTCACACTAATGGCCAATTCACCTTGGTTCCTATTACCCAATATGCCATGTCCAGATTTCAATAAAAATTACAAGGCATCCTAAATGGCAGGAAAAAGAACAATTTGACCCAATTCAAAAGTGAGGAAGAAATATTTTCTCAAACAAAAACTGAGGGAATTCATAACATGCAGATCTGCTCTGAAAGAAATGATGAAAGTTGTTCAGAAAGAAGGAAAATGCATAAGTCGGAAACTCAATCTGCATTTTTTAAAAAAGGAAAAGTATCAGAGAAAGAATAAATGAAGGTAAAATATTTTTTATTTTTATTACTCTTAATTGATCTAATAGATAAATATTTTTTCAAAGTAATACTAGTAACCTTGTACACAGCTATCTTCCTACACTTGCTTATTTGTTCCAGGTTTTGATAGATTGTTTGGAATTTTCTACATTTATTTTTTAAATTTTTTGGCAGCGTTGGGTCTTCACTGCTGCATGTGGGCTTTCTCTAGTTGCAGCGAGTGGTGGCTACTCTTCATTGCAGTTCATGGCCTTCTCATGGCAGTGGCTTCTCTAATTGTGGAGCACGGGCTCTAGGCATGCGGGCTTCAGTAGTTGCAGCACACGGGCTCTGTAGTTGTGGCACATGGGCCCTAGAGCACTTGGGCTTCAGTAGTTGCAGCACGTGGGCTCAGTAGTTGTGGCGTGTGGGCTCTTGGGTGCACGGGCTCAGTAGTTGTGGCACATGGGCTTAGTTGCTCCGCGGCACGTGAGATCTTTCCAGACGAGGGATCAAACCCATGTCCCCTGCATTGACAGGTGGATTCTTGACCACTGTGCCACCAGGGAAGTCTGGAATTTTCTACATTAAATAATCATATCATCTATGAATAAAGATGGTTATATTCTTTTCTAATCTGTATACCTTTTATTTCTTTTTCTTATCTTATTGCACTAAGTAGGACTTCCAGTAAGACGTTGAATAGGAGTGGTGAGCAAAGATGTCCTTGCTTTGTTCCTGATCTTAAAGAGAAAGCATCCAGTCTCTCCAACAAGTATGATTTTTATGTAGATCTTCCAAAAACGTTTTTTATGAATTGGGAAGAATTGGGAAATTTTTTCCAAATTCTTAGTTTACTGAGGTTTTTTTTTTTTTCCAAGGGTTTTTACCATGATTGGGTGTTGGATTTTGTCAACTGCTTTTGTTATGTCAATTTATATGATGGTTTATATTGACTAATTTTCAAATGTTGAACCAGCTTGGCACATCTAGAATAAATGTCGCCTGGTCATGATACATAATTCTTTTTGTACATTGCTGAATTTGATTTACTAATGTTTTGTTGAGGATTTTTTGTCTACGTTCATAATGGATATTGATCTGTAGTTTATAGTATTTTTAAAATAAACTTTAAGACATTTCTTTCAAGTGCATTCTACATTCTAGAGCTAATCACTTTATACAAAGCTTAAGCTACAATCTTTCAACAGAGAATCCAATGAGCTACGGTATAGAGTGGAAGGCAAAGCGTTCTAATTAGTATTACTTAGGGGATAGTCAAACCCATATATTTACTCTTTAAATTAGCACTATGATATAAAACCAAAGTTATTGCTGAAAAGATCTTCCATATAGAGGTCTACTGTTATTTCAGTTTAAGTCTCTAAAGAATAAAAAATAAAATTTATAGATCCAAAAGTAAAGACATTTTTAAAGCTCTTTTTAAATAAAAATATGTTTTGCTCTTTGAGATTTTTTTTGCAAGAGAACAATGATAACTCAGGATACAAACCTTAAAATATACATTCCTTTTGAGACAATATATGAGATATTTGGATAAGAGAAGGAGGTACAACAATCAAATAGAATCTTCAAACTGAAGTTTGGAGAGGAACTTAATTTTTGTACTAAATCTTCATTGCCTGAATATATGTACATGCATATGTGTGTGTAACATATATATATATCAGTAATAATCATATAATATATATAATATTATGTAATATTATATAAATATTTCAAGGTTTATTTATATGTGGTTTTCTGAAGATAAGTATATTCTAAACCAATCATGACAAGTTCTGTTAAATTTTTGTATGAATTGGTTAAGTGTACTAAAATTTGATGCATTTTTATTTTGGTTCATAAACTGATGAGCTTATCATTAATTTTCCTAGAAACCAATATTTGAGAGACGATGGTTACTTTAAGTAAAGTTCTTCACATTTAGAAAAATCATATTTTTTAAAGAAGGGCTGTAGTAAAATTAAAAGCATTGGTTGAAAAAATTAGCCATTCATTTTCAGAAACTCTCATTATTGTCACAGGTAAAACTAATCAAAATTCTTGCGAGGTAGCCAAGATAGAAGAGTAGGAAGACTCTGAGCAGGAGGACCCTGAGCTCACCTCCTCCCACAGGCACACCAAAATTAAAACTATTTACATAGCAACTATTGATGAGAAAGACTGGAATCTACCAGAAAAGATCTTCTACAACTAAGATATAAATAAGGAACCACAATGAGATGGGTAGGAGGGGCTGAGATGTATAGTATAGTATAGTATAGTGAAGACCCATACCCCTGGGTGGACAGTCTACAAATGGGAGAATAATTACAATTGCAGAGGTTTTCCCCAAGGAGTGAGGGGTCTGAGCCCCACATTGGGCTCCCCAGCCTAGGGGCCCTGCACTGAGAAGACAAGCCTCCAGAATGTCTGGCTTTGAAGGTCACCAGGGCTTACTTTTGGTAGAGCCAGAGGGCTATGGAAAATATAGATTCCACTCTTAAAGGGAGCACACAAAATCTCACACACTCTGGGACCCAGGGCAGAAGCAGTAATTTGAAAGGAGCCTGGGTCAGACTCATCTGTTGAGAGTCTCCTGGAGAAGCAGGAGGAAATTGGATCTGACCCTGGGGACAAAGACACTGATGGTAGCCATTTGGGGGAGCTCTTTCTACCACATGGACACTGGTGCTGGCAAGCGCCATTTTGGAATCCTTCTTCTAGCTTATTAGCAATGAGGTCTGACCCCACGAACCAGGCTGTCAGAACCAGTACTGGGAAACCTCGGGCCAAGCAACTAGCTGGGCAGGGACACAGCTACACCCACTAGCACATGGGCTGTCTTAAGACCCCCTGAACCCACAGCCACCCCAGGACACAGCCCTGTCCACCAGAGGGCCCAGGACATCTCCCCACATGTCAGCGTGCTGGCATAGCCCTGGGACCCCCAGGGCTCTGCAGCCAGAAACCCTGGGATCCAGCTCTGCCCACTAGTGCACCAGTACACCAATGCTGGGACCACCACAGCCACACAGACTGCTGTGTCAGGACCCAACCCACCCACCAGCAGGCTGGCACCAGCCCCAGGACTCCCTGGGCCCCAGCTCTGCCAACCAGCAGGTTAACACCTACTCTGAGACATCTTGGGCCCCTCAGTCAGCCATTCCAGGATGCAGCCCACCTACCAGTGAGACCCCCTGGGCCTTGGCCCCACCCACCAGAGTGCAGACACCAGCTCTGAGAACCTGAGCCCTGCAGCCAGAGATCTCAGGACCTGGCTCTGCTCACCAGTGGGTCAGCACTAAGCCCAGGACCTGGCTGCACATACCACTCATCAGGCATCAGCCCTAGGATCCTCTGCACCCTGAACTGCCCACCAGCAGACAAACACCAGACCTAGGACCACTACAACCCTGCAATTTGTCATGTCAGGAACCAGACAAACCACCAGCAGGCCTGCACCAGCCCCAGGACCCCCTGTGCCTGGGCCTTGCTCACCTCCAAGCCAACATCAGTTCTGGGACACCTTGAACCCCTAAGCCAGTAGCCCCAGAATCCAGCTCCACTCACCAGTGAGCCAGCACCAGCTTTGGGACACCCCAGAACTCACACCACCCATGTCAGGATTCAGGCCCACCCACCAGCAGGCCATCACAAGTCCCAAGACCCCCCAGGGCTCCAAAGCCATCCACCTCAAGACACAAGCCCACCAACCAGCAGTTGGCAGTCTCCACACAAGGCAGGTACTGGCAACCAACCAGACTAGGGCCAGCCATGCCTAACAGACCACCCACAGTAGTCAGCCAACCACAACAGAAGAACCCATGAAGCCCACATAGGGGGCACTGCTAGAGCATATAGCTCTGGTGACCAGAGGGGAGTGTGTTGCTGGGATGCATAGGACATCTCTTACAAAATGTCACTTCTCCAAGATTGGAAACATAACAAATGTACAAAATACATAGAAATGAAAACAGAAAAATAGAGAAAATGAGGTGACAAAGGAACATGTTTCAAACAAAGGAACAAGATAAAACTCCAAAAGAAGAAATAAGTAAAGTGGAAATAGGCAATCTATCCAATAAAGAGTAACAGGGTAATGACTGTAAAGATGTTCAAAAAACTTGGGAGAAGACTGAATGAACAGAATGAGAAGTAGAAGTTTTTAACAAAGAGTTAGAAAATATAAAGAACAACCAAATAGAGATGAAAAATCCAATAACTTAAAAATTTATATGAAACCACAAAAGACCCTGAATTGCCAAAGCAATCCTGAGGAAAAAAGAACAAAGCTGAAGACATAACCCTCCCAACAAACTATCAGAAAGAGAAATTAAGAAAATAATCCCATTTACAATCACATCAAAAAGAATAAAATACCTAGGAATAAATCTAGTTAAGGAGGTAATAAACCTGTACTCAGAAAACTATAAGACACTAATGAAAAAAATCAAAGGTGACACAAACAGATGGAAAGATACATCGAGTTCATGGATTGGAAGAATTAGCTTTGTTAAAATGTCCACACTACACAAAGCAATCTACAGACGTAGTGCAATCCTTATCAAAATACCCATGACATTTTTCACAACTAGGACAAACAATCCTAAAATTTATATGGAACCACAAAATATCCTGAAGAGTCAAAACAATCTTGAGAAAAAAGAACAAAGCTGGAGATATCACACTTCCTGACCTCAGACTATACCACAAAACTACAGTCATCAAAACAACACTGTACTTGTACAAAAACAGACACATAGATCAATGGAAAAAAATAGAGAGCACAGAAGTAAATCCATGCACCTATGGTCAGTTACTCCACAACAAAGGAGGCAAGAATATACAATGAAGAAAAGACAGTCTCTTCAATAAATGGTGCTGGGAAAACTCAAAAGCTACATGTGAAAGAATACATTTAGAACATTTTCTCACACCGTATAGAAAAATAAATTCAGAATTGATTAAAAACCTAAACGTAAAAAGAAAAACAAAAAAAAAAAACCTAAACGTAAGACCAAAACCAAAAAAACTCCTCGAAGAAAACATAGGCAGAACACTCTTTTACATAAATCTTGGCAATATTTTCATGGATCTGTCTCCTAAGGCAAAGGAATCAAAAGCAAAAATAAACAAATGGAACCTAATTAAACTTAAAAGCTTTTGCACAGCAAAGAAAACCATTGACAAAACAAAAAGACAACCTATAGAATGGGAGAAAATATTTGCAAATGAAATGACTGACAAGGGGCTAAAATCCAAAATATATAAACAGCTTATATAGCTCAATATCAAAAAACAAACAATCCAATCAAAAAATGGGCAGAAGACCTGAACAGACATTTTTCCAAAGAAGACATACAGATGGCCAATAGGCACATGAAAAAATGCTCAACATTGCTAATAATCAAAGAATTACAGATCAAAACCACAGTGAGATATCACCTCACACCTGTCTGAATTGCTATCATCAAAAGGACCACAAATAACAAATGTTGGTGAGGAAGTGGAAAAAAGGGGACCCTTGTACACTGTTAGTGGGAATGTAAATTGGTGCAGCCACTGTGGAAAACAGTATGGAGGCTCCTTAAAAAACTAAAAATAGAACTACCATATGATCCTGCAATTCCACTCCTGCATATATATCTGAAAAAAAGTGAAAACACTAACTTGAAAAAAATACATGCACCCTAATATTCATAGCAGCATTGTTTACAATAGTCAAGATATAGAAGCAATCTAACTGTCCACTGAGAGATGAATGAATAAAGATACTATTGTGTATATATACAATGGAATATTACTCAGCAATAAAAAAGAATGAAATTTTTTCATTTGCAAAAACATGAATGAACCTAGAGGGTAATATTCTTAGTGAAATAAGTAAGACAAAGAAAGACAAGTACTTTGTCTTTGATGACAAATACTTTGTCTTTGATGACAAATACTTATCAATGATATACAAAATTTTTAAAATGACACAAATGAATGAATGTAACAAAACAGGAACAGATTTACAGACTAGTGATTACTGGTGGGGAAAGGGATGGGAGAAGGGGCAAGATAAAGGTATGGAATTAAGAGGTACAAACTACTATGTGTAAAATACATAAGCTATGAGGATATATGGTACAGCACAGGGAATATACCCTATATTTTGTAATAACTTTAAGTGGAGTATAACCCATAAACATATTGAATCACTATGTTGTATGCCTAAAACTAATATAATCAAATATTCTCAATTTTATTTACGATTTATATTGCCATTTTAGAGACTTGAACTGAAATTAGAAACAAATATTTGGGGGACAGCTAATTCCATATTTTATTTATTTATTTATTTATTTATTTTGAATTTTATTTATTTTTTTATACAGCAAGTACTTATTAGTCATCCATTTTATACACATCAGTGTATACATGTCAATCCCAATCACCCAATTCATCACACCACCACCATCACCCTCCTGCCGCTTTTCCCCTTGGTGACCATACGTTTGTTCTCTATGTCTGTGTCTCAATTTCTGCCCTGCAAACTGGTTCATCTGTACCATTTTTCTAGGTTCCACATATATGCATTAATATATGATATTTGTTTTGCTCTTTCTGACTTACTTCACTCTGTATAACAGTCTCTAGATCCATCCACGTTTATATGAATGACCCAACTTCGTCCCTCTTTATGGCTGAGAAATATTCCATTTTATATACATACCACAACTTCTTTATCCATTTGTCTGTCGATGGGCATTTAGGTTGCTTCCCTGTCCTGGCTATTCTAAATAGTGCTGCAATGAACATTGGGGTTCATGTGTCTTTTTGAATTATGGTTTTCTCTGGGTATAGACCCAGTAGTGGGATTGCTGGGTCATATGGCAATTCTATTTTTAGTTTTTTAAGAAACGTCCATACTATTCTCCACAGTGGCTGTATCAATTTACATTCCTACCAACAGTGCAAGAGGGTTCCCTTTTCTCCACACCCTCTCCAGCATTAGTTGTTTGTAGATTTTCTGATGATGCCCATTCTAACTGCTGTGAGGTGATAACTCATTGTAGTTTTGATTTGCATTTCTGTAACAATTAGTGATGTTGAGCAGCTTTTCATGTGCTTCTTGGCCATCCGTATGTCTTCTTTGAAGAAATGACTATTTAGGTCTTCTGCCCACTTTTGGATTGAGTTGTTTGTTTTTTTGATATTGAGCTGCACCAGCTGTTTATATATTTTGGAGATTAATCCTTTGTCCGTTGATTCGTTTGCAAATATTTTCTCCCATTCTGAGGGTTGTCTTTTCATCTTGTTTATGGTTTCCTTTGTTGTGCAAAACCTTTTAAGTTTCATTAGGTCCTATTTGTTTATATTTGTTTTTATTTCCATTATTCTAGGAGGTGGGTCAAAATAGATCTTGCTGTAATTTATGTCAAAGACTCTTCTTTCTATGTTTTCCTCTGAGAGTTTTATAGTGTCCAGTATTACATTTAGGTCTTGAATCCATTTTGAGTTTATTTTTGTGTATGGTGTTAGGGAGTGTTCTAATTTCATTCTTTTACATGTAGCTGTCCAGTATTCCCAGCACCACTTACTGAAGTGACTGTCTTTTCTCCATTGCATATCCTTGCCTCCTTTGTCATAGATTAGTTGACCATAGGTGCGTGGGTTTACCTCTGGGCTTTCTATCTTCTTCCATTCATCTATGTTTCTGTTTTTGTACCAGTACCATATTGTTTTGATTACTGTAGCTTTGGAGTATAGTCTGAAGTCAGGGAGTCTGATTCCTCCAGTACCGTTTTTTTTCCCTCAAGATTGCTTTGGCTATTCGGGGTCTTTTTGTCTCCATACAAATTTTAAGATGATTTGTTCTAGTTCCATAAAAAATGGCATTGGTAATTTGATAGGGATTGCATTGAATCTTTAGATTGCTTTGGGTAGTATAGTTGTTTTCACATTGATTCTTCCAATCCAAGAACATGGTATATCTCTCCATCTGTTTGTATCATCTTTAATTTTTTCCATCAGTGTCTTATAGTATTCTGCATACAGGTCTTGTCTCCCTAGGTAGGTTTATTCCTCGGTATTTTATGCTTTTTGTTGCAATGGTAAATGGGAGTGTTTCCTTAATTTCTCTTTCAGATTTTTCATCATTAGTGTATAGGAATGCAAGAGATTTCTTTGCATTAATTTTGTATCCTGCAACTTTACCAAATTCATTCATTACCTCTAGTAGTTTTCTGGTGGCATCTTTCGGATTCTCTACGTATAGTATCATGTCATCTGCAAACAGTGACACTTTTACTTCTTCTTTTCCAATTTGGATCCCTTTTATTTCTTTTTCTTTTCTGATTGCTGTGGCTAGGGCTTCCAAAACTATGTTGAATAATAGTGGTGAGAGTGGACATCCTTGTCTTATTCCTGATCTTAGAGGAAATGGTTTCAGTTTCTCACCATTGAGAATGATGTTTGCTGTGGGTTTGTCATATATGGCCTTTAATATGTTGAGGTAGTTTCCTTCTATGCCCACTTTCTGGAGAATTTTTATCATAAATGGGTGTTGAATTTTTTCAAAAGCTTTTTCTGCATCTATTGAGATGACCATATGGTTTTTATTCTTCAATTTGTTAATATGGTGTATCACATTGATTGATTTACGTATATTGAAGAATCCTTGCATCCCTGGGATAAATCCCACTTGGCCATGGTGTATGATCCTTTTAATGTGTTATTGGATTCTGTTTGCTGGTATTTTCTTGAGGATTATTGCAACTATATTCATCAGTGATATTGGTCTGTAATTTTCTTTTTTTCTAGTATCTTTGTCTGGTTTTGGTATCAGGGTGATGTTGACCTCATAGAATGAGATTGGGAGTGTTCCTTCCTCTGCAATTTTTTGCAAGAGTTTGAGAAGGATGGGTGCTAGCTCTTCTCTAAATGTTTGATAGAATTCACCTGTGAAGCCATCTGGTCCTGGACTTCTGTTTGTTGGAAGATTTTTAATCACAGTTCCAATTACATCACTTGTGATTGGTCTGTTCATATTTTCTATTTCTTCCAGGTTCAGTCTTGGAAGGTTATACCTTTCTAAGAAATTGTCCATTTCTTCCAGGTCATCCATTTTATTGGCATGGAGTTGCTTGTAGTAGTCTCTTAGGATGCTTTGTATTTCTGCGGTGTCTGTTGTAACTTCTCCTTTTTCATTTCTAATTCTATTGATTTGAGTCCTCTCCCTCTTTTTCTTGATGATTCCAGCTAATGGTTTATCAATTATGTTTATCTTCTCAAAGAACAAGCTTTTAGTTTTATTGATCTTTGCTATTGTTTTCTTTGTTTCTATTTCATTTATTTCTGCTCTGATATTTATGTTTTCTTTCCTTCTGCTAACTTTGGGTTTTGTTTGTTCTTCTTTCTCTAGTTCCTTTAGGTGTAAGGTTAGGTTGTTTATTTGAGATTTTTCTTATTTCTTGAGGTAGGCTTGTATGGCTATAAACTTCCCTCTTAGAACTGCTTTTGCTGCATCCCATAGGTTTTGGATCATCGTGTTTTCATTGTCACTTGTCTCTAGGTGTTTTTTTGATTTCCTCTTCTTCAGTGAACTCTTGGTTATTTAGTAACGTATCATTTAGCCTCCATGTGTTTGTGCTTTTTATGTGTATTTCCCTGTAATTCATTTCTAATCTCATAGCGTTATGGTCAGAAAAGATGTTTGACATGATTTCAATTTTCTTAAATTTACTGTGGCTTGGTTTGTGACCCAAGATAGGATCTATCCTGGAGAATGTTTCGTGTGCACTTGAGAAGAAAGTGTAATCTGCTGTTTCTGTATGGAATGTCCTAGAAATATCAATTAAATCTATCTCGTCTATTGTGTCATTTAAAGCTTCTGTTTCCTTATTTATTTTCATTTTGGATGATCTGCTCATTGGTTTAAGTGAGGTGCTAAAGTCCCCCACTATTACTGTGTTACTGTCGATTTCCTCTTTTATAGTTCTTAGCAGTTGCCTTATGTGTTGACGTCCTCCTAGGTTGGGTGCATATATATTTATAATTGTTATATCTTCTTCTTGGATTGATCCCTTGATCATTATGTAGTGTCCTTCCTTGTCTCTTGTAACATTCTTTATTTTAAAGTCTATTTTATCTGATATGAGTATTGCTACCCCAGCTCTTTTTTGATTTCCATTTGCATGGAATATATTTTTCCATCCCCTCACTTTCAGCCTGTATGTGTCCCTAGGTCTGAAGTGGGTCTCTTGTAGACCGCATATAGATGGGTCTTGTTTTTGTATCCATTCAGCAAGCCTGCGTCTTTTGGTTGGAGCATTTAATGCATTCACATTTAAGGTAATTATCGATATGTATGTTCCTATGACCATTTCCTTAATTGTTTTGGGTTTGTTTTCGTAGGTCCTTTTCTTTTCTTGTGTTTCCCACTTAGAGAAGTGTTCCTTTAACATTTGTTGTAGAGCTGGTTGGGTGGTGATGAATTCTCTTAGCTTTTGCGTCTCTGTAAAGCTTTTGATTTCTCCATTGAATCTGAATGAGATCCTTGCCGGGCAGAGTAATCTTGATTGTATGTTCTTCCCTTTCATCACTTTAAGTATATCATGCCACTCCCTTCTGCCTTGTAGAATTTCTGCTGAGAAATCAGCTGTTAACCTTATGGGAGTTCCCTTGTATGTTATTTGTCGTTTTTCCCTTGCTGCTTTCAATAATTTTTCTTTGTCTTTAATTTTTGCCAGTTTGATTACTATGTGTCTTGGCGTGTTTCTCTTTGGGTTTATCCTGTATGGGACTCTCTGCGCTTCCTGGACTTGGGTGGCTATTTCCTTTCCCATGTTAGGGAGGTTTTCAACTATAATCTCTTCAAATATTTTCTTGGGTCATTTCTCTCTCTCTTCTCCTTTTGGGACCCATATAATGTGAACGTTGTTGCATTTAATGTTGTCCCAGAGGTCTCTTCGGCTGTCTTCATTTCTTTTCATTCTTTTTTCTTTATTCTGTTCTGCAGCAGTGAATTCCACCATTCTGTCTTCCATGTCACTTATCTGTTCTTCTGCCTCAGTTATTCTGCTGTTGATTCCTTCTACTGTAGTTTTCATTTCAGTTGTTTTATTGTTCATCTCTGTTTGTTTGTTCTTTAATTCTTCTAGGTCTTTGTTAAACATTTCTTGCATCTTCTAGATCATTGCCTCTATTCTTTTTCTGAGGTCCTGGATCATCTTCACTATCATTATTCTGAATTCTTTTTCTGGAAGGTTGCCTATCTCCACTTCATTTAGTTGTTTTTCTGGAGTTTTATCTTGTTCCTTCATCTGGTACATAGCCCTCTGCCTTTTCATCTTGTCTTTCTGTGAATGTGGTTTTTGTTCCACAGGCTGCAGGACTGTAGTTCTTCTTGCTTCTGCTGTCTGCCCTGTGGTGGATGAGGCTATCTAAGAAGCTTGTGCATGTTTCCTGATGGGAGGGACTGGTGGTGGGTAGAGTTGACTGTTGCTCTGGTAGGCAGAGCTCAGTAAAACTTTTAGCTAGTACCATATTAATGTATTTCCCTTTCTTGGAGAGAAAAGAATATAAAAAATTGGACAAACTTTATGACTCTTGGCCCTCATTTTAATTCCCTTGAGTGAAATCTGTGTAAAAACATGCAACACAGGCTGAAAACAGCATGCAGCACAGGATGTATACTTATTATTTTAAGATTTTTAGTTGTTCTGTAGTGCCATATCCAAGGAAAGATAAAAATCCCAGAAACAAATTGGGCAATCGAGTCTCCTGATGATTTCTTTTTTTGTGTCTACAGCTTATTCATCATTATTACATCTTCAAACAGTAATTTTTCTAATTGGTAGGGAGGCACTCAAAAGTCTTAAATCTCTGTCCATCCATCAACTATAAAATAAAGTTCAATTGTGCTATGATTTTGTGTTTAAGAAATAAATCCTCATCAGGCTCATTATATCAATCTCTTTCTACAAAACACTTTCTTGGAAAGAGCTGAAATTCTTCTTGTCTTCTTTCTAATGGAATGGAAATGTGTAGGAATAGAAAGTTGACACTGGTGTCAGATCTAAAGGAAATCTCTATAACAAAAATAGATAAGTTCAAAAGCCTACTTACAACGTTCAACGTTTTATGATTGAGGTTCTCAAACGTTTTGATACCGTGTGCTTAAAGAAATGTTTTAGTAGTTTAAACACTGTGAAACTTTATTGTAGCCACTGTAGATGAATTTTACAACTCCTATGAAGAAAAACTCACTCCACAAACCCTCTGGCAGTTTTATTAGACAGCTTTTTCAAATATACAATAGAATATTGAAACATAAAGTGTGCCAGGCATTTGATTTCAAATCAGTGTTTGGCAACAATGTTAAAGATGTCTGCAATTCACAGCACAGATGCAGAAGCAGTTAGAAGAGTAGTATTCCTAAAATGCTTTTTCCAATAATGTCAATACGTTGTTTCTTTTTTCCCCTTCTATAAAAGCTGCCTTCTGCCTCTTTTTAGCCTCATGGTTTCCTTTTATGTCCATACAGAAAGACTGGATGTCAAGAGTAGAACTGACAACACCAAACCTCACATCTTTCATAGCACTTGAGAATAGCCTACTATTAAAAAGAAATGACTGCACTCCCAAATACATTTTTAGAGATGTATTGCCTGACACATCAGATACGTTCAGTTATAGAATGATTCTGTCTGCAATCTGTTCTTTTTTCTTTTACTTCTTTTTTTCCCTCTGTAGTGTCTCTCTCCCTTTTCAACATTTTCCTCTAGTTTCATTTTAGCATTTTCTCTTGAGTTCTCACCTTTACCCCTCTTTCCAGTTTTTACTTTATGGTTTTTCTATCTTGCTCTGCTGGAATTCTACCCAGTCACTCTTTGGCTGCATGTATGAGCACTTGGCAAACTAAATCTGACAAAACCCTGTAAATTGTTCATCGTGGCACCTTGTGGACACATACCAAGTGGCGGGGGACCTAGGGAATGGAGGTTTTTTACATGTTAGTATGGATGATTTGGAATGTTATCTTTGAGGATTAGTGATTCTACCTTTTTCATTTTAGCACTAGTCTCTGATACCTACTTAAGGCAAATTCCATAAACTTCAAATGAAATTTCTAGGTCTTCTGTAATGAAGGCAGCTAGAAACAAGGAAGAAATAGTTTTGTTTATATGTAAGGTTTGAAAGGTGATAATGTATTGATAGACATACACACCACGCATACAGTGGTGGGTGGTGAATGAAAAGAAGTTGTACTTATGAAAATGGTATACAAAAAGGCATATAGGTATATATATCCAAAGTGGTCAGAGTAGAGTAGAAAATAACTATATAGATTTGTAAATCCTGGAAGAGGTGGTGAACTGAGACCTGAATCATAACAACAAAATTGGAATGGGAATCCCGACCATATGTATCAATAGTAGGTTAAAATTTTATTTGGGGGCTACTCAAAACAACAGAAAATTTCTTATGTTCCTCTAACTAGAACTTCTTAGTCACTAAAATAAATCTATTTTACTAGTCATGTCAGGGAATCCAAGTGCAAAACAAGATGAAAAACTGATTAATACCTCAATGTGACTTCTCTAGTGTCTTGACATCTGAAATTGTGTATCTTCAGGATGCATACTACTTAGCAATTTCCATACCTATTTCATCCATCTACTGTGTGCTACTTATTTTAATAAGTGAAAGGGGTAGGCAAGTGAGTAAGAGGAATAAGGATCAGAAAAATACATTAAAAACTAGAAATTAAATAGCTCTTCTTTGTAGAGCACATGAAACAACCCACAGAACAATGAGAGTAGTTTTTAATCTATTAACTTTCCTTTAGCATGAGGTTTTTATGCTGACAGCTCAACTAAACTAAACAACTAAATTAAATAAATACTAGTTTCTAAAGCAGCATATTAGGAGGAGTTATTTTTCAAGATTGCTTTAAAGATACCAAAGATGATTGAGTAAAACATAACACTAAAACATCAAGTCAGTATTCATATTAATATTTCATTCATCGTTTGTGGAAAAGAAATCAACTTGTGTATATGCACAAGTCAACGTGTATATGCACCATGACACACCCACATGGAAGAACCTACTCTTTATTTCTAAGCAGGCATATTCCATGTGGTAGAGAAACGTATTAGGCAATTGTTTTCTAATTCACTAAAACAGTGCCCTTTTTGCTACAGCTGTGACTACTAAGATTTTTGGTTGCTTTAGAACTGAACTATTCTCAGCGTAGATGAGCCTGGTGCCACCTTGACTATTCACCGGTCAAGGGCTGGCACTTTTGCCATGGGAACTCACACATATGACTTGTTTCCATGGCAACCCATAAATTACAGATCCCAAAGTCAGCTGCAAGGGAAAGGTGGAAAAAAAAAAAAAAGGACCCTCGCCCTAGTTCTTGGCAGAGTTATCCTGAGCACCTCTGAAGCCTTTTTGGTTTGGTTTCAAAACCAGCTCTGTCATAAGGGAGACAGTGAGATCGTGCTTTATCCTGCAGATTGGCAATTAGACCAAGCTGTCTTCTCATAAGAATCTCAAAACTACCTTTGGGGAGGAAAGAAAGCATCTTCATAAATTATGCTCCAGATAAGGGTTTCTTCATGAGCAGGACACCCCATCCTGCTGTTATCTTTTCAAAAATCTCTTCTGATGAACTGCAACTGCTTTAAGGAAGGCAGAAGCATCAGAATTCCAACTTTCTAATGTATAACTAATATGAACATAAAACAGTATTTGAATATTCAGATAAAGCCTAAGATTCATACTTACAATCATCTTTAATTTTATTTTGTATAAACAAATATATTTCTCAGCAAGACTGTCTACTTTGGCAGCAACCAGATGTTGAAACCAAAACAATTTATATGGGACCTCCTATAGGCAGGGCAGTGGGGAGTTATCACACTTAATCTTCATACCAGTTCTAGACGGAGAGGTGGTTTCATTCCCATTTTCCAGTTGAGGAAACTGAGGCTCAGAGCTGGTAAGTAACTTGCTCAGATTATCCAGCTAATAAGTATAAGAATGGGAAGTCAAAGTAGAAGAATCAAGTTGAATGAGTCCACTCAACCTATAATCATAATCTTTAAATATGGAATTCAGAGGGAAAAGTACCATTTCCTCACTTTTTTAAAAAACTCTTTTGAAGTTAATTTCTATATTGAGATTTCCTTTACAATACACACATACTTTGCAATAAAAGATAACATGAGCAGATTAATATATCAAGCTATCCAGCTTATTAATGGTTTTACTCATTTAAAAAAAAGGGGGGGGGGGCTTCAGTGAAGATGGCGGAAGAGTAAGACACGGAGATCACCTTCCTCCACACAGATACACCAGAAATACATCTACACGTGGAACAACTCCTACAGAACACCTACTGAACGCTGGCAGAAGACCTCAGACCTCCCAAAAGGCAAGAAACCCCCCACGTACCTGGGTAGGGCAAAAGAATAAACAGAGACAAAAGAATAGGGACGGTACCTGCACCAGTGGGAGGGAGCTGTGAAGGAGGAAAGGATTCCACACACTAGGAAGCCCCTTCCCGGGCGGAGACTGCGGGTGGCGGAGGGGGAAAGCTTCGGAGCCGCGGAGGAAAGAACAGCCACAGGGGTGTGGAGGGCAAAGTGGAGAAATTCCCGCACAGAGGATCAGTGCCGACCAGCACTCACCAGCCTGAGAGGCTTGTCTGCTCACACGCCGGGGAGGGCGTGGCTGGGAGCTGAGGCTCGGACTTCGGTAGTAGCGCCGGGAGAGGACTGGGGTTGGCGGCGTGAACACAGCCTGCAGGGGGTAGTGCGCCACGGCTAGCCGGGAGGGAGTCCGGGGAAAAGTCTGGACTTGCAGAAGAGGCAAGAGACTTTTTCTTCCCTCTTTGTTTCCTGGTGCGTGAGAAGAGGGGATTAAGAGCGCTGCTTAAAGGAGCTCCAGAGACAGGTGCGAGCCGCGGCTAAAAGCGCGGACCCCAGAGACGCGCATGAGACGCTAAGGCTGCTACTGCCGCCACGAAGAAGCCTGTGTGCGAGCACAGCTCACTCTCCACACCGCCCTTCCGGGGAGCCTGTGCAGCCCGCCACTGCCAGGGTCACGGGATCCAGGGACAACTTCCCCGGGAGAACGCACGGCGCGCCTCAGGCTGGTGCAACGTAACGCCGGCTTCTGCCGCCACAGGCCCGCCCCCCGCCCCGTGCCCCCCCTCCCCCCCGCCGCCCCGTGCCCCCCCTCCCCCCCCCGCACCCCGTGCCCCTCCCTCCCTCCCGGCCTGAGTGAGCCAGAGACCCTGAATCAACGGCTCCTTTTATCTCGTCCTGTCTGAGCGAAGAACAGACGCCCTCCGGCGACCTACACACAGAGGCGGGGCCAAATCCAAAGGTGAACCCCGGGAGCTGTGAGAACAAAGGAGAAAGGGAAATCTCTCCCAACAGCCTCAGGAGCAGCGGATTAAAGCTCCACAATCAATTTGATGTACCCTGCATCTGTGGAATACCTGAATAGACAACGAATCATCCCAAATTAAGGAGGTGGACTTTGAGACCAAGATTTATGATTTTTTTCCCCTTTTCTTCTTTTTGTGAGTGTGTATGTCTATGCCTCTGTGTGAGATTTTGTCTGTATAGCTTTGCTTCCACCATTTGTCCTAGGGTTCTATCCGTCCGTTTTTCTGGGTTTTTTTTAATAATTACTTTTTATTTTAATAACTTTTATTTTACTTTACCTTCTTTCTTCCTTTCTTTCCTACCTTCCTTCCCTCCTTTAGACAATGAATCATCCCAAATTAAGGAGGTGGACTTTGTGACAAAGATTTATGATTTTTTCCCCTTTTCCTGTTTTTGTGAGTGTGTATGTGTATGCGTCTGTGTGAGATTTTGTCTGTATAGCTTTGCTTCCACCATTTGTCCGAGGGTTCTATCCATCCATTTTTTTAAAATTTTTTTCTTAATAATTATATTTTTATTTTAATAACGTTATTATATTTTAGCTTTATTTTATTTTACTTTATCTTCTTTCTTTCTTTTTCTTCCTTCTCTCCTTCCTTCCTTCCTTCCCCCCTCCCTCCCTGCCTCCCTCCTTTCTTTCTTTCTTTCTTTCTTCTTCTACTAATTCTTTCTTTCTACTTTTTCTCCCTTTTATTCTGAGCCGTGTGAATGAAAGGCTTTTGGTGCTGCAGCCAGGAGTCAGTGCTGTGCCTCTGAGGTGGGAGAGCCAACTTCAGGACACTGGTCCACAAGAGACCTCCCAGCTCCATATAATATCAAATGGCGAAAATTTCCCAGAGATCTCCATCTCAACACCAGCACCCAGCTTCACTCAATGACCAGCAAGCTACAGTGCTGGACATCCTATGCCAAACAACTAGCAAGACAGGAACACAATCCCACCCATTAGCAGAGAGGCTGCCTAAAATCTTAATAAGTCCACAGACACCCCAAAACACACCGCCAGACGTGGACCTGCCCACCAGAAAGACAAGATCCAGCCTCATCCACCAGAACACAGGCACTGGTCCCCTCCACCAGGAAGCCTACACAACCCACTGAACCAACCTTAGCCACTGGGGACAGACACCAAAAACAACGGGCACTACGAACCTGCAGCCTGCAAAAAGGAGACCCCAAACACAGTAAGATAAGCAAAATGAGAAGACAGAAAAACACAGAGCAGATGAAGAAGCAAGATAAAAACCCACCAGACCTAACAAATGAAGAGGAAATAGACAGTCTACCTGAAAAAGAATTCAGAATAATGATAGTAAAGATGATCCAAAATCTTGGAAATAGAATAGACAAAATTCAAGAAACATTTAACAAGGACCTAGAAGAACTAAAGATGAAACAATCAACGATGAACAACACAATAAATGAAGTTAAAAATACTCTAGATGGGATCAATAGCAGAATAACTGAGGCAGAAGAACGGATAAGTGACCTGGAAAACAAAATACTGGAAATAACTACTGCAGAGCAGAATAAAGAAAAAAGAATGAAAAGAACTGAAGACAGTCTTAGAGACCTCTGGGACAACATTAAATGCACCAACATTCGAATTATAGGGGTTCCAGAAGAAGAAGAGAAAAAGAAAGGGACTGAGAAAATATTTGAAGAGATTATAGTTGAAAACTTCCCTAATATGGGAAAGGAAATAGTTAATCAAGTCCAGGAAGCACAGAGAGTCCCATACAGGATAAATCCAAGGAGAAATATGCCAAGACACATATTAATCAACACTGTCAAAAATTAAATACAAAGAAAACATATTAAAAGAAGTAAGGGAAAAACAACAAATAACACACAAGGGAATCCCCATAAGTTTAACAGCTGATCTTTCAGCAGAAACTCTGCAATCCAGAAGGGATTGGCAGGACATATTTAAAGTGATGAAGGAGAAAAACCTGCAACCAAGATTACTCTACCCAGCAAGGAACTCATTCAGATTTGATGGAGAAATTAAAACCTTTACAGATAAGCAAAAGCTGAGAGAGTTCAGCACCATCAAACCAGCTTTACAACAACTGCTAAAGGAACTTCTCTAGGCAAGAAACACAAGAGAAGGAAAAGACCTACAATAACGAACCCAAAACAATTAAGAAAATGGGAATAGGAACATACATATCGATAATTACCTTAAATGTAAATGGACTAAATGCTCCCACCAAAAGACACAGATTGGCTGAATGGATACAAAAACAAGACCCATATATTTGCTGTCTACAAGAGACCCACTTCAGACCTAGAGACACATACAGACTGAAAGTAAGGGGATGGAAAAAGATATTCCATGCAAATGGAAACCAAAAGAAAGCTGGAGTAGCAATTCTCATATCAGACAAAATGGACTTTAAAATAAAGACTATTAGAAGAGACAAAGAAGGACACTACATAATGATCAAGGGATCGATCCAAGAAGAAAATATAACAATTATAAATATTTATGCACCCAACATAGGAGCACCTCAATATATAAGGCAAATACTAACAGCCATAAAAGGGTAAATCAACAGTAACACATTCATAGTAGGGGACTTTAACACCCCACTTTCACCAATGGACAGATCATCCAAAATGAAAATATATAAGGAAACACAAGCTTTAAATGATACATTAAACAAGATTCACTTAATTGATATTTATAGGACATTCCATCCAAAAACAACAGAATACACATTTTTCTCAAGTGCTAATGGAACATTCTCCAGGATAGATCATATCTTGGGTCACAAATCAAGCCTTGGTAAATTTAAGAAAATTGAAATTGTATCAAGTATCTTTTCCAACCACAACGCTATGAGACTAGATATCAATTACAGGAAAAGAACTGTAAAAAATGCAAACACATGGAGGCTAAACAATACACTATTTAATAATGAAGTGATCACTGAAGAAATCAAAGAGGAAATCAAAAAATACCTAGAAACAAATGACAATGGAGACACAACAACCAAAATCTATGGGATGCAGCAAAAGCAGTTCTAAGAGGGAAGTTTATAGCAATACAATCCTACCTTAAGAAACAGGAAACATTTCGAATAAACAACCTAACCTTGCACCTAAAGCAATTAGAGAAAGAAGAAAAAAAAAAAACCCCAAAGTTAGCAGAAGGAAAGAAATCATAAAAATCAGATCAGAAATAAATGAAAAAGAAATGAAGGAAACAATTTAGCAAAGATCAATAAAACTGAAAGCTGGTTCTTTGAGAAGATAAACAAAATAGATAAACCATTAGCCAGACTCATCAAGAAAAAAGGGAGAAGACTCATATCAATAGAATTAAAAATGAAAAAGGAGAAGTAACAACTGACACTACAGAATTACAAAAGATCATGAGAGATTACTACAAGCAACTCTATGCCAATAAAATGGACAACCTGGAAGAAATGGACAAATTCTTAGAAATGCACAACCTGCCAAGACTGAATCAGGAAGAAATAGAAAATATGAACAGACCAGTCACAAGCACTGAAATTGAAACTGTGATTTAAAATCTTCCAACAAACAAAAGCCCAGGACCAGATGGCTTCACAGGGGAATTCTATCAAACATTTAAAGAAGGGCTAACATCTATGCTTCTCAAACTCTTCCAAAATATAGCAGAGGGGGGAACACTCCCAAACTCATTCTACGAGGCCACCATCACCCTGATACCAAAACAAGACAAGGATGTCACAAAGAAAGAAAACTACAGGCCAATATCACTGATGAACATAGATGCAAAAATCCTCAACAAAATACTAGCAAACAGAATCCAACAGCACATTAAACGGATCATACACCATGATCAAGTGGGGTTTATTCCAGGAATGCAAGGATTCCTCAATATACGCAAATCAATCAACGTGATACACCATATTAACAAATTGAAGGAGAAAAACCATATGATCATCTCAATAGATGCAGAGAAAGCTTTTGACAAAATTCAACACCCATTGATGATAAAAACCCTGCAGAAAGTAGGCATACAGGGAACTTTCCTCAACATAGTAAAAGCCATTTATGACAAACCCACAGCCAACATCGTCCTGAATGGTGAAAAACTGAAAGCATTTCCACTAAGATCAGGAACAAGACAAGGTTGCCCACTCTCACCACTCTTATTCAACATAGTTTTGGAAGTTTTAGCCACAGCAATCAGAGAAGAAAAGGAAATACAAGGAATCCAAATCAGAAATGAAGAAGTAAAGCTGTCACTGTTTGCAGATGACATGATACTATATATAGAGAATCCTAAAGATGCTACCAGACAACTACTAGAGCTAATGAATGAAATTGGTAAAGTTGCAGGATACAAAATTAATGCACAGAAATCTCTGGCATTCCTATACACTAATGATGAAAAATCTGACAGTGAAATCCAGAAAACACTCCCATTTACCATTGCAACAAAAAGAATAAAATATCTAGGAATAAACCTACCTAAGGAGACAAAAGACCTGTATGCAGAAAATTATAAGACACTGATGAAAGAAATTAAAGATGATACAAATAGATGGAGAGATATACCATGTTCTTGGATTGGAAGAATCAACATTGTGAAAATGACTCTACTACCCAAAGCAATCTACAGATTCAATGCAATCCCTATCAAAATACCACTGGCATTTTTCACAGAACTAGAACAAAAAATTTCACAATTTGTATGGAAACACAAAAGACCCCGAATAGCCAAAGCAATCTTGAGAATGCAAAACGAAGCTGGAAGAATCAGGTGCCTGACTTCAGACTATACTACAAAGCTACAGTAATCAAGACAGTATGGTCCTGGCACAAAAACAGAAATATAGATCAATGGAACAGGATAGAAAGCCCAGAGATAAACCCACACACATATGGTCACCTTATCTTTGATAAAGGAGGCAGGAATGTACAGTGGATAAAGGACAGCCTCTTCAATAAGTAGTGCTGGGAAAACTGGACAGGTACATGTAAAAGTATGAGATTAGATCACTCCCTAACACCATACACAAAATTAAGCTCAAAATGGACTAAAGACCTAAATGTAAGGCCAGAAACTATCAAACTCTTAGAGGAAAACATAGGCAGAACACTCTATGACATAAATCACCGCAAGATCCTTTTTGACCCACCTCCTAGAGAAATAGAAATAAAAACAAAAATAAACAAATGGGCCCTAATGAAACTTCAAAGCTTTTGCACAGCAAAGGAAACCATATGCAAGACCAAAGACAACCCTCAGAATGAGAGAAAATATTTGCAAATGAAGCAACTGACAATGGATTAATCTCCAAAATTTATAAGCAGCTCATGCAGCTCAATAATAAAACAACAAACAACCCAATCCAAAAATGGGCAGAACACCTAAACAGACATTTCTCCAAAGAAGATATGCAGACTGCCAACAAACACATGAACGAATTCTCAACATCATTAATCATTAGAGAAATGCAAATCAAAACTACAATGAGGTATCATCTCACACCAGTCAGAATGGCCATCATCAAAAAATCTAGAAACAATGCTAGAGAGGGTGTGGAGAAAAGGGAACACTCTTGCACTGTTGGTGGGAATGTAAATTGATACAGCCACTGTGGAGAACGGTATGGAGGTTCCTTAAAACACTACAAATAGAACTACCATATGACCCAGCAATCCCACTACTTGGCATATACCCTGAGAAAACCATAATTCAAAAAGAGTCATGTACGAAAATGTTCACTGCAGCTCTATTTACAATAGCCCAGAGATGGAAACAACCTAAGTGTCCATCATTGGATGAATGGATAAAGAAGATGTGGCACGTATATACAATGGAATATTACTCAGCCATAAAAAGAAACGACATTGAGCTATTTGTAATGAGCTGGATAGACCTAGAGTCTGTCATACAGAGTGAAGTAAGTCAGAAAGCGAAAGACAAATACCATATGCTAACACATATATATGGAATTTAAGGGAAAAAAATATCATGAAGAACCTCGGGATAAGTCAGGAATAAAGACACAGACCTACTAGAGAATGGACGTGAGGATATGGGGAGGGGGAAGGGTAAGCTATGACAAAGCGAGAGAGAGGCATGGACATATATACACTACCAAACATAAGGTAGATAGCTAGTGGGAAGCAGCCGCATAGCACAGGGAGATCAGCTCGGTGCTTTGTGACCACCTAGAGGGGTGAGATAGGGAGGGTGGGAGGGAGGGAGACTCAAGAGGGAAGAGATATGGGAACATATGTATATGTATAACTGATTCACTTTGTTATAAAGCAGAAACTAACACACCATTGTAAAGCAATTATACTCCAATAAAGATGTAAACATACAAAAAAATACTTTTTTTAAAAAAAAAAGGAAAGGTAATAAATGCAAGCATTTGCCATTTAACAGGTCACTGTGCTTTTAGCATCAATTGAGTTTCTGTGCATGTAGTTCAAGGACATCATAGGGCCTAATATAGGGACTCTTCTTGATTTATACTTTATTTCCTGTAAAACGACATAGTACAATATGCCATTTGTTTCAGATAAAAATCAGTTTGTATAAAAATCAGTTTGTACACTGACCTCCACCTGATGCTAACAAATTTTACAGATTTGCTTCAAATTTATACAGATTTTGAATATATCACGAAGTATGAAAAGCCTGGCTAAGACAGTCGTGTCATACTGGGTTTGTTTGGGTCCTGTGTTGACATCAGCCCTAAATAATCATGAAAGCAGTGCTTTTGCAGATGTACTTGAGCTGGTCTCTATTCTTAATTCATTTAAATGTTGATGAGCTGAGAATGTACTGAAAATTGAGCAATCAGATAGCTTTAGCTTTTTGTCATTTTCAGGTGCTTTTCAAATTAAATTATATCTTACTTTAATTTTATATAGATGACTACATTCAGTTACCATAGAACAATTTAATTATACTTTGTTCCTGCCCAATTATTGACTTGAGACAAATCTTTAACTCATACTAATGACTGTATGTTACTAACGTTAGCAAAAGAAATTCTTAAAAAAAAACCCATTGTTTTCCTCTTTCTATATGATGGACTATTCCTTTCCTACTGCTTAAAATGCTTCTTTGAATTCCTACTGCATACACATAAAATTCAAATTCCCATTACAAACAAGACTTTTCACAGGCAGACTTCCCTTTCCCTTGCACTCTTCTATGAACCACAGGCTTTAAAGCCTGTTAGACCTGAATCCAAATCCTGTCTCTGCCACTTTCTGCCAACGTAAATTTGAGATATTTGGGGGTTTGTTTTTACTTTATCTGAGCTGAGATTCCTTTTCGTGAAAAATAGGGGTAATAATACTTGACTCGGAATTTTTGTAAGGAATAAATGTTAGAAAACATATAAAACATTGAGGACAGAGACTGGTCATTCCTGCCAGTGCAGCGTCCCATCTAGCCGTCCCCCACCCCCTCCCCCAGTTCTTCCCCAAACTCCCCTCCACTCATCCTGTTATCTAACCACACTGAACAACTTTCTTTCCTCTAGTAATAAATGCTTTTCTGCTCTCTACCTTGACACATGACATGCTCACTGCCTGGAAGAGCCTTCACTCCCTTCTTCTCACTGCACTGCTCCTTTGGTCATCAAGGTGGCATCTCCTTTATGATGCCTTCCTTGACCTCTCTCCACATGAGTTCAGAGTTTTTAGCTTGATTCTGAATTCATGCAGAATCTTTAAATACCTCTGTTATAACTATGATATTGTATTACAATGGCATGTTTACCTCCAGGCCTTTCCTATTCACCTGAGCCCCTCTAAGGCAGAGTTGCCATCTAAAGTATGTGTCCCTAGTACCTAGTGTTCAATATTTGTTGAATGAAAAAATCCTGTGCTCAAGAAACTCATGGCCACTATATCGCATTTACTTTTCCATTCTTTTCTATCCACAGTTAAGGCAAAACTGTTCTCTTGCTCTGGGGGCTCGCATTCAGTACGCACAAGACAAATGTCTGTCCGTTAAATATAGTGGGAACAACAAGAATGGGTGTTGTAGGAGGGGAGAGATTGAGAATGGAGGGAAGGAGGAGAATTAAATGGACTTGAAAAGAGAAGGGAACATAGGAACACCAGGTTCATTTATCATCTTCATTGTAATTTCACTTTCGAAAACTTGACAAGTATGTAGCAGCAAATGTATACTGTGTCCTACAGAAAACAGATTTCTTTTTATCCTTTTAACTTTTTAAAACCACACTCTAGGAGGTGAAAACGCAATTGGGAGATGTGTTTTTGTGAAAATTATGAGATAGATAGTCTTTAAAAACCTTGGTGATGAAACACAGCATAGGATAAGGTAGACAGTTTGCCTGAGATACGAGAACATCAACCTTTCTTCTTAAAAACAATAAGGTGAGTCCAGGGTTAAAATCAGTATGCATTCTGGAGGGACAGCTATATCATGAAATGTGTTTCCATGTCAAAAGTCTCTTCTATCCTGCTGACCCTGGCAGATGCTCAGGTTGATTGACTCCATCTCTATTACCAGTGGGGGAAAAAGCAGTGGTGACTGATGACTTTCTCAATATCCATCTTTTTTATTTAAAAAAGAAGGATTCCTTGAGATAAATGTTGAAGTAGGTATCATCTGTCTTTTTGACCTGATGTAATGTTCATGGTTTCTTAAGAATCTGAAGCCAAGGGAATAGAAAAAAAGCAGAACAAGTGTTCTTGAAAAACAGATTAAAATTTTTGCTAATGTCTACTAATTTTGACATCTTGAAATTTCCTTAAATATATACAAAAGATAACAGTAGCTAAGATGGGAAAATTATGTAGATACATTAATGTGTAAGTGTGCTCAGTTATTTCTACTATCAACTACCAGGAATATATTTGTAAGTTAGTTTTATGAGATCTTATACATGTTTTCTTCTTGAAATTGTCACACACACACAAAAAGCCTTAACCTGGGGGCTTCCTTGGTGGCGCAGTGGTTGAGAGTCCGCCTGCTGATGCAGGGGACACGGGTTTGTGCCCCAGCCCGGGAAGATCTCACGTGTCGCGGAGCCGCTAGGCCCCTGAGCCATGGCTGCTGAGCCTGTGCGCATGGAGCCTGTGCTCCGCAACGGGAGAGGCCACAACAGTGAGAGGCCCACGTACCGCAAAAAAAAAAAAAAAGGCCTTAACCTTCTTATCTCTATTCTCTCCAATCCATCCTGTACAACAGATAAAACTTCATAAAATACAGGTCCAAAAATCCCATATGCCTGCTTAAAATTTAATCCCCAGAATGTAGGCCAACCTTAAAAACCACATAAAAACACTTCTAATTCAATTTTTCAGGTTTTTTTCTCACTTTTTCAAGTTCTGGCCTGCACTTCAGACAAACCTGACTAGGCACTATGTTCTTGTACTTTGGAGAACTCAGTTCCCTGAACAATCTCAGCTGCCAATTTTCTTTTCTGCTCATTGACTTTTTAAAATTTTTCTGCAATTTGGTTTTTTTAAAACAAATTTAATTATACAATTATTAAACTAATTCCCTATTGCATAGAAGTCAAATCATTTAGGTGATGGTAAAGTTCCCCTGGATTTCTCTTCCAATCCTCCTTCCCAGAGGGGCAATCAATATTAACATTACCTCTTTATATGTATTGACATACATACATATAAAATATATAAATACATACATATGTAGATATATGGCTTTGTTTTGTGTATTTCATGTTTATTTTACATAAGTAGGATCATAACCCAATACCATTTTAACTCTTTTTCTTACTCATTTTCTTATAGATCTTTTCATGTCAGTAATAGAAATCTGCTATAATATTCCAAGGGTAGATATATCATATTTTATTTAACAATCCACTCAGTATGAATATTTGGATTATCTCCATTTTGTTTTGTTTTGTTTTATTCTCTCCTATTTATTTATTTATTTATATTTTTGGCTGCGTTGGGTCTTTGTTGCTGTGCATGGGCTTTCTATAGTTGCAGTGAGTGGGGGCTACTCTTCGTTGCGGTGCACAGGCTTTTCATCATGGTGGCTTCTCAGGTTGCAGAGCACAGGCTGTAGGTGCAAGGGCTTCAGTAGTTGTGGTGCGCAGCCTTCGGTAGTTGTGGCTCGTGGGCTTCTCCTATTTTTTGAAGACTTTATTTTTTAGAGCAGTTTTTTTTTTTTTTTTTGCGGTACGCGGGCCTCTCACTGTTGTGGCCTCTCCCGTTGCGGAGCACAGGCTCCGGACGTGCAGGCTCAGTGGCCATGGCTCACGGGCCCAGCCGCTCCGCGGCATGTGGGATCTTCCTGGACCGGGGCACGAACCCGTGTCCCTTGCCTCAGCAGGCGGACTCTCAACCACTGCGCCACCAGGGAAGCCCTTTTAGAGCAGTTTTAGGTTCACAGCAATACTGAGCAGAAGGTACAGAGTTATCCCATATGCTCACTGCCCCCACATATGCATAGCCTCCCCCTTTATCAACATTCCACACCAGAGTGGTATGTGTTATAACTGATGAACCTATGTTGACACATCATTATTACCCAAAGTCTGTAGTCTACATTACATTTTACTCTTGGTGTTGTACAGTCTACAGGTTTGGACAAATGTATAATGACATGTGTCCTCCATTACAGTATTGTATAGAATATTTTCACTGACATAAAAATCCTCTGTGTAGGGAATGAACTTATGGTTACCAGGGAGGAACAGTGGGGACGGGGGTGATAGCTAGGGAGTTTGGGATTGACATGTACACACTGCTATATTTAAAATGGATAACCAACAAGGACCTACTGTATAGCACAGAGAACTCTGCTCAATATTCTGTAACAACCTAATTGGGAAAAGAATTTGAAAAAGAATAGATACATGTATAACTGAATCACTTTGTTGTATACCTGAAACTAACACAACATTGTTAATCAACTGTACTCCAATATAAAATAAGAAGTTTAAAAAAAAATCCTCTGTGGTCCATCCACTTATCCCTCCTTCACCCATCCTCCATTTTTACCACTGAAAAATGCTAAAAAAAGAAAACAACTCAATGAACATAATTGTGCACTATTTTTCTTCTAGAATATTGTATTAGTCAGCTCAGACTGCCATAACAAAATACCATACACTTGGGCTTCCCTGGTGGCACAGTGGTTAAGAATCCAACTGCCAATGCAGGGGACACAGGTTCGAGTCCTGGTCTGGGAAGATCCCACATGCCGCGGAGCAACTAAGCCCATGGGCCACAACTACTGAGCCTGTGCTCTAGATCCCATGAGCCACAACTACTGAGCTCACGTGCTACAACTACTGAAGACCATGTGCCTAGAGCCTGTGCCCCACGAAAAAGAGAAGCCACCACAATGAGAAGCCTGCACACCACAACGAAGGGTAGCCCCCACTTGCCACAACTAGAGAAAGCCCACGTGCAGCAACACTCAAAGCAGCCAAAAATAAAATAAATTAAATAATTTTTTAAATAAAAATTAAATAAATAAATAAAATTAAAATACCATACACTTAAATAAAATAAATTTATTTTATCACAGTTCAGGTGCCTGAAGTCCAAGATCAGGGTACCAGATTGGTCAGGTTCTCACGAGAGCACTCTTCCTGGCTTGTAGACAACTGTCTTCTTGCTGTGTCCTTATATGACTTCATCTAATCCTAATTACTTCCATTAAGTCCCCATCACATTGAGAATTAGAAACTCAACATATGAATTTTGAAGATACACAAACATTCAGTCCATGGCAGATATATACCAAGTAGGGGAGTTTCATGGTGGAAGATTCTACCAGGTTGTCTCCCAAAAGGACTGTACCAACTTACTGGAACACCAAAATGCTTGAAACTACCCATTGCCCGACACTATTACTGTCACTGGATTTGTCATTCTTTCTTAGTTGTTCTCAATTTTTTGAGAAAAATTTGCTATTTCATTGTTTTAATTTAATTTGTATCCTCCAGTTATTACTGAGATTTTAAAAGATTTTTTTTTAAGATTTTAATAGTTCATTGGCCGTATGTATTTCCCTTTTGAAGTAGCTCATCTCCTTTGCTCATTGGGCTTTTGTTTTGTTTTGTTTGAAGGAGTTCTTCATATATTCTGAATGTTAATCCACTATAAACCATGGCAATGGTTTTTATCTATTTTGTTCACTGCTAGATCCCTAGAGCCAAAAGTGATACCTGACACATAATTTGTTTTTCTGTTTGCTTTATAAATTTATTTTATTTTATTTATTTATTTTTGGCTGTGCTGGGTCTTTGTTGCTGCGCACAGGCTTTCTATAGTTGCAGTGAGCCCGGGCTACTCTTTGTTGCGGTGAGCAGGCTTGTCATTGCGGTGGCTTCTCTTGTTGCAGAGCACCACCTCTAGGCCCACAGGCTTCAGTTGCTGTGGCACACAGGCTCAGTAGTTGTAGCTCGCGGACTCTAGAGCGCAGGCTCAGTAGTTGTGGCGCACGGGCTTAGTTGCTCCACGGCATGTGAGATCCTCCCAGACCAGGGATCAAACCCATGTCACCTGCATTGGCAGGCGGATTCTTAACCACTGCACCACCAGGGAAACCACTGACACATAATTTGTGCTCAATAAATGTTTACTGGAAATATGAATAAGAAAGTGAATGAATAAACATTTTCCAGTGTACTGCCTGTCTTGACTTTATAGGGTCTAATTTTAACAAAAGTTTTAAATTTTGATATTATCACATTTATCATTTGCTACTACTGAATATTCTACATTTTGTGTCTTTTCACCATTTCAAGTTAAGGTTATAAACAGATTCTCCAATATTCCCCTCTAATTCTACACTCTTTTTACCTACTCTATTAATTTTTACTCAATTTAATCCATTTTCTTTACTAATGGTATCTATAGTCTGAATAAAATAGTAAGTGTACTAATACAAATATTAATTAAGAAATTGATTAAATGTAACATCATGGGATGAGTCTTTGTAGAAAATCACATTACAGACACACTGAAATTTTGTTTTGCTGCTGAAGGACTTAAAATAAAATCTGATTGTGTTTTATCTTGAGATATTGTCTTCCTGAAGTACATTCAAACATGGAGTGGTACACAAGACTATGTTTCTGTAATAGTAACCTTTGATAGTCACAGCAATCTCAAAAAAAAGCTCTAGGAAGTGTGTTTTAGAAGACAGCACACTATTTCCATTTTTATTCAATTTATTATTTAAACTTAAATTACATGTACATCGGGCCCACAATAAAATGTTCTAAATAAGATAGAGCATGTCGACACCACTATTTCTTTGCATGCGTGCTAACCAAAACTCACAGAAGCAAACCCTAGAATATGATGTCAAGCAAAGCCTTCAGAAACTTAGCAACAGTATATGTTTGGAAAATAAAAAGTAAGATGTGCACACCAAAGTTACCTTGGGAGCTAAAACAGAAAAGCCTCCTGTGAATGTTCCTTATCACAGCAATATTCTCTGGAAAGGATGGATGGTCATATCTGTCTTTTTGACCATGTTCCCGCTCCTGAGTAGTAGCACTGTCAACACATAATATGAAAACCATCAGTATACAGTGACAGTGTTTGCACTCAGGTAGTGAGAAACCCTATGACCTGAGGAAGAAAAAACAAAGATCAGGGAGTAATATCTTGGACTGAGGTGAGATGTATGACAAACTACAGAAGAAAGGAGATAGAAGAAATATAAAGTAATCTAAATAGGACAGAAGAGAGAACTGATCATTTAAGGAACCAAGACAATACATCCATGTTTATTTAAATAAGAGCAAAAGAATCATTATATTATTTATCATTGGTCTTTGCATACAAATATGGTTGTTGCAGATTATATTACCCATGTATAGTCATCCACTGAAAAGGTCAGCACATGACTATGAAACTTTCTCCTGGTGAAAAATTATTTGTACAGTGCTTATCTTCTATGAGAAAAAATTATTAATCAATACAACCTGCTTAATACTTGTGGGAAATATGTTAGCAGATGAGGTCACTTCGCAGAGTAGTAACTATGACACAGGGATGTAAAATTAGTTCTCCAAGAAAACACTCTACCTATAAGTATGATTTACTTATAAATCATATGTAAGTCTACTTATTTAATTAAATTTACTAGCTGTTTGTTAGGCATCTATTGAGCATGGTTCTGGAAAGCCTATGTTGTAGATTTAGAAAATAAAACAAACGTTCTGCCCTTACAGATTTAACACTGGTTAGTGACCCATGATCCACACACAGTTGGCAGACACACACACCAAGTCAAACAAGCAAAGACAGTGTGCACTTAAGCGAGTGAGTTAGCCAGTAAAATATTAGCTCCACTAGTTTTAAAATCAAATCAGTTTCTAATTCAACTTTATAAACTGAAAGTATATAAGTTGGAATCATCTCCAATTGCTATAAAAACTTTAAAAAATGCACAAAAGTGTTATTTTGAAAAATGGAGAAATGAAATTCAACAAATATTATTGAGCCACTACTCCGGTCTATGAGCCAGATATAAAAAGGTAACGGGAAAATGGTCCCTGTTCCTAATGTGCTGTCAATCTAATGTTCTATTTGGGAGGGCTTTATAGGACTCAAGACACAGAGGGCCACAAGAAGGACATTAAATTCTACTTGAACAGCAGAGGTATCCAAAGAAAACTTTCTAACAGAGGGAGCAGCACAGGCAAAGACTCAGGATATGAATAGCACTTGGGTAACAGGTCTAAATGGTGCTGTGTCACAAGCAGAGGGGCAGGAGATGAAAACTAGGGAATTAGTCAAGGGCTTTATATGTCATATAGGAGAATTCAGAGTGTATGGAATAGTCCCTGGTCTATTTTCTCTGTGAAGCAAAAAAGAGTTCCTTTAACATCCCATCTCCATCCACAAACATATCCAACCTTCATTGCCCTGGATGACTAAACCCCTTTGAGCTCCTGATCAGATTCTCTATTATTGTTTCCCTGGCCTTCATTGCTTACTTCTCTTTCTCTGGCTTCAGCTTTATTGATATCTTCCCCAAAGACTATAAATACACTCCCATCCTTAAAAATAAAAACAAACAAACAAATACCCCACCACCTCTGGGGCTGCCTCTCTTCTCTCCTTTTCTTCATAACCAAGCACAACAAGCTCTTCAAAAGAAGCTTCTACACACATTTTCTGTTCTCACTCCTCCAATGACATCTTATTTGATTTCTCTTCTGCATTTGACATTACTGATCACTCCTCTGATATTCTCTTGGCCCATCCCAAAATATCTCATTGCTTTCTCCTTTCCTTCTTCAGCTATTCCATTTTAGTCTCCTTTGCTACTGTAGTCCCTTGAAGTACTACCATTCTCCATTCTCTTACTAAAAGAAAACCTTCAGTGATAACACTTCTCCCTTAGTAATAATATTTCTCCCTTAAATTACAATTATCTTTCTTTTATCTCCAAACTTTGTTCTTATCAGACTAATCTATATTTGTCCCCACTTATTTTTCTCACTCTCTCTTTACTTCACCTCTCACTTTGAAACCCCAACATTTGACTGATCTGTTCTCTGAACTGTCACAGATGTCCATCTAGCCAGGAAGTCCAATCACTTCTTCTCAGCAACTGTCTTGCTCAACCACTCTACAGCAGTCAAAGCTTTGTTCTTTCCTGAAACTTTCCCATTATTTCGATCCATGACACTCAGACTATCTCTTTATTCTCCCCTAACCACTTGAATTAATCCTCTTCTTCAACCTTTATCTAAAAGTTAACTATTGTCCCATGTTCAGATCTCTTGCCTGTGTCCCTGCATAGCCCAGTATGGTACTTTAAGAACATTCCTCCAGACCAGGACACCAATCTATAAAGGAGTGGTTGACAGACATTTAATATTTGAATAATTTTTTCTTGAATTAGCCTTCAACCACACCTGATAACTGACCTTTGCAGATGCTAGTTATCTTTCATTCTTTGCCAAGGGAAACAGGCAATGCCCATGAGAGTCCATAATTATTTCCCATTGCATAGCAAAGTTTAAACTCTTGGCCAAGCATTAGAAGCCCTCCACTCTGGGCCCCTATTATCTTTAAATCCAACTATAGCTCCTTGCTATCCATTCACCACACAGACTGATTACATACAACATAATTATTAAGAATTGAATGATGAAGCAGAAAACAGGACAGATTTGGCCTTGGTTCAAATGCAGCCTGTATCAATGGACATGTTAATTAGCTTGATTATAGTGATTATTTAACAATGTATATGTATATTAAATCATCAAATTGTATACCTTAAACATATTTTTAACTGTCAATTATATTTCAATTAAAAAAATGTAGCCTGTATCTCTTTAGCAAGTTAATTTTCCTAAGCCTAAATTTTCTTATATGTAAAATTGTAAGGATACTTAATTCTTAGTTTCTCAAAAGAATCAGAATTCTCTAATAGAATTATTGGCATAAAATACAAATGTTCATAATAACATCTAACATTTATTTTTATAATTACAGTAATATTTATTACTATGGCCAGGTACTATGCATGTGCTAGCTCATTTAGTCCCCTCAGAAACCCTTTGAGGTAAGTACTCTTATCACCTTCATTTTAGTGATGAGGAAAGAATGGCACAAAGGGGTTAAATAACCCAAGAGCACATAGTTAGAAAGTTGTGATGGGCTGAATGTTTGTGCCCCCCCGACAAAATTCATATATTGAAGCCTAATCCCCAATATGATGTATTTCAAGTTGGGGCCTTTGGGAGGTAATTAGGTCATAAGGGAGAGCCCTCATGAATGGAATTAGTGTCCTTATAAGAAAAGACATGAGAGACCTTGCTTCCTCTCTCTCTGCTCTCCATCACGTGAGGATAAAATGAGAAGGTGGCCATCTGCTAACCAGGAAACAGGTCCTCACCGGACAGTGGATCTGCTGACACCTTGATCTTGGACTTCCCAGCCTCCAGAACTGTGAGAAATCAATGTTTGTTGTTCAAGCCACTCAGTCTATAGTATACCTGTTATAGAAACCTGAACTAAGATAAGAGTAGTATACAGTCATGTTTTAGAGCACCTAACAGAGAGCATAGACTATATCAGTCCCTGAATGAATCATTAAACGCAAAAAGAACACCATTCTCTACACACTGCTTCCCTCATCCAGTTCCCTTATTGAAAATTCTATTTTGTCTCTTCCTCACTTCATATTGAGCTGAAGGCAGGCCCTCCTTTCACAGTCCATCTCAAACCCACCTCAACATTCCTCCTTTACTCCAATAACTTCTTACTAGTAATTTTTCTATGACTTATGAAACTAATTTTATGCTAAGGTCTGAATGTTTGCATCCCCCCCAAGTTCATATATTGAAATCCTAACCCCTAAAGAAGATGGTATTAGGAGGTGGGCTTTTGGGAGGTGCTTAAATCATAAGAGTGGAACCTTCATGAGTAGGATTAGTGCCTTATAAAAGAGGCTCCAGAGAGATTTCTAGCCCCTTCCACCATGAGAGGACACAATGAGATGTCTGTGACCTAGAAGAGAGCCCTCATTCAACCATATTGGCACCCTGATCACAGACTTCCAGCCTCCAGAACTCTGAGAAATAAATTTCTGTTGCTTATAAACTACCCAGTCACTGATATTTTGTTACAACAGCATGAATGGACTAAGACACTTGTATCTTGTGTATTTATGCATATGGTTTTTTTTTTGTTTTTTTTTTCGGTACGCGAGCCTCTCACTGCTGCTCCGTGGCACGTGGGATCCTCCCGGACCGGGGCACGAACCCGTGTCCCCTGCATCAGCAGGCGGACCCCCAACCACTGCGCCACCAGGGAAGCCCCTTTGCATATGTTTTGAGAGATGTGAGAAGATGGAGATCATGTTTGTTTTGGCTTTTAATCCTGAACCCTCCAAAACAATCTGGCACAATGCATTACCTCAAACAAGTGTTCAATAAGTCTTTGTTGAATGAAGCTTTAAGATTATCAGAATAAATCTACTAGGTTTTTATACTTTGCAACTGGGAGAATGGGCCTGGAGCTTTGTAATATGATTTTGGTAGTAGTCCTCTTCCCTGGTCAAAAAGAGTATTCCATCAGATTTTACTGTCCATGTGAATGCATTAATTGAAAAGCAGATCTCCCAAAGGACTGGTTGAACCATGCTGGGGTTCAATCATGCACAGATAAGTGACTACTTACTGTAAGACATCTACTTAGTTTCCCAGTACATATAAACCTTTTCACTGTGCACAATGAACTAACAGCTGCTGAGCATAAAAATGTTCTTTATCTAAGTAACACTAGTGCCATCTTCAGGAAAAGCTCAAGCAGCGGTTGTCTTTTTATTCACGTATTTCTCTTTAGTCCCATTAGAAGGCTTTGTCATAATTTTACTTGATGAAAAACACTACAGGGCTCACCTCCTATCGAAGGTTTCCATCCATTCTCCTTAGTGGATGAAGCAGGTGCTTTTAAAACTTAAGAAACCATAAGACGGCTGAACTAGAGAAATTTTAGTGTTCAGAAAGGTCACTGGAATAAGATTTAAGAAACAAACAAAACCTGGGAAGTAGATGGAAGCCCTTTCCTATGCTAGCCTGAAGAGTGCTTATATTCTTGGCCATGCAAACTGAATCTTTATCAGAAGTTTCAATGTAGCTTTATTAGACTGAAATATCCAAAAGCAAGGGATTTGAGAAAATGCCATTTGTCTTATAACTATTTTTTAAAGAGCATTTTATTCTGTAAGTTTGTTCTAACCTAAATTTACATGTGATTTCTGGTATGCACAATAGTCTTTTAGCCTTGTTTTTGCCTGTATTTTTTCCTCCTCTTTTTGAAGCTCCAAGTACCCAAATTCTGGGTTCTATATAACACTTCCCCAAAAAATCCATTAACACTTACTTCTGGGTAGAACTACTTCTAATCCTAAACAGTTTTTATAACAGATCACCCCTTGACCTAACTATAATCCAGTGGAAATACACACTATAAATTCCACAGCTAAAGTAACCATGTTTCAATTCCATCTCCAATAATTCTCTTATCCTCCAAAATAAGCAAGTCAATATCTCATTCAATATCTCAAGTCTGTGACCATAGTTAACAAGGAAAAAATATTGGATTAAGAAAAGCACTATTACAGCATGGACAGCAATGGTCAGGGAAACCACTTAACCAATAAATATTTTGGCACAAGACTTTGTAGGGTTATAAACTCTCTTCTTCATTCAGTTCCCCAAATAGCACTGGGAATGAACCAATATTCTCAGAGTGATAAGCAAAAGATCAAAATCACTGTGTAAAACAAAATCAGTAACACTGAAAAAAATGAAAGCAAACATTTTGTCCACGTGAGCACTAACATTAGAGGCATCACAGCAAGGTAGAAAGTAGATTCACAGAGAAGAAAAAATATAAATTGAGATAACACAGACTTCTAAAGGTAAGCTTGTCATGATCTTCAAAAGTATAAATTAAAATATTGAATTAATGATTTATCACAAATATTCACATCATTTCACTTGCTTAAATAAATTGGGTTTCCAAGCTCTGTATAAATTAAATAACAATTAGTGGCCATCTGTAGCTACATAACAATTCTAATAGAATCTACTTATCATAGCAAAAGCAAATTGCATACCTTTATCCAGAAATAATCCAATAATACCACATTTCATTCTTTTATGATCTTTGTTTTGTTTTACAATGGAAAAATACAATTGTGTGTCTCAGTCTAATAGTGTCCTCAAACGGTGATCTCTAAGGGGAAAGATTAGTCAAGTTCTATTGTGTGCAAAGCTTGCAAAATCCCCAACTGGGTGCAAGGTTAGCACACTTTCCCGGTTTTTCTTCCTCATATTTTCTGCCACTCTT
Organism: Grampus griseus; assembly: GCF_964374135.1. Taxonomy (NCBI): domain Eukaryota; kingdom Metazoa; phylum Chordata; class Mammalia; order Artiodactyla; family Delphinidae; genus Grampus; species Grampus griseus. The sequence goes on from NC_139018.1 coordinate 54,268,479, forward strand.
CTTAAAAGAGGTCTCTTAACTGGGCTTATACATCAAGAATGGTTACCACTGAACACAGACTAGAAAATCATTTCTAAGTGTTATTGAGAAATGCCGAAAGTTCTATCTTTCCAACAAGTCTCTCCCATCAGCCTGCTTGAAAATCTAACTGGAGAGCAGATGTCCAACAATTACCATGAGAAAACAATTTTAAAAATTAGAAATGCTACTTAACAGTCACTGGTATTAACATTGTTATGTAGCTATGTGCAGAGCCCCGAAAACCAACAAGATTGAATTGAAATGAACATCAAGCTTAAATGTATAATATAGGACAATAACCATGATCATATAGGTATTATTGATAATTGCTAGTATAAGCCTATATATTTCAGGTGTAATAATAAGAGGAGTTGAGGACATGGGAAGGGGGGAAGGGGAAGCTGGGACGAAGTGAGAGAGTAGCATTGACATATATACACTACCAAACGTTAAAATAGCTAGTGGGAAGCAGCTACATTGCACAGGGAGATCAGCTCGGTGCTTTGTGACCGCCTGGAGGGGTGGGATAGGGAGGGTGGGAGGGAGATGCAAGAGGGAGGGGATATGGGGATATATGTATACATATAGCTGATTCACTTTGTTATACAGCAGAAACTAACACAACATTGTAAAGCAATTATACTCCAATAAAGATGTAAAACAAATAATAATAAGAGGAATTACCCTATTTTATTTTTTCTTTCTTTTTTTCTGAGTTACTCTATTTTAATAAAATGACTCACTAGATTGGTAGAAGGTAAGTGCAGTAGAAGTAAATTAATGAAGATAAACATTTTGGTAGAAATTTGTGGGAAGAAAGAAATAAAAAGTATTATGATGATATTGTAACATTCTTAAGCCAATTCTAGAATGTGCTACTGAGACAGGTCACAAAATAGGTACAGTCATGATGAGGACCTCAATTAGTTCTTGTCTCTCATTTAGTACAAACAAAACATATGACAGATCTTCACAATTTGGGCACTGAGAAGATCAATGAAACACCTAGGGACTTAAGACCAAAACAGAATTGGTTAGTGAAACAAAAGTGCTAAGAATCTTAGGATTCAGGTGCCCTGTCACTAGGAGGCTTACAATAACCAGCAAGGTAAAGGTTGAGCCAGATGGCTTGATATAAGTCTAGACTGTAGCAAGACAAGAATTTGAAGCAGAAAATTCATGATTCTATGGCATGTAATCCTAAAAGGGAAAATAGAGGTTAAAGGGACTAGAGCCTCCACAAGATATAATTCTGATTATTCAATCACATATTGTCTTCATGAGAAGAGAGTGAAGTAGAACAACAAAAAAATGATGGTCCAAGCAATTCATAGATTAGCTAAGACAATGGCATATGGTTTTAAAGGTGACATGCTGAAAATGTAAAGATTATACCAGAAATGGCAAGAAAGACATAACCACCAAGGGTGACTATGAGAACTGTAGAATGCGTTATTTAATACAGAGACTAGGAAAAACCCAAATTTATAAAATATGTTAATAAACCCTGGCTGAAATGAGTATGAGAGTCCCAACACCCTATTCACTTCCATCACCACGAGCCTGAAAGGGCTCTTGGAGCACTGTCTGAAACCATACTCTTCAATCAATGTCTAAGTTGCTCTGTACATATAAAAAAAACCTGTCTTATGCCATTCTCTGCCTACCTTTCCAGCTCCATCTCTCACTCCTTAGGCATACACGTGTGCACATACACACACACATCACCACACTATCATGCTGTTTTCTGCCTTTATGCAAGCTGCACCTCTGCTAGAAACAGTTTCTTCCCGAAGAACTTATTCAAGACCCAGCTCCGATATCATGTGCTCAGCAAAATCTCCCTATCCCTTCTCCTCCAGGAGAGGTGAGTGAGATTAAAAGGTATAGCACAGCTACAAAAGACATATTAGGCCCCATCCAAAAGAAGCCGCCCACTGCTCCACAGATGCCTTTTCTGGGCTGAATTCCTGCCAAAGCCCCATAACGTCTCACATGTTAGCATCATAGTCAGAGCACTCTGGATTCACAGGAACCCCCTTACACAAAGCTTGTCTGTGTGCTGGGGGCAATGATTTTCAAAGTGCGGTCTGTGAACCAGCAGTAGCAGAATCATCCAGGAACTTATTGATAATGAAAATTCTCAGACATCACCCTAAACCTATTGAATCAGGAACTCTAGTCGTGGGGGCTCAAAACATCTGTGTTTACCAATCCCTTCAGGAGTTTCTGGTGCATGCCAAAGTTTGAAAACCACCGTGCTTGAGTAACTGGTTATGGTCGCAAACACATTATATAAAAACCAGTCCTCCTTCACACATCTTTAGTCCTTTGTGTCAGGTCTGACTCAAGGCCATTTCATTTCTTCAGCTCAATTTCCTGTCCTTGCCATTGGACACTACCTGAGGCTACCCTGACAGTGTCCAATTCCAAATTCTAGGGAGAAGGGATGAGAAAAGTTTCTAATGCAAACTATTCCATCTTATTCCCTGGGACCATCATTCTCAAACCTGGGATTACAGGGAAAAGCATCTTGATGAGCCACCCCCGGCCCCAAAATTTATTGCAATCTAATCCTAGAACAGGGGCTGCAAATGTCCCCTAAACTTGTATAGGAGGCCAGGCAAGTAATCCTTCCTACCACAATGAAAATTCAGGCAAAATTATACCCTCAAACAAATTTTCCTTTTTGCAATGGAAGTACATGATCCCTGCTTATCCCCCAACTCTAGGAAAGCTTTGAATTGGGTGAAAACAGACAAGCCCAGTGGTCTGAGTCTACAGGTAAACTCTCTTTTTCCTACACATTTACCCACAAATACTGTCAGCAACAAGTTAGTGATAATGGGATTATTTAATCTTGTCAAACAACTTGTAAATATTTAGATATTTTCCCCTTTCCCTTATGTTTCCAAAGACACAAATGTTCTACACACATTGGATAATCAATGTGTTGTATAATTTCTTGATAGTAATAACATAGTCAATATACAACCCATAAAGGAAACTGAAAAATACTTTATTACTCAAATGTAAAGAGAGAAAAACACAAGCATTTGATTATTACTTTCTCCAGACCCCATTAGCCAGATGGATATACAAAACAGAAATTACATAACAATATTGATTTGTTTTTCAAAATTTCCGTAGAGGTTATACATTTTATATATAAGGGTATATAGGGACTTCCCAGTGGCGCAGTGGGTAAGACTCCGTGCTCCCAATGCAGGGGGCCCGGGTTCGATCCCTGGTCAGGGAACTATATCCCACATGCATGCCGCAACTGAGGAGCCCGTGAGCCACAATTAAAACCTGGTACAACCAAATAAATAATAAAATAAGGGTATATAAGTTATAGCTACCAAAATAGTCAATAACCTTCATATATAAGTTATAGCTACCAAAATAGTCAATAACCTTCATGTAAAATTTAGCAAATGATAAATTTCCTTTAAGCAGAAACTTTAAAGTATATTCATGATGTTAGTAACTGCTAATGGTGATAAAACCTTACGGCTACTGGTAAGGATTTTAAGCATCAACTGTATACATAGTTAGGTTATCCATCAAGCGAACCAATATGCGATTCAGTTGAAACCCTACTGCACTAAGCTCTCCCAGAACCATGCTACTATTGATATTTTGCGGCTGCTGGCCCTCTTCAAAGTAACAAATGAAGCTGGATGCTTTAAGAATTTACTTTATTTCCTTATGTGACCATTAGGGTAATTATAAACCATAATAAGCAAATATAAGTTAGTTTTCTCATTTGTAAAAACAATACTGCATCCACTTGCTAAATGAGAGCAATTTAGAGATTGTTTTAAAAAAACTAAAGTCAATTTAAGAAATCATGGGAATGAAGAATGGTAATGTACCATTAAATGAAATTGAAAAGTAATAAACAAAGTTCATTCTAATCAGTAATTTCCATTTCCTTCTTCATCAAAACTTATACCAAGGCAGTTAATAATGAACAAAATTAATAAACTGCATTCTTTCTTCTAGCATATATGAAATGGTCAAAGGGTAGAAGCAGGAAAGAGAAGGACGTGGGATCTGGAAACTTCAAACCAGACCATAAGCAGTGATTTAGAGTTGTTTACAAGTGGTGCTTGAGTTTTCATTATCACTGAAGTTCTATAAAACAGACCTCTGTTTAAAATATCCCATAGCACTGAAGGCTTTTTGTCATAGAGTAATAAACTGAAAGAGCATGCACTTTGGAGACAGACAGATCTATATATAAATTCCTACTGTGTGACCTTGGGCAATTCACTCAGTGTCTCTGAACATCATCATATTTACAAACTGTGCTCTCCCTCACAGGGACTGGTGCAAGGATGACATTAAATGAGACAAGTAAAGTACCTCATGTGGCATCTGGCACCTAATAGGCATTCAATAACATAAGGGTTCATGTAATTTTGAATAAAATATTTAAACGATACTTTCCATTCATACCTACTCTTTCATACTCCACTCCCAATCACATGCATAAGTAAAAAAGATTTGAAGCTCTTTCATCTCTGTAATCTAGATTAATCATAAAACAAAAACATCCACAGAAGCTAATGTGTGCTGTGTCTTCAGTAAGGATGATTGGGATAATGGCTTTACTAGTCAAGTCTTACCTTCTTATTTTCCTTACAATTTTGCTAATGGTCTCTTAATAGTTATTAGAACATTTCAAAAGACAGATTTTAAAAGTGAGGCAGTTCCTGTTGAAATAAACCTAGCTATTCAGAATAATTAATTTTTTTATAGCAGCCTAGTAACAGCAGGAAATCTCTGCCAAGCTACTTGAAAACCAGGCAGGAAGTTAGCAGGTAAGTGCTCCTTTTAGGTCACTAAAATACAGGTGTTTTGAGTTTCTGGAAGCTTTGTTCTCAGAGGAAAAAACATTTCAGTGAATCTGAAAAAGTAGATGTAGAGAATGGACTTGAGGACATGGGGAGGGAGAAGGATAAGCTGGGACGAAGTGAGAGAGCGGCATGGACTTATATATACTACCAAATGTAAAATAGATAGCTTAGTGGGAAGCAGCCACATGGCACAGGGAGATCAGCACGGTGCTTTGTGACCACCTAGAGGGGTGGGATAGAAAGGATGGGAGGGAGATGCAAGAGGGAGGAGATATGGGGATATATGTATATGTATAGCTGATTCACTTTGTTATAAAGCAGAAACTAACACACCACTGTAAAGCAATTATACTCCAATAAAGATGTTAAAAAAAAAATCTAACAAATAAATTTGAGATTACACACTAGCTAGATGATCTTGGGGAATTTATGTGACCCTTCTAAATTTCATGTTCCTCATCTATTAAATCGGTGGAAATAATAGCACCTATTTCATAGGATTACTGTGATGATTAATTGAGCTAATAATATAAAGTTCTTAGCACCATGCCTGAAATATAATAGGTCTCAATAAATGGTGGCTGCCATTATTGTATGGCAGTTATATTGGCATAGACAGAACACCTAAATTAACCGTGACCTAAATAAGAAAAATAATTTATTTTTCTTTCACATAAAAGAAGTCCGGAGATAGGAAGCTCAGGGCTCCTACTTTTTGTTCCATTATCCTAGCAATTACTGTCCATCCTCAAGGGCATTTAATGGTCCAAAATGACTGCTGATGCTCCAGCCATCATAACATTTCCAACTTCCTGGAGATAAAAATAGAGGAAGGGGAGGAAAAGCTCATCCCAGCTATCTGCTCAATTTTAAGGCTCCTTTTCATTCTGTCAAAAATTTCCATCCAACTTCTATTTGCATCTCACTAGGAAGAACTGAGTCGAGCCTTGGTACATAGGGAGGATAGGAAATATAGTATTTTAGGTGTACAATAAAAATTAGGGTTCTATAAATATGAAATGGAAATGTGGATTTGGGTGGGAAACCAGCAGACGCTGCCACAACATGTAACATTGCTTCTCATCTATCACTCCAGTCTCTCATTGCCTTTACTAAATCTACCATCTCTTTCTTTTACCTGGAATAAATACTAAAGTACAGACAGTTTTTTCTCTGGTATTTTCCCTCCAAGAGTCCCTTTATTAGTCATCATTTCTATAAGGGGTAGCTCAAAAATTTAAATCTCTAGCCGTGCCTTAAGTCAGAAGTCAGCTGGAAGTTTCAAGCCTCTTGCAACTAGATAAGATTTGTTCAAATCCTTAATCTACTCTCAAGACCAAAACCCTTCCCCAAGAATTCTGCCAATTTCCCTGGTTTTCATTCTCCTGATTATGTTTGATTTCAAGCTCCTGCTACCATGAATATACTGTGTTCTATATGCCAACCCAGTTATAACACACAGATCTTTTCTAGAATAAAAAAGATAGATAGATAGAGACACACTCCTACAATACATTTGTGAGTAAAATAGGCTTGATTAAATATGCTTTATTAAATATGAAACAGAAACATGGCAACAATTTCAAAGGTAATATTTGACATTCACCTTCTTAAAATGTCCTTTATCCACTCCACAATGGGAAACCTTCATTGGTCATGTCTCCATACAGCCCCTTTCCTTGTACCTTTTCTTTCTACTCATCTCTGCCCCTTTCATCTCAGGAAAAAAAATAAAGTCCTCCCATTTTCTCACTTGGATTATTGCAATAGCCTCCTAACTGGTCTCTCTACTTCTACTTTGCCTTCCTACTGTCCATTTCTAACATAGCAGCCAGAGGGATCCTTTGAAAATGGGTCAGTTTGTGCCACTCCTCTGCTCAGAATCTTTCAATAGCTTCCCATCACACTCAGCAGAAAAGCCAAAGTCCTTGTAATGTGTCCTACATGACCTGGCACCGCTAGTAACTCTCAGCCTTGTTTACCAGCTCCCACCACAGAAGCCTCCTCCTTGCTGTTCTGGAACACTCCTGCCTCAGAGCCTTTTTTTCCTTCTGCCTAGAATGCTCTTCTCCCAGTTATCTACAAGGCTTATCCCCCCACCCTCCTTGAGCTCAGTGAAAACTTCCCAGACACCATATTTTATAATAGCAACCCTTTACTTCTGAATTACCCATCAACCCTCCCTGCTTTGTTTTTTCTCCATAGCACTTATACCTTCTGACAATCTATATAACTTGCTCATTTATTTGTTTACTATCTTTCTCTACTCACTAGAATGTAAATCTCATGAGGGAGGGGTTGTTGTCTGTTTTGATTGCTGTTCTATCTTTACAATATCTGACATATCATAAGTGTTCAGTAAATATTTGTTGAGTAAATAATAAAAAAACAAATTTCTCTTCAGAGTATCTTAGCTATCATTTGTATTGCTTAGGCTTCTGCAGACATCCTTCCATACATCAATTGGCTTATTGTTTTTCCAAATCAAAATATTTCCTTCCTAAAAGAATGCCTTGCCAACTATTAAGAAAACAACCTTCCTACATCATTAAACCAAGTTCCATATCTTTGTCGTGGCCATGGAGGAGAGCTGCTCAGATTTTCCTTCAAGTAAGAACCTGCTACAGGGAGTATATAGTTGGCTGACAGCCTCCATCTTCAGAATCCACCACAGCATTCATACCCACACCAAGGCCTTATCTCGCTGGCTGCACCCTATCAATGACCAAACACAGAGGGCATCCTGGAGCTGGGTCATACGTGCTCAACACGGGACACTGATGGACAATCTCTGCTCTGGGGTCCCCAGTGGCCTGGCCAACGCATGCTCAGAACTTCACTGTAGTCTGAGGCCCTCCTTACCCAACCCTCCTCCTTTCTCCATCTCCTTTCACAGGTGTCACACCTGCATCTGTAGGTTCCCTGTGGATTCCTGTTCCCACCTGTTTATCTTTCACAGGTTTTTCACTAATGTCTCTTGTACTTCAAATTCTTTCTTGGTGACTGCTTCTCAGAAGACCCAGCCTAACACGGTCTTCTAGTATTTTCCCTTGGATATACTACAGTCAGCTCAAATTCACTGTGTTCAAAACCAAACTAAAGAGACTCTTGCAAAACTTGGCCCAGAACATTGTGGATCAAGTCAGAGCCATTTTGGGATTGAGACTGGTTGTGAGGAGGGGAAAATGGCACTGAAAACCACCTCCTGGGACTGAGCATAGCACTTCCTCCAGGCCAGAGCACCTCTGCTAGGAGTGAATTACTCAGACGACTGAATTGCTCAGATATGAAGAACATCTAGGTTTTGTACAAAAGGTTCCAGGTATTGAGGTGGTCATTTTTAGAATATAATGTTCTTAAATAATTTTGACTCTAAAATTTCCTAAAATAATATTGGAAAATTAAAAGACCAAGTTTGGATAATTTTGACATGAAGTTTATTAAAATATAATAAAATATTATAAATTTTTTAAAAGACCCAGACATTTCTTCCATATTTAGGTTCAAAACAGGTTATATAAGTGGTGAAGTATTTAAGCTAGTAGAATTTTTGCCCTCTTCCCTATTGTTGATATTTTTCAGCCAGAGCTGTTAGATATTTTTGAGCTGTGTACTGAGTAAACAGCTTCAAATTGCTGTTTAAATATTGTTGAAGTTTCATGATAGACATTTGTATCTTTATTAAAAGTTATAGAAATTCCTGATGTTAGCTTATTCCACGTCACAATGAGACAATTCTAAATAAAGACATTAAAAGCATATATTTATTTAAGATGTTGCCATTTCATAGGATTATGGTATTACCAAGATAGCTACATGTCTCTATGATGATTCCGAGTGTTCTTTCCTTCAGATATGAAATTTTCTTTTGATTTTTGTTTTTTAGTTCCTGAAAGATAATTTCATCTGTATAAAATACGTCAGCTTCTGCAAATACATGGAAAAATACAGAGACAGGTTTCAGAAGACACTATAACCTTAAATACAAGGAACTTGGCTAATTTAGGAGATTACCATATAAAAACTTTTAACAGAAGTACAGTAGCTGACTCAAAATAACTCTATGTCAAATAGCTATTTGTTAAGTATCTCCAAAAAAACCTTCTGTTTCAAAGGAAACAAAATTTTTAAAAACAAACTGGAAAACACAAAAGTTTCAAAGAAAAAATCTAACACCTTTCTGTGCAGTCCTGTTAGGTTTTGGACTTACCAAGAGGTATTGAAATCTGTTTTTACAGAGCCAGGGAGACTTCACCCAAAATGGCATAGTTCTAGCCTGGGTTAATTTTTCTTCTCTACCACCAAAAAAATTATCATTTTTGAATTTTGAGAAGCATTACGAAAACTTTTCATCGACAGAAAATTGTTTTGATTTGAATCATAGATGACAAAATTCTTCAAATGCCTTTGACTCTAGTATTGGACATCCTAATGGAGGTAACACTGTAAGGCAAGAAAAATTGGATAGAGTATGCAAGGAATAAATGGCATTGAAAGCAAAAATCATCAAAATGGAAACTGTCTTAGTTTGCTCAGAATGCTATAACAAAACACCATGGACTGGGTGGCTTAAACAACAGACATTAATTTCTCACAGTTCTGGAGGCTGGGGAGTCCAAGATCAAGGTGCCATTATAGTCACATTCCTGGTCAGAGCTCTCTTCTTGCCTTACATATAGCTGTCCTCTTGCTATGTCCTCCCATGGCCGGGGGAGGGGGGGGTCGGGGGGATCACAGGTGAAATCAATTTGATGGATTCCTTCAAACTAAAGTTAAACCTGGCAATCTTTATTTGGAAAACATTGGCTTATGAAGGAATAAAAAAACTAGGCTTACAAATATAGGTTGGGAAATAAGACATTTACTGAAAACCCAAAATATATAAGAAAAAGTGTAGAAAAGATTCATTCTATCAGGTTTAGAAAATTTGTTTAAACAGAAGAGCTTCTTAATATTATGCAGTAAAATTTCTTATAATCCCCTAGAATTAGAATCATTAACATTTAAATTTTTATATCCACAAGTTAATAGATATGTAGACATATACAGAAACAAAGTGACCTCTGCTTTCTAGATGCTATTGTCATAAATTAGCACAACACACCCCTCATATATAGTCATCTTCCTTTACCCAGTTCCTAACACAAAACCATTGTTTGTGGATATTAATGATCCCATATACTAACTGATATTTTTTAGTTGCAAATAACAAAGACTCAACTCAAACTGGACTAAATCTTTTCCTCTTCCAGCACTCCTTTACATTGGCTTCATTTTATGAAGACTCTCCCTCCACATGAAAGCAAAGATGGCTCTTAAATACCCCTGGCTTACGTAATTTTAGGAGAGGGTGCCTCCTTCCCGGTAGTGCTAGAAAAAATAGCAAGAGGAGAAATTATTTTGGTCCTGAGCCCATCAATAAACCAATAAGTCAAGCTAAAGGGATGGATACTCTGGCAAGTCTGAGTCATAGGCCATTCCCTGGGACAGTGGGTGAGATCAGCTCCATGAGCTACACATGGAAGAAAGGTGTTTTTGAAAGGAAAAGAGGACTTTTCATCCAAGGAAAAGGCAGAAGAATGGTTGCTGGATTTATCAGTTAGAGTCCCAACAGGAAACAAATGGAACACTCAAATTAGGATAATTCAAGAAAATTTATTTTTGAAGGGACAAATTACAAAGCTATAAATGAGGTATAGAGAAGCCACAAGAGATAGCCTAGTAACTTAGAAGAGCTGTCCAAAGGGATAAGGAAAAGGAGCAGTTACTAAAACCAAAAAGCAAAGAGTCCTGTAGGAGAAACCACCTTGAAAGGAGCAAAAAAAAATAAACCCTCTCTCCCTCCAATCTCCTCCCAGGACTCCTCATTGACTCAACTCAACCAAGAGCCAGAGGGAATAGGAGCCCATTGACATAAGCCTTAAAAGTCAGGCCCAGGGTATACAGTAGGGTAGGTAAGAGCAGAGAAGGAATTTGGAGGGGCAAATGGAAAATATGCAACACACTGAGCAAGCAGAATGAATGTATATTATATATCACAATCCCTGGATGCTTGTCCTTTCAGTCAACAAACAATAGTTGAGTCCCTCGATGTACAAGACACATTTCTAAGCAGGGAAAACACAAAAATGAATGAGACACAGTCCCTGCTCTTAAGTTCACAGTCAAGAAAATGAGACTGCTACTTTTTTTTTTAAGTGTGGTGAACACATTATACCTCCAAGAATTTAATTCTGGAACAGTTTTTCAATGATTTTTTTAATATCCTTCCCTATAGATTTTGACAAGCAAATGTTTTTCCATATAGGAAATTACCTAACACTCACCTAATGGAGACCATAAATGATCACAGACACACAGCTCTTATTTTGTTGTTGTTGATGATTTTTAGAGCAATCAAGTATTCTTTAGCTCTAAGAAAAGGTACAAGTACACAGTACAGAAGGAGCACAGAGAAAAGAACTATTTTTAATAGTGTATTAAGGGAAGGAGGTACTGTGGAGGACTGCCATAAAAGAAGTGACCTTTCAATTGAATCTTTACAGATAAGTAGGCAAACAAGCAGGTAAATCAAGAGACAAAGAGAGGAGTAACATTCTAGACAGAGAGAAAGAACATTATCAGGAAAGGCATGAAGTTTACTATAATATAGTATATTAAAGCAGATGTACAAAATCCAATATGACTAGAAATTGTATGGGCTACTGGGGCTACTACTTGAATGAAAAAGCCAGAAAATGTTGCTCTGTGTGTATGTATCACTTTTTAAAATTGAGAATGGATAATGTGCCTTACATTTCTTTTCCATACCCCCACACACTCCAGGGTTGTGAATAACAGTGCTTAATAGAAAATTGTTGGAGTAAATTTATGTTTTATTTTCTTCAGTGATAAGTAAATATTCTTGATTGGTTGATTTTTTCATACAATTCAAATTAATATTATTTTCAAGAAAATACCAAGCAGAGGTTTAAGAAGAACAAGAATTATGTATGTTCCCAGTATTATTTTAGAACTCACTAGCCAACTAGACAATAAATTCCTTTAAAATAAAACTATTCAACTATAACATTGGAATAATAATATTTAATGAGAGGTTATTTACAAATAAAGGAAATCATACCAAAAGACTGAAGATTCACAGTGAAATAAATTGGTTTTGAGGTTTTTTTTTCTTTTACATCTAGGAAGAAGTTTAAAAGAATAATTTCTGCAAAAACATTCAGTCACCATTTATAATAGAGAAAAATTTTAAATCTCAAATTACAGTAGAAGTAGAATAAAATGAATCATGAAATATGTAGAATTTTTTTACAGAATTCCAAGTTTAAACAAAGACTAAATAATATTAACATCTTGAGTAAAAAAAATTTACCTTGCCCATTAACAATACTTGAAAAAGAACTTTTAATGATAAGAATAGAATTAAGCAGTCATGGGTGCTTGTCTCCCTCCTGTCTGTCTGTCTGTCTGTCTCTCAGCTTAAGTTCAAAATTTGTTTTTAACTATCTGTAGAAACTCCAAGGGACATGAGGGAAAGGTATAGGGAAAAGTTTAATGCAGATGGGTAGAGAAGAAATCGAATCTAATTCTAGTGGCTGAATACTGTGGTGCCAAGAAACCAGTTACCAGAGTGTTCTGACAAGCTCGCCACTGAGACTTTATGCAGCAGTGCAGTTTTAAATGTACAAAAACCATCCTAGGACTCAGAATACCTGGAGCCTAATTTTAGGTCTGTTATCAACTTAGTTTCCTTGAATAATAAGTCCTTCGACTTTGAACAAATATCTCAAACTTGCTGAGCCTAGAAATATCTTTACCTCTAACAGGAGGATGTTGAATCAAACCATCTCTAAGTTTCCTTCCAAAGCCTTCTGTTTGCATGACTGATTATTCTTCTCAACACCTGAACTAACTCCCTTACCATTCCACCAAGAGCACAAGTTATCTCAAAGTTTCAAGGTCCTCAAAATCTTGATCTCTGCCCCAATAAAAAACCTAGCTTAGTTTAATTAAAAGTTTAAAAAAAAAACTGGGTTAGTCCTCCAATCTGGAGTACCCCAGTCTTCTGTGGGGAAGCCTCCTATGGCTCTTATGAAGGCAAATGGACTCAGAAACCCACACTTGAACAATATTCCTAGGCCATCTTGAGATAGAAACAGAAATGAAAAACCTAATACCAAAGAAGAAACTCTAAAACCAGCCTTGACTCCATTAGTACAAGGTTGAGGTTTGAAATTACTGTATACTAGAACTTAGTATTTGCCATATGGTTGCTAGAAAAAAAAGTCATTAGGATCCTATAAAAACCAGCCCTCACTACACTATCCTAGTCATTATACTTCATCCTTAGCAAGTCAAGAATCAGACTGAACAATAAAACCACTTAAGAGTTATCTCCATACTGCTTTCCATAGTGCCTGCACCAATTTACATTCCTACCAACAGCACACAATGGTTCCCTTTTCTCCACATTCTCACCAGCACTTGTTATTTGTTGGCTTTTTGATAACAGCCATTCTGACAAGTATGAGGTTATATCCCACTGTGATTTTGATGTGCATTTCCCTGATGATTAGTGCTTTTGAGCATCTTTTCATGCACCTGTTGGTCATCTGTATGTCTTCTTTGGAAAAATGTTTATTCAGGTCCTCTACCCATTTTTTAATTCGGTAATTTTTTTTGATGTTGAGTTGTATGGGTTCTTTGAATATGTTGAATATTAACTCCTTGTCAGATATAATGTTCGCAAATATCTTCTCCCATTCAGTAGGTGGCCTTTTTGTTTGGTTGATACTTTCCTTCACTGCAGAACAGTTTTTAGTTTGATGCAGTCCCATTAGTTTATTTTTGCTTTTGTTTCCTTTGCCTGAGAGAACAGTATAGAGAGTCCTCAAAACGTTAAAAATAGAACAACCATACAATCCAGCAATTTCACTTCTGGGTATTTAATCCAAAGAAAACAAAAACACTAATTTGGAAAGTTATATGCACCCCTATGTTCATTGCAGCATCATTTGCAATAGCCAAGATATGGAAGCAACCTAAGTGCCCTTCAACAGATAAATGGATGTGGTATATACATATATACAATGGAATATCACTCAGCCATATACAATTTAAAAAAAATGAAATCTTGACATTTGCGACAACATGAATGGACCTAGAGGGTATTATGTTAAGTGAAATAAGTCAGACAGAGAAAGACAAATGCTATATTACTTCATTTGAATACGGAATCTAAAAACCAAAACAAGTGAATGAACATAACTGAACAGAAACAGAGATACAGACACAGAGAATAAACAAGTGGTTGCCTGAGGGGAGAGGGGTGGTGGGGGGAAAGAAATACATGAGGGAGATTAAGAGATACAAAATTTCAGTTACAAAATAAATGAGTCACAGGTATGAAGTGCACAGTGTGTGGAATATAGTCAATAATTATATATTATCTTTTATGGTGACAGATGACAACTAGATTTATATTGGTGATCATTTTGAAATGTATAGAAATAACCAATCACTGTGCTGTTAATCAAGAATTAACATAGTGTTGTAGGTCAATTATACTTCAAAAACAAACAACAAACAAAAAAACTCATAGAAAGAGATCAGATCCATGGGTAAGACAGGCAAGGAATGGGGGGAGAAGGAGCTGAATGAAGGTAGTCAAAAGGTACAAACTTCCAATTATAAGATAAGTAAGTACTAGGGATGCAATGAACAACATGATAAACATAATTAAAACTGCTGTACATTATATAGGAAAGTTGTTAAGAGAGTAAATCCTAAGTGGTTTCATCACAAGGAAAAAATATGTTTTTTCTACTTTTCAACTATTGCATCTATATAAGATGATGAATGTTCACTAAACTTATTGAGGTAATCATTTCATGATGTATGTAAGTCAAATCGTTATGCTGTATACCTTAAAATTACAGTGCTGTATGTCAATTATATCTCAATAAAACTGGAAGAAAAATAAAACAAAACAAAACAAGAGTTAATGTCAACAGCCTCCACCTTATACATTTCAGAACTACTGACTTGAGGGGAGTCATTACAATTTGATATTTAATTTAAAATATTTATATATGAGAGAAGCAGAATTCATATGAAATTAAAGGAAAGACTAGATTTAAGCAGAGTAGAATAGATTAGATGAAAAGTAAAGATGACACTTGGTACTAAGAAGTAACACAGGATACTCGAATTGGTGTTTCTCATATTTTTCTTCTGATAATGACAGTGGACAGTGAATGTATTCCCCAAGCCCTTTGCAAGGAAGAACTCTCTTTGAAATCACATTCTTTCTCTTAAAATAAATTTTTGTAAATTTTACATTCTACAACCAAATACTCTGAGAAAACAGGGCATGTGTGTCCTGTGCCCTGGTATCCCTATAGTGGTTATATAGGTGTAAGAAGGACAGAACTAAAATACACAAATAAGAATTATGAAAAATATCTGATAAAATAGAAAACACAGAAGAGTCAATCTATATTTAATGTATTAGATTCAGACAATATGACTGATCTGTAAGTCACAGTCTTGTAGGGATATCATAATGTCCCTCATATCTAGATTAAGATATCATAATATCATAATGTTCCCTCATCTCTAGATTAAGATAGGAAACGCTATGGTATATTTTGATAAATCCCAGTAATTACCTTGTCATAAAACTCATCATACGCAACTATTATCATTTATGTGATTTCCTCCTTCTCCATGAGTAGGCTTTATAAAGGCAGGTATGTCTGTCTTATTTACCACTGTATCCCCAGTGTCTAATGCAATGACTATAAACAACTGCTTTCAGTGAATCCCCGAGCCCTTGCTAGCCCACCCTTGCTAGTCTTGTGCTAGGACTTTAATAATATATCAAAAAGGAAATAATCCATAATATTTATATTAGGGACAGTAATAATGATTTTTTTCCTTTGCCCTAATACTACATTTTTTTTTTAAGTTTGAAGAAAAATTTACAAAAATTTGAAAGGGACAGAGTTCATATCACAAAAGAGTAAACAGCAAGACACTTTTCCATTCAAAACAAAAGAAGAATATTTCAAAACCTGGAACAATTTTTCAACAAAGTTCGTTTGGATATAATGATCAAAACAAGAAACCATGGGATTTAGAAGATGTAAAATATTTTTAAAAGATAAATAAATTTGAAAATGAAGAAAGATAAACATTATTTTATTAGATGACACAGCTTTGTTAATATGAGATTCGAACATTGAATTTCGGATGGATTTCAGACTATCAAGATAAAACAATGAAGAAAAGAAAGGGGATTGGAAATGTAAATCCAAGTAATTATTCTTTCTCAGTCTTCTTGGAAGAGTATATTATTTGCTTGGGGACAATATAAAATATGAAATATTTTTTGAAATATATTTATGAAAGTAGTTATTTTAAAGTATATCAATGATGATATTAGAAATTTATGGCATTTCTGAGCAAGGTGGCAAAGTACACAAATTTTATCTCTCCCTCAAAATGAAATAATATTAAGAAATATTTCATTTAAAAAACACTGGAAAAGCAGGAAGAATGCCAGGAAAAGCAATAAGGGATTCCTGGAAAATGTATAATAGGTGAGAATAAATTGATGGGGAAATCCAGCATTGCCAGAAGCCCACACCTCACAAAAGAGACAAGGACCTTCCAAACGAGGAATTCTCCCAGCACACTATAGAAATGATGCAAAGAACAGAGATATGAGGGTCTAGGGCTTAGGAAAGGAAAGAGCTGTGGAGATTCTACCAGGTAATTACTGAAAAGCAGAATTTTTGCATCTAATTCCATTTGTCCCCAAGATAATGTTCTAAATAAACTCTGAAGAGGGAGTTCTAATTAAAGATACATTTTGATTGGCCATTAAGGTCAGAAAAGTGGCCAGTATCCTTATAGCTGCTAAAATAAACAGGAAGCCTTCATGTTCAAAAAAAACAAGAGCTACTTGCCCATCCCACCTGGCCACATCCCCTCCCACCCACACATCAGAGATACAACTCTATAATGAAGAAAGAATTCATTGTCTTACAAACAGTTCCTCGCCAGGTAAACAGGGATAAAGAAACAGAGTCATGGAACAACTGGAACTCTCATGTAATACTAATAATGGAAGTGTCGATTGGCACATCCACTTTGGAACCAATTTGGTGAGAACTATATGTTCCTTCTCTCCTCTAATCTGTCCTCCACACTGTTTTAAGAATTGTCTTCCTATTCAAAATATTTTAGAAAAGAAAAGAAAGGAAAACTGAACTTTCACATCCAGTAATGGTAGTTGAATCAGATCAAATCTCCCACTTAGGCCAATTAGAAAAATTTGCTAAAATATAAAATGTATAAAATTATCTACTTGAATGCATGGAGTGTAACATTACAGTGAAGAGTTACATAGCCAAGATCTATGACAGATATATCTTAAAAAGTAAGCCCATCTTTGTGGTTTTTGCCATTTTGTGAGCAGTTGCCATTTCCAGAAGACATAGATGAGAGGTTAAGCAGTACTTTTGAAAACCTCAAGTTGGAAGACAGAATCCGTGAAGGGGTGGAGCCCTAGTAAAGCCCCCACAGTTCACTTTAGAAACTCTAAAGGGAATGGAGTGAGTCAGAAGTAATATAATTCTTGTACAAACTGTAGTCCAATTTTCAGTCATTTGTATGGCGCCAAGAAAAACCATTACTAAATATTCATACTGCTACTTCAACCAGGCACTTTGGCAGAATTAAATAGAGTCTTCTCTGAAGGAAGATACCATCATAGGCCTTAAATTTTTTACAAACAATTTTTCCAATACAATGGCAAAAAATAAAAAATAAATAAATAAACTGGCAAATGAGAAGATCAAGACAGCATGGACAAGAGTAAGTAGAATCAACAGACCATAAAAACAGGATCACTAAAACTATAGATATTTAAATGATCAGATATAGATTTTAAAATAACTATTCTCATCAAATAAATAAAGGATTCAAATTTTAAGCAAAGAATTAAAAACCATAAAAATGGCATAATCTTGAAAGAAAATCAAATAGAAATTTTAACATCGCAAAATACCACAACTGAAATTAAAATCTTTGTGAATGGGTTTAAAAACAGATGAGACACTGGTGAAGTGAGAATTTATTAACTGGAAGATATGCCAGAATATTCATAATGAAGCACAGAGAAAAAACATGAAAATATGGAAGAGGGAGTAAAGAGAGAAGACATCATAACAATTTATATATTATAATTAATTGTAGGACCATGAGAAAAGGATAAAGAAAATAGAGTAGAATCAATATTTGACAAGACGATGGCTAAGAACTTCCTAAAACAGTTAAATACATCAATCCACAGATACAAGAATCCATATAATCCCCATCGCAAAAAAAATGAAAGAAATTCACACCTAGGTATGTCATACTAAAATAACAGAAAAACAAAGAAAAAGAAAAAGTCTCAAGAACAGCAACAGTAAAGAAACAGATAATCTTCAAATGACGTTATGCTAACTGCTCAACAGAAAAGACAGGGGAAATCCAGAAGACAATGGAAGATGCCTTCAAAGTACTAAAAAAAATAGTTGCCACCTTAAAATTCTCCACCTAGTGAAAATAATCTTTAGTAGTGAAGGTAAAGAAGCCATTTTCAGGAAAGCAAAAACTGAAAGACTTTATCCCCAGCAAATATATACTGAAAGAAACACCAAAGAGTGTTTCTTTTTCAGGCAGAAGAAAAATTATCCCAGATGAACGTGAAAAGATGTAAGAGAGAATGAAGAAGAATGAAATACATAAATATATGGTTAAATATAAATATTCATTGGAAAACAACAATTATGTCTCATGAGGTTAAAATATAGATAGAATTTAAAATTCAATAACAGCACATAGTTGAAGAAGTAAAGTCAACAAGTTCTAAAGTGCATGCCTTGTCTGGGAAGAAGGTAAAAGTAAAATTTAACATTAGACTTTGATAAGTAAAGGATGAAAACAGCAATCTATATTATACCTCTAAAAGAAGAGTAAAAGTAATCTAGGGGAAAAAATAAAATAGTGACAATTCCTCAATCCAAAAGAAGGCAAGAGGAGAGGAGAGCAACCATTAAACAGGCAAGAGAAATAGAAAGTGTCAAGTCAGATGATTAAGTCCCAATATACCACAAATTACAATAAATGTAAATGGAGAAAATACATAAACTCCACCTAAAAGACTGTTATTATCAGACTTAACAGTATGCTACTTATAAGAGATACTTCTAAAACATTAAAAAGACAAATAAGTTAAAAATAAAAGAATGGAAAGTTTATGGCATGCAAATGGCAACCAAAAGAAAACTAGTATGGTTATACTAACAAAGACAAAATTGATTTTAAGGTAAAAATCATTGATATGGATGTAAAAGGTACTTCACAGTGATTAAAGTTTTGATCCACCAGTTGGCTATAACAAGTCTAAATGTGTAACACCCAATAATAAAGGAACAGAAAAGAAACTTTTGAACTGACACCATCACTACACCAAAATAAAAGCTAGAATGAAAAAATATAGAAAGGGCACTTTAATCTCTTATGAAGAGTTCCCTGGGTTTCATTGGTTTTGGCCAGAGATATTAAAGAGTGCTGTTTATTAAGATACTAGTGCAGTGTCAGTTGAATGTCTAATAGCCCAGCACAATAAAATGTAAAAAACAATCTAACATTGATTTATTTATCAATGACTGATTGACTGATTGATAAAAGTCTATCATAGAAGTTCTTGCTATATACCTGATACTGTTCCAAGTGCTTTACAAACTCTGTAAGTTGGATACTATTATTGATTCCAATAATAGAAACAATGTATCCACTTACAATAATAGGAAACACAGAAATGATTTAAAAGCTTTCCTAAGATCACATAGCCAGTAAGTGGTAGAAGCTGTATTTCAGCCCATGCACTTTGGCTCCAGATTCCAGAATCTTAACAATTCACTAACGACTAAGCACCCACTCCTTGCCAGGCACTAGGCTAGACTCTTTTATAACTCATAACAATCCTTATAAGGCAGGCATTATTAGCATTTCTGTGTTTCACAGATGAGAAATAAATTAATCAAGGTACCATTTGCCTGTGATCATTCCAGTAGTGAATGGTAGAGGTGGCTTGGATTCTAAGTTCATGTCTGTATGACTGCAAGGTCTACACTCATTCCACTATTCCAGACCCAAAGTTTTGGGGGGAGAGAATTCTCTATGGCATGGAACAAGTTAATTGTCTGCCAGTTAATAAACACTCGTGAGCAGTTACTCTGTGTCACACGCAGCACCAAGTAAGCATTTCCAGAATATTTCCAAATGGTGATTTTAATCCTTACAGTTTAATAAAAATTGGGATACCAGGGCTTTTGAAAATATCCATTCTGAGGGAGAATATCCATTCTGTTCTGCTGATGGGAAATAATCCCTGCTCTCTAACAGTGAGGAGCAGTAGCAGGAGTGTAGAGAATGTGAGATGTAGTCAAGATTGGTAGGTTGGAGCCCAGATCTAGGTTTGAGTGCTGTCCCCTTCGCTTACTCGTTAGGTTTACCTGTCCTCTTTTACCAAACTGGGACAAATTAGAATCTATCTCATTAAACAGCTGTAAGGATCAAGTAAGTAATCTTTGAAAGGGGTTTCAGGATAATATCATGTTCTTTGCATGTTTAGTATATATAAAGGGATTAACATAGTGTTTTGCATATAATAAGTACCCAGTATATATTAATAATTATTACCATTATCATTATCATCATTAATGACCAAACATCAGTATCAACATGGGCAATATTAAAAGTTCAGGCTCGGGAATTCCCTGGTGGTCGAGTAGGTAAGACTCTGTGCTCCCAGTGCAGGGAGCTGGGGTTCGATCCCTGGTTGGGGAACTAGATCTGCATGCATGCTGCAACTAAGAAGTCCGCATGCAGCCACTAAAAGATCATGCATGTCACAAATAAGCCTTATTTACTTACTTAATTTTTTACTTAAAAAATAAAAGTTCAGGCTCATGCCAAAGAGGCCCTAAAATGGAACTACATAATGGGAGTAGGTCTTTAAGGACCACCATAGAGAATGTGAGTGGCCAGAAAATTTGTCCAAAAAAGAAATCTAATTGGGTGAAGTGCTCAATGACAAAGACTCTTTTGGTATAACTTCAGGTAAAAGGAAAAAGGAAAGATTCAATTACAACTTTTTTTTATTCTCCTCTTTAAGAGAGTCTTTGAAGCTCAGGCAAATCTCAATCTAGGCCTTACATGGTGTTAATGAGGCTACTGAAGCTAGAAGTTTAGGAAGAGCCAGAGGGGCTTCTAAGATTTACATTGGGCAGAACTGATAGAAGCCACCAGGGGGAAAAAAAAGCAAAACAAGCAAACAAAAAGACTAGAATGGATTCTGAAGGTGAGAGAGGGGACATGAAAAATTCAAGATTCTCAGAAAATTAGTTTGAGGAAGATTTGTATCAAGGGGAGATGTTTACAGAAAATGAATTTGAGATATTTTCATGACAGTAGCCACAAAGGTGAGATATAATATTAATTGCTGAAATGTATAGACCCTTACTATGTGCCAAGCACAATTCTAAGGAGATATATATTAACATTTTTAGTCACCATAACAAGACTATGAAGAAGGCAGAAGTAAATTACACAGAGGGTTTACATTACAACTCATAAATATATAAAAAGAAAGATGAGGAAAGCCAGGACCCAAGAAGTTATAAAGGGCATATACTTGGATGTTATTTTTAAAATTGTTAAATATTTAAATTTTCCTCTTATTATAATCTTCCTGTAAAAGACGTTTCTTGGATTACTACTAAAAGTGAGCCACACATGGCTGTTACATATGCATCACATCAGTGGTTCTCAAACTTTGATGTCTATCAGAATCACCTGGAGACCCTGACAAAAATCCAGAGGTCTGGGCCCCATTCTACTTCAACAAGCTTGGTCCTCCCCAACTTTTATTAGCTTTCCAAGTGATTCTTGGAAAGTTTGAGAACCACTGGGCTCCATAACATTTGCTGTTGTTATTCACACCACTTCCTGTTAACCCCTAGATTATCAGGGGAAGTTCTGGTAAAGTCTCCTGACTCTCTACTGTCCAAAGGATAAAGCTCAAGCTCCTTTGGAGATATAGGACCTCTTAGAGTATAGGCCAGCCTAAGAATCCAGTCTCACTCCCCATAATTCCCACAATTTTCACTGTCTCCCCCAACCCACAGGAACAGATACTGCAGCCTCAATTACTGTATTACTATTCCCCAGATTTAGCCAGTGCTACTGGATCTTGCTTTGCAAATATGATTCCCTCATCCTGGAAAAACTTTTTCCACTTCTCTGCCTAGAAAATCGTATTAATCCTTCAAGACTGATCTGAAAATACCTTTCCTCTTTCCTAAACTTTTTTTTTCACTTCCTTGTAAGCTAAAGACTTTGAGCGATAATGATGTGTCAGTGCTGGTTCATCAATTGTAACAAATGTGTGGGATGTTGATGGTGGAGGAGGTTGTGAGACTGTGGAGAAAGGGAGTATATGGGAACTCTGTACTTTCTGTTCAATTTTGCTGTGAAGCTAAAACTGCTCTAAAAAAAGAAAGCCTATAATTAATTAATTATGTCAATATGTTGGGTGCATGTATACGAATTACATCATCAGAGTTTATGGAATGCAAAATAGTACATACAGTGAAATTCACATACTGTATATAGTTACTTAGATATTAAATTAAAGAAAAATAGAGTTTAACTTCATTTTTTATATTTTTCTTTACAGTTGTTGAATTTCACAGGAGGAAGAGAAATGAAAGGAAGAACATAGGGCAGAAGGAGGGGAGGAATATGGGAAAGCAATTATGCCACTTTGCTATATATGAGAAATTCACCTCAAAACTCTAAGAACCACTTTTTCAAGGAACAGCTCTCAACCTCCATTTCATTGTTATTATGATGATAGGCTTGAAATACACTTTCTGAGAAGTTAGATTATTTTTGTCCATAAAGACTGCTGTAGTTTGGGCCTAACTAAAAAAAAGTCAGCTTTCTCAATCAAAGAAATACAAACTTCAATATTCATTTCAATCTGCTTACCTCATAGAAAGCACCCACTATCCATTATATGAATACAAGCCAAGAAAATAGTTATAGGCTAGATTGAGTTGGCTCTAAAAATGCCATTGTAAAATTCACAATCTGCTCTGCAGGCCTTCAATTCTACTTATGTAACAATTGTACACACACAGCAGTTTTTCAGTATGTTCAGAGGCAATTAACAGAAATGTTACTAACTTGTGTGTTTGATAAATCTGTTTTAAAGATGTAAAAAACCAGACAGTTTAACATTGTAAAGGTGAATCTTATCCAAGTTCAAACTACAGATAAGATGAATATTAGAAACTGGGTAAAAGAATATTTTACACATTAATTTTCATTAATGTACTATATTGGTATAAGTCATTTTCATTTTTGGTTTACTTTTTTCTCAAAGTAATACATATCTGATCCGTAGCATTTTTAAAACAATCATATGTCTCAAAAATCTATATAATATATGGTAGAGAGAGAATCCATAGATTTGTTTATTCCTGTTTTCCTCTCCTACTTGGAAGGAACAGGGGAAGCTATAATATTTCACAGAGGAATAGTAATATAAATGTGCACATATTTTAGGATATACACAAGAGGTGACTACATACTTCTTAACTTGCACCAAATGAGAGTCGCCAGAGTTTAAAATCATTTCTGTGCAGTGCAGAATTGAGGTAAAGCATTGGGGATTAGCACTTGCACTGACTTTTACCACAGGATTTCTAAACGAGCCATTTGCTTCAAAACA
This sequence comes from Grampus griseus, assembly GCF_964374135.1. NCBI lineage: Eukaryota > Metazoa > Chordata > Mammalia > Artiodactyla > Delphinidae > Grampus > Grampus griseus. The sequence goes on from NC_139018.1 coordinate 54,292,224, forward strand.
CACACTGACAAACAGATTGTCAAGCTTTCACTGTGTCCCCTACAAGATTCTGGCCAACTATCTTGCTGACACAGCTGTCCCACCTGGGGCAAGGGGATGGAGCAAATGACCTCTCTACATGGACCTTCTTCACTCACAACTCTGCAAGCAAGCTAAAATAATGAGAGAAAATGAGGGAGAGTCAAGATTGAAACTTTAATTAAATATATTAGCTTATAAAAAAATATAAGCCAAAGCCATTTAACACAAAATTGGTATTCTAAGAGTGAAATATTTAAAATTAGAAATATAAGACAATATTTTCTTTATTCACAGAGAAAATCAATCACATTGCTTCTTATACTACTCATATATATTTTTTAAAAACACAATGATTCAGGTTATCTGTCTGGGGACATGTCAAAATTAATGGCTTTAAAGAAAAATTATCTGGCCTTTGGAATAGACCCTGGAAGCATCTGCCTTAAATGATGCCATCTAGGGATACCACTGCATGGTGCATGCAGAGCTCTTTGCCTCCTCTCAAACCCATATCACTTGGCCCAAAATTTCCCCTATTAGTCTTTCCACTATAGATAACAGGTTTAAGCAACATGTTGATATTATGTTGATTACCTACAATGTGCCAAGCAATGTGCCAAGTGCTGGTAATTCAAAAAGAATAGGATGTGGGGCCTCCCTGAAGTTGCTGAAAGTATGGTGGGAACAGATAAGTAAAAACAGTTCCGTGTGTAGGAAATCAGATTCAGGTGTGCAAAGACCCTTGGCAGAGGACTGTACATGGTACTCTGCAACAGAAATCACGTCTAACTAACCCAGTACAGTGTCAGGAAAGACACGGAAGCTGGGTATTGACAAACCAGAACAAGAAAGGCATTCTTGGTAGAAGGGGCAGGAAGCAAAAACAAAGAATATCAGGAGAAAGCTGGTGCTCAGAGAGCCACCTGTGTGACTGAACTACAGGCCTAATCATGGAAACATTATGAACTTCTCTTCTCCTGAGACTTTAGAGAGAGCTTAAGGCCCCCTGAAGGCCACTGCTCAAAGAACAAGCAGGGGAAGGACAGCCAGGTTACCTTGGTTTTAGTCCTCTCTGATAACATGCCAATATGCACAGTCCATGGACTTGTCTGACCTTTTCAGTGCAACTCAGGAGGGGTCTTCGCACAAGAAGGTTCAATGAAGAGAGCTGAGAACCTGCAGCTCCAGAGGCACCGAGCATTGGGTCACAGCAACATGAAACAGAGCCTGAGTGCCAAGCTGGAATGGAGTGAGGCAGCACAGGGCCCTGGACAGTCAGAGGGCAGCACAGTAGGACCCAAGCCAACCAGGACAAGCAAGACAGCGTAAAAGGTGACTGGCCCTGTGATGCAGCATAGCTAGCCTCTGGAAACACAACAGCAATCAATCATCAAAATAAAAATAAATAGTAAATCATAAAATAAAGACAGTTGCATTTGGGGTAATTTTATCTCCTTTCTCTTTTCCTCCCTCTTCCTCTTTCTCTTACTGCAAGAGAGAGAGAGGGAAAAAGAGAGAGAAGGAAAGAGAGAGAGAATCAGAATACACAACCCATTTGGAATCAGTGAATAATACATACATACATCACTCAAATAGAAAATTAAACATTTTTATGTCTGGGAAATTCTCAGCTAAATGAGGATTTGAGGACTGAATAAATGAAGCCAGATATATCCACTGCTTTTGTCTTTTAGCACCACCTGTACTACATTTTCCTCTTTTCTTCTCTCCCCCTACTTGTGGCCCAAACCAACCTTTCCCTTTTCTCTTGTCAATATTAAAAAATAAAAAGATGGGCAGGATTCAGGGAAAGAAGGATGCAGATTAAGATGGAAAGAAGTATAGAGATCTAAGAAGACAGTCTGGGTGGGAGGGAGTAAGGACAAATGGAAAGGTTGAGAGAGGAAGAAAAAGGAGGAGCAGTAAAGAGGGAGAAGATGGCAAATAGTGCATCATGGTTTGTTTTGTTTTTAAATATTTTACAATTTTAAGAAATGAAAGTGAGAAAGATGAATTGAATAGTTCAGGATGCAATGATCAACAAATCTCACCTCTCCTCATTTTGCCTAAGTCTAAGTTCAAAGAAATCACAGTCCATTGTGGGATCAACACCTATATCCTTCAATCCTAAAGTAAGACCAAAAATGAGGATGGGGTATAAGTCTCCTTTATATATTAATCCTGAACAAAGACGTGCATTCTTTGATTACTGAATTTAAGTCTGTGAAGTTAACAAGGCATGGTCTGAAATTTTTTATTTCTTAAAATGTTCTAAGGGGGCCCTTAACTAGTTTCCCCAGGAAAGGAAGAATTAGCATTTCATCTGATCATTGTTAAGGTTCTGTCACCTCCCCAGGCTACAAGAGGGATCCCTTTCTTCTCCTTGGCTCATCCTACCAGACTCACACTGTACTCGAACATGCACCTGAGCAGACACCAGGGAGTATAAGGTCTTTTTGCAGGGACCTTTCTCCCCAGCCCACCCCCATGCACTTCAGGGTTCAAGATGCAACTTGATTTGATAACTAAAATTTATTTTGTGCTTACCTCATGCCAGGTACTCATTTCAGTGCACTGTGTACATTATCTCACTTAATCCTCATCATTGTCCCTTGAGGTAGGTAATAATATTTATCCCTCTTGTATAAAGAGGGATAGAGCAAGGCTGTGCACGTGCACAAACACAAGTACACATTCAATTAGTGCACATGTACCTGTGCACATTACCTTACTTGACTACCGGGTCAAATGATCACAGATCCCTTTAGGGTCTACCTTCTTTATAACTCTATCCATATCCCTCCCTTCAACCCTAGTACCTCGCACTCTCTCACTTGAGTTTTTGCACCAGCCTATTCTCTGCCATAATTTGTAAATCCCCCCAGTTTATCCTCTACTCTAAGGCTAGAACAATAAACAATACACAAATTCCAGACTTGTGCTGCCATTATAACCTCCTGAGAGGAAGTAGGTATTCGACAAGTGATTGCTGCCATTTCACATACAAAGTTCATGAATTTCACTCATAAAATCAACAACTTCTCTTTATAATATAAATTGTGCAATTTAAACATGCAAACATTATCTTTCATTCCTTTGTCATTTTTGGTAAGAAACTACTGAAGATAAGCATCAACAGAAAAGGGAGTAAACCAAGAAAAAGAAAGATGTGGCATGCAAGAAATAGTGGATCCAACAAAAAAAGACAAAGGGAAGTAGGAGAATTTCGGTTATGCACCAGAGTAGGGAACAAACTGTTCAGATTATAACAGAAGGACAAAGGACTAGGAGGTGTAGGTCTGCGGGGAGAAAGAAAAAGAAATTGATGGATTATTTAACGTATGAGTATCTAAAAAATTATCAATATAAAAGAAAAAATTAATGATAGATAATACACAGAGAACAAAACAAAAAAAAGCAATTTCATACATGTGGAAAACACGTTATATGCAAAAGGAAACAATTATGATAAACGTCTTGTCTCAGTAGTGAAAAATATATGTGGCTATTAAGTACTTGATAAGTTGCTAGTCAGGATTAAAATGTACTGTAATTATAAAATATACATTGGATTTTGAAGTCTTAGTATGAAAAAATTATGTATAATATCTCATTAATAATTTTATATTGATTACATGTTGAAATGATAATATTTTGGCTATATTGGATTAAATAAAATATCCTATTAAAATTAATTTATCAGGTTTCTTTCCAGTTTTGTAATATGGCTGCTATAAAATTTTTAATTTTATTTGTTGCTCACATGATATTTCTATTGGACGGTGCTACATTAGATGGTTGTCAGTAGCATGAATTTGTCTTCTTTTCCTGTCACAGATGAGACATAACTTTGAGTGTGAAGACTAGTCATAAGAAATCAGATTTCATCAGAGGTGGGGAATTAGAATAGCCATTGTGTTCAAAGTGATAAACAGTCTGAACTGCCACCCAATTCTACAATCCAAACAGCTCTAACACCACGTCTGAGGACAGCCATCACTAATCATTTCATGGCCAGTGGTCTTGAACATTTTTTGCCTCAGGAGGGCATGTGTCAGCACACTTTCATTAACTTGATGGTAATATTTAAATAGTTACACCTAAATAGTTAAAGATGGGCTATCACCAAAGCTCAATGAGACTGCCAACATGAGGATTCAGAAGATGCCTGGATAAAAGGCTAGCTGACAAAGGGCTGCCAATGAATATTAAATTAAAATATTTAGCCTTCCCATTTTTTTTCTGTCAAACTTAAGTCTGTGGACTAATTGGAATCTATACCAAAAATCAGCAAACTTTTAAAATCTTGGTTAATATAATGTCTTCACTGGCTTCAGTTTTTTGAAAGGTAAATAACCCCCACTTTCCCATGTGTAATTACTTCTATTTTCATCTTTTCCTCGAAAGCTTTATACATGTCATTCTTGTGCAACAGCCCAATTTAAATTCCAGCTCCTCATAATTTTTAGGCAATAAGCAAATTCTCATGATCTTCAGTGTTCAGCAAAAGAGAAGAAAAGGCAGCAAAAAGAATGATTTCTTAGTTAGTTTTTCAATCTTTGCATAAGCAAGGCCCATAAAAATCTTATCAATAAATTTAATACAGCAGAAAGAATCTCTTCAGGTAGAGTAGTCAAGCAGGTAATATTTGACTTTTGGTGCGTCTCTCAGTTACTAGCCTCTGCCAGTGATTATTATTATTACTTATTACCAATAATTATAATTAATAATTATAATTAATATTTTGGGTCCTTGAATTGATGCCAACTTCCTCCACCTCAAGGCTTTTCCTTGAGGGCTCTTCCTCCCTCTCAGCCCAACCTTCATCTGTAATCACTTTTTTTTTTCCTTAAATGTCATTTATCAGGAGAAAGTTTTCCTGGGTGCCCTCGTCTTCTCTGGATCATTCAAAACAAGGCTAGCTTCCTTATAATATGTTCTCATAAGCTTGTCATAACTGTATGTTAAATAACTAGTTTGAAACTGGTTATTTAGTCTGTCTCTGCACCTGAATTAGTAGTTCCATGAGCATAAATGTCACTCCTGTCTTGATAAGCTCCTGTGTCTACTGCCCAGCATGGCACCTGGCTTATGGTCAATACTCTATACAAAGTCCTTCTTCACCTTTGTGCCTGCATACCTGCAGGAAGCACAGAAAGTATAAAAAATAGTAAATATTCCATTTGATTCCTACACTGGTATATGAGACATTTTACCACATCACTACCATCATTAAAAACAGATTCTTTTTCTTTTTTTTTTGCTGTATGCGGGCCTCTCACCGTTGTGGCCTCTCCCATTGCAGAGCACAGGCTCCGGACGCACAAGCCCAGCGGCCATGGCTCAGGGGCCCAGCCGCTCCGCGGCATGTGGGATCCTCCCAGCCGGGGCACGAACCCACGTCCCCTGCATCGGCAGGCGGACTCCCAACCACCGCGCCACCAGGGAAGCCCAAGATTCTTAATTAAACTCAGTTAAAGTTAAATACATTATCACTGGTTAAGGCTGAGCAGTGCAGGAATTTTTATTTAATATTATTAGTTTGCAAATAAAATGCATTCATAATTGCATATAATTACAAATATAACCAGACTGGCTAACTTTGCATCAGAAATTGAGTTAAATGTTTCACTGACAAGTCTTATTCTTACGGTTGTTTGATCATCTCCAAGTAAATAAACCCAGTGCTCTGGTACCCAGAGCTAGCATATTTCCCTCAGTCACCACTAAGGGCACACTAGCATGAAGTTCAAGGAATGAATCAACCCATTAAGTGTTAAATAACTTTTCTAATTATTTTCAAACTCAAAAATTTCAATCTTTCAGAATATAATCAACCAAGAGGAAAGAAAATGCTGCATGAAAAAAAGTTAATTCAATCATAATGTACGATTGGAAAAGAAAATAAGTATCTCTCAGCTTGGAAAAATGATGGTGATAACTAAAATCAATCTATTTCATTATTTAATGCATTCCATTATAAGTTAGGTGTGTGTTACATTTACTTCTAGATAGAATAATTGATCTTTCTTGAATTTGAAATATACTCACTCATTAAGAAAAAACTAATTAACTAGTTTGAGCCTGTTGATAACTTTGCACATTAATATATTCTCCCTTAAAATTCCCTCACTTAATATCTCTCACTAGTAAAAATACTCAGAAGTGTACATTTTTCATTTAAAATGGCAGCCCACTTAACTTTATTCTTTAAAAAATTCAAACTCTATCAATTATATATACATTTGTAGTTCCTGAATATTTGATTGTTAAGCATCATCTGATTATCCTTCTCTTGAGCCTCTTTTCTGGCCACTCTCACTGAGAGAACACTCCACTCTCCAGGAGCAATAACTTTTTCTCAGTTTCTTGAACATGCCATAATCCCTCTTACCTTGGGCCTTTGCCCTTTACTAGAAAGTTATTCTATTCTATGCCTTGTTATTTCCTATTCCTTCTTTGGTTTGAGTTTAGCTCAGGTGTCCCTTTGTTAAGGAAGCCATTTGTGCCCTTCAACTAAGTCATTATCCCAGGTTTTGTGCACTCAAGACTGCAAGCCTTCTCCTACAAAGTATGTAGGACTATAATTTTTTTTTTTTTTTTTTTTTTTTTAGTACGCGGGCCTCTCACTGTTGTGGCCTCTCCCGTTGCGGAGCACCGGCTCCGGATGCGCAGCCTCAGCGGCCATGGCTCACGGGCCTAGCCGCTCCGGGCATGTGGGATCCTCCCGGACCGGGGCACGAACCCGTGTCCCCTGCATCGGCAGGCGTACTCTCAACCACTGCGCCACCAGTGAAGCCCAGGACTATAAATTTTAAAATAATTATTAATGGTTGTTTAGCATCTATCTCCAAAGAATCACTCATGTAAAATTACTAATTAAGAATCACTAAATTGGGGCTTCCCTGGTGGCACAGTGGTTAAGAATCCACCTGCCAACGCAGGGGACATGGGTTTGAGCCCTGGTCTAGAAAGATCCCACATGCCATGAAGCAACTAAGCCCATGAGCCACAACTACTGAGCCTGCGCTCTAGAGCCCGCGAGAAACAACTACTGAAGCCCGTATGCCTAGAGCCTGTGCTCTGCAACAAGAGAAGCCACGCAATGAGAAGGTTGTGCACTGCAATGAATAGTACCTCCTGCTCGCCGCAACTAGAGAAAGCCAGCACGCAGCAACGAAGACACAATGCAGCCAAAAATAAATTAATTAATTAAATAAATTTATTAAAAATAGTAATGATAATTTATTTTTTAAAAAAAGAATCACTAAATTAACATGCCATCCCTTCTCCTGGAGTTGCTCACCCTAAACTTTATAGAGACTAGGTGCAAGTAACAAAGCCTAAATTGGAACACTGAGTTTCCAGAAGAAATGTTTAACTCATACGTATAATACCCTATATAATGAAACCTAGCATTTCAAACTCTTTAGCTCTTTCAATGCACAGCTGATCTAAAAACATCAAGCAGGCCACCCCCAAGTTCTCATAATAAGTCAAGTGTCCAGGCTAGTAGGCCACTGCTGCCCTCACCAATCCTCTGTCTCAACCCTTCTCGTTGTCCACCTTACAGCGGACAAAAAGAACATGCTACCAGTCAGTCACCTAGTTATCCTCTGAGGAGGGAGATATTCCATCCTGATTCAGAAAGCACTTCTTTCTTTCTCTCCAAAATCTTCTTACTTCTATGCAAAGAGTGTTATGCTGCTCATTTGAGATAGTTACCACTCCAGCTCATCCTAAGAACAGCCACAGATGGTGATCAAGATCTCATAATGGGACAAAGAATAATACCTTCCCCCAAATGGAGGAACAAAGTAAATCTGACACAGGTGTATTCACCTGGAGTTACTCTGTCACTGGGTAGGAACTGTGTAGTGAAAGCAATACCAAACAGAAATGAGGCCTTAAACTCTAGTTCTGATTATGCCATTAGCTATGAAAACTCAAATCATTAACCTCCCTTTGCCTCTTCATCTCTTCTGAAAAGTAAAAGAGATGAGCTAAACGACTATTTAGGCTTTTTCCAGGTTTGTGGTTCTACTTTAATTCTTAAAACTGAAATACAAACAAGTTGCTTCCTCAGTCCCTACACATTTAGCTAACACCAGTTCTTCAGCAGGCTTGTTATATCTGCAGTGTTACATTTAGCTTGTTTTTGGTGGCTTCATTTAACAGTGTAGCTTGTCAGGAACACTTGCATATTTACATTGTAATCGTCTTTTGCAGCAATTATGACATCAATAGAACTATTATTATTTCAATTCCACCATAACATCATATAGAATTAGCTAGCTTTAAAGATAAAATTTTTATGAGACATACTCAAGCTACTGCACAAAGTAGCAGTTTTTCCAGATATAAAGGGTTGAGACTTTTAAAAACCATTTTGGTTTTATAAGACTAAGGAACATTGACAGACACCAGACTCTGGTGTCAGTGTAGGAAGAGTATGTCTACTTAAATGCGCTTATGGAAAAAAAAATAACACATATATCATAGTCTACTTGGCTGCTCTACGACTGCAAAATGGTTTAGCCTATTCATGCTTCTTTGGGCCAAAATTATGAAGCTCTAAAGCAAAAAATATATATGAAATTATCATATTCGACTAAATTAATATTAAGTGACGAAAACAATAGTCACAAATTGACATTTTAGATTTGTGAATAAATTTTTCTGAGTCTGGATATCCTAAAATTCTAGCTCAAATACTCTTTCATAAGTTTTTTGTCACAGAAAAAAAAGGTGTATGTGTGTGTGTGTGTGTGTGTCTGTATTCTATCTCTGTGATGTGGTCTTTCTTGTACCAAGTCAGAGGAGTTAGTGAGGGGAGAAACAAGGATCTCTGAAATGGCAATGTTACTAAAGAAGAGATTATGGAGATATGGAAGGGAGAAATAAAGAGCTGGAGAGTTTTAGGACATTTGCAGTGAAGAAGCTTGGAGATTTAGGAAACAGTCACTTGCTGAGAAATGGTGAGGAGTGGCAAATTTATCTGGACTTTATTATTGCGATCTCACTTTGGCAAGCTTCAAGAGACTAAGTGAATATTTTAAATTGCTTTTCAGAATATTTATCCATTGGTCTGGTTTTATTCTTGATGCCTACTATCTCAAGGGTAGGTCTTAAATCTGCTTAGATTTATCAGTTTTATATTTTACAAAGTAATAAAAACCAGTTACTAAAAGGCTAAGAGTTCCATAATACAGTAAGTTTTTGGAAGGATGTTATTGTTCATCTCACCTCACATTCCTAGTTATTAGCCAGGTTAGGTGTTTAATAAACATTTATAGAAGATGAATGAATGAGTGGTTTCCAGATTCACACACACTAGAAAAGTCAATTATACAGATAATTTAAGCAAAACAAAAACTCTAAATAATTTTTTCTCTATTATATCAAAGTTTAGATAAAACTTACTCTAGGTCTGAATTACTGCAGATAATTTCCTCAATTCTTTATTTCACTTGTTATGACTTAAGCCAATGTTTCCATTAAATAATTTATGTGCAAAAGATTTGTTAGATGACAGAATTCACTCACAAATGATGACTTTGTCTATCAGCTGGCTTTAAATTCTTCTGCTTCAAACATACAGAATGGGTTAAGCTCAAGTCAAGCAGTAGGTCCCTGACAGAATCAAACAGCACAATTTTGTTTACATCTGATGCTGGTTTGCCCCTGAGTCACAGTAACTTTCTGCCAAAGACAGGGGACATTTTGCATCTTTATCATAATTTCAGGAATTACTTCATGACTTGAAGTTAGTACTAAGTTAGTATTAAGAAGTCACTTAAAGGAAAGATATTCACCATGGCAACAATCTGACAAAGAGTAGGTTTCAAAGGTATAAACGCATAATTTATCCTACCTTCTACCACTTTACCCACATGATCAATACATACACACTCAGCTGAAATGCAAAGTAAGCAAACTTTACCTGTGATGTCCACCCGGGGTCAACCTTACCTTCACCTGTTCCCTCCTCCTACTTCTTCCCCAGAGACTTAGTGCCCTCATTATTTGACTGCCTCCCCCACTTAGATGGCAACTGGAGAGAAACAGATACCAGTATTGATACATTCATCCCAGCTGAGGCTGTTAGCTAAGAATAGTTTAATACACTTGGAATTATCAGAGGTTGTTTGTGTTTTAACCCAAAGTAGTTATTCACCATGGGGATGATATGTTGGTAGCTGGGGTGCATTTTGACACTTTTAGGTCACATTATCCCTCCTTTACTTATATCCAGGATATTGTTATATATATATATATATATATATATATATATATATATATATATATACCCTATCTATCTCTCTGCTACCAACACAGTATGACAAGAAGTTATTCATTCATTTAAAATACCCAAAATATCTCAAGAGTAATCACATACCTACCACAACCTCATAATTCAGAATGAGAGTAAGAACAATAAAAATTAGTGGTTTATTTTCTATTTTACTCTAAGTAATTGAAAGTTTATTAATCTCCAGTACGAACATAAATGTTACTACATCAGGATGTGTTCTAACAAAAAATTGAAACTGATTTCTAGTCACATAGATTAATTATACATTAATATATGCCAAAAAACTTGGAAACAATCTTGTCTTTTACTGTTTATTAATGATTTCCCTAAACTTTTATTTATACTATTAATTTGCTTGTTTATTCCAATAAACTGGAAAGTTTATTCCAACTTTCACAAAAAAACAAACTTTGGCCTGGTTTCTGTCTGAATATTCCAAATTTTTTAAGCTCAAAATAATCTTTTTAGCAATTAATGTGCATTTTTTCCAGAGCAAAGTTTATGTCAAAAATGCTTATACTTTGAAACCAAAATGAAATGTCTTTTTTCCTTTTAGGTTTTACTGGAACTGCCTAACTTTACTACCATCTTAATAAGAGTTTAAATATTGATTTTTTTTTTTTTTTTTTTTTTTTTTTTGCATTCAAACTCAACTACAGCCATCCCAACTGTCTACTCCAAAAAGAAGGCCAAATGATAATGCAATTTCTAAGGGAATTGCACAGAGCCTGGGCAGGGAGGTCAGACTTTAAATAACCTTGCTAAAGTTTCTTTAATTTTCTCCTTGGCTTTCCTTACAGCTGCCAGATTGAGGGGAAGAAAAGTAGTTCTATGTTTACAAGATAATGGCCAAATTATTTGAGTGCCCTGATAATTACATAGCTTGACATGTATTTTCATTTTTTATCTTGTAATATTACTTTTTATTCTGCTTGGGGTTTTGTTTTTTTGTTTTTTTTCTGAAACCACAATCCTTTTAACTGGGATTGGGAATTAGAGTTTTCTTGCCAGACAAGTAACACATATATCAAACTGATCAGGTCTTGACCTAGATCAGTGGTCCCCAACCCCCAGGCCATGGACTGATAACAGTCCGTGGCCTGTTAGGAACCAGGCTGTCAGCAGGAGGTGAGTGGCGGGTGAGCAAGCAAAGCTCCATCTGTATTTACAGCCGCTCCCCATTGCTCGCATTACCGCCTGAGCTCTGCCTCCTGTCAGATCAGCTGCGTCACTAGATTCTCATAGGAGCTCAAACCCTACTGTGAACTGTGCATGCAAGGGATCCAGGTTGCGTGCTCCTTAGGAGAATCTAATGCCTGATGATCTGAGGTGGAGCTGAGGAGGTGATGCTAGTGCTGGGGAGCAGCTGCAAATACAGATTATCATTAGAACAACGATATGACTGCACAGAGACCACAATAAATCAACTGCTTGCAGACTCATATCAAAACCCTATCAGTGAGTGGCAAGTGAAAACAAGCTAAGGGCTCCCACTGATTCTGCATTATGGTGTGTTGTAAAATTATTTCATTATATATTACAATGTAATAATAATAGAAATAAAGTGCACAATAAATATAATGTACTTGAATCATCTCAAAACCATCTCCCTACCCCCAGTCCATAGAAAAAGTGTCTTCCAAGAAAACAGTCCCTGGGACCACTGACCTAGATGTCTATTTTTGAAACCTTATTCCAGTAGACTTCTGAGAGCATGGGTGATGATAGATAGTCAAATCAAATCTTCTAGTCAAATTTCCTTCACTTAGAGTCCACTAACCCCTCCCCCCAACTATCTTACATTCAAGCTTATCCTTTTATCCCACAGCCATGAAGTAAAATTTTATTCAACTTGCAAATAAATTTTCCACTTTGAATAATAGAAAGTAAACAGTACAGTGAGAAGGGTAGCTTTTGGATCCTCTGGCCAAATCCAGGCTTATTATAATGTCTTAAGATTATAATTCATTGGGCCAACATCTCTACTAGGTGAAAACTGTCTTTAAGTGCACCCAAAAATTCAATCTTATCATCTTTCCATCATTTTAACTGGACTAGTAATAGCAATCATTCATATATATATATATATATATATATATATATATATATATATATATATGTACATTTACATTTATAGAGTGAGCCCTAGTGCCATTTCTGAAGGCCTTGTGAATATTCAGTTCCATAGCAATATTCAGAAATAATAGAATCATGTTGAGGTATTAAATGAAACTCAAAATGCCAGATGAATTGCATAATTCCTCTTGTTAGTAACTTTTGCTACTCTAGTAAATAACCTTAACAGGAAGATAAGTGAACCAGTAATGGCCTCCAGAACTAGGAAAGACAGGAGCAGAGAGATGTAACCTAGGGAAGTAATCTCAAAAGAAAAACATTTATTTTGAAGCAATAAGTTAAAGAAATTATTTTCATTGAAATAAATTACTAGAAATTAGCTATAATTTCAAAATGAAGTTCTCATTTTTAAAAAAATGATGTGATTAGAATATACAATGGAGATAATCTCCAGTTTCTAGATTCTATGATCATGGATTCCTCAGTGTCAGATATCCCATATGACAGTATGATGAAATGATTTAAAGTAAAAAAGTTAAGTTTTTAATTTCTAAAATTATATATGCCCCTAAACAGGGTTATAGAGAATTTTTAATACATCACAACTATCAAATTCCCAAAGCCAGTCATATTTCTATCAGTCTGATAGTCATTTCCATGATTACCCTGATGCATGGCTCAATACAGTAAACATATCACTCGACTTTTATTTCATTTCCACTATAAAAACATAAATAAAGATTCAATATATACATATGCTATCTCTAGGAAGTTGAGTAAAACATTAAAAATCCACATTCAAAAACAGGATAGGATATGCTCTATGCTTCAGTGTTTGTACATTTCTAAAGAAATAATGTCCTGGCCCAGTTTTTTATTTAAAATTAGCAAAGTACATGGTAATGAAAAGAAGGCATTTCTCCCTATTTCTCCCTCTTATACCTTTCATTAAGTAATTCTTCAGCTGATGTTCTATATATATATATATATATATATATCTCCTTTGTATTAGTCCTTCAGAATAAATGTTCTAATTCTTCCAGGAATTTTATAAAGTGAAAAAAATACCTATTTCAACCTCCTCAAAAAGAACAGCTTCTAAATATAATTATTTTCATGCATTTTGCTTATCATTTCGAAGTCACAATAGTAATGTTTGTAGATTCAAAGATATTCTCTTTTAAAAATGAAATGGAGGCTATCTTCAATTCCAGTTGCAAATTGCTGAGGAATTTAACTTTGTTTCATTAATATTCCCTCTTAAAAGTAATTCTAATTCACAGCAGAGAGCTAAGCTAAGGTCAGCAATTATGATGGCAGAGTAGCAGAGACTATTAATGACAGGCAATATTGCAGCTGCCTTAACGCCCAGTGACAGGAGTTCATGTCAGGCTGTTAAAGAGATCTAAAGGCAAACAGTCTGCAGCAAGCAGCTTTCTAAAATCATCTGCTTGCGCATTCTATTTCACAGTGCCAAGAACTTATGATGAAGATATGCACAGCCCTGAGGAATGGAGAAAACTTTTCCCGGCCAATAAATAAGCAAATAAATAAAACCCTCAACTGAATTGCTATTCAGTTCACTGGGAGAGTATCTTTTTGAAGTGAAGAGGATATTTGGGTATAAAATCAAGATAAGAAGATTAGGGGACTAAGAAGAGTTGGATAGAATCATGGTACCTGCGTCCACAGAGACAGTCTTTACGTCTTTTCAGGAAGAGTCAAATGCATATTCAACTTAATACTATTCACCATGATTAGTACTGGGGGATCTGTTTAATACAAGAGACTGCAACATTTCCCAGTATGCAAAAGGTGAAGCATCTTCATGTCATCTTTTTTTGCACCTCAGTTTCCTCATCTGTCAGTGAAAACACTTCTTACCTTCCCAAAGTAAAAGTTAAAGCATTAAACAAATATCTGATATAGCAGCATCGTACTTTTCCCAAGTATCCTTAATCATTTATATAAACCATGAACTCAGAAATATTTCCCAAAGTCCCCAAGTATAAGAAACAACAAAAACAGTGAGAGCAGCTAAAAATGAAACAATTGAAGTGATGTTGTATCTATCAATTTCACTAATCAGGAAAAAATAGTTATCACCCCCTGGCAGCTGTTAATCATTTTAGTTATTTAAAACCAAGTCCAGATTCCTTTGGTATGCTCCAAGATGGCGGTCCACGTGGTGCGGCGCGGCATTCTCTGGGCGCGGAAAGTGTCGCTGCCTCAGCTCTCCCTGACAGGTAAAAGATGCCTACTTTCTGCAGCATATGTGGACAGCCACAAATGGGAAGCAAGAGAAAAAGAAGATTGTCACCTTGCTGATCTGGCATCTTTAATGGATAAAATATATGAGAGAAAGCTGCCTGTTAGTTCTTTAACAATATCACGGTTTGTGGACAACATTTCATCTTGAGAAGAGATAGACCATGCAGAGTATTACCTGTACAAATTTCGACACAGCCCCAACTGCTGGTACCTGAGAGACTGGACTATCCACACCTGGATTAGGCAGTGTCTAAAATATGGTGCACAAGACAAGGCCTTATATACCCTTGTAAATAAGGTCCAATATGGTATTTTTCCAGATAACTATACATTTAATTTACTGATGGATCATTTCATAAAGGAAGAAAATTACAAAGATGCTCTGTCTGTGGTTTTTGAGATCATGCTGCAAGAAGCTTTTGAGGTTCCCTCCACCCAACTCCTCTCCCTCTACGTTTTATACTACTGCCTGGCAAAGAAGACAGACTTCAGTTGGGAAGAGGAGAGGAACTTCGGTGCATCCCTGTTACTCCCAGGCCTAAAGCAGAAGAATTCGGTGGGGTTGAGTTCCCAGTTGTACGGCTATGCGCTTCTTGGGAAGGTGGAATTGCAGCAAGGGCTGCGGGCTGTGTACCATAACATGCCCCTGCTGTGGCAGCCAGGGTACCTCAACAGAGCCCTTCAAGTAATGGAGAAGGTGGCCTCCTCCCCAGAAGACGGAAAGCTGTGTAGAGAAGCGCTCGATGTGCTGGACAGAGCGCTGAAGGCAGCTCTGACCGCTCCGGCCCAGGGGTCTTCAGAGGACCAGCCCCAAGAAGGTGAGAAGACCCAGAGGTCAGAAGAACTGGTGGAGCAGCTGGATGTGGAAGAAACTGAACAGTCCAAGCTTCCCCGTTACCTGGAACGATTTGAGGCCTTACATTCTAAGCTACAGGCTCTGGGCAAAGTTGAGTCAGAAAGCCTTCTGACCCTGACCACCCAGCTTGTCAAGGAACAGCTCCCTACCTGTGAAGCAGAAGACATCGCTGCCTACGAGCAGAAGCTGCAGCAGTGGCATCTGGATTGGGTACATTTGATTCAGAGGGAAAAGGAGCAGAGGGAGAGGGCCAAGCAGGCGCAGGAGGCTCGAAGAGCAGCAGAGGCATCTGCCTAATTAGGGGCCACAGGAACTTCACAAGAGCCCATCTCAGGATCCACAGTGACCATGAGGGCAGCCTCAGTGTCCTGCATCCACCTTCTCCTGTTCTTAAAGCAGACCCCCTAAGGTACAGAAGCCACGCTGTTCACATGTCAAGCCATGTGACCACCCACCCGGATGCCAAGAAGACTGGAACCATGAAAGTGGCAAATGGTCAGACTGAAGCCACTAGCTAAATACCTTAAATAAGGACTCTCGACGCTTATAGTGGAGTTCTTGGGGGATAGGGATCAATTCTGAAGACTGAAAATCCCTGATACCTAGCGATGGTGGTGGGAGAAGCCGTGACTGAAGAATCTGGTCTCAAGCACAAGCTTTTGAATGGTCTGTGTGTCCCCAGCCGAGGCCACCTGCAGGTCCTGAGACCTTGTCCCCTAGTCTCCTCTCGCGTGCAAGCTCTCAGCCTGAGCTGGGTATGGGATGCCCGCACATCCCCACTTTCCCCTCCCAGACCTGAACTGGGAGAAGTTCAGTACAGGAGCAAACACAAGACCTACTGGCTCTCAAATTTCAGGGACCCCCGGTGGCATTTTTAGCATGTGAGGGCTTTTGAGGAGAGAGCTAGCCCTAGCTCTGAAGCTTCCGTGGCTTGACTCCCCATCATGTTGCGGTAACTTTCTTACAAAGCATTGTCTCAGCCCCTCATCAAGTAGGTAAAGTGAGCCTTCTGTGTACACACATGAACACACATACAATTTGTGAACACAAGTTTCAGTTAGAAATTGGAGAAAATGAGAGATGGGTTGGGGCTTGCAGTGCGTAGAAGACATGAATGATTGTAAAACTGTCAGGAGGTGGAAATTTTCTCTCTGGGGTTTCTCTGTGGAAGGGGTCAGTGGCCGCTCTTGCTTGCTGTGTAATTTTGCCCTTATGTGTAGTGGTGTACTTTTATGCAGGATTGTGCTTTTGTATCAATAACCTGTGGAAATAAATGTTCTAGGATCGTTAAAAAAAAAAAAAAAAAAAAAAAAAAAAAAACCAAGTCCATCAGCAAAGCCACAAAGGATAGAAAAAGGAGGAGGTCAGGGGAGAGGATGAGGAGAAGAGAGAAGAGAAAAAAGGAATAAAAGAAAATGAAAGAAGAAAAGGATGTGTAATAAAATCGCAAGCTGAATGAAAATACAAACATAAAGCTGATGAGGTCAAGGTCTAGATTATCGTCCAGGCTTAGACTGTGGCCCTAACTTTGTCACCCAACACACAGGCATGTGTCCTAGATCACAGTGGCATGACTCAGCAAGAGAATATGGATGGTCTAGTACACTGACTTTCCCAATTGTTTTGACCATGAACCAGAGCTTCTTGGTTGATTTTTATTGCCAGAATGAAACAAAGATTTTACAAAACAACATTAAGCCTGACCAAATGTGATAGCCTCTAATATTATCTGTCAGGTTGAATGTGTGAAATTGCCTTTTGTTTGGTGAAAGATAGTAAAATATTGGCAATTTCACTTAATTCCAATAAACTGATATTTAAACTACTGTGTTTTTCCCTTTTAAAATGTTGTTCAAGACCCATTAAATTGGTTTCAAAAGTTACTAATGGGTCATAACTCATGGTTTGAGTCTAAGACACACCAGGCAATTACTACGGCAAAATACTTTCAAATGGAGCAATCTGAATTCAGTATCAGCTTAAAAGACTAGGATAAGCCATATAATAAGGATGTTAAAAGGAATAGGTGGAGGATGAATATACAAGCAGAAAATAGGGAGTGCAGTCATAACATTACCAAGTTTCATTCTAACTGCTAAGCCAGAAATCACCAAATTAGTGAAAGATCTTGAGCATCTAGCACAGAGTAAGTACTCAGAAATGTTTTATTGAACAAAGAGGGTCACAAAGGGGGTGATTGGTATTCTCTTCCCTTTCCCATGTGGCTTCTAAAACTAGAGGATCCCTAACTCTCATGTGCTTTAGATGCAGCATGTTAGCATGGTAACATAGACTATTGGGTCAAACAGGTATTACAACACAGTCCCAGGTCTCAAGAATACAAAAACATTCTTATGATACAAAATATTTTTAAAAAAGCTTAGTGCTTAGTTCCCAGGAGCCAGCTGAGGTTGGTCCTGAAAACAGGCCTTTCTTGAGAATATGCAAGGTTTGATCAACCCAGGCCTGGGGAGTTAACTCTTGGCTGTCCATAGACTATAAAAAGTTACAGGTATATATTGTAAGTCTTACAGTAACCAATAAAATAATAAAAACAAAAGTAATCAATAAGCCAGTAATGGAGGTAGAATTGAATACTAAGGAATATTGAATAAAAATATAGATTGTATGGACACTACCCCAGACATAATGGGATTATCCCACATACTTTCTTTCTGTCAACCACCTACTCTCTTTTTTTTTTTTTGGCGGTACGCGGGCCTCTCACCGCTGCGGCCTCTCCCGCTGCGGAGGACAGGCCCCGGACGCACAGGCCCAGCGACCATGGCTCACGGGCCCAGCCGCTCCGCGGCACGTGGGATCCTCCCGGACCGGGGCACGAACCCACGTCCCCCGCATCTGCAGGCGGACCCCCCCAACCACTGCGCCACCAGGGAAGCCCTCAACCACTTACTCTCTTCATCCTCTTTCCTATTCAGCTTAGATTTCATTGCCTATTATCTTACTAATATCTTCACCTCAGCCCTTAGTCAATGTACTTCCTGAAAAAACTACAACCCTGAATCAATTATTCCAACTATATACCTCCATGTTTAGACATAGCCAGCTGAAATCTGCTGGGGGAAAAAATTACATAGCCATGCACATTAATACTATTTAAATGGATGCTCTTAAAAATAACCCTCAGCCTTTTTGGTAGCCATGAAAATGTGCCACTCAGTCTCCTGCTGTGAGAAGCATAACTGACTGATGTCCCTAGTTTCTGGGTTCTGAATCCACCACAATGTTTATGCCTAAGCCACATTTCCTAAGAGCTGCTCCCAGCCAATGAGTAAGCACACCGGGGATACTGATACAGGGACACTAACCCATTCCTGTGAGATGTGGCACACTTTTGGCATGCAGCTTTGGCATGAGGATTCTGCATCAGCCTGCCCAAAACTTTCTAAGAACTATGTTACAATCTAAGACTCTTCCTACCTGACTCTCCTTCCTTTCCTCTCCTGCGCAGTGGTTAGATCTGCATGTTGACCTGAAGACTCTCCCCATGTTCCTTGGCTCACTTCTCATTTTTTCTTCACAAATATTTTTCTCCAATAAATATCTTATACTTCTAATCTCATTTTGGCATTTCCTTCTCAGAGTACCCAAACTAACACAGCCTTCTTCCAAAATAATAATAGCTGACATTTGGTGAATATTGTTAATTACTTAAAACAGTGCCTGGCACATAGCAAGACTATATAAATGTTAAATAAAATAAATTAATAAGTTGATTTTTAAATATCCTACTTCAGCCTAAGTGTATTTGTAATAATTGAAGATATGATGTGTTTCGTGTAATTCTCAAACCACCATATTCAATAGTTATATTAGTATCCCTATTTTAGAATTGAAGAAAACTGAGCCTTAAGTGGTTTGCCCAACTTCATAAACTAGTAAATGACAGAGCCCACATTCAAACAAAGGTATTAATAATGTGATTTTAGCTCCTGTGCATTTAATCATTATGATTAATCAAGCTCTTCCTTTCCACCATAGCCAAACTTCTCAAAATATTGTCTCTATTTCCTTACTATCCACTACCCATGAACCAACAAGTTGGTTCTGCTCCAACCACTCTATTAAAATTACTCTTCCCAAGACCAATGCCTCATTTTCCAATGCAATGTACATTTCACCCTCTATCTAACTTGATCTTGCTGCAGCATTCAACAACATTGGGTACTCTTTTTCTTGAGATATTTTCTTCCCTGGTTCAAGTGACTTTTATTCCCTGTTGCTCCTCTACCATCTGGGAGCATCCACCTGCTTCACTGACTTCTCAGCCTTGACATCTCTCTTGAATGTCAGTATTTCCTCAGATACCTGTCCATTACTCCCTTCCATGGCTTCAATCACTATCTTGTATTTATTCTTCCCATATCTATATATCCAGCCCAAATCTTGCTCTTGATCTCAGATCCATATAAACAGAGGTCTACAGGATATTGCACTTCACTGAGCCATTGGTACTTCACACTTGGAGAGCACCAAAGGAAATCATCTCCTCAAAAACCTGCTGCAGCTCCAGCTAACTCCAATCTCATTAACTCATATTATCCTTATCACAGTTGCTTAATCCAGAAGTTGGGATATCATCTTTATTACCTTGCTCTCTTTCGTCACCCAGACACAGTTACTATAAACCTCAAACTACCTTCCAAATTCATCTAATGCTCTCCATTTCCACTCTACTATCCTCATTCATGTCACTGCCATCTCCTGACTGGATTATTGCAACAGATTGTTGGTATCCTGATTCTACTCTTGTCCCAATCCAATCTATTTACTAATCAGTTCTGATAGTGACTATTAATACATGCAAACATAATTATCAAATAATCAAATAAGTTATGCTATATAAAGCCCATGCTGTCCCTGATCTTTCCTTAGTTATCTCTTACCACTTTCCCACCCTACATGCTATATTCCAGCAATATTGAGTTGTCTTCAGTCTCCTGAACTCATTGCGCTCTCCTTTTCTGGAATTTTATGCATACTGTTCTCTCTGACTCAAAACACTCTTCTCCTTATTCATCCCCCACATTTCGCCTGGGTAAATTCTCCACATCCTTTAGACCTTCACTTAGAAAATCTTTCTGGAAAGTTATACCTAACACCCAGACAAGAATTGTTTCCTAAGCACAATTTCCAAGATTTTCCCAGGAACTGTTCCCAATATTTCCCTAACATAATCACATTCTCTATTTTAATAATATTTCTTACTACCTTCCATATTGAATCACCATTCTAGAATGTCAAGAATCATCTCTTGGAACCTGGTACCTGGGACAATGCCTAGCATAGCACAAGTGCTTGATAAATATTTGTTGTGAAAATGAGGTACATGAATGTTTATAGAACATGTTTCCAAAATGCAAAAATTAGAACTAGACAGGCAAATCACCAATAGAGGTATTAAATTTTACTTCTAAAGCCACAGAGGAGAATTCAACATATCCTAAAAAGCATAAATTTTAATAGTAGAATTTAACAAAGATAAGCTAAGTGCTCCTCACACTCCACTTCCCTTCCCTTGCAAATAATATCTGCTTAGAAATAATTTCAATCTTGCTAAACAACTGCTTTATAAAGGGGAAATCAAAGTGGAGATTATGAACTATAGGCTTTCCCACATAAAAACTTCAGTTTTGAGTTTTTAAGCATAAAAGACCCTGAAGGTAGGCATCAAATTCCAATTCTTCCAAGAACATAAAAAGCTGAAAATGGTATCACTTCAAGCTAACAAATAAGAAAAATCCAGATAAACTAAAATTCCATGTTCTCATTGTCATTTGTTTTTAGGTATTTTTTAATTTCTTCTTTGACTTCTTCAGTGATCTCTTGGTTATTTAGCAGTGCAGTTTAGCCTCCATGTATTTGTGTTTTTTACTGGTTTTTTTTCCTGTAATTGATATCTAATCTCATAACACTGTGGCCAGAAAAGATGCTTGATATGATTTCAATTTTCTTAAATTTTCCAAGGCTTGATTTGTGACCCAAGAGGTGATTTATTCTGGAGAACGTTCCATGTGCACTTGAGAAGAAAGTGTATTCTTCCACTTTCGGGTGGAATGTCCTATAAATATCAATTAAGTCTCTCTGGTCTATTGTGTCATTTGTAGCTTGTGTTTCCTTGTTTATTTTCTGTCTGGATGATCTATCTGTTGGTGTAAGTGAGGTGTTAAAGTCCCGCACTATTATTGTGTCACTGTCGATTTCTCATTTTATGGCTGTTAGCATTTGACTTATTTATTGAGGTGCTCCTACGTTGGGTACATAAATATTTATAATTGTTATATTTTCTCCTTGGATTGATCCCTGATCATTATGTAGTGTCCTTCCTTAACTCTTGTAACAGTCTTTATTTTAAAGTCTATTTTATGATTATCGATATCATTTTCTTAATTGATTTGGGTTTTTGTACGTCTTTTTCTTCTCTTGTGTTTCCCGCTTAGAGAAGTTCCTTTAGCATTTGTTGTAAAGCTGGTGTGGTGGTGCTGAATTCTTGTAGCTTCTGCTTGTCTATAAAGCTTTTGATTTCTCCATCAGTACTGAATGAGATCCTTGTTGGGTAAAGTAATCTTGGTTGTAGGTTTTTCCCTTTCATCACTTTAAATATATCCTGCCTCTCCCTTCTGGCTTGCACAGTTTCTGCTGAAAGATCAGCTGTTAACTTTATGGGGATTCCCTTGTATGCTATTTGTTGCTTTTCCCTTGCTGCATTTAATATTTTTTCTTTGTATTTAATTTTTTTTTTTGTTTTTGTGGTACGCGGGCCTCCCACTGCTGTGACCTCTCCCATTGCGGAGCACAGGCTCCGGACATGCAGGCTCAGCGGCCATGGCTCATGGGCCCAGCCGCTCTGCGGCATGTGGGATCTTCCCGGACCGGGGCACGAACCCGTGTCCCCTGCATCGGCAGGCGGACTCGCAACCACTGCGCCACTAGGGAAGTCCTGTATTTAATTTTTGATCATTTGATTAATATGTGTCTCGGCATGTTTCTCTCTGGGTTTATCCTGTATGGGACTCTCTGTGCTTCCTGGACTCTATTGACTATTTCCTTTCCCATATTAGGGAAGTTTTCAACTATAATCTCTTCAAATATTTTCTCAGACCCTTTCTTTTTCTCTTCTTCTTCTGGAACCCCTATAATTCAGATGTTGGTGCGTTTAATGTTGTCCCAGAGGTCACTGAGACTGTCCTCAATTCTTTTCATTCTTCTTTCTTGTTTTTTATTTTCCTCGATTTTTTTTTTGAATTTTATTTTATTTATTTTTTTATACAGCAGGTTCTTATTAGTTATCCATTTTATACATATTAGTGTATATATGTCAATCCCAATCTCCCAATTCATCACACCACCACCCCATTCTTTTTTCTTTATTCTGCTCCCCGGCAATTATTTCCACCATTTTATCTTCCAGCTCACTTATCTGTTCTTCTGCCTCAGTTATTCTGTTATTGATTCCTTCTAGTGTATTTTTAATTATATTTATTGTGTTGTTTTTCAGTTTGTTTGTTTGCTCTTTGTTTCTTCTAGATCCTTGTTAAAGGTTTCTTGTATATTCTCCATTCTGTTTCCAAGATTTTGGATCATCTTTACAATCATTACTCTGAATTCTTTTTCAAGTAGGTTGCCTATTTCATCTTCATTTATTTGGTCTTGTAGGTTTTTACCTTGCTCCTTCATCTGTAACATACTTTCTTGTCGTTTGATTTTTATTTTTTGATGGGTGGGGCTGTATTGCTGTATTACTGGTTGTTTGGCCTGCGGTGTCCTGCATTGGAGTTTTCAGGTAGTTGGGTAGAGCCAGGTCTTGGTGCCGAGATGAGGACCTCCAGGAAGCCTCACTCTGATTAATATTCCCTGGGGTCTGAGGTTCTTTGTTAGTCCAGTGGTTTGGACTTGGAGCTCCCACCACAGGAGCTCAGGCCCAACCTCCAGCCTGGGAACCAAGATCCCACAAGCCACGTGGAGTGGCAAAAAAAAAAAAAAGAAAGAAAAGAAGGAGCAGTGCAATAACAAAGAATAAAAAATAAAATAAAATTAGAAAGATAAAAAATATATTAGGAAAAATAAAAATATAATTGAAACAATGCAACAAGGTAAAGCACAACAGAAAAAAGAAAAACAAGGAGGGGAATAAGTCAAAAGGATCAGAACAATAATAAAGTATAAAGAATAAAATAAAATTAGAAAAATAAAATATTTATTAGAAAAAATAAAAATATAAATGAGTGAACAACAACAAGGTAAAACAGAACCCCAACCTAAAAGAAGAAAAAAGAAAAAAAAAGGCCTTGGCTATGGGGGGGCAGAGATTAGGCAGAGGGTGGAACTTAGTTAGGGGTGGGGTTTAGGGTGGGGCAGGGCCTAGTCTCAGGACCCACACAGCCGGAAAAGGACTTGGGGGCGGGGTCTAGGCAGGGCTACATTCAAGTGTGGGTTGGGGCCTCTGCTTCCAACCTGTGTGAAGAGGAGATGCAGCACATCCGTGGGTGGGGGGCCTCCAGAGTGTGAAGTCCTGGAATTTTGAGGTAAGGCCCTCGGTGAGGGTGTGTGGGTGGGGTTTAGGCCTAGCACGTTGGAGGGTGTCTCAGAGGGGGTCCCCGAGTATAGAGGTACGACCCTGGGCCTGGGTGCAGGGGTGGGGCTTGGGTTCTGCACGGTAGGAGGGAGGCTCCAAGGGCAGAGGATTAGGAATGGGAGCCCAACAGGCTCCCTGGTGCCTAAGTGGACAGGGAAAGCACTGGCCATGTTCCCTTCCATTCCTCCATGCCGCCCCCCAGGGTCTCCCACAGGGTCTCCCCCATCACCACTGAAACCTAACCATGGGTGGGTCCCGCTGGGTGTAGGAACTCCTCACCTCCCCCAGCTGCCCCTCAGGGGTGCTGGTCCCATAGGTCCAGCCTTTACTTTTGCTCCCCCTTCCCTCCCTCCCACTCCCTCAGGACCCACGTGGCTGGAGGGGGCCTCGGTGGGCAGAGGATCAGGCCCGGGATCTCAGCAGGCTCCCGAGGACCCAAGTGGGCAGGGGAAACCTGGCCACGCTCCCTTTTGATCCTCTGCCCTCCCAGTGGTCCACCAGTTTCCCCCTTTGGGCAGGGGATCCCTTCCCCTCCCGCAGCTGCCCCTCGGGGCACCGGTCCCACCTCCACTTCTCCTCCCCCTCCACTCTCCTCCATGCCCCACATCCTACCCAGTCACTGGGGGTTTCCTCCCATCCCCTTAGGTGTCTGTGGTCCCCCACCGGTGTCTGGTAGGTGCCCTAGTTGTGTGGAGACGTGAATTCTGTGTCCTCCTAGTCAGCCATCTTGACTCCACCACCCCATAATAACTTTAGATGGAGTATAACCTATAAAAATATTGAAACACTATGTTGTACACCTGATATATAATATATTATAAATCAACTATACTTCAGTATAAAATACTGTGGTATATCCATAGAATGAAATATTACTCTGTAATAAAAAAGAACTACTGAGTTATGTAATAACTTGACTGAATCTCAAAGACATTAGGCTAAGTGAAAGAAACTAGTCTCAAAACATTATGTACTGTATGCTTCCATTTATATGACATTCTCAGGAACTCAAAGTTACTGTGACCATGAACAGATCAGTGGTTATTCAGAGATCAGAAGTGGAAGGAAGATGTGGCTACAAAGGGATAGCACAAAAACATTTTTTGGAGTGATGGAACTGTTCTGTATCATGAAAATATTGGTGGTTACAGGAATCAATATATGTGCTAAAATTCATAAAACTGTGCACTAAGACTATATTCACAAAATGGTTACATAATTAAAAATAAAAGGGAAAATGAACCAAAGAGATATGAGGGCAGCAGACCTTTTACATATCTTCATTGTGTTTGTTTTGGTTTTTTGTTATAATTCAGGAGTTTTAAAATTTTCTTTTACAAATATTAGCCCTACATATATCCAGAGAAAACCATAATTCAAAAAGACACATGCACCCCAATATTCACTGCAGCACTATTTACAATAGCCAGGTCATGGAAGCAAACTAAGCGTCCATCATCAGACAAATGGATAAAAAAGATGTGGTACATATATACAATGGAATATTAGTCAGCCATAAAAAGGAACAAAATTGGGTCATTTGTAGAAACGTGGATGGACTTAGAGACTTCATACAGAGTGAAGTAAGTCAGAAAGAGAAAAACAAATATTGTATATTAACGCATATATGTGGAATCTAGAAAAATGGTACAGATGAATGGCTTGCAAGGCAGAAATAGAGACACAGATGTAGAGAACAAATGTATGGACACCAACAGGGGAAAGGCGGGGGTTGGATGAATGGGGTGATTGGGATTGACATATATACACTAATATGTATAAAATAGATAACTAATGAGAACCTTCTATATAGCACAGGGAACTCCACTTCACTGTACAGTAGAAACTAATACAACATTGTAAAACAACTATACCCCAATAAAAATTAATTAATTAATTTAATTTCATTAAATAATAGAAAAATAAAAATATTAGCAGTGGTTATTAACATGTGGCCTCCAGACCAGCAGCATCAACATTACCTGGACTTAAATTCTTATGCCGCACCCCAGACCTGCTGAATCAGAAACTCTGGAGACCCAATACAGAAATATGTTTTAACAAGTTTTCCTTGTGATTCTGATGCACATTAAAGTTTAAGAACCACTGTCTATAGAGAGGTTTCTCTCAAGCTTGGTACTATTAACATTGTGGTCTAGGTGATTCTGTCTTTTGCGGGGACAAAGGGGACTGTCTTGTGCTTTGCAGGATGTTTAGCAGTATCCTGGGCTTCTAACCACTAAACAGCAGTAGCAAACCCCCACCACCCATCATGATAATCAAAAATATCTCCAGGTATTGCCAAATGTCTCCAAGGGAGAAAAATTGCCCCTGGTCAAGAACCACTGCCCTAGAGTAAAACCCTGTTTACAAAAGTTATGATTTTTCATCCCAAGTCTCAATGCACATCCATTTTTTTCATTGGCTTCCCATTTCCACATATCCTCTCTTCTGGGCACAACTGTCCATAAGTCATTAATTGTTTTATACCACAGTAAATTTAAGTTTCATGAGCTAATAATAAGCTCTGTTAGAAGTGGATGTGAATTAAACAAAAGCTATAATTTAGAGTTAATCTCCTAATTATTTGTAGTAAGTGTTCTCTCAGTAAAAAATTAATTAGGTCCATGATGGAAGGGACTGACTTTAAAAAGCCTAGAAATACAAATGTTGAGGTTTTGTTTTCCTAAACATTCAGGGGAAAGGCATATTATATAAACATTCAGTATCTCAAAATATTGCTGGTACTGCCACTTTGCAGGGTAAAATTAACTACCCAGATAAATTCAGGCATATTCTACTCAAAAGTTCAATTCCAACCTTCTGTGGACAAACCTGCAGTCAGTCATCTCTTAATCCTGCCCTCTCATTCAGTCCACTTTTTGCCATTTTACTGACAGAAGGATTATGAGACACTTTATCAAGTGCCTTAATAATATAAAGGTACAATATACCTATGAAATCCTCTATCAATCTCATAACCATATTAGTATAAAAATGAGACTATTAAATGTTAAAAGTATTAAAAAAGAGAAAGACTATTTCGATGTGATTTATACTGTCCTCATGTGTATTTATCTTTTACTTCCTAACAGTTTCCTGAGCATAAGGAGCATATTAATTATCAATTTCTTTGCATCCCCAATAGCTCCCAGCATGGTGATTTGCATATGACTGGTACTCACAATACTTATAGAAAGAATTATCTAGACCTAATGTTTTCAATTCCTTGACTCCCACTCACTTTATGATTCAAAAATTTCCCCCTTATTCCATTGGAACAACTATTTCCAAGGTCCTTAATAACTTCTGTGTTCACTCATTAATTCAAAAATTTGAGCACCTACTCAAGTGCCCCAAACTATTCTAGGAACTAGGTATACAGTAGTGAACAAGGCAAAGTCCCTCTCTTCATGGAACTTATACTCTAGTGGGGGAGACAGGCTTTAAGTATAAATAATTTCATACAATGCTAAGTACTATGAAAAAAATAAAAACAGTATAGGGATAGAAAGTAAACAGAGAATACTAATTTAGATAACATAATCAGAGAAATTCTCTCGAAGGAGGAGAAACTACACCTGAGCCCTAAGTGATAAAAAGAAGTCATCCATTTGATAATCTGAAGGAAGAGCACCCCAGGGAGTAAAAACCACCTAGAGAAAGACCCAAATGCCAGAAGGAAAGTTGTAAACCAGAGAGAGACCTGTAAGATGAGAGGACAGAAAAGTAGATAACAACATATATGATCTTATGGGCCATGGTAAGAGGGATGAATTTTATTCTATTTGCAATGGATAGCCATTAGATGTTAAGTAGGGTGAACATATACTTTATTGTCCAAAATATACTTTAAGAATGAAAGTGGGGCTCTAATTTTTGGTTCCTCCTGTAAGGAGCTTTGAAGTCACCACTCCGTCCTAAGAAATAAAAAGCTGAACACACTGAACAATCAACAATTCTTATAGATCCTGGATCTGTAAGAGAGGGAAGGACACAGGGCAAACCGCTGCCCTCGATACTGGAGAGACAGGCAAATACAGGGAGTCTTGGTTTCAAGAGAGGAAACCTCAGTGAGAACCAATGCCAGAGTAGCAAAACCTGAACTGTAATTGAAAAATTGCTGATGGCTGAGTGTGGACAAATCTAAGAGTTAAAAAGTCCAGAAGGACCCCATCATGGGGACTGCACCCACAATATGTGAGATTCACCTCCAGGAGCTCCACCAGATTCCCACAGTGAATATTAGAGAAAAATCCTCTCTGGCTTCAATAGAGGAAAGGGGAAAACGAAACATTCTATGAAATACCCCAGAGCATTCTGTTCTTATCAAGGCCTGCCCTAAGGGGAAACTAATTTACCAGAGTCCAGCCTGCTAGGGGTTTATCAGAACTAGGGAACTAGGGAAGGGAAATACCTAACTCCAGTCCACTCTAGCCATCCTGTCCCACCTAAGGAGAGAGAAAAAACTGAGAAATATTTACAGAGTTCACAGTCCAGAGTCAAAGGCTCATTAAAAGACCAAGATTTAATCATAGGACTACAGAATACTTCCCCTCTACCAACACCTCACCACCACATTACTAAAAGCAAATTTTTGGCCATTCTTTTTACCTGGCACATCATGCCCAGCTATCAAGAAAAGAATTACAAGGCATACCAAAAGTCAAAAAGCACAATTTGAAGAGACAGAACAAGCATTAGAACCAAACATGGGAAGTATGTTGGAATTATCAGACCAGGAATTTTAAACAGCTATGATTAATATGCTCTGGGCTCTAATGGATAAAGTAAACAGCACTCAAGAACAGATGGGCAATGTAAGCAGAGAGATGGAAATCCTAAGAACTAAAAGAAATGCTAAAGATTAAAAAAACACTGTAATAGAGTTATGTGATCTGATTCTCCCTTTAGAAGACAAAATCTGGCTATTCTGTGGGAAGTGAAGAATAAGGAGACAAGAACAGGAATGAGGAAACAGGAGACTATTTTGGTCTAGTCACATGAGAATTATATGAGAGAAGTTAGACAAATTTGTAACAAAGGTATAATTTTTTAAATGATGAAATTCAGGAAATATTTTGAAGAAAAGCCAACACAACTTGCTGGTGAATTGGAAATAACTCACACATTTTTGGCTTAGTCAAATAGATGAATGGTGGAGATTTTAATGTACATGGGAAAGACCAGAGAAAAGCAGATTTTGCAGATTTGGAAGGAAAGGGAATCAAGAGCTCTGTCCTGGACATGATAATTTTGAGGTAACGGTTGGACATCTAGGTTTAAGTGTCAAGGAGAATTGAATGTGGACCTCAGAGAAAAAGTTGGGACCAAAGACATATTTCGGCTGCATTACAAGTGGTATTTAAAGCCAAGGGCCCAGAATCTAGCAGTTAAGCAGTTTAAATTTAGAGATCAGGAAGAAAAGAAGTGAGCAAAAGATATAAGTGCAGAAAGCAATGAGGTAGGAGGAAAACTTGAATAATCTGGTATTGAGGAAGCAAAGAGAAATGTTTTAGGAAAGTATGTCAAATTCTGCTGGGACTTTCACTTTAAATGAAAATAGAGAATTCTTTATTCAATATGACAAAGTATTATTATGGTCATTTGAGACCATAATAATAGTTTCAATAGACTGGTGGGAATGAAAGACCAATTGTGCAATTCAAAAAAAAATGTGCTATGAAAAGGATCAGTGATAAAGGGAAGTAGTTGAGAAGAACAAGCATTCAAGGGTTTTGGTTCTTTTTTCCTTTTAGGTGGATGATATTAAGGCTTATGCTTCTGACAAAAGATAGAAATTCATAATTCAAAATACAGAGATGTCTGCAGGAAAAGTCTTTGAATAGCAAGAGATGTACAGCCTAAGTGTAAATGACAGAATTCTTTCCCTGTTTCTTCTTTCTCAACATGACAACTTCAGTAAGCACTTGACAGCTGACCATACCTTCTTCTTGAGAAACAGCCCTCTCTTAGATTCCATGCCTCCACCCTTCTTGATTTGCTTTCTCCCTCTCAACCATGTCTTTTCAGTGTCCTTCTTGGCCAACCTCCAAAAACTGGATTTCATCCTGAGCTCTCTCATCTACTTTGTCTATACTCATTGGTGCTCTCATTGAGTCCCATGCCCTTAAATACATCCTATATGCTCCCAGCTCCCAAATATACCTCCTTACTTCTGAATTTGCCCCTAAGCTTCTGATTCCTATAGGCAACTGCCCACTCTACTTAGATATCTAATAGGCCTCTCTAACTTACATTGTCTGACTCCTTTTTTTTTTTTAACATTATCCAACTCTTGAGTCCCCTCATGCCTCCTACTCCCAACAAATGCATTCCTTCCCATCACAGGAAATAGCATCATTATTCACCCAGGCCAAGAGCCTAAGAGCTGCCCTTGACTTCTTTCCTTTATCTCCTATATCCAATCAATCATCTCAATATCTCCAGTATATATGTTCAAGCCATCAGTTCCCATCCACTGCCATGATCTCATCTAAATCACCACTACTTTTTGCCTGAGCCTCTATTATAACGTCCTATCTTGTTTCCCTGCCTCCATTCTTCCCCCACCATCTTGAAAATTATTCTCCACATAGTATTCACTTAAAGCAAAAAGTGTATCAGATCACTCCCCTACTTAAAACATTCATAACTTCCCACTGCTCTTAGAATAACATTTAAATTTCCCATCTTGGACCACAAGGCACTATGTAACTTGATGCCTCTTTTCCTCTCCAAGATTACCTGATTCCTCTCCCTCTCTTATTTTACTTCAGATACATCGATTTGCTTTATGCTCCTCAAATATCCAAATTCATTCTCTCCTTTGAGTTTTTGAAAATGCTGTTCCTTCTTCCCCTGGTCTCTGCACAGCTCACTCTTTCTCATTCTCCCAGATTCAATTCAAATTTATCTCCTCAGAAAGCCCTCTCCTTCCTAACCACCCTATCTTATGCCCTCACCACATGAACGGACTCTCCACTCAGCTTATTTTCCTTATAAGACCTGCCATAATCTGATTATTTTTTTGATTCATTACTTTACCGATTTCTGTTTTTCCCCACTTACCTCTCTTGGACCCTGCTCTTTCAACAGCATCCAGACCAATGCCTGGGACAATCTGATATTCAATAACCATTTGCTGAAATTAATGAATAAACAAATTAACAAACTTGTAAAATAAATTGCTTTTGGAAAACTCATGACTGATCAGTTCCTTCTAATTGCTCAAACTGATTATTTACCTATTTTATCATGATAATAATCCATGTCAAGCTCAACAATCTGTGGATCTCAGAGTCTACTGTTTATCTTTTAGAAAATCGGGATATTTATTCATAATTTGCTTTCTGTTCATTTCCATTATATAGCCCACAAAATGAAGACCAATTGAAAATTGGTAATTGCGGTGATATTTTATCTTCAGATCCTTTCAGCTCATATATTTCATCTCGGTTTGGACATACTTCATCTGGGCTTGGAGACCTGAACTTACTGAAAGAAAATGTATGTTCCCCATCTCCTCACCTTCTTGAGACTTCAGTTTCTTCTTAACACTGTATATTCTCCCCTTTCCAATTTTAAGATTTCTCCCGATGTAAAATGAAAGTTCAATTGGAACTGCATCACTCTGTATCTAATTTATCTGTGACCATTACATGATCTTCAGCAGAACCACTGTCTTCCCTCCTTAATCTTCAAATCCAAATCAGAAGTTTAATATTTCTCTAGCATTTGCATGGAATTTATTTTAATCTGAGCTTTAGCTACCCTAAAAACAAACCTGTTTTGCACCTTATCATGTCTTTCCTTTCATTATATATATAAAAGATATATATTCCATTATAAATATGTGTATGTCTCTCTATATATATCATCCATTATATATATCCTCCATTTTATATATTTTTGTCTTTCATTATGTATATGTATATATACATATATGTATATCTTATTTATTGTAGGTAGATAGTTAGATTGGTCTATCTTTTAGATTTGTACCAAAAATTAATTATCTGGTGTCCTTACAATGGCTTCTATAGGTCCTCTCTTTTTCCCTCTTTTTATATTTATTTTCTCTTAAAGTAAGAACAAACTTTTAGAACCCCTTTTCTCTTTTAAGCAACAATTTGCTTAGAATCTCAGATCAAAGGATTGTACTTAGTTTTCCTATGAATTTGCTTTTTAAATTTTCCCTAAACTTCCAGAAATGTTTCATTAGTCTAAAATTCCCTTGCCTTTTTCCATAGCATAAGCCCCACCTTAAAAAAAAAAAAAAAAGCAATACCTTGTAGCTGACAATTCTTTTTTTTTTTTTTTTTTTTTTTGCGGTACATGGGCCTCTCACTGTTGTGGCCTCTCCCATTGCGGAGCACAGGCTCTGGACGCGCAGGCTCAGCGGCCATGGCTCACGGGCCCAGCCACTCTGCGGCATGTGGGATCTTCCCGGACCAGGGCACGAACCCGTGTCCCCTGCATCGGCAGGCAGACTCTCAACCACTGCGCCACCAGGGAAGCCCATAGCTGACAATTCTACCCCAAGCAAAAATGATACTCTCAGAAACAAGAATATATTACAATGAGATCTACATTGCTCTGCCGGTCAAGATAGGAGACACCTTATGTTACTAGGGAGTAGATACTACTATAGTGTAGAAAGACAAAACAAGACAGAAACAGAAAAACCTTTTCTTGTTTCAGTTTTGCCAGGAGGCTGGTGAATTCATGCCATTGTCTGGTTCCCATGACTTATAAACATAAACTCAACTACTAGAAGTCTCCTCTCAAGAGAGTAATTGGGACACTGGTTTCCCACACCCAAAGAAGAGAAATCCTCCTACTATCTTCCCTCCTCTCTGGAGGAATAAAATCTAAACACTTGTTATAAATTTCCTGGCACAGGAGTGGCCTCCATGCTCTCTTAAGAAAAGGGCATATTCCATTTTCCTCCAAACAAATTTCAGGGTCTTGCATTCCCTACAGTCCCAGATACTTCTTCTTGGTATCTTGCATCCTTAGAGAAATTCCAGTATCAAAGAGGCAGGTGTTATTACTTCCTGGTCTAGAATTCCTTGAGCATATTAAGCTTCACTCAAAGCAGAACTCTATCCTTAGTCTCCATATGTGTTCCACTAGACAATTACTTCAGAGTTCTATTTTAGAATCTTGTGACCCCCATAACATTTGCTATCATCTGACATCTGACATGTTTTTGTCCCCAAAGTTTTTCATTGCTTCATTTTTTAAATTTCTCAACCTATTATAACCTGTACTAATTCATAAGCAGCAGGAACTCTTCTTTCTGCCACCTTGTTCCTCATAGTAATGGAATATATCTCTAGCCTTCCACATCAGGCTATTGTTCCTCTATTATCTTTAAGCAGGACCAAGTGAGTTTTGAGCATTTCAACATAATCCTTAGTTGTTGTTGTTCCCTTTCTACCACAAAGAGTAATAACAATAAAGCTCTTTACTGGTGTTTTTTGTTTTGTTTTGCTTTGTTTGCTTCTCCACCTTCAAATTTGCTTTTGTAACTCTAGATTCTGTCTTATAAAGTCCTCCACTGTGACAGATAAGAAGTCATTAAGTCCAAGGTCTGCTACAAACATCTATTGTTCAAATAAATTCTGCCCTCCTTCAAATCCCTGGGCAGGGTTAAGGGTTATTCCACACAAGGAAGCATTCCATCAGTCCAATTTGTAATCCGAGCTTTATTTTTCTGTATTTGTCCCATTTGACTCATTTTTAATGTGCTTCATTCTCATACAGTCAAAACCTCATAAATTCCAGCCATATTTCCCAAAGGGACCGACCAAGTGTGCATTTCCCTACTTAAAATAACTGTGGCCACCCTGAAAATCATCTAATGAGTCATAAACTCATTAGAGCTCAAAAACTCATAATGTCCAAGATGATCAGTGTGAAATTTCCAGCTTAGCTTCCTCAAGTCTGTCCAAATTTTCTATAATCACTACTGTAGCTTTTTCAGTCATCCAGGGGAGACTCCCAAAAAGCTCTTGATGTTGACTCACTGTCTACAACTTTCAGAAGGTATTCTTTATTGTTTCATGGTCCTGGACAAACTCCAGGTCAGTTTATTAAATTTTCTCTCTGAGATCTCATCCCTTATAATTTGTTTTAGCTCTCAGTCACAAGGAATAACTAAACCCTCTCTTTAGAAGGGGCCAAGAATGCATGTGTTTTCTTTTACCTTTTCACAGCTATGTACCCTGACATCTAATGTCTTCCTCTCTCTCCCCAAAATAATTTCTCCCTTTCTCCAGCTAAAGGCAATCTCACCCCTCCTTTTCCTTCCACTGTCCCATAGTTCCTCTTATGACTGCCAGACCTATAACTATTTTGTAGCTGATTCTATTCTTCCCAAGTTTCTAAGCAAATCTGAGTCCTGGAGGCAGTGTGCTCCATACATATTTCAGGTATCCTTTTTAGCTCTCAGTTTGTAATAATGCCATAGAATTTCTTTCCTCTACCTCAACCTAAGAAAATGACCTAGACTCAATATAATTAAGGCTAATATTCGTTTTATATATTCTTTGATATATCACCCTCAAGTATTGGCTCCTGAAATGCCCTGGCTAACAAATAACTCCTTTTGAAAGAAAAATAGAAACAAGCATGTCAATTATCTTATTTTTATGAAAATATTTGACATTAAGATTTGAATTTTGTCCTAAGATACAATCAAACAACATGCTGAGAGCAATTTCTCTTTTTTTATGGTGAGAAATTATTGAAAACCTTGTGCATTCATCTGGCAAATCTTTATTTAAATGCCCCCTAAGGTGTACCAAGCACAGCATTAAATGCTTGAAAACACAGATGTGCAAGTCACTGGCCCAGCCCTCAAGACACAGATAAATAAACAGGTAGTGGCAATTTACAATGGTAAACGTTATGATGGGTGAATGCAAGATGTCACAGAAGCAGTGAAGAGGCACATCCTACTTAGATTGAGCTGGTGTTGTTTTGAGGCAAAATGAGCATTGACTGGGAAAGTATTCTTAGAGAAGTTGGAATCTCTAAGAGCTAATAAGATAAGAAGGCATCAGACAGATGAAGTAGCAACAGGAAGGCAGTCATAAAAAATGTTCTCCAGAGATAGAAGAACACATGCAAAATCCTAGAAGAAGAGAGATGAAGAAAACAATAGCAAAGATCAATGAAACTAAAAGCTGGTTCTTTGAGAAGATAAAAAAAATTGATAAATCTTTAGCCAGACTCATCAAGACAAAAAGGGAGAGGACTCAAATTGATAAAATTAGAAATGAAAAAGGAAAAGTTACAATGACACCACAGAAATACAAAGGATCATAAGAGACTACTATCAGCAACTCTACACCAATAAAATGAATAACCTGGAAGAAATGGACAAATTCCTAGAAAGGTACAACCTTAAAAGATTGAACGAGGAAGAAATAGAAAATATGAACAGACCAATCACAAGTACTGAAATTGAAACTGTGATTTAAAAATTCCAACAAGCAGACGTCTAGGACCAGATGGTTTCACAGCTGAATTCTATCAAACATTTAGAGAAGAGTTAACACCAATCCTTCTCAAACTATTCCAAAATATTGAAGAGGAAGGAACACTAGCAAGCTCATTCTACGAGGCCACTATCACCTTGATGCCAAAACCAGACAAAGACATCACAAAAAAAGATAATTACAGGCCAATATCACTGATGAACATAGACGAAAAATCCTCAACAAAATACTAGCAAACTGAATCCAACAACACATTAAAAGGATCATACACCATGACCAAGTGGGATTTATCCTAGGAATGCAAGGATTCTTCAACATATGTAAATCAATCAATGTGATACACCATATTAACAAACTGAAGAATAAAAACCATATGATCATATCAATAGATGTAGAAAAGCTTGACAAAATTCAACACACATTTATGATAAAAACTCTCCACAAAGTGAGCAAACCTACCTCAACATATAAAGGCCATATACAACAAACCTACAGCAAACATCATTCTCAATGGTGAAAAACCAAAAGCATTTCCTCTAAGATAAGGAACAAGACAAGGATGTCCACTTTTGCCACTTTTATTCAACATAGTTTGGAAGTCCTCACCATGGCAATCAAAAAACAAAGAAATAAAAGGAATACAAATTGGAAGAGAAGAATTAAAACTGTCACTGTTTTCAGATGACATACTATACATAGAAAATCCTAAAGAGGCTACTAGAAAACTACTAGAGCTCATCAATGAATTTGGTAAAGTTGCAGGATACAAAATTAATACACAGAAATCACTTGCATTCTTATGAACTAACAACAAAAGAACAGAAAGAGAAATTAAGGAAACAATCT
The DNA here is from genome assembly GCF_964374135.1 of Grampus griseus. Lineage (NCBI taxonomy): Eukaryota > Metazoa > Chordata > Mammalia > Artiodactyla > Delphinidae > Grampus > Grampus griseus. The sequence continues at coordinate 54,328,715 of NC_139018.1, forward strand.
TCATTTATCATCACACCAAAAAGAAAAAAATACCTAAGAATAAACCTACCAAGAAGGAAAAAGACCTGTACTCAGAAAACTATAAAACACTGATGAAAGAAATCAAAGATGACACAAACAAATGGAGAGATATACCATGTTCTTGGATTGGAAGGATCAATATGTTTAAAATGACTATACTACCCAAAGCAATCTACAGATTCAATGCAATACCTATCAAATTACCAAGGCATTTTTCACATAATTAGAACAAAAAATTTTACAATTTGTATGGAAACACAAAAGACCCAGAATAGCCAAAGCTATCTTGAGAAAGGAAAATGGAGCTGGAGGAATCAGGCTCCCTGACTTCAGAAACTTCAGACTATACTACAAAGCTACAGTCATCAAAAGAGTATGGTACTGGCACAAAAACAGAAACATAGATCAATGGAACAGGATAGAAAATCCAGAGACAAACCCACGAACCTATGGTCACTTAATCTATGACAAAGGAGACAAGAATATACAATGGAGAAAAGACAGTCTCTTCAATAAGTGGTGCTGGGAAAACTAGACAGCTGCATGTAAAAGAATGAAATTAGGACATTCTCTAACACCATATACAAAAATAAACTCAAAATGGATTAAAGACCTAAATGTAATACTGGATACTATAAAACTCTTCGAGGAAACATAGGCATAACACTCTGACATAAATCACAGCAAGATCTTTTTTGATCCAGCTTCTACAGTAATGAAAATAAAAACAAAACAAAAAACGCAAATGGAACCTAATTAAGCTTAAAAGCTTTTGCACAGCAAAGGAAACCATGAACAAAACAAAAAGACAACCTACAGAATGGGAGAAAATACTTGCAAACGAAGCAACCAACAAGGGATTCATCTCCAAAATATACAAACAGCACATATAGCTCAATATCAAAAAAACAAACAACCCAATCAAAAAATGGGCGGAAGATCTAAATAGACATTTCTCCAGACACACAGATGGCCAAGAGGCATATGAAAAGCTGCTCAACATCACTAATTATTAGAGAAATTCAAATCAAAACTACAGTGAGGTATCACCTCACACTGGTCAGATGGCCATCATCAAAAAATCTAGAAACAATAAATGCTGGAGAGGGTGTGGAGAAAAGGGAACCCTCCTGCACAGTTGGTGGGAATGTAAATTGGTACAGCCAATATGGAGAACAGTATGGAGGTTCCTTAAAAATCAAAATAAAGCTGCCATATGATCCAGCAATCCAACTTCTGGGCATGTATCTGGAGAAAACCATAATTCAAAAAGATACATGCATCCCAATATTCACTGCATCACTATTTACAACAGCCAGGACATGGAAGGAACCTAAATGTCAATTGACAGAGGAATGGATAAAGAAAATATGGTACATATATACAATGGAAAATTACTCAGCCATAAAATGAACAAAACTGGGTCATTTGTAGAGATGTGGATGGACCTAGAGTCTGACATACAGAGTGAAGTAAGTCAGACAGAGAAAGATGAATATCATATCAGTTATATGTGGAATCTCAAAAAAGGGTACAAATGAGCCTATTTACAAAACAGAAATAGAGTCACAGATGTAGAAAACAAACTTATGGGTACCAAGCAGGAAAGGGTGGGGGGGTGATAAATTGGGAGATTGGGATTGACATATACACACTACTATATAAAAAATAAATAACTAATAAGACCCTACTGTATAGCACAGGGAAGTCTACTCAATACTCTGTAATGACCTATATGGGAATAGAATCTAGAAAAGAGTGGATATATGTATATGTATAACTGATTCACTTTGCTGTACAGCAGAAACTAACACAACATTGTACATCAACTATACTTCAGTAAAAATTAATTTTAAAAAATCCTAGAAGAGACAGCAAGAAGAAGCAATTCCAAGGAATCAGTAAAGCATGCAATCAAAAACATCATAGTAAAATCAATACATCTTACCAATATATCAATAAACATTGAGGATTTTAGGAATTTTTTTGAGTATTCAGAGATGACAAAAACAAGACATTTCTACAAATTCCAATGTCCTTAAGCAAGAAAAGGACCAGTACCAAGAGAGAGGTAGTTGGAAATAGACGGAACATATGAAAGAGTATATTAGTACTTTTATCCAATCAGCCAGTCTATGTCTTTTGGTGGGAGCATTTAATCCATTTACATTTAAGGTAATTATCGATATGTATGTCCCTATTACCATTTTCGTAATTGTTTGGGGTTTGTTTTTGTAGGTCTTTTCCTTCTCTTGTGTTTCCTGCCTAGAGAAGTTCCTTTAGCATTTGTTGTAAAGCTGGTTTGGTGGTGCTGAAATCTCTTAGCTTTTGCTTGTCTGTAAAGATTTTAATTTCTCCGTGAAATCTGAATGAGATCCTCACTGGGTAGAGTAATCTTGGTTGTAAGTTTTTCCCTTTCATCACTTTAAATATGTCCTGCCACTCCCTTCTGGCTTGCAGAGTTTCTGCTGAAAGACCAGCTGTTAACTTTATGAGGAGTCCCTTGTATGTTGTTTGTTGCTTTTCCCTTGCTGCATTTAATATTTTTTCTTTGTATTTAATTTTTGATAGTTTGATTAATATGTGCCTTAGAGGGTTTCTCTTTGGATTTATCCTGTATGGGATTCTCTGTGCTTCCTGGACTTGGGTGACTATTTCCTTTCCCATATTAGGGAAGTTTTCAACTATAATCTCTTCAAATATTTTCTCAGACCCTTTCTTTTTCTCTTCTTCTTCTGGAATCCCTATAATTCGAATGTTGGTGTGTTTAATGTTGTCCCAGAGATCTCTGAGACTGTCCTCAATTCTTTTCACTCTTTATTCCGCTCTGCGGTAGTTATTTCCTATAAAATAGCTACTATTTTATCTTCCAGGTCACTTATCCATTCTTCTGCCTCAGTTATTCTGCTATTGATTCCTTCTAGAGTATTGTTAATTTCATTTATTGTGTTGTTCATTGTTTGTTTCCTCTTTAGTTCTTCTAGGTCCTTGTTAAACGTTTCTTTTATATTCTCCATTCTATTTCCAAGATTTTGGATCATCTTTACTATCATTACTCTGAGTTCTTTTTCAGGTAGACTGCCTATTTCCTCTTCATTTGTTTGGTCTGGTGGGTTTTTACCTTGCTCCTTCATCTGCTGCATATTTCTCTGTCTTCTCATTTTGTTTAACTTACTGTGTTTGGGGTCTTCTTTGCTCAGGCTGCAGGTTCATAGTTCCCATTGCTTTTGGTGTCTGTCCCCAGTGGGTGAGATTGGTTCAGTGGCTTATGTAGGCTTCCTGGTGGAGGGGATTGGTGCCTGTGTTCTGGTAGGTGGGGCTGGATCTTGTCTTTCTGGTGGTCTGAACCCAGAAAGGGCTGCATCTGGTGGTGTGTTTTGGGGTGTCTGAACTTATTATTTTAGGCAGCTTCTCCGCTAATGGGTGGGGTTGTGTTCCTGTCTTGTTAGTTGTTTGGCATGGGGCGTCCAGCACTGGAGCTTGCTGGCCGTTGGGTGGAGCTGGGTCCTAGCGTTGAGACGGAGATCTCTGAGAGAGCTCTCGCCGACTGATTTTACGTGGGGCCGGGAGGTCTCTGGTGGTCCAATGTCCTGAACTCAGCTCTCCCACCTCAGAGGCTCAGGCCTGGCACCAGGCCAGACACAGCTCAGAAGAAAAGGGAGAATAAAAGAAAGAAAAAAAAAAGGTTTTAATAATAAAAAAATTTTTTAATTATTAAAATAAAAAATAATAATTAAAAAACAGAAGAGAGCAACCAAACCAATAAACAAATCCACAAATGATAACAAACTAAGATAAACACAAAAATCAGAAACAAATCAGTCGCAGACAGCAAACAACAAGTCTACAGTTGCTCCCAAAGTCCACCGCCTCAATTTTGGGACAATTCGTTGTCTATTCAGGTATTCCACAGATGCAGGGTACATCAAGTTGAGTGTGGGAATTTAATCTGCTGCTCCTGAGGCTGCACAGAGAAATTTCCCTTTCTCCGCTTTGTTCGCACAGCTCCTGGGGTTCAGCTTTGGATTTGGCCCCGCCTCTGTGTTTAGGTCTCTGGAGGGCGTCTGTTCTTCGCTCAGACAGAAGGGGTTTAAAGCAGCAGCTGATTAGGGCACTCTTGCTCACTCACGTCGGGGGAGGGAGGGGTACAGTAGTCATAATTGGAATGCGGGGCGAGCCTGAGGTGACAGAGGTCGCTGTGACATTGCAACAGCCTGAGGCTTGCCTGTGTTCTCTCAGGGAAGTTGTCCCTGGATCACAGGACCCTGGTAGTGGCAGACTGCACAGGCTCCCAGCTGTGGGGGTGGGCAGGAGGCATAGATAGTGACCTGTGCTTGCACACAGGATTCTTGATGGCTGCAGCAGCAGCGTTAGCGTTTCATTCCTGTCTCTGGGGTCCAAGCTGAGCCGTGGCTTGCGCCCATCTGGTGCTCGTTTAAGTGGTGCTGTGCCGTACATGGTCACACAGAGCAGGAATCCCTTCTCCTTGCACACCCGGAGACAATGGTCTCTTGCCTCCGGCAGATCCAGACTTTATCCAGACTCCCTCCCGGCTAGCCGTGGCACACTAGCCCCCTCAGGCTGTGTTCACGCAGCCAACCCCAGTCCTCTCCCTGGGATCTCTGAACCTTGAAGCCGGAGCCTCAGCTCCCAGGTGCCCCCGCCCTGGCGGGTGAGCAGACAAGTTTTTCAGGCTGGTAAGTACTGGTCAGCACCTATGCTCTGTACAGGAATCTCTCTGCTTTGCCCTCTGCACCCCTGTTGCTGTGCTCTCCTCTGTGGCTCCAAAGCTTCTCCCCCACCCACCCCTGTCTCTGCCAGTGAAGGGGCTTCCTAGTGTGTGGAAACTTTTCCTCCTTCACAGCTCCCTCCCGGAGGTGCGGGTCCTGTCCCTATCCTTTTGTCTCTGTTTTTTCTTTTTCTTTTGCCCTACCCAGGTACATGGGGATTTTCTTGCCTTTGGGAAGTCTGAGGTCTTCTGCCAGTGTATAGTAGGTAGGAGTTGTTCCACATGTAGATGTATTTTTGATGTAGTTGTGGGGAGGAAGGTGATCTCCACATCTTACTCCTCTGCCATCTTGAAGGTCCCCCTACTTTAGTACTTGGGCAATGCCATTTTAGAGAGAATTCAAACTGGAAGAGCAACTGTTCTCTTGGCATAATAAACAAAGGATGCTTAGTGGTCGCTCAGAGATGAACAGTAAGTGGATATTAGAATGCCATTTGTGGTATTCATGGTTGTTATATTTAACATATGCTTAAATTAACCACAGAGTAAATGCACTATCACTCATTTGTGTACTGGGGTAGGGATCAGCCTTCCTCATTTCACCAAAAGGCTTCAAATTAAAAATATCTCATAGATAATCACAAATATACATAAAAAGACATATCAAATAAATCCTTCCTCACAAGTATAATCACAATCCTGGCATCACTGTCAGTAATTATTTCATATGTATACTATATACTGGCATACTGGAAAGAACTTTGGAAATATATATCAAGAACCTTAAAATGTTCATAAACCTTGATCTAGTAATTTTATTTCAGAGACTAGATCCTAAAAACTAATGCAAAACAGAAAATAAGCTTACTATTCAAAGCTTAATGTTCATATTATAGAATGGTGAGGAAATCATGGTGTCCTCATATACTGGGATGTATTGAGTATTGTGTTAGATAGTATTGATCAGATCTATCAATATTGGAGGAGGGACAATATCAAGTATTGTTAGAAACAAAATAATTTGTCAGTAAATTCAGGATATCATATACTGCTAAGTACAAACTTGTGGAAAATCAGATGAAAGAGGGAGAAAAATATTGCAGAAATTTTACATTATTAAAAGTACAGGGACTTCCCTGGTGGTCCAGGGGGTAACACTCCATACTCCCAATATAGAGGGCCTGAGTTCAATCCCTAGTCAGGAAACTAGATCCCACATGCATGCCACAACTAAGAGTCCACATGCCACAACTGAGCAGTCCGCATGCCGCAACTAAGACCCGGCACAGCCAAGATAAATAAATAAATAAGTATTAAAAAAAAAAAAAAAGTATAGAAGTGAAGTTCCCCAAGACCTCTGTAGGAGTAGGTAACCTAGTAGGGCTAAGGTATCTGCAAAAACTGAATTGAATATACACCTCTTTTTGTTGTCCTAATATTGGGCCCTCCTCCTTATACTTCATATATTTTGAAAAAAATCCATATGTAAATGAAGCAATTATTAATGAGGAGTGAAGCAATATTCTCTAGTTAGCTCAGCCTTAGGGAGAGTTCTGGGGGGGGCCCACTGAACTACTGAAGTAAAAGGTTCTAAATGACACAGGGAATGAATTGGGGTTTATACATCAAGGATTTCACTGCAGCTGGGTGTTCAGGAATGACTCGGGTATGGCAGATCCATTGTTCCTAAAACTGACTTGGTAATAATCTATATAAATAAATGAAGTTTTGTGCATTCATAAAATGTATTCTATCTGTCTGCATTATTATTAGAAAGGAACTTTTAGCTGGAGAAAAGCAAAGCTCATCTTCCTGGTAGGCTGAGTAAATTGGCTTGGGAGTGGATCGACTGCAGCTGCCTGCCGTTTAGATTGCTTACCCTATTGCTTGCTAATACCCGGAAGGGTTGACTCTGCTCAAAATCAGCACCATGATTTCCTAACCATTCTATAATATGAATATTAAGTGGGTAGTAGGCATTAAACCAGGAGACAGCAGAATATTATGCAAGCATTAAACATGTTCATGAAGAATTTTCAATAAAACTGGAAAATGCTTATATTAAAAGCAGGATAAATTTATATATTCAATATAATCTCAATAATGTACAAAATTAGGAACAGAAAAAAGTACTAACAGTAGAGTTCTCTCTGGTGGTAACAGTATAAAGGATTTTTGTTTTCTTAATTTACATCAGAAATTTTTTTCTATGAAGAACACATTCTTTTACCAATAGGGAGTGAAGAGAGTTTCTTTGGCTCAGAGCCGATAATAACAGGTAAGCAGTTGACTTTAACAAGGTTCATTACTTTTTGAGTATGCTTCCTATTATTAAAGATCAAACTAATAATTGAGGTTCACAACAGAAGAAATAATTAACAAATTTGGGAATTGTGCTTCTGCTTATACTTCAATCTCTAAGTGCCTAATCAATCCTATTAAAAGTAGTTTTTATGAAAAGTAAACAAAAAATTAATTTGAAAATTTTATTATTGTTTTCCTTGATACAAATATTGTCTGAGCCATAGGAAACTGAGATGTAAGTTTTTCTTCTTCCTCTATCTTTTCTCAGTGTGAACTTCATTTTAAACAAGAGTGCGTGACATATGAGCAATCTAAACTTTCATTCAGAGAGTGAAAGATGCTGCCACCTGCCCTTTCCTATGTCCCACTGCTACCCAACCAATAAAAAAGCTGAGGATGACCACCACTGACCCTAGCAACTAGAATATATATTTGCACTCCAGATTCTACACTTTCTCTGACAACCTGGAATTGCAAACTTCTGAGATTTGTATGTTCCTCAAAGATAAGTTACTGTAGTTCTGCTATTTCTTTCATAAACCAACAGATGTTTAATAAAAGGGAGAGTTAATAGATCCAATTCACTTTATCTGTGAGCAACTAAGGTATCAGATGTAGGAGCCACATCTGTGTAGGAGCACAGGGCATGTTGTGTCAACCTGTCTCTTTCCACATCCCTAAATTTGAGAATTAAGCCATTTATCCATTATCCCTTTTCCCTGAGGGGTGTTTACTGACTGATTTTTTGCAATGTCCTATAAATTACCTAATTACAATAGGATTCTGAGACCATTAACTTATATCACTAACTCCTAAACTTCCTCCAACAACAGTTGTGACATACAGATCCTGAAAAATCTCCCTGTGCAGCGGACTGATGAGAAGCAACTTTCTGGGTCAACCACTGCTCCTAACCTGAGTCAGAGCTAGATTTAATTAGAAGCCACAGAATTGGAAAAGTCAAAAGCCCTGAAAAAATAAGTGATTAATTACTATAAATTCTCTAATCTTGTATCATATCCTCAAAAGGGTCTGAATGTGGGGAAAAAAATGATAGGATCAAAGACATTGATCTGAAGACCTGAAATAAGACAATTTCTGAGGCAAACTAGATCCTAAGAAGCAGAAATTGAAGTTTGACAAAAACTCTATAGCAATTTAGAATTTTAAATGGGACTTGTACTATTAAAGCAACAAAGAAAGAGGTCACTCTTAGATAATCAGTTTTGTGCAATGATGTCCTTACTATCTGCTTCTCTGAAAATTTTACTTCTTACATTTCTCTACAGTTCCCCATATTTCCTCTATATTCAGTTATCTAATGTAGTACCAAAGTTTTCCTTGCTAGTTTATGCCAATCCCAGAGGATGAAATGGAGAACTTGAAAACTTTTACCCCAATCTTCTACTGCAGATTTCAGCAGTAGAAGCTGAATAAGGCTCAGGAAGAGGGAATAAAATAATACCACTCTCAGCCCACAAGACACTGAGGGAGTGTCACATTATATCAGGACCGCCCTATCTTCATACCCCTGGAAACTGAAAAACCTCCTAGGCAATTAACCTTAAAATGTTCTTCTACATCTCCTTAACATCTTGCTAATTCTTTTTGAACTTCCTTTTATCCATTGCTAAGAAACCTCCCTTAAGCTTTCCTTGTTGGAACACAATCATTGATTTAGGGAAAATAAAAGCATCAACTAATTTATAGCAAAGATTTTAGACTTTACTTTTCCCCCAAGAAGCTTTATTAGCCTGTAAAACATGATCAAAAGCCTTAAAAGACTCTAAATGCACCTAATCATAAAAGACTTTGTATTGACACATTCTAGGAGTCTTGTGTATTCCACAAATATCCCAGCATCTCATTAACTCATCTTGCACGACACGTTTACAATAGTCTCTTCTGCTTTTTCTTTACAATTCAGAATTATCCTTGAAAATGGTTTTCGTATACATACATCAGGGCTCCACTACATTTCAAGACCAAAGAGAAATACTGAAAATGTAAACATGGTCCCAGGGAGTACCAGGCAAATAGATATTTTCTCCCCTTCTTTCATCACTGTACTGTGCTACACAAGATAAAATTATACAACATGTCCCCTGCCTTCAAGAAGCTTATACTACTACACTACGACCTACCTGAGGAGAAAGGGTACACACAAAACAACAGTAAGCAATACAAATAGCATCTACTAAAGCCTAAACATTGATATGACAGAATATAGTGTATATTATAGTGTATAATATTGTAATTTGGAGAACAGGAAAATTAAGTATTGGGGTCCACAAAGCAGGTTTCTAGAAAATAGATGTGCCTCAAGATAGCTGATATGTGGATAGAATGATTCAAGGCATAGAGACCAACAGAGTGTTTGTAGAACAGTAAGATTTTTCTGCTCAGAACCAAGGGTACTGAGCAAAGTCCTGGAAAACCTTGAAACAGATAAAGGCAAAAATGGAAAGCACAGTATTCCCATTATATTACTGTATAACAAATTATCCTAAAATTTAGTGGCTTAAAACAACAATTTTATTATGCTTATAGACTTGATGGGTCAAAAATTTAGAAAGGGCAAAATATGAATGGTTCATCTGTGCTCCATATTGACACTGGCCTCCGCTGGGAAGACTTGAAGTCTACAAACTAGGGTCATCTAAAGGCTCATTCACTCACATTCATCTAGGCTAGGATGACTTAAATATTAGGACTGCTGACAAGACACCTGCATGTGGCCTCTCCACATGGCTTTGATTCCTCACAATATGGCAGCCCCGCGGTAGTCAGATTTCTTACATGGCAGCTCAGGGTCCCAAACAGTAGTGTCACAGAGAACAAGCTGCATCATCTATTGGCCCAGCTTTGGAAATCACAGTCTCACTTCTGTTGTACTCTATTGCTCAAAGCAGTGACAAGCCCATACAGATCCAAGGGGTGATATCATAGACCCCACCTCTTAATGGGAAAGTGTCAAAGAATTTTGAGGCCATGTTTTAATATCAACAAACACAGGTTTGCTGAGTATTTTTTTCTGACAATATCTAAAATACTTCACAATTTCACAAATTCCCATGATACCCATGAAAGGAAAAAGAGTAGAAAATAAGTATTCATAGCTGGGATGACCACATGTCTCAGTTCTCCCAGGAACATTTCCAGTTTATACACATCCCAAAGTAATTATTAATTGTCCCCCTTTCACTCTTAAAAGTGCCCTGTTGAATAAATTATATGATCATCTTATTTGATATTAAGTTCCCCTAATTCAAAGACCCTGACTATACATACTAAGTGAAATTCACATCCTTATCTCTCTCCCAAGTAACTCTCTTCAAAATATCCAAGTTATTTATATGAAAATTCCAAATGCACTTGCCTTTTAAGCAACATGCCAGTTACCTTACAATTATGTGAGGATACCAACCAGCAGTTGACAATAAGAATGAGTTAGTACAAGGACCACATGATTCCAAGGCTCTCTCTGCTAATCCAGGTCACACAACAGGTAACAAGGCAGAGAATAAATCCAGTTTTGTTTGTTCATGTAAGAAATCAGTATCTTCTATGCTAATCTTTGTAGAATTCTAAATTTTGCAGAGTAGCAGCCTCTCCATGCTTTTATAAAGCTTTAAGTGACAAAATACCAAAAAGAGCCATATAACCAAACTGTACATTATTGATTTCAAAGGAAATTTTTCCTACTTTACTTTAGAAAATAGGCAAGTCAAAGAACAGTTGAGTACTTTTGTGATAGTCTGTTAAGAGACTTAAACTCATTTATTGTCATTTTTCAAGCAAGGAGGTTTATTTCTGTAAATAGAAGACTTTTTTCTCTTGGACACTGATTGTACAAGCCAGATTATTTGCTAATATTAAATTGCAGGCATTTACAATTTCAGTTAGCACTTTCCCTTGCATGTAAGGCCATTTTGTTATGGCTTCTAACAGAGTTTGCTATTAGTGAAATCACCATCTTTAACATAAAAACCAACAAAGAAGAAATGTGAAAGAACTTGATTTACATTTAATTAAGAAAAATTTATTATATTAACTATAGATGCTTAATGTCAGGCCATAAAATTCTTGCCATGCCAGCAATGGTGTCTTCTCCCTTACCTGTGTCTGCACTGCTATAACAGGAGTTCCTACCAAAATGTCCACTAAGAGGTTGTCTATTACTCCTCTAGATTAAATTCACCAGATTCAGTTCTTCTTGAGAGTTGGGGAGGAATACATGGGTCTCACCTGCCTTAATCTAATTTTATTATTCTTATGTTAGAAGGATCTCAGTCTATACAAATTTCTAGACAAGGTCAAGAGTTTAAATACTAGTAAAGAGCTATTCCAAACTCATCCCTGGTTTAAATTCCAGGATGTACCACACTCCATATTACAACTCTCATTTCATCTATAAACCTATTCCAGATAGGGTTCTGTGTTGGCAGTCTCCAAATCCACCCCCAGGTTCAGTGATTTGGTAGAACTCACAAGACTTATAGGTGTGATTTATTACAGTGAAAGGATACAAAGCAAAATCAGTAAAGGCAAACATTACCTGGGATGAAGTCTGAAGGAAACCAGATACAGCTTCCAGGAGTCTTCTCCCTGCATAGTCAGATGGGATTCATTCCTCCAGCACCTAATTGTGTGATATGTGTGAAATGTTGTCTATCAGGGAATCTCATTAGAGACTCAGTGCCCAATGTTTTTATTGAGGGCTGCCTAACACATACCAAAATTCCAGACTCTCAGAATGAAAGCAGATGTTAGGCGTAAGCCATATTGCTTGAATAAACAGTTTAGGCACAGTAAACCACACTTATCAGTTAGGAAATGGTGAAAACATTCCCGAAATCTTAGCACCCAGATGCCAGATGAGGGCTAACGTTGCAAGCAGACTTTCTGAAGATAGCATTCCCAGGCCAGTTATGTTAACTTTCCTATACAGGTTCCCTGACCACTGAAAACTAGATAAATTTGGACCCCTTTCTTGATCCCAGGCCCCCTGGAAGATTAGGCCCTCCCAAATTTTTGCAAACTGCCTCTGGCCTTTTCTTAAGGCCTTCAGGTAGATTTTTCAGTTTTTTGTTTTGCCCCGGCTGCCTGACCACTTGCACACTAATCAAAGCCAGGACAGTCTCGTGCTCCTTCTGACACCCGTGTTCAAGGTATAATGATGGCAGAGAGCCAGCCGTAAGACTCTACCCACATTTGTGACAGTCATGTTTATTCCTTCTAGCTCTTCCCCAGAGCTGTCCCTCTCACCACTATCTTCTCTCACTTCTAGCAGTGCTCTTCCTATTAAAATAGGGTGGCAAACCAGACAGGATGATTTTAAGAATCAAGCCATGCCCCGGCAGTTCCAGTGAGGGAATATACCATATATATATTGGTTTACTTATGCACTTCTCCAATAACACATTTCTAAAACAAAGAGGTTGCTTTGGAACCTATTTCATGTTACTCATCAGGCCCTTATGTAATCTCCTTCCCTATGAGTTCTGCTCAGCCACCTGGAAGGTGAGCAAAGATTGGAACATTTTAATATACTCTACATAAAATTATCCTTCAGGGAATTTCCTAAATGCCCCTAAATTTGAAAGCAAGAAATGAACCTTGTAGCAGGGGGAAATGGAGGGGAAGGAGTAGATGGGAATTCTGTATATTCTGCACAATTTTTCTGTATACATAATACTGCTCTAAAAAAATAAAGTGTATTGGGGCTTCACTGGTGGCACGGTGGTTGAGAGTCCGCCTGCCGATGCAGTGGACACGGGTTCGTGCCCCGGTCCGGGAGGATCCCACATGCCGCGGAGTGGCTGGGCCCATGAGCCATGGCCGCTGAGCCTGCACATCCGGAGCCTGTGCTCTGCAACGGGAGAGGCCACAACAGTGAGAGGCCCGCGTACCGCAAAAAAATAAAAAAATAAAGTGTATTAATTTAAAACAAAACAACAAAAAAAGAAATGAACGTTTTATAGAGCTCTGTGGCCACAGGAAATAAACCTTGGACAGAATCTTTTCTGCCCTTCTGGAGCACCATTTGACAATGTAATTTTGTACCAATTTAATATTCAGGCATATCTGGCTCAAAATTCCATCCTCGCAATATTAGCTCTTTGCCACACAGCATCTGCTATTCCTCCCATTTCCACAAAACTCAAATTGCACTTTAGAAACTGTTTCTCCCAAAGATCATTTTTAATTCAATTTAAATTAAGCAAATGCTCACTTGAGCAGCTAAAGCTCTCTTAAGGACACTTAAATTAACGATAATTATTTAAACATTCATATACTAGTATGCAGTTCTCCTGATTCAAAATTATATCCATGGAGAGAGAGCTAGTTAATTTATGTCCTTTACAGGAGTATAAAGTATTTATTTTGCAGGTTATTATTTTAAAGGAAAATGAAATGATTGAAATTGATGCCTAAATTCTTCACCTTCACATCACACAGTCACAAGGCATTCCATACAGTCTTGGGTAAAGTTTAAAAACTTTAAATTCTTGAAATTTTGCCATTTGCAGCAATATGGACAGACGTGGAGGGTATTACGCTAAGTGAAATAAGTCAGACAGAGAAAGACAAATACTATATGATATCACGTATATGTGGAATCTAAAAATTACAACAAACTAGTGAATAAAACAAAAAAGAAGCAGATTCATAGAAATAGAGAACTAACTAATGGTTACCAGTGGGGAGACAAAAGGCAGGAGGGGCAATATAGGGATGGGGAAAAAAAGAGTTTATTATTATTATGGGATTATATGAAATCATGTGTGTGAAACTTTTGAAAATTGTAAAGCATTATAGAATTTAAAGAATCTTTCACTCAATTAAAAAAAAAGATTTGCCTCAATTTTCCTCTCTCCTATTTTACTATAGTTTTGCAACATGTTATCATTGAGGAAATCAGAATAAGGTGTACGCAGGATCTCTCTGTATTATTCCTTACAACAGCATATGAATCTACAATTATCTCAAAGTAAAACATTTAATTTAAAAAATATTAACCCATGAACATGATTTTGTGTGTTGGAAACACTAGCTCTTAACTGAAAGCAAGGTCATAAACCAAATGCATATAGAGACCATGCTGTCTAGCAAAATGGCCTTCAGAATTAGAAAACCTCCATTAGGTCCCAGAGATCTGGGACTATTATGTGCTAGTAAACTCTGTGACCTCTCGGGTCCTCAGTTTTCTTGTCTTTAAAACAGAGATAGCAATGCCTCTTTGCAGGGCTGTTGTAAGGAATAAATTAGATAATCAGTGTCTGGCACCTTTGTTTGCACTCAGTAAGTGAGAGCTATTATTGTTAACAGGTAAGCAATAAAGAAATGAAACACTGGAGCTTCCCCAAGAAGACAGAATTTGGTGATATACTGGGAGGGGTCCTGGAAGCTCAAGGCAGCTTGTGGCAAACAGATGCAGGAGCACCGTGGGGACCAAATCATTTGCAACATCTACCTCTTCACACCACAAATGAATGCTCTCCCCAGATATCTACTTGGCCAGCTTTTTCACTTCATCCAGGTCTCTGCTCAAATCAGCCTATTGAGAGACTTAACCTGACTATCCCATATAAAATAGCTTCATCATTGTCTATGCCCTCACTTCATTACAATCTGAAAGGTATTTGTTTATTTGATATCCCTTCTCTCTCTTCTCTATTCTCTCTCCTATGCTCCAACTAGAATGTAAGCTTCATAAGAGCATAAACATGGACTGTTTATTGCTATATTCCTAGGCCCTAGAACACCATGCACACAGCATGTGCTTGATAGATTCTTTAATTAGTAAATAAATCCTTGCTTATTGAAACATAAATAATATTTCAGGTAGTCGTTTTTCCAAGTATATGGAAAGTAGAAAGAGAGAGGAGAAAAAAGATCACATACATTGCCTTCTAAACAAAATAATTCCACGTTCATCTTCTCCTAGTCTCTTTTTTCTACACACCATTTCATTCATTCATCCAACCTAGTACCCACTGTGAAAGGCACTCTGGACATTAAGTGCCTTCATAAACATTTTCAATGTTTAAATCTCTATCTTCTGAGATTAGCTTTGGTCCTCAGTAGAATCTAGGAAGCCAATGCCTATACCCTGGTTCTTAATGAGAGCAAACGTATAGGTCAAACACTGTGAAAAATTATGAAGCAGACCCTATTTTATCTTTGGTATTACTCTACTTCA
This sequence comes from Grampus griseus, assembly GCF_964374135.1. Lineage (NCBI taxonomy): Eukaryota > Metazoa > Chordata > Mammalia > Artiodactyla > Delphinidae > Grampus > Grampus griseus. The sequence continues at coordinate 54,343,975 of NC_139018.1, forward strand.
TCAAGATGCCTTTCACACTTCATAACTACAACATAATCATCAAACTATTCCTTGATTACCTAAGCCAGAGCAACATCTCACCCAGGCACAGAACTTTTCTAAATTCTATGACTCCATGAATTTTAGCATCCTTCAATTACACCAAGAAGGAGGTCATATATCTTGCCTTTTTATAAAGTACTATGACTCTCACTGGATATTTTTCCACCTAAGCTTATCCAAGGACAGCACAAGTATTCTGGCTGAAAGTAAGTCACTCAGAATACTCTAAGACCAGCATGTATGAAATTACAGTACCAACTTCTGATTTACTTCCATTCTGGTGATATGCAACAACAATCACATTTCTCTAACAGGAGACAGTAATTTTTAATACCTTTCACTGTTACTTTTAAACTACAGTCTGTCCTTGCAAAAGTCCAAATTTCAAATGAAACTTTCAACTCCAATGAAATATTAAACCACCGTCTTTGGAAAATCATACATGATTTTATTTCAAATAGCAAAATATTAAAGAAGTAGCATCAAGCTGTAAATTGTCTATAGCCGTGGAAACAATTCTCTGTGCAATTAATCCTGCCAATACAATTTTCAATGGTAACTGAAGTTCTTAATCAGACCAGGCAGCTTCCACTAAAACAAAATTCTGAGCTGGTTGAAATGGGAAACAAATATAAACATGTAACAAGGGGACATGGCTGTGCCCTAATATTTATTTTTAAACATTTCTAAGAAAACAAAAGCTCTTATACAAATTTACAAATAAAGGGGGTTTGGAGAGTTGGTAAGGTTTTTATTATACATTGCAGATTGAAATTTGGCATGCTAAGGAAACAAGAAATATTAAGGTGGGTGATGGTAGAGGAGAAAGCTATCAGGCTATGCTCTGGTTTTAAAATTCATTTCTTACAGAACTGTATTCTTGAAAGCATTAAAAATGGGTTAGTCAGGGGCATGGACACATATACACTACCAAATGTAAAACCGATAGCTAAATGGGAAGCAGCTGCATAGCACGGGAGATCAACTCGGTGCTTTGCGACCACCTAGAGGGGTGGGATAGGGAGGGTGGGAGGGAGGCAGATGCAAGAGGGAAGAGATATGGGGATATATGTATATGCATAGCTGATTCACTTTGTTATAAAGCAGAAACTAACACACCATTGTAAAGCAATTATACTCCAATAAAGATGTTAAAAAAAAAATGGGTTAGTCAGAAGCCCAAAAGGGAAAACTAGAGTTTTTGATATCTGAGTTGTTTTACAAAAATATTATATCCCAACAGATTAGGGTAGAGATGTTCTACAAGGTACATGTGTTGCATAAAGCATCACAAACCACCAAAAGAAAGAGGAGGCAGAAGGAGAACCACTCCATGTTCCTTTAATAGTTTTGGCAGTTAACTTTTAAGAGACTTAGAAGATGGAGACTGAATCTGAGTCACTTTCTGCTCTAAGTGAATTAAGTGCCTGATTTATAAATATTTCCTTGATGCTGCCTTTCTTTTTGTTTACTTAAACATGTCTATATCATCCCCCTGCTATATGAACCGGTTGTCTGATGATATATTGGGAGTTCAACAACAGTCCACATGTTATGACTCCATTTATGAATAGTATTGACTATCTGGACGTTTATAGTAAGTGATGGTATTACAGGTGAGATTGTTGTATTTTTTTCCCTCTGATCTGCATTTTCAAATGGTCCACAATAAATATTGTTGCTTTTAAAAATAAAAGGGTTATTTTAATATGTTAAGGCCCTCTACAAAGTAACTTTTTAAATGGACTATTTTAACTTTTCGGCAAGCTACTGTCATTGATGCTGAACCCAGTGAATTATTGAACCACACCCCTGGTTAAAGTTGGAATGAGTTAGCTCTGTTTTGGGAATAGGGTCTTTTGTTATGACACAAGGGTTCTCTGGCATTCTTAAAATTAAATGACATGAAGATCTTCAGTCTCCCTCTCTTCCTTTAAAAGTTGGAATTACTAATATAACCTAATGGTGGTAATATAGTTTTACCCAAACTAATTGTACATAGAGACAAGCAAAAAATAAATAATGCCCTTTGAGTTGCTACTCTACCAATGATTTGATGATGCAAAATAATACATGGCCCAAAAACAGCATCTGTCACATGCTGACAAGTTACACTTTAATTTCAGATGCTCACTCCCAGATTTGGGTTTGTTAAGATTTGTGTTTTGTTTTCTTTGGAGTAGTTTTGTTTTCAGTTGTTTTTTTAAGAACTATTTTACACACACATCATTTATATTCAAATTTACTATATATATTTTTTAATACTTTTAAGCAAGTTAATGAAATGTAATCTTTTACAAAGAATTGCTTAACCCAATTCATCAAAATTTATTCAGCTCACTAGGATATTTTCCCAAATTGACCCAATGAGGAAATAGGTATTTTTGAGTTTCATGTTGAGGTAGAGTAAAAGCAACAAGGTCAAACTCTAAACTTGATTTTGGGGGGCTATTCAATTTTATGTAAGACACATCAGTCTTCCTTTAATATATCCAAACCCCTTCAAAGACTTCCAAGGCTTTGTATCTTCAGAATGGAGATACCCACAAATGTCCAAGCACATGAGACAGCCTGGCATCAGGACTTCAAAGAAATCTGTCCACATGCCTTTTACACTCTCATTTACAATACATGAATTGACTCAGGTAATTAAGTTGCATATCTGGGCACAAAGATATTGAGTTCCTGAGGCAAATGTTAAATTATTTGAATGTAATCGTACACTAAAATATGATTTAAAATGTCATTAAAATTTTACCAAAGGGCAAAATTGATCTTTATCCAAAGTCCTGAGAACAATGTAAATATTTATTAAGAACCTCTACAATATTAATTACTTCTGACCCAGTAATCCTATTTTAAGGGTCTTACGTGAAAAAATTATTTAAAATACTTTTAATATGTATTTACAAATTATCTTTTAAAATATGCAATTTTTAAGCTGAAAAGAAATTTCAAACTGTTAACTAAGAGTGGCTATCTCTGAAGGGTTGGGTTTTTTTCTTAATGGTTTTCTATAGTTTCCAAGTTCTCTTCATTGAGTACTTATCAATTTTATAATCAGAAGGTATAAGTTTGGGGTGAGGAGTACTTTAAGAAAGAAAATAAAAGCATACATTCAAGGCCTGCACTTCAATTGTTCCCACTCTCTTACCTGCTTCTTAATCATTAGATCACATTGGCACTTTAATATTGTTAAACTTTAAAAGCATAAACAGAATCTCCAGACTTGTGATTCAAAGAATTATAAATCATAGAATTTCCTGCTCACAGGAAAAAGATGCAGAAGAAAAAAACTATATGCAGGTTCATATTATGCCAAAATGTAGAACACTTCCTCATAACTCACATTAAGCCATGTTGAATATGTTCAGCCTTATGTATTTCAGGCTTATGTATTTTAGTTACATAAGCCATCTTTTATTTTTTACAAAAAGTACAAAAATGCAATAAAGCTACTTTTAACAAGGCAATGCTCTGAACTCAATGAAAGCTTTATTATCCCACTTAGTATATTATTCTGGAGATCAAAGTTTGTTATTATCTTTTCTAAGATGACACCTATCTGTCCCATACTCCTCTTGTTCAATAACTTCCATTTTAAAATTTCTCTGCTTCCAAATCAAAGGAAATATTAAGGTACGTGATGTGTCTCTGAAGATCTAAGACTCCAAATGCTTTGGGCCTTTAGAAGTGCAGCTATAGAGAAAGCACAAAGGACTACAAAGCCATGGCCCTTGTATAGCATATAGCCAAAGGAGTGTACTTGGCTTGAGGGACTCAATGATTTATTACTGTTCAACTAATCTCCAATGAAAATATTGCAATGTCTCTGTCTCAGACTTTAGAAACATCTCTAAGTGTCAACCGAGAGAGAGAGAGAGACTGCCTTAGCATATAGACTGAGTCTATCACAGCCAATAATACTATAAAAGCATAATATAAAATATCTCCAAGTCCCCTCTGGCTAGTAAGAGAGACGAATCTAAGCTCATAAGCTCATAGGTCCTGATTTATTGCCACAGTTTTCAACACATTGGCTCACTTGCTCATAATAAAGTTAAAATCATGATACCGCTTTCATATTTAGAAGCAGTCATTCTGTTTCATGCTTCCTGGTTCAGAAATCAAAAAATAGCTGGAGAAACATGGTGTCAGGTGTATGGCTGTGTGGTAGGAATATAAATGTAAGGAATGTGGCAGTGATAAATTGCTGATACACCAAACCCTGCTACTGATAGAATGGTAACTGCTTTTATATTGGTTATTATCTTAGTAATAAAAATTCCAACCACTCAGCCATGAGAAAGGAGGAAATCCTGCCATTTGCGACAACATGGATGGACCTTGAGGGCATTATGCTAAGTGAAATAAATCAGACAGAGATAGACAAATACTGCATGATATCACTAATCTGTGGAATCTAAAAAAAACAAACTCATAGAAACAGGGTAGAATGGTTGTTACCAGGGACTCGGTGGTGAGGAAAATGGGGAGATGTTGGTCAAAGAGTACAAACTTCCAGGTATAAGATAAATAAGTTCTGGGGATCTAATGTACAGCATTGTATTACATTTAATAATACTGTATTATATACTTGAAAGTTGCTAAGAAAGTAGATCTTAAATGTTCTCACCACAAAAAAGAAATGATAATTATGTGATATGATGGAGATGTTAGCTAATGCTATGGTGATAATCATTTTGCAATATATAAGTGTATCAAATCAACATATTGCACACCTTAGACAATATTATATGTCAATTATATTTCAATAAAACTGGAAATCCCAACCACTGATGATGATTACATCATAACAACCTCTTTAGGAACATATGGTTACTGTTACTGATAAGACTTAACCCCTGCTTTCTACTTCTTCATGAGTACTTTGTATTACTTAGTTTATGGACATTACACTAATAATTAACATCTTCCAGACTCATTGGAGAAAAATCTAATTAAAAGGACATAAGGGAGGATTTTGATTTCTCTGTGATAATTCTGTTTAAGTGCATATTACCAAGACAATTGTACTGTATCACTAAACAGTCTTCATTCAGCCACATCTATCTATCTATAATATGTTCATGGAACATCTATTATCTACTCTTGCTCTGAAAATGCAAGGATAAAGAAAAGAGGAAGGAGGTTCTGGGTTTAGATTCCAGTAGTAAGATAGAATTTATGGGTCTACCTTAAAAATCTTAAGATTATTATTATTTAAAACAACAACTGAAAATTTTTAATAATTCTATTAAGCTGATCAAGATTTTTTAAAATTCTGAAAATGAACAAAAATTCATCCTCAGTCAATACTAAATAAAATGCATTACCTCATATCACTACATGTTAAATTCACAGAGAACTTAAAACACACACACACACACACACACACACACACACACACATACACACACACACACACAAAACATTGCTCTGAGTTTAAGGTATAAAGTTTTCTCCTGCTACGTAACCATAAAAATAGCATAAGTAATGTTGTTATAAGTAAAAGCTTCCCCAATAAAAGTCATGATTTTTTTGCCACTTCATAAAAATATTGTCTACATATCACAGACAACAGAGATAATTTATTCCCAAGTCAACACCTTCACTTCTATCCCCCAGAATAGAAAACAATTGCTAAAACCATATGAATAAAAACAAACATTAATTTGCAAAAAGCTGTTTATCACATTCACAGCTGGAAAGCTAATAAACTTTGGAAAGATATTTTCCACTCTAGTCCAACTCAAATGATAGTATCTATATCTTCATTTAACAGAAAATGTCTCAAAGAAAGAGCTTAATCTCTAAATCCCTGCCATACATCATCAAGGGCAAATTAGGTAACTGCTTGCTTCTTGTTCCACCACTTCAATAATTCATGATTCTTCTACAAAGACTACATCAGTTAAATCTCTGAAAGTGTCTTTACAGCTGAATTAATGTGGGGTGGTTTAAATAACTGACTTTGACGTTTCATAAACTAAGTACTAGCCAATCTGAATGAGTTGAAACATCATTTAACTACCAAGTTCAGCTCTGGACAAAACTGAAAAAAAAGGGACTTTTGCATTTGCAGGGGTCTTTCATGTCCTTGTCTTTGCCCTTCACTCACCTCTCTACTTTTTTCACTCCAGCTGCCTGATGCCTGGGCCATCCTCTGGATGTCCAGTGACTGTACTCCAGAGTTAACTCCTGTTTCTTCCATTCTAGTGATGGTTCATATTATTAGAAAAGAAGCTGTTTGAACTGATTCCCACTAAAACATGACTAATAGTTTGGTCTATATTTACTCTCCCAGGGGTATTTGCTATAGACTGAATGTTTGTGTCCCTCCAAAATTCATATGTTGAGATATATCCCCAATGTGATGGTATTTGGAGATGGGTCTTTTGGAAGGTGATTAGGTCCTTTGAAGGCAGAACTCTCATAAATGGGCTTAGCACTCTTAGAAAAGAGCTCCCTTATCCCTTCCACCGTGTGAAGACACAGAAAGAACACAGTCATCAATGAACCAGGAAGCAGGTGTCACCAGACACCAAATCTGCTGATGACTTGATCTTGGACTTCCCAGCCTCCAGAACTATGAAGGCTAAATTTCTGTTGTTAATCAGCCACCCAGTCTATGGTATTCTGTTATAGCAACCTGAATGGACTAAGACATTTTCTTACCATGTCCATTGCTAAAACACAATGCATACCCCCTTTATCTCTCTCCTAGGCTGCTGCAACTGCCTTCTAACTTAATTCTTTCCTCCACTCTCAGCACATACAGTGTATTCTTCATACAGCAGAAAAAGTACTCTTTTAAAGGAAAAACTCAGATCATGTCACTACCCTACTTATAACTCCCAAGTGGAATCCCATTATATACAGAATAAAATTGTCTCCTTATCACAACCTTTGAGACCCTAATGACCTGATCCCAACTTATCTCTCCAACCTAATCTCGTACTGGCTTGTTTCTCCCTGGGAACACCCAAAATTCTTCCCTGTCTTGGAGCTTCTTCATTGGCCGCTCCTCATCATCACTCCTTGCCTGGAATGCTCTTCTCCTAAATTTTTACCTGGCTGCTTTCTTCTCATTATTCAATTCTTAACTCAAATGTCACTTCCACAGACAGTCCTTTCCTGATCATCATAAATCTCATCTCTCTCAATCTCAGCTGTTCTCAAACTGTTTGATCTTGGGGCCCTTTTGCAGTCTTACTAATTATTAAGAACCCCAAAGAGTTTTGTTTATGCAGATTATATCTATTAATATGTAATTTACAAATTAAAATAGATATTTTAAATTACATGTTTATTGGGTCATTTAAAAATAATAAGTAACCCATACAGGTCCAAATTAGTAGCATATTTTTTATTAAAAAACAAAAAAAAGAAACTCAGTTTTCCAAAACAAAAAATAGGATGACAGCAGTGGCATTGTTTTACAGTTTTAAAAACTTTTAATGTCCAGCTAAATAAAAGAAGCTAGACTCTCATACTTGATACTGTATTCAATTTGATATAAAATGTTCTTTTGTTAAACTTTATTAATAAAATCCAGCTTCACACAGATACATAGTTAGAAAATGAAGAAATATTCTAATAGCTTTTTCAGATAATTATAGATATTTTTCAATACTACACCAAACTCAAAAAGTGGAAGTTTCTTAAAGGTTAATTGCAATAAGGAATCTGAAACCATATCAATAAACTTTTCTGTTACATTAAAATTTATTTGTCTATTTTGCACTTTCAATTTGATATTGTAACATGCATTGGTCATTTAGACAACGGTGGCTCACTTCCTAATTTCAATGTATATTACAAAGCTATAGTAATCAAAGCAGTATGGTATTAACATAAAAAACAGACATATCAATGGAACAAAATAGAGAGCTCAGAAATAAACCCATGCATATATGGCCAATTACTTTACAATAAAGGAGCCAAGAACATACAACTGGGAAAGGATAGTCTCTTCAATAAATGGTACTGGGAAAACTCGACAGTCATATGCAAAAGAATGAAACTGAACCCCTATTTTATACCATAAACAAATATCAATTCAAAATGGATTAAAGACTTGAACATAAGACTTGAAACCATAAAACTCCTAGAAGAAAACATAGACAATAAACTCTTTAACATTGCTCTTGATGATGATTTTTTGGATTTGACATCAAAAGCAAAGGCAACAAAAGCATATATAAACAAGTGAGACTACATAAAACTAAAAAGCTACTGCACAGCAAAAGAAACCATAAATAAAATTAAAAGGCAGCCTACTGAATGGGAGAAAATATTTGCTAATTTCCTGATAAGGGGTTAATATCCAAAATATATATATAACTCATATAACTCAACAGCAAAAGAGAAAAAGAAAAAATCCGATTAAAAATGGGTGAGGGGGGTCTTCCCTGGTGGCACAGTGGTTGAGAGTCCGCCTGCTGATGCAGGGGACACGGGTTTGTGCCCCGGTCCGGGAAGATCCCACATGCCGCAGAGCGGCTGGGCCCGTGAGCCATGGCCGCTGAGCCTGCACGTCCAGAGCCTGTGCTCCACAACGGGAGAGGCCACAACAGTGAGAGGCCCACGCACTGCAAAAAAAACAAAAACAAAAACAAAAAACTTATTAGAAGAGTTTGATTTGTGCTAAGGCACAGCAGTTGCTCCCACCATGGTTCAAGCAGCACCATGACTGAAAATGTCAACAGAATGAAAAAGCAAAATTACATCTGAGTATAAAATAACTTTATAAAAATAACTTTAGCCTCACAGACCTCCTAAAAGTTCTCAGAGATCTCCAGGGGTCCAAAGGCTACACTTTTAGAACCACTATAGGAGACTATAAGAGACTGAAGACATAGTTCGGGGTTGGGGTTATCTATAAAATAAAATCTTGAGACTATAGGAAATTTTCAATATAGTATTCATATTATATTTTATCATTGAATTATTGTTAATTTTATTAATGATGATGGTATTTGGTTATGTAAGCAATTGTCCTTATTTTCAGGAGATAAATGCTAAAGTATGCAGGAATATGGTATCATGATGTCTACAACTTACTTTCATGTGGTATAGAAAAAAAATTTCTATATATATCTGTGTGTGTGTGTGTGTGTAGAGAGAGAGAGAGACAGGTGGACAGAGGGAGAGAAAAAGAGAGAGAGAAAGAGAGGAAACAAGGAAGGAATGAAGTAAAGGAGTTCAGGACATGCCACCTCAAAATATGTGGCTTTGTCATATTGATTGTTTTGAGCTAAAAGCACTTGAAAAACAGCAGGTGCAAAAGAGCATCTGACCTCTCATTCTATCCCTGAAACCAGGAGATGAAACGCCCATGTGAAGGATGCTCTCCTCACACCAGGGGGAAAGAAAGAGACAGAGAATTGAGACAGAGACAGGGAATTGAGACTAAGAGAAATCTATACAAACCAACTTTGTTAAAATAATTTTTATTTTCCTTAGTCTCCCATATATTTGAGTTAATTTTCCAATATTGCTACTCTTTGTTCAAGCTAATAAATAAGCACTTAGGCCTAACCACTTTTTTGATCTCCATTTTCCTGTGAGGATTCCCATGTACATGTAAAATTTTATTAAATGAAATTTGTATTCTTTTTCTCCTGCTAATCTGTTTTATATCAGTTTAATCCTTAGATCGGCCACAGAACCCAGAAGTGTAAAAAAAAAAAAAGTTTCTTCCTCCCCTACAGAAGGAAGAAAGGAAAGGAGAGAGGTAGGGAAGGAGGAAGAAAGGGAGGGAGGGAGGGAAGAAAAAATATATAGCAAATGCTACGATTGTTGATTCTAGGTTGGAGGTTTTATAGGTGTTCACTGTACTATTCTTTCAACTTTTCTATGTCTTTGAAATTTTTCATAGTAAAAAATTAGGGAAAACAAATAAAATCCTTGGTTAGGTTTGTAGCATTCATTAAACACTGCAAGGTATTATGTTCCTAAGAGAATTGCTGCAATGTACCCTCTTTCTTCTACAGAAAAATATAATATCTGCTTGATCATTATTATTAGTATTGTTATCATTTTTAATATAATACACTTTTCTACTCTGTTCAATATGTGTGATATATATTTCAAATTTAAAATATTTTAAAAAATTTTTATGCAATACAATGAGTGGTTACATGTAGAGATCACAAAGAGCGAATGAGCCCTTCAAGTTGGGATAAAATATCCAGCAAGTGCTGTATACACTGATTCAAAAAGTGTTGTAAATTAAACAACTTTGATTTTAAAAAAGATCATAGATGCAGTAGAGCTATGATCAATGACTCAAAACAGACCTCTAGAAACAATAATGACACTGATATCAAAGTTGCATGAAGAGTTTAAATAAAATAGTTTTAAAAAATTAGGAAAAAGAACATTTTAGAATAAGTTATGTCAAATTTGTGTGTAATTAAATCAATATTTTTTAAATATACATTGGAATATTTCATCTGTATCCCTAAAACTTTATATCCTCTTACTTCTATTTGAGCTTGCCTGTATTTGTGCACATATAGTAAGACTTTATTGGCTCTTACTCTTGGGATCCACCAATGTAATCTAGTTAGTGTGTAGCCCATGAAAAGGGCATAGTTTAAATTAATCAGGTAAATATATATGATGAAATACTATACAGCTATTAGAAATTATGGATAAATTCATATTTATTGATATAAACAGCCATATACTGATGAGTGAGGAAAAAAGTAGTACCTCACACTATGTATGATAGTCTTATTTATGTAACTGTTTATATACATTAATATGTAAATAGATATTTGGGAGGATCCATAAATTTTTTTTTTTAAGTTGAGAGTAATGTTTTATTCGGTGGGAATTTTTAGGACTTTAAGCCCGGGAGGCATCTCAAGTAACCCTGAGAGAACGGGCTCCAAGGACACGAGCGGGGGCTAGGACATATAGTTTTGCAACAAAGGGCAGGTAGTAGGAATAAAAGGTTACTGTTAATTAAAGAAAACCAGATATCCCAAGTTAAGGAATTTAGCAGTTTTCTATGTATGGTAAGATGCAAGAGTCTGGGCTTAATGAAATCATTCCTTTGATATGCACCTCAGCTATCTGGGGCCAGTATCCTATGGTTTCACATCCTGAGTTTCCTCAGGGCTCACCATAGGGAGTGGCTGCAGTCTGATTGCTGCTAGATGGCAGGTGTTCTTTTCCTTCCTGAGTTCCCTCAGGGCTCACTAGCTCACTGTTTGCAGTGTCTGCCACCACTGATGACTGTGACATCCTTTGTTTACTGATATGGCAGGAAATACTCCATTTCTCAGATCCTCCTCTTGGTCAGGAATTCGAACAATATTTGGGAGACAGTTCATGACAAAATTTTGTCCCATGGCACTGGGAGGCTCATCCCAGATCAGGCAAAAATTCTTGTTGATATGCCACTCCAGGTGCTAATTTCCAGATTAGGCCCTGTTGATATTTAAAGATTCTCTGGATCCTCTGTTTTACTAGTCTACTATGATCCAGGAAATGTTTTCCCTTCTTGCTTCTTCCCATACCTAGAATCACACTATTACAATTATTCTGTTAAGAGTCATAAATGTGATCTATTTCCTCAAGATGTTTAGCCATCATCAATTTTGTTGGAGGCCTGGTTACACACTGGGTACTATAAGAGACAACAATCTTATAAAATAGACAGTATATAAGTAATGCAGCTAGTAATACTGACAAAGTTATAGTGCAGCAGGGAGACACAAAGCACAAACACTTTGGAAACAAAGAACAAATTAAAACAATGATTAGTATAACTAGTTGTAATCCAGTTGCAATAAACCATCAACTCCACAGGAGAGCCAGCTGGAGAAGCCAAATTTTGGCAGATCAGGTAGAGAGAAAAAGATAAATGTTTCATCTTTGTTTACAAAGGTAAACCTTATCAACTTGTTGTAGGTCATAGCATAAGAGAAAAGGTTTTTTTCTGGAAAACAAAGATTAAAGCTAGTATATTTCCCAAAGTCATAAAGTTATAAATCTTATTCCATCAGTTCATTCAGTCCCATGTAATTCATTCCTGTTGATATGGATACAGTAATCAGGTTTTCCATTAGAGTTTTGTCATTTGTTACCCTGTTCAGTGGTATTATCTAAAGGCTATCAGAAATTTATATTTGTTGAGTTCTTTTTGAGTCCTCTTGAAAAACCTTCATTTTGTAAAGGCATCAGTGTAAAATAATGATTGTCTATAAAGGATAAAACTTAAAATAGCATGGCTAAAGATTTGAGTACAATGCAATGAGCAGGAAACCTGGATATTTCTGTGACATATAACATTTTAGGATAATAACTAGAATTATGACTGACAACATTATAGCAGGACATATCAGGTGTTAGGGATTCCATATAAATTTTGGAATATCTATATTAATGACATTTATCCATACACTATAACCTAAGGTTCATCTCCAATCATTTGACAATGTTTTTCAAGTAATTTAACATACCAAATAAACTTAATTAGTTTAACATTCATCTCTGAGATGTCTGAGGATGCTCCTTCAAAGCATCCCAGAGTCAGCTGGAGGCTAAAAGGACTTTAGTTAGATTTCGATATTTGTGAAGTTTGTTAAAAATATCAAAAAGGTTTTAAAACACAACAGGATCATAGGTCACTGTGAAACAATACTTATTCATTTAACCAAAGTCAGCAAAACGATTAAAAGAAAACAACAAATGTAGATCACTTAAGGGCACAGAAACTCACACAACCTGTTACCAAAAAGGAGCACTCTAACAGAGAGAGAAATCAAATTCCAGTCCTGTATAAGCCTACTTAACAAAATCCATTTACTTAGTTAACTTTGATCTAAATTTAGTTAATCCTGACCATGCATAAAACTTTTTTCTCAGGGTTCCTTTCCACAACCTTTCATCACTTTCTGTATCCATATCAGCCTGTCCCTTATTTTTCCATCCAAATAAAACCAAGCAGCTCTAAGAAATTCTTTCTTTTTCCTCAATAAAATGTAATTCCATTCCTCATACGTTCTTTACTGAAAACACACATTCTACTTTCCTACTGTACACTGAAATGCTTGTTATTCCTATTAGCTTTAATCACATGTTTAAATTAGAATCCTCGACTCTTAAAAACCTTAATTTCTAGTGAAAACTAAGAAGTAAGCAATTATGAACGGTCTTTAACATTAGTATTCTGTAGATTGGTGAACATAAATACCAGAGATAATTTCTAAAAACATTTGTCTTCTTATAGAGAACATCTCAGTGTGGCACCAAACATTTTCATTAATAGTCTTAAATACCTTTAGTTTCTCTATTTAGTAATTGATGTCTCAGTATCTTATTTTTTTGGAAATTATCTAGCTATTCAATAATCTTCCATCACTTAAATTAGCACAACTCTAGAACTTTGAGTTGTCAAATATCTGTAAAGATCATTTTAAGTAGACATTTCTAAAATATAATTATTCATAAAGAGTTTACCCCCAAAGCTCTATCTCATTTACATTTACTTTAAAGTTGCATTATGTCAAATTATTTTACTTGTAACAGAAATAATGTCTTATTTGACTTCTAGTAAACCTAGGTACAATACAGTTTTATACTTAATGTTGTTGACTCTAAAAACATGTCTATATTAATTATATCAACAAACTTAAACTTTAATAACAGGTATCAACTTAATATTAAATACTTCCCAGTTCACGTGAACCTGAAAGTCATTTTGTCCCGTTTCTTTCATATTTAATTTGTAAGCACTTACTTTTCAATTAAATAGAGCTCTTTATAAATTCAATTTTGATAATACTTTCCAGAGGTAGAGATATCTCATATATATAATGTATACATAGACATATAATATAAATAGGCAAAACTAGAGATATCATGGCTTCACTTTAAAAAAAAACTTAGTTATGGATCAGGTATTACAATATAAACTTACTAGTTTACAAAGAACAGTTGGAATACATCAAAGTTACTTGTTCATATGACTACGGCTTTACTATTCGTAAAGTTTGGCTGAGGGAGCATTCCCAGTGGTTTGAATTTTAAAACTGTCACTTTGTCTCCTTTTTTTTCTTGGTTTCAGGTCTTGTCTGATTGAGCAAATTAGGCTCAGTCTCAGGTCCTTGTGGCCTGTATTTACATTTCTGGTTTGTAGAGATTTGTAAAGTTCCCCAAAGAACAGGTCTGTCACCTAAACGATACTAAAAGATTGATTTGTCCAACTATACGTTATCAGTGAGAAGATTTCTAACTAAACTGAAATTTAAGAGATCTATGTTCTAAAACTTCAGAATTTAATTTATCATGCCTTCAAAGGCTTGTATAAGGCATTCAGAAAAGATCTTCTTTCTGAGTTTACAAGTTTAAACCCAGAGCAAAATCACTATTTTCATTTTTTATTAGCCCTTGAATATTAGTTCCCCAGTTTTACTTATTTGTATGGCTCAGGTAACCCTATTGGTTTCCTTTAGTATGTTCAATTAATATTTCCTGAAGGGCAGATCTATTTGCCTTGTCTTATTATACCACGCAGGGGGAAGCATTCCCCAGTGAAACATATCTATCCTACAATATAGTTAAACAAGAGATGTAACCATCTTATATAAAACCCATTTAAATATACCAATTTTGTACATTTTTATCTCAATTCTGTCAACTTTTATACCTTTTAACTTTAGTTTTCATTAGGATCCAACCAATAAGCTTTAATCTTATAGGAGTTCTAGAAGTTTTTCTTTCTTTTTGTTCCCTGTCCATTTTATCTACTCTTATATAAATAAGACTGGGATCACTGGAGGGGGGTTGACTCGAGGAACTTAGGCCCTTTGGCCTAACTGTTGCCTCAAATAATTGCTGGTCAGGTATCCCAGTGTAAATTTTTCTAGCCCCCTAAATATATATTTTAAAACTGGGGTAAAGAAAACAGGCTTGTTTGGCTTTTAATGTTGGGGACCAGTAGAGGGTCCCTTTTGACCCATTTAACCTTAGGCAGTGTAGTAATATCAAAACCTTGTGTTTTAATCACATAAATGTCCATTTAATTTATCCTATTTTAAATAACCATCTAAAGATTTCTTTATCCGTCTGAGATAGCTCCTTTTAAAATTTCTACCTTGTTGGAAATAGTATCTAGACTTTCTGTCGACATTAATTATTCTAATGATTTTATTAGCATCTGAAAGACCCCCTGAGGGGAAGCAAAGACTGCAAATGAAGCTTCCCAAACCAGTTTTTCTTTGTTTTAAACTAAAGAAGTTCTTAGGTTAATCATTAGGTATATTTGATTTTTCCACCTTTAATTTGATTGTTTTTATAGGTAACCATAAAACATCTGTTTATAATGAGAGCGCTCTAATTCACCAATTTGTTAGTTTCTCCAATTTAAAAGGATCCATCATTTGGCCATTAATAAAATATATTAATAGTGATTCAAACCAATAAGACGCCAGAGGCTTCTCCATAAGAGGGTGGGGGAGGATGTCACCTAAGTAAAATCCAGAGAGTTTACTCTTAAGAAAAGCATGGCAGAGGTCAAGTTTTCAAAACAGACACACACACTCACACACACTGAATGTCCTAGGAAGATCAGGTAGAACATTTACATCTCAAAGACACCAAGAAATGCAGGTCCCCCGCTGAAGGTCTTTGTTTAAAGTCAGAATTCTGAAAGATACTTTTATCAAGCCAGCTTTTAAAACTCAGTTTAACTTAACTGTATACACAATAAAAGAGCCCCCTCATTTTTAGGGTGAGATTTCCTTTAATTTCCAATTAAGTAAGTAGCTGTACGTACATAAACCAGGCTGGAGTATTAGTTGGAGACTGGCAATCTGTCGTTCCATTTTCTTCTGTTTTAAAAGCTTTATTTCCCATTCTGAGGTCAGTTTGTCAAAATAAAATTGCTAGTGACGATAGTGTGGTGGGCCAATGTGCTGCTTGAGAGCTTAACTCCTCTAGGTTTTGCCCCAGAGTTGTTTCAGCTCCCTCTTACAAACCTCAGGTTCTCCTGGTGGCTTATAAGACTACCACGGGTGCTCAGATCGTGGAATGGCCAATTCTTATTCGTGTCCCCGGTTGAGCAGGTTGTTAATTAAATCAGTGGGTTTCCCTATAGGGACAGCTGCATGGCATGAGGTCTTACTTCCACCACCCCTGCAAGTTTCTCAGTCACCTGAGAAAGCTGTTGCTGGCCGGGAGGAGAGAGTCCCTTCTTTGGAGCTCAGAAACTCTCATAAGATTTCAGTTTTATTTTAACAAACTCTATTAAGGTAGCCAATTCAAGGAAAAACAGGCCAGTCTTCCCCCTAATTATTCAGTCCCACCTTACTCAGTGTTTAACTGAGCAAAGTCTTCCCAGTCTTTAAACTGAGGATAACCGCTCAGCATCTAAACTGAGTCTTCCCAGTGCCTTTCCCTGAGGACAACCTGCTCAGTGCCTAAACTGAGCAAAATCTTCCCAGTCCTTCGACTGAGGATAACCCAGGTACCTCTTCCTGAAATCAAATTTCAAGGATAACCTATTCCCCCACCAAATAAAACTTAGGATCATCAACCAATAACGGGAGATCCTAGAACCAGGAGAGACTCAAGCAAATTCATCTGGACTCCCTGAGGAGACGGATGGGCACAAGAGGCCTCTGCTGGTACCAAGGCTCTGGATCCTCGTAGAGTTCAGGCAAAGGAGAAGAATCTGCTCTGGTCTCTTCATCGGTCACCATAACTATCGACTTAAAAAATATGCACAACCTAAAAGTTGAGAGTAATGTTTTATTCAGTGGGAATTTTTAGGACGTCAAGCCCTGGAGGCAGCATCTCAAGCAACCCTGAGAGAACTGCTCCGGAGGATCCATAAATTTTTAACAGTAATTTTAAATTACCTCCTTGTGATATCAGGTGATTTTTATATTTCTTGTACTTTTCTATATTACAATTTTTTCAGTCCTGTATCATTTTACAAAACTGACCAAGATTTTTTAAAAAGAAAAGAAAATCTGATATCTTTCAGATATCATACATATCCCTATGCAACTATAACTTCTCAATGATAGCAGAGCATGACATCATGAAAATATCCCTGACCTTAATTTCAGTGGCCTTTATATTTGTTTATAACATCAAAGAGAGGAAAGAAAAAGAAAAATCTCCCAAGTCCTAACAATCCACTGAAGAATCTTTAAATGCATGAGATTTTGGCCCAGTGTAGTTCCATGTGAATCTGCTTCTTTATTTCAAACTACTATTAATAAAGCTAGACTTCTGTGCTCACTCCCTGGTTTATTTGGCAAATGCCAGTTGAGTACATACTATATTAGATGTCATGGCATTCCCCCATGTATATACCATGACTGCTGCTATGATGCCATGTTCTCGAATAACCACAACTGAAAGCAGGAGAGGAAAGCGTCCCGTGAGGGAGTTTACATGCTGCAAATCTCCAAAGAGATCACTTCCAACCCCACTGAGCAAAGGTGTTTAAAGTGGGTTGTGGTGAGCCAGACTGGGAAAGATCAGGAGAATTCTAGGATACTCCTGATGGATATATAAAGAAAATCCTTCCCAGCAGAGAAAGGATGAAATGCAGTCCACATATTCAGATGTATAAAAAATAATCTTATTTTCTACAACATTTTATTTTAAGTCCTCATGCTATATACTAACAGAAAACACTTGAAGTTAGTTTTACCATTTTCTAAAGTTACATGAATTCCCAAGGCACTGAGGGTTGTGGATGTGATGGTTAATATGGAGGGGTCCAGTCCACACAAGTGGGTTGCCACTGTAATATCCATTAACTCTGATGACATAACCTCTTCAGTTTTTATGGCTCTCTGCTATTTCCATTCCACAATTGCAGGAGAAAAATCTTACGTGATGCTGTAGGGTTCCCATCAGCCCAAATGCAATAGGAAGCCACTTCCTTTTAAAGTCCTGAGCTGCCCTAATAGCACTGGCAGCCAGCAGTCCCCAGGTCCCCTTTTTCCTGGGTCCCACAGACCTTTTCCTCTCTTTCTACCCTAAGGAAAGTTCTTTCTAGTCTGGGGTAGGTTATAGCCTTGCTCTCTTCCCAGCTTCTGGTGAAGTACTTCTTCTATTCCCATAAATCCTTCTCCCAAAAATATTAAGGATTTTGAAACACAAATTTCAAAGACATTCACAGCACATGACTATTTCTTGTACAGCTACATCTCTCCTCTGAGGCAATGAGCCCAAAATTGACTGCTTGCTTGAGTAGGGAGAAGAGAAAGGAAAAAAATATGGCAAATGTTTCAAATATTATACAAACTATAATATTTCAGCCAAGTCTTTGCATCTCAAGTATAATTAAAGCTCAGCCATATATCAAGAAAACCTTCCCCTGAGGGATTAACCTGAAAGATTTTCGTCTTCTCCTGTGGAGATACTGCAGGCAAGGAAAGGACTGCCACACTACTCATCTACCTGTAAGTGCACAAAAAAGGCAACCTGTTCACACACCAGTCTTGACTTCAAGTTACATTGTTATTCTTAGTTATAGGAGAAGTGAGCTCAATATATCATGGTCACATTCTCTAGGAAGATTCAGAATAAAGGTCTTTTGCTCTAAGAACATTGGCTATATCAGTATTAAATCATTTATTCATGGTATAGCCAGGAGGTCCTAAAACTAGGATTCCCCTACTGAGCAAATTCAGCAACAGAGAAGAGATCGCCCACGTTGAAAGATAGGAAGCTTAAAAAGAATGAAAAGAACTGAGGACAGTCTCAGAGACCTCTGGGACAACATTAAACACACCAACATTCGAATTATAGGGGTTCCAGAAGAAGAAGAGAAAAAGAAAGGAACTGAGAAAATATTTGAAGATTATAGTTGAAAACTTCCCTAATATGGGAAAGGAAATAGTTAATCAAGTCCAGGAAGCACAGAGAGTCCCATACAGGATAAATCCAAGGAGAAATACGCCAAGACACATACTAATCAAACTGTCAAAAATTAAGTACAAAGAAAGCATATTAAAAGCAGCAAGGGAAAAACAACAAATAACACACAAGGGAATCCCCATAAGGTTAACAGCTGATCTCTCAGCAGAAACCCTACAAGCCAGAAGGGAGTGGCAGGACATACTGAAAGTGATGAAGGAGAAAAACCTGCAACGAAGACTACTCTACCCAGCAAGGATCTCATTCAGATTTGATGGAGAAATTAAAACCATTACAGACAAGCAAAAGCTGAGAGAGTTCAGCACCACCAAACCAGCTTTACAACAAATGCTAAAGGAACTTCTCCAGACAAGAAACACAAGAGAAGGAAAAGACCTATAATAATGAACCCAAAACAATTTAGAAAATGGGAATAGGAACATACATGTTGATAATTACCTTAAATGTAAATGGACTAAAGGCTCCCACCAAAAGACACAGATTGGCTGAATGGATACAAAAACAAGACCCTTATATATGCTGTCTACAAGAGACCCACTTCAGACCTAGAGACACATACAGACTGAAACTAAGGGGATGGAAAAAGATATTCCATGCAAATGGAAACCAAAAGAAAGCTGGAGTAGCAATTCTCATATCAGACAAAATAGACTTTAAAATAAGGACTATTAGAAGAGACAAAGAAGGACAACGCATAATGATCAAGGGATCGATCCAAGAAGAAGATATAACAATTGTAAATATTTATGCACTCAACATAGGAGCACCTCAATACATAAGGCAAATACTAACAGCCATAAAAGGGGAAATCGACAGTAACACATTCATAGTAGGGGACTTTAACACCCCACTTTCACCCATGGACATATCATCCAAAATGAAAATAAATAAGGAAACACAAGCTTTAAATGATACATTAAACAAGATGGATTTAATTGATATTTATAGGATATTCCATCCAAAAACAACAGAATACACATGTTTCTCAAGTGCTCATGGAACATTCTCCAGGATAGATCATATCTTGGGTCACAAAACAAGCTTTGGTAAATTTAAGAAAATTGAAATTGTATCAAGTATCTTTTCCGACCACAACGCCATGAGACTAGATATCAATTACAGGAAAAGAGCTGTAAAAAATACAAACACATGGAGGCTAAACAATACACTACTTAATAATGAAGTGTTCACTGAAGAAATCAAAGAGGAAATAAAAAAATACCTAGAAACAAATGACAATGGAGACACAACGACCCAAAACCTATGGGATGCAGCAAAAGCAGTTCTAAGAGGGAAGTTTATAGCAATACAAGCCCACCTTAAGAAGCAGGAAACATCTTGAATAAACAACCTAACCCTGCACCTCAAGCAATTAGAGAAAGAAGAACAAAAATACCCCAAAGCTAGCAGAAGGAAACAAATCATAAAAATCAGATCAGAAATAAATGAAAAAGAAATGAAGGAAACAATAGCAAAGATCAATAAAACTAAAAGCTGGTTCTTTGAGAAGATAAACAAAATAGATAAACCACTAGCCAGACTCATCAAGAAAAAAAGGGAGAGCACTCAAATCAATAGAATTAGAAATGAAAAAGGAGAAGTAACAACTGACACTGCAGAAATAAAAAAGATCATGAGAGATTACTACAAGCAACTCTATGCCAATAAAATGGACAACCTGGAAGAAATGGACAAATTCTTAGAAATGCACAACCTGCCAAGACTGAATCAGGAAGAAATAGAAAATATGAACAGACAAATCACAAGCACTGAAATGGAAACTGTGATTAAAAATCTTCCAACAAACAAAAGCCCAGAACCAGATGGCTTCACAGGTGAATTCTATCAAACATTTAGAGAAGAGCTAACACCTATCCTTCTGAAACTCTTCCAAAATATAGCAGAGGGAGGAACACTCCCAAATTCCTTCTATGAGGCCACCATCACCTTGATACCAAAACCAGACAAGGATGTCACAAAGAAAGAAAACTACAGGCCAATATCACTGATGAACATAGATGCAAAAATCCTCAACAAAATACTAGCAAACAGAATCCAACAGCACATTAAAAGGATCATACACCATGATCCAGTGGGGTTTATTGCAGGAATGCAAGGATTCTTCAATATATGCAAATCTGTCAATGTGATACACCATATTAACAAATTGAAGGAGAGAAACCATATGATCATCTCAATAGATGCAGAGAAAGCTTTTGACAAAATTCAACACCAATTTATGATTAAAACCCTGCAGAAAGTAGGCATAGAGGGAACTTTCCTCAACATAATAAAGGCCATATATGACAAGCCCACAGCCAACATCATCCTCAATGGTGAAAAACTGAAAGCATTTCCACTAAGATCAGGAACAAGACAAGGTTGCCCACTCTCACCACTCTTATTCAACATAGTTTTGGAAGTTTTAGCCACAGCAATCAGAGAAGAAAAGGAAATAAAAGGAATCCAAATCGGAAAAGAAGAAGTAAAGTTGTCACTGTTTGCAGATGACATGATACTATACATAGAGATTCCTAAAGATGCTACCAGAAAACTACTAGAGCTAATCAATGAATTTGGTAAAGTACCAGGATACAAAATTAATGCACAGAAATCTCTGGCATTCCTATATACTAATGATGAAAACTCTGAAAGTGAAATCAAGAAAACACTCTCATTTACCATTGCAACAAAAAGAATAAAATATCTAGGAATAAACCTACCTAAGGAGACAAAAGACCTGTATGCAGAAAATTATAAGACACTGATGAAAGGAATTAAAGATGACACAAATAGATGGAGAGATATACCATGTTCTTGGATTGGAAGAATCAACATTGTGAAAATGACTCTACTGCCCAAAGCAATCTACAGATTCAATGCAATCCCTATCAAACTACCACAGGCATTTTTCACAGAACTAGAACAAAAAATGTCGCAATTTGTATGGAAACACAAAAGACCCCAAATAGCCAAAGCAATCTTGAGAACGAAAAAAGGAGCTGGAGGAATCAGGCTCCCTGACTTCAGAAATATACTACAAAGCTACAGTAATCAAGACAGTATGGTACTGGCACAAAAACAGAAAGATAGATCAATGGAACAGGATAGAAGCCCAGAGATAAACCCACACATCTAAGGACACCTTATCTTTGATAAAGGTGGCAGGAATGTACAGTGGAGAAAGGACAGCCTCTTCAATAAGTGGTGCTGGGAAAACTGGACAAGATACATGTAAAAGTATGAGATTAGATCACTCTCTAACACCATACACAAAAATAAGCTCAAAATGGATTAAAGACCTAAATGTAAGACCAGAAACTATCAAACTCTTAGAGGAAAACATAGGCAGAACACTCTATGACATAAATCACAGCAAGATCCTTTCTGACCCACCTCCTAGAGTAATGGAAATAAAAACAAAAATAAACAAATGGGACCTAATGAAACTTCAAAGCTTTTGCACAGTAAAGGAAACCATAAACAAGACCAAAAGACAACCCTCAGAATGGGAGAAAATATTTGCAAATGAAGCAACTGAAAAAGGGTTAATCTGAAAAATTTACAAGCAGCTCATGCAGCTCAATAACAAAACAACAAACTACCCAATCCAAAAATGGGCAGAAGACCTAAATAGACATTTCTCCAAAGAAGATATACAGACTGCCAACAAACACATGAAAGAACACTCAACATCATTAATCATTAAAGAAATGCAAATCAAAACTACAATGAGATATCATCTCACACCAGTCAGAATGGCCATCATCAAAAAAATCTAGAAAGAATAAATGCTGGAGAGGGTGTGGAGAAAAGGGAACACTCTTGCACTGCTGGTGGGAATGTGAATTGGTTCAGCCACTATGGAGAACAGTATGGAGGTTCCTTAAAACACTACAAATAGAACTACCATATGACCCAGCAATCCCACTACTGGGCATATACCCTGAGAAAACCATAATTCAAAAAGAGTCATGTACCAAAATGTTCATTGCAGCTCTATTTACAATAGCCCAGAGATGGAAACAACCTAAGTGCCCATCATCGGATGAATGGATAAAGAAGATGTGGCACGTATATACAATGGAATATTACTCAGCCATAAAAAGAAACGAAATTGAGCTATTTGTAATGAGGTGGATAGACCTAGAGTCTGTCATACAGAGTGAAGTAAGTCAGAAAGAAAAAGACAAATACCGTATGCTAACACATATATATGGAATTTAAGAAAAAAAAAATGTCATGAAGAACCTAGGGGTAAGACAGGAATAAAGACACAGACCTACTGGAGAACGGACTTGAGGATATGGGGAGGGGGAAGGGTGAGCTGTGACAGGGCGAGAGAGAGTCATGGACATATACACACTAACAAACGTAAGGTAGATAGCTAGTGGGAAGCAGCCGCATGGCACAGGGATATTGTCTCGGTGCTTTGTGACTGCCTGGAAGGGTGGGATAGGGAGGGTGGCAGGGAGGGAGACACAAGAGGGAAGAGATATGGGAACATATGTATATGTATAACTGATTCACTTTGTTATAAAGCAGAAACTAACACACCATTGTAAGGCAATTATACCCCAATAAAGATGTTAAAAAAAAAAAAAGATAGGAAGCTTTATATAGCAAAGGTACCATTCATTGGTGCCACCTAGTGGTAGCATTGAATAAAATCCTGAGGTTTGGGTCTCAGTCCATGAAATCCGAGAGCTGTTGGCGAGAAAACTCCGTGCAGCTCGGCAGCCTGGAAGTGGTACCAAGTCTGATTTTCATCGCGTTCAAGTCTAAGAACCTATCTCACCATAAGTTTCCTCTGACTTCTTTTAACTGTGTATAATTTATATTCAATTCCATTACATTCCTGAAATTTCTAAATTTACTGCCTCCTTCAGTGTCCAAACTTACAATCAGAATCTCCTCACCAACGCTAATAACAGATAAAGAAGGTAATAGTTTGGGTACATGTTCATAAGACTAGACCCCCGAGGCAAAGTTTCCATCTGAGACCTTAGATGTGCACCCATTCCTTACAAGAATTTGAGGAGCTACAGGCAATAGTCAAGGAATTTTAGTGCTGGAAGGACACATCACTTTAAAACCCAAAGGAGTTTTATATGTCCAATTTGACAGATTTGAAACTAGAAGCCAAGCTTTTAAATTTCCCATCCATTTTCCTTTCAATGTAATGCCATAGTACCTAACTTCCCTCTGGAACATTTTCAGCATAGAAAGCAGATTGGCCTAGTGAACTGAGAGCAAGGTTCAAAGAAAATTGCTGTGAGGCTTGGCGCAGGTCCCAAACTTAAGTTTGCAGAATGGGATAATATTTAATTTGTAATCAACAAAGCTCACCTCCTAATGAAGTTTTATTAGGCAATGTTTCACACTGCTTTTCAGCCCTGCAGTTATTGGAGCACGCACCACCAAATCATATTTGTTATTGTTTTATTAGTCTTATATAGCGCTCAGCACCCAGGCATGTTCCCACACATATTCTCCTTCCTATCCTGCTCCCAGCATCCTGGATCAGTGAATTCTATTATTTTATTGTCAAGAGCATATGATTACCATCTTAGGTGTACTTTTAATAATAAATCATGCTTCTTGCTTCAGGGGAAAAAATTCTCCAAACCTAATTATTTATTTGCATCTTGTAGAGGACATAATTACAAATTCTCTCCTAAATGGAGAAAGCATCAAAGGAAGAACGTAATTTTGCTAATATCTTTATACTGTGCACACAAAGCTAAGGCCAAATCTCAGAAATATCTCAATGATATTCATTTTCTGATATTTATTGCTCATCCTCCTCTGAGAGTCCTCACAGCAAAGGAAAATAATATTTTTACATATTTTTAAATCAACTTTCTGTAAATGTAGGTGGCTTTTTAATGTATGAGAATAAAATTGATTCTTGTGATTGTTTTCATTAAAAATAATAAAAGAAATGTTTAAAATCCAGTTGTCATTTTGTTCTTTCTCTTAATTTTTTTTTTTTCAGTTTCTAAATCTCATTTTCTAAGCTAACTAATGCTTAACTTTCCATTTTTGCCTCAGGTAAGGTTCATTTAAACTTCTCCTATTTTTTATTTTCTGTATTTAGTTACACATTCAGAAGAACAGACAAAGCTCAAAATAAAAATATTGCGTCCAATATTCCAATCACTTAAACTTTCTGGAAAATAAATGCTTTTCTGTGTTCTCCATAACCATAAGTACACGGCCCTTCACACCAGGGTGAAGGGTGAAATTTTACAAGTCACGGTCTTGACAGCCCTAAAGCTAATGAGGGCAAGCATCCATGCTGATGTAAGCCAGTTAGCATGGTACTTTCCTATAGGAAAGAGCCAAGAGTCGTTATTAAATTTCAAATGTTATAGCTTGAGATTTAATAGCCTCACCCCAAGCCATTTTTATTTCTTTGCCTAAATACAGTTTGCTAAAATTCCCTCTACTGTGAAGAGAAATTGCTGATTATCCAAGTGGGATTTAAGCCTTCCTTCACTGGTTGAGTAAATACGGTTCTCAGGCTAAGTGCCATTCACCCCCTCAAGTGTTTCTGGGCACAATTTCTTTCACCCAAGGACCCTCAGCATCACCGCTCTAGAGCCCCACACCAAGAAATGAAGATGATGGTAGATTAAGCCATTAATTTGTAACTCTTCTACTACTGAGGTCACATTCAAGAATGGGAAAATATTTGGCTTAGAAAAATAAACCAGCTCTCTACATACCTCTTTTTAGCAGCACATACTATCTGTTCCTAGATTAAGCTGAGTAAATGCTATTTTCATGAAGAAATTCCAGAATCTAAAGCTACTTTAAAAGCTTTCTTGGCCTTCTTCGCCTCACCATCCCCTGCTCCCACCACCACCACGACCACCATGTAAATTCTGAAAGATTCCAATTCAGGTCCTTATGAAAAACAGTTTCACACGATGAAATTTACTAAATTCCAACTCCTGTCCAATTTCCTAATGGACAAAAATAACTGCTAGAAGAACCACAAATTTAGAAGTCAAGGGTTAGACATTTCTTAGAAACAAAGGTAGATCATGAAAGAAATTGAAAATGTTTCCAGCATTTCATCTCTGTCTCCATGACAAAATGAGTAGTTTCTGATGCAGCGGCGAAAGAGGAGGACACTGGGCACGAAATTTCCTGTGCGTTTGATTCACCTATGGAGTCAAAACATGGAGTACAGCAGATAACAAGAAGCAAGAGAAAGGGCACATATGGTTCTAAGCTAAGAATGCTTCCTCTAGTTTCTGGTAATCAGGTAATTGCAAGATATATTTTGGCACAGAATCAGAACTCAGTTTGAGTGCAAAGTAAAAATGTTCAAAAGAAAGATGCTCTACGTTATATCTAGGAAATTCTTCACAGGTAACATATGTTTGTAGTTAATGTAATCTATCCAAACAGGAGAGCCCTGTTTCATCAGACAAGTGTCTGTTCTGATGACCCAGGTACTGAGCTAGCAGAGAACATCTTTGCTGAAAACAGGAGAAAGTTTTATGCCTGCTCAGAAAAGATATTCCCCTGTGGATAGAAAGGAAAAGAACACAAGAAAGAGAAAAGAGTTATCACTGAGCCAGTTACCTCCAACTTGCTATCTCTGCAGATATTTTTTCCCCTCTTTCCCTCCCTTTGTTTCTCACTTACCCTCTGGTTTCTTCACTTTATTGTCTCTTTGAGCTTTTGATGAATATTCATATGTCTCTGTAGTGATTTGGCTGTACAATGATTAAAAACAGTCTGAAGTACTTAATATATCCTCTTCTGAAAAAGGAAGCAGTTGGGTAGCAAGTCACACATGTCAATGAGGGATATTTTATCATAACAGCCAATGTGTAAAATTGTAGGTCTCGACCTACAGATAGAATCCAATTGCCTTATCACAACTGAAGCATCTCCATTTTTAAAATGTATTCAGGAGATATAGCCAAGTAAAATTTCTAACCTAGAGGCTCACCTATTTGTCAGCTAATCAGCTGCAGCTATAGATCAAATATTTATTGAGCTGGGCTTTGTACTAGGCTCAAGATAAAACAGAGGAGAAGGTAGACATGCGCATTGCACTAAGAGTCTAGGGCAAGAGCTTTCTGAAGCTATTATGAAGGACTCTCTTCACAGGCCTTTACTAAAACACAGGCCACTATTAAAACACAGGCCACTCAAGTGGTGCGTGGTTGTGGAGATGAGTAAGGGCTGAAATCCAGCTTCCACTCTGCTCTCCAACACTCTGCCCTGCCCAGAGGGGACACCTTCTAAAAAGTCACACAAAGGCAGCACCAGAAAGCCACAGCCCTGTATTAAAGCACAGTTTCCCCTTCCACAGGAGTTACTGTATCTTTCCTTGCCCTGGGGTTTCCCAAAATTTCAGAGACCACACTCATTTGTTACACCTCAACCATGGCCCTATAGGCTAGAGTCAAGGTGAATTAATGTAGACAGGAGTATTCAATTTACAGAAGAACACAAAAATCTATACATTAGTGGTACAGCAATAGTGTCGCTGGTCTAGATTTCTTAGAGGTTTTGACCTAAGCTACTGTTTCTTAGCTGTCACTTTATTTTAAAGTCTCAGCCTAGCTTTCCTCTGCTTTCCAGAATTCTTTGTCCAGATTCCACCCAAGAGCCTTTCTCCAGCTGACTCACTATAACCCTACGCTTGTAATTAGTAAATATGAAAAAAAAAACCACACAAAAAAGGCTATGAAGAAAAAAAAAAAAAAAAAAAAAAAAAGGCTATGAAGGAAGCCAAGTTTGAGTGAGTGAGTTGCACAACTAATCTGCTACAACTAATCTGCTGTTAGTTCCACAAATTATAGGGGATGGAAATGGCACATTTCCGTCACTCATCTGCTGGTTCTGTTGCAAAGATAAACCCTTAATTGGCAAGCCTTTAATATCTAATGGCATTTTATGTTGTGGTCTGATAGAAATAATCTGTCCAGGCTTATGACAAAGTTGTTTTGTAAATCCCTACTAATAATGGCGGGAAAGACTTGATAATGCATATGTTCTTATTTTGGTATTAATAATTTACACTAGCTTTAGTCCAAACAAATTCTGATCCTGTCACTTGAAAACGTAATTCTTAACATTCTTTTGATTATGAAAGATTAGTGGTAAATCTTCTAAAAGTTAGTTTTACACATAGCTCCCTCGTAGCTTACTTATAATGTGGTTCTTCCATCAATTGTTTGAGATATGTTTAGCCCATAAAGATATTCCATCCAAAAAAAAACCCAGAGTATTTTGTATTTTAACCCAAGTCCTGGATTACCTCATTTGCCCTGTGATTGGAAAGCAACTAGAAATTTTGTCTGAATCCAGTTTTTATCCATGATTTAATACCAGTTTAATATGGACAAGCAAGCAGCAGTTAACACAGGATTAAACGATGCCTAAAATCATTAATCTTTCTTATCATTTCATCAAATAAATACCATTGTCATTCTTTCAACACAATTTTGTTTAACTGCCACAATAGACTTCAAATGATATCATATGGAAATTGTTCTGTCTTTTATGAAACAAACCAAAACCAAACAAACAAACAAATCATTAGTCTTTTATACAAACAAGGGAGAGAGTCCTGAGAATATAAACTAATAGCATAGGTCACACCTAAATGTATTCTTATTATCTTAGGCAGCTCCCTCAAGGATGAGACCCCTCCTCCATAAACCCAATAAAAACCCTCCTCATAACTGTTCTTCAGCCCCTACCCAAGTTCCAAGTAGCCACAAAGTAGAAAAAAGCCTGGACCAAATTCCTGGAATACTGCTTCCTCTTCCTCAGCAGAGTATGTCTCTCTGCTCCTTCAGGATTTGCCTGACACATCTCCCAAACCCTTTATCTGACCCCAACGCCTCCTTCCAACTTGGTTAGGTACGGCTCCATCTTAGCACTTACCACAGATTCATATATATCTGTGTGCTTGTCTTCCGCTCCACGAGAATGTGAGTTCCTTGAGGTCAATGACTGTATTTGAGTCTCTGTATTCCTAGTTCCAGCCACGCTGCCTGAAACATAATAAATACTCAGTAAATGTTTGTTGACTGTAAGAACCAAGAATAAAAGAATAGAGCTTTTGAAAGATTAGCTTTTGAAAGATTAGTTGGGAACACCTGTTCTACCTATTAACTCCTTGAAAAACTGGATACATCACTACAATATGTGGGCTTATCTCTAAGTTTCAATCATTTTGAACAACTCCCATAGCTTGGTTATCTCAGTTTCAAGGATGATCGTATGTGGCAAATTCCTTTAGTTCATTCAACAGTAATACCTGTCACATGCCTGGTCGGTCCAGATGAGCCAAGATGGTATAGAATGCTACCTACAGTTTTTCTTATGGAAGAAGCTAGCAACAGGAATAGTTACCAATTAACAATTTATCTGTGAATTTCTCAAATCCTCTAAATCATTTTCTTGTCATCTTGGCTTCTAAACCCTTAAAGTCCTGAGAAGCTTACTAATGTAATATGCAGGCAAAATTATCATTTCTTCTCCTTAGTCATTCATGTTAATTAAAAGAATATGTTTCACAAATATTGTTTCCTATTTGCTTGCAGTTAACCACATGGACCCTTACTTTGTTAAGCTCTTGAATGAGTTTGCAATTCAACCTCTGAGCACAAATCTACGTTCATGAAAATGGACAAGTTTTATGCCCACGAAAATTGCATTCTGTTACTTCTTTAATGAAAAAGGATAAATATATTATATATTGCCTTTGAGTAGGCTGCCTTTGTGTAGATTTTTTAAAAATTGGCAACCCTATAAAAAGTTGAATCTCGATGTTTCTGTCTTACAAACCTGTACAGTTCTTTGATCTACAGTTTGAATCACTAAGGTAAGCTGCTCATGAGCTGAAACAGCAGGCACCATCTCTCCATCTGCTGCACAGTGCCCCAGAGACGTCATGGGCCCAAGGAAGGTAAAAGACAGGAAGGAAAAGAACATTTCTGTTTGTTTTTTAACTTAAATGCCTGGAGCAAATCAAGCCTGAGTCTAGCTGCTAAGGGAAGAGACAGAATCCATCAGTATTTCCATGGGAAGAGGTGGGTCAGTTGCCCAGACACAGGAAGATACTGTGTGAGAGAGAGAAGGGAAATAAAATGGAGCACAAAGCAAGTCTAAATCAGTGGAATGCTAAAAATTTTAAATGATAAGGTAATCATTAAGGACACCTCTTTTTAAGAGCTCTCTCTCCCTTCTTGTGCTGTAAAATCATTTTTCCTGAGAGTCTCTGCAAGTGGACCAAGAAAATATGTCCCAAAACAGTGAGAAAGCATTATATTCAATTTTATGTGATGTGAACACACCACTTGATGTGTGTGGTTCCTCCACCAGGTCATCACACCATGCAAAGTAAGAAATGAAATCCTAGGTGTCATGTGTCCAAATTAAAAAGAAATCAGTCTGCTGACTCTTTAAAGAAGGTTGACAAGCTCTCCAGACTGAAGGCTGTGGCCATTAGAACTGCACCTGTCTATTATTATGCCTTCTCTGTATTATTATTCTATTCTTAGCTGGCAGAGTTACTCTATCAACATGAAAGCATCAGTCAAACTTCTGACTGACCACAAGATCATTCACTAATTTGGACCCAAGGGGAGTTCTGTTAAAACTGCAGGATCTTCCTCCAAACAGTGCAAGTACACAGAGTCAAACTTGCTACCGCGGTAACCAGCATACACAGCTTGTTACTTTTAATTACATCCCCTCCATAGTTAGGTCTCTCCTTTGGAACGGTGGATTATTATTCAGCAACTTCTGAACAAGCAGGGGTGCACTGGAGCCAAGAGGGTTCTCGATGCCTCCCCTGTTAGACTTGCTAATCAATTCACTGCGGCTAAAATGAAAGTCAAGGTATACAGTGGGTATTAGGATCTTAATTTTAGGCAAACAGCATTACCCACACAACACAACACAAATCTAAATACATGGAAGCTGAGAACTTACATCTCAAAGTTCATGGACAGTTAACAAACTGTACATTCAAAGTGAATTCTAAATGTTTCTGACACGTTGTTGATTGACATCTGGAGAGCTTATGCACCTCTATCTTTTGCTTGTTTGTTTTTATGTTAGTTTTGTGTAGATTTAGAGCAATGGCTCTCAACAGAGGGTCAATTTTATCTCCCAGGGGATATTTGACAATGTCCAGAGACATTTTTGGTTGGGGTGAGGTGGAGGGGTGTTACTGGCACCTGGCAGGTAGAGACCAGCAATGCTGCTAAACATCCTACAATGCACAAGACAGTCCCCAAAACAAAGAATTATCTGGTCCAAAGTGTCAATAGTGTCATGGTTGAGAAAACGATGGAAAGAGAAATAAGAGGGAGAGAGAAATATTTTTTTTAATTTTTTAAAAATAAATACCCATTTAATGCATGTTCATAGTTTTAAAAGCTAAATAGCATTAATAAAACTTCTCATGAAAATTAGCCATCATCTGCACTACTTCTTCCCCTTTTGAGTTTCCTTTCCCAAACAAAGGAAATCATTATTCATTATTCATCTGGCTACCCTTTATTTCTAAAGAATATACTTACATCAATAGTTGTTATTTAGGCAAGTTTAGATATTGTTATTGATACTTTATTTTGCAATGGAAGAATTTAGCACTCTTTCAACACCTCACTCCTTCACTAATTTATTCATTCTTCTCTAATTTATTCTTTTTTTTCTGTTTCCCATTTCTTTGTGGAAGGTTTTCCTGTCTTTATTTCCAACCTTTTTATTAAACTTTAATTTCAGCTATTGCACTATAATTTTTATTCCCAAAGGCTTTTTCTTGATCTCTTTTTAAATAACAACCTGTTTTTGTTTCATGGATAAAATATCTCCTCACATTCCCCTAAGGTTAGAACTATATTTTTTTAATTTTCTGTTGCTCACTGCTTTGTTTCTGTTTCCTCTGAGATCATTTTTTTGTTTGTTATGGTCCCTCTTTTTAATGTAAGAACGTTTACTTAAATATTTGGTGCTCTTTGCTGCCCATTCATGTTTAAAAGTGAGAAACTAAAAGACATATATGCATGGTAGGTCTTGTCCACTGGGGACTTCATGGAGTACAATCTGGTGGCAGTTGGCCATACTGATGATAGTTCCAGCTGCTGGTATGTGTATTAATCAGGATCACCTATGCCTAAAAAACACCCCAAGTTTCCACTGCTCAACACACTGGAGCCATGTGTCCACTATAGGTCAGGTGGTCTCTAGGGTAGTTGTGCTCCTCGTGGTAGCTCAGCCAACTAGGCTGCTTCCAGGTTGCAGTTCCTCAATGCCAACATACAGTTTCCAAGGTCACCACTGAAGAGTGATCCATATCACTTCCCTTCATAGCCCATTGGCCAGAAACAGTCACCTGACTCCATATAACTGCAAGCGGGTGGGGAGCATATGATTATTTTGTGAGGGGCCTTTCAGCTTCTCCATTGATCTGACTCACATGTGCAGATCTTAAAAATGATCAAAGCATGCAGAAATGGGGTTTTAAATATTAGAAGTGTTTAGAACATTCAACAGGAATATATCTGCCTTCACTCTCACCTAATTTGACAATTCTTTGCTTTTTTTTTTTTGTTCCCTTAGGGTTGGAATTGCTCAGGAGAGGGGAGAAAGGAGAAGAAGTTCATTTTGTCTCTTCATTTGTATCTCTATACATGGAATTACCTTTAGAAATTCAAATCAATACAGAGATGTGATTAATGTGGCTGTGACATCAAATGGATCGTTAAGGAAAGAGAAACAATGTTTTTACATTTTCAGACATATATTTTTATACCTCAATCACTACATTTATAAAATTCACTACCTTTAAGATGGAAGAATAGACATTTACTATAGTTATGTATTTCCTCTTAACAAATCACCCCAAACTTAGTGTCTGTGATGGCTAATTTAATGTGTCAACTTGAGTGGGCCATGAAGTGCCCAGATATTTGGTTAAACATTATTCTAAGTATGTTTAACATAATTCTGAGTATGTCTGTGAGGGTGTTTCTTGATGAGATTAACATTTGAATCTGTAGACTGAATAAAGCAGATTGCCCTCCTCGGTGTGGGAGGGCCTCATCCAATCCATTGAAGGTTTGAATAGAGCAAAAAGGAAGAGTAGAGAAAAATTTGCTTTCTCTGCCTGACTGTTTCTTTGATTTTTTCCTAGAGTAATATGCCATGACCTAGGCTAACTCTTCTACATATTCTCATGATAGAGTAATACCCACCATTTATTGTAAAAAAAAAAATGTAATTTCATCTTGAGGTACAAATATCAATTAAATATTTTCATTTGAAGACAAATTGAAATCTGTATTGTTATTGATCTTTTACTTAATCTCCTCCTAGACAATCTCATGGCTTCTTCTTAACAGTAACACTCTCAGAGGCATCAGTTATAACAACGAAGTCTAGCTTACATGTGTGAGGAAGAACATAGCTTAAAGTTGACATAGTCATATCATTGACCTTGAGTTGCTCCTAAAGAAAATGAATTGGCGTACTGAGGCAGTCAAGTGGAAAGCAAAAAACCATCATTTTCTAAAGGTTTTCAAGGTAGAAATCCGCAGGGACAATCTTTCGTCAGTGTCTAAGGCTTAATTAACTGTCTTAGTTCACTATGATTAATGGTTTTTAAAACTCTGGGGCACCAAGTTTCTTGTATATTGTATTATATAAACCTTTAAGTGGGATGTCCTTCAAATGAACATCATAACCTACACACAAACCACATCAGAAACTGCAACAGATAATTATGCATTATGTCACTCTGTTAGTATGAAAGACACTTCCAGGTGAGGGCCCTCATTCATTTAAATAGAGATGTCAATTTCTCACCCAAAATACATATCTCATCACACAGATAATTTTCCTTTATCAATAAATGACTCTCCATTCTTCCTGTTTCCACAAGTGAAGTAACTACGTCACTTGGAAAGCCCACTAATGATTCATTTTTGTCAAACTCAGATTCAAGTCATATCATTTAAAAACCTCTTTATTTCTTAACTGCTAGTGACTAGAAAATATGAAGTTGAAGAAATGAATATGAATGCATATGGAATGTCAAATCTCTGCATATTCTTTTTTTTTTTTTTTTTTTCTTTTGCTGTACGCAGGCCTTTCACTGTTGTGGCCTCTCCTGTTGCAGAGCACAGGCTCTGGACGTGCAGGCTCAGCAGCCATGGCTCACGGGCCCAGCCGCTCCACGGCATGCGGGATCTTCCCGGACCGGGGCACGAACCCGTATCCCCTGCATCGGCAGGCGGACTCTCAACCACTGCGCCACCAGGGAAGCCCTCTGCATATTCTTAAAGATAATAAAGTTCAAGTTCCAACATACAATGCAAATTACATAAAATTTGGTGGACTGCTATTATCTAAAGTGGATAGGACAAAGTCTTCTGTCTTTAATCGAAAGTAGGATCAATCACAAGATTTTGCCACAAAACCTGTGAAACTGGTAGAAAAATTGTATTAAAATGTCATAGTCTTTCTCTGTGGGATGGAGAGAACGAGAACCTAAAACTTTCTTCAGACTTCAGTAGAGTCTTCAAAGAGATGACAACAGTGACCACACTGTGGTGAACCACTTGGTCTGCCACTTTAGTCTCATTTACTCTCAAAGAGTAATTTTTTAGGTCCACAAGCACTGGGGAAAAGCAAACATGCCTCATGCTTCCAGGTTCTCCTAAGTATGTCAGTATTACACAGCTCAAACTCTAGGACTTACTTATCCTCTCATGCTTTAAGATAAAGTCATATCATGACAAGCAACCAAAATTAGTCAGGCACCAAAGCATTACCCCACTGATACTACTGCCTTAAAGGATTTGTTCCAAAAACATACACTAGAGAGAAAGGGTTGTGTCCCACTTAGGTCACAACTGGTATGATGTGTATATCAGATGATCATAAGAAGCCTTCAGAAGTTACTAAGATTGAAAAACAAAGACAGGGGAATATTTTAAAGGAAATAAAACCCTCATTCCACCAACTTCCTTCCCTTAACAAACTTAAATAACTCTAGCTAGTGAAATAATTATAAATTATAACACAATTTTGATGAGTCAAGTAATTTAAATAGAAATTACCTCCTCTCTGAAGTTTGTGCATTTCATTCTGGATACAGAATTCATCATTTGAATTATTTTTCTTCTTCCAGAGTGAAATAACAAATTTAATTTTACATGTTTACATGTTTAAGATAGCTTAAAAATATCACAAGAGGCCTTTATTCATGGAAAATGAAATTGTTTCACAGAATACATTGATGGTCATTAGTTTTTTCCCTACATTTCTTTTCCATGTTAAGCTTACTTGATAATGTAGCTCAGCTCTTAGTAATGCAAAATTTCTTTGATGTCAATTAAAAAAGACACAAATGAATTCACTGGGGAAAGAAATAAATACATATACACATGATCTTTAGGGTGTTGATAGGTGGTCATTAATCATTCTAGGAAGATTAAAACAGTACGGCTCCCAGTAAAAATCTGCAACATTTTCTTTAGCATAAGGTCTGTGACAGATGAAAAATCCATTCTATTTCTGTCCTTGTTAATAAAATGCATGAATTATACTTCTGAAATCTTTATAGCTAAATCTTTAGTGACTGATTTTCTGTACTGTACATAAAGAGAAAATGTACAGAAGTGGAGCCTTGAGAGTAGATGATCTTGAGGAGTTTATTCATTGGATTATCTCCCTTTTTAAGAGTATCATTTTGAAGAAAGTAAAGGTCCATGTTAAATAAATGTCTCTCCCTTTGTGTAAAAACCTATATAGCAAAAACGCTTATGTTAATAAAATAATATAATCCCCATACAATACAAGATGTAAGGGACAGTTACTTTATATATTTTATTAGCTGGTAAAAGATACAAATGGAGATTATCATTCTTGAATTTGTTAGCTATTGCTAGGTTAAAAAAAATACAACAAAACTCAGTGGCTTATAACAACAATCATGTATTATTATACTTTACATGTCTGTGAGTTTCCTAGAAGTTAGCTCAACTCAGCTGGGCTCATCTATGCATCTGCTGTGCATGATTCATGCAACTAGAGGTTGTCTATGGACTCTGCTCTAGGTCGGCCTTGTCTGAGGCAATTTAACTAGTGCAACTCTGCTCCAATTGTCTCTGATCCTCCTCCAAGGACCAGCAGGTGAGGCTGGGCATGTTCTTCTCATGGTGGTGGCAAAATTACTAGAGAATGACTGAAACACACAAGCACTTTTTCAATCCCTTGTTTATATCATGATTTCTAGAGTCCCATTAACCAAAGCAAGTAATATAACCAAACACAGATTCAATGGAAAGGGAAATATATTCTGTCACTTGATGGAAGGAGTGATAAACTCAAGTGGCAAAGAGCGTGGCTAACAAGGAAAGATGAGGAATGGGGGCCATTAAAGCAATCTACCACACAATTGATAAGAGCCATGGACAATAAATGGGATTAATATGAAATCTACAAAGCAAACTAGCAAACATTTAGAAAATACTGAAAATTAGGCAAATTTCTTTTTTGCCTGATCATAAGAGCTACACCACGCCTTATAACCTCTGAAGTATATATCCCTCATTACGTTACTTCAGAGAGTAACCAACAACCCCTGGAATGTAAATTCTGATTAGGGCACCTCTGATGTTAACTAACAGCCCCTTAGCTATAAAACAAAATTAACTTACTACATGTACCACACAGTTTGTACAGAAATATTTTAAAGTAAATTACAGACAAAACAAGGTATAAGGAACAATCTTCAAAACAAAGTCTGGCAGAACAATTGTATAACATTCAATAAATCCCTCCTAATACTGCTCTTTTTCATCTTTCAATACTCAGAGTCTCAATTTTTAAGACTGGCTCTTATGCTCTATGATTCTATTTTGTTCATTTCACAAACTCTTCAAACTACTGATAAGTGCCATCTTCATTTCTTCAGTGTCCCTCAGTTCCTTAAAATCTTTCTTCTACAGTCTGAAACTGATATCTAAGATCCATTCTTTTTTTTTTTTTTTTTTGGCTGCCTCGGGTCTTAGTTGTGGCATGCCGGATCTTCATTGAGGCATTCGGGATCTTTTGTTGCAGTGGGCAGGCTTCTCTCTAGTTGTAGCGTGTGGGCTTTTTCTCTTCTCTAGTTGTGGCACACAGGCTGCAGGGCGCGTGGGCTCTCTAGTTGAGGCACGTGAGCTCAGTAGTTGTGGCATGTGGGCTTAGCTGCCCTGCAGCATGAGGGATCTTAGTTCCCTGAGCAGGGATCAAACCCGCATTCCCTGCATTGTAAGGTGGATTCTTTACCACTGGACCACACAGGAAGTCCCATAAGATACATTCTTAATTCTCAAACAGAAATCTCTCTGCAGCATTTGATATTGTTGATCACCATCTCTTTTTTAAACACTATCTCCTACAGACTTCTAACCTTCTCTAATGGTTCTTAAACTAGCTCCTCTATCTTTACCTTCCTTCATCTGAATGCCTGTATACCCTTGCAGACCTCAGCACATTTGCACCTTTGGTGCAAATTTGGAGAATTTTTCTCCAAATTCACTTTCATGGAGAGTTCATCTGTCTCCTCAAAGCTTCAACTATCACCACAATGTTGAAGACCACTAACTTTGTCTCTCCCACACTGACTGCAATTAAACTTCAACCCCATGTCTTCAAAACATCTTCTTTTCTCTTGAATCCTTCCCACCAAATTAGCTACCATCAAGTCCTTTGCTGTCCTTTCCAACTGTGCCAATTCTCATTGCTCTTTGCTGTTTTAATAGTTTTTCTCTTTCTCTGTCAACACAATCATTTGACAAGTATTTGCTGAATACTCACTACATGTCAAGTACTGCTCAAGAGGCTAGAGATACAGCAATCGCAATTAATAAGATCAATAAGATAGACAACTTCTCAAGTTTGAATTCCCTCCTTCACTGAGATTTTCCAGTTCCTACATTTCTTTCAAAGTGCCTTCTCATGTCCAGAAAGCTATCGTATTCAAATTCCACACCCCAGTGGTTTTTAAACTCATTCCAATTTTTCCTGTATACAATCTGTACCTATCATCTAGTCTTTGAGTTGCATGACTTTTATAGCTGATACACACATATACAGTCTATTTGTATATATGTATACATATTTAATATATACATTATATAACATAATATGTATAAAGGGATATGGAAAATTTCCCAATTATTTTGTAAGTTTCTTAATGGGTGACATATTTCCAGCTAATGTTCCTAGCATGCAGTAAGAACATTAAAATATTTCAGGAATGAATCATTGAGAATACTATAAGAAAGAGAATATCCATTTGTTCATAAATGGAACAAAGGAAAAACATCAACTTAATTCTCTATAATAATAATAATAATAATAGGTAACTCTTATTGAATGCTTATTTGTGCCAAACACCACTGTAAGAGCTTTACACACAGTTAATCCTCAAGGAAAAAAATCCTATGAGAGAGGTACTATTATTACCCCCATGCTTAATATGATAAAACTGAGGCAGAGAAAAGTTAAACAACTCTTCAAGGCCAGTAAATGGTGGGGTCAGAATTCAAATCCAAGCAAATTTGATTCCAAATTCAGTACTTTCATCTACACTGTTATACTGTCTTTCATGATTCTGAATCTACAGATTTAGATTTTTGGTATTATCAAATGCTTCTGTCCTGATAACCTTCATAAGTGTCTGCATATTAATGTCAGAGTGAAAGCTCCAACTGTCAATAGAAGAGAAAAATCCCTAATAAGCTCATGAATTACACTTTTGTTAATATAACAGATTTACATAAGGTGACTACAATTTTTCATCTAAATCAAGACACTTTTGGGAGTAGAGGGGTGCTGTATTTATTATATATTGCTACCTAACAAATTATCCCAAAATTTAGCAGCTTAAAACAACAAATACTTGTTATCACACACTTTCCTACAGTCATAAATCCAAGAGAGGCTTCGCTAGGTGTTTTTGTCTCAGGATCTCTCATGAAGTTGCAGTCAAGATATAGGCCCAGACTGTAGTCATCTAAAGGGTTGTCTGGGCAGGAGGATAGGCTTCCAAAACTCCAAATGGCTGTTGGCAGGAAGTTTCAGTCCCCACATGACCCTTTCCATTAAGGCTGCTCCTGAGAAGGCATCAGGCTTCCCTAAGGGTGAATGATCAGAGAGACAGAGAAGGAAAGAGACAGAGAGAATCTAACCTCAGAAGTGACATACAATCACTTCTGCCTCAATTCTACTGGTTAGACAGACCAACGCTGGTGCAATGTGGTAGGGGATTACACAAGAGTGTGAATACTTGGAGGCAGGGATCATCTGGTACCATCTTAGAGGATGGCAACCACACGTGTTGTTAATAATTAAGCCAGGCCAAGAGACATAAATGAGGATGGCCCTTGACAAATCAAGGTTTATGGTCATCCTAACTTTACTCTGTCTTGATTTACATTAATTACATCAGGAAGCAATTTTCTATCTATAAAATTATTTAGTTCTATTATTAAGCCCCTGAAACCCCATAATATCAATAACTGCCACACCCCTGTTCTCACTCCCACCAAATCCCTCTCATGACATTGCTGTGGAAGCCACCAGTAGTCAACAACCAATAGCTTCTCAACCAGCTCTCTTTTCTACTGAAATACTGGATTGTTGCTCCTCTCAGTCCCTCACAATGTCACCCAGGCCCCCAAACATCCATATATGTTTCTTCAACAATCTGGTTGATTCATAAATAATAAGAGCTTCAGGGACCCTGCACAACATTAATAATATTGAAAATAAAGTACTTTATAATTTAAATAGGTCTTGATAAGACTAATCCTGAAATTACAACCATGATATTTTCTATAACAGATCAATCTACTGGGAGAGGAAAGCACTAAAATCACAACAGAATTTGCTAATAATTATTGGTACTGCCTACACTGAGCATTTTCCTTCAACAGTTAACTCGGCCATTGTGCTATCTTAATAACTTTCAGTGAACTTGGCCCTGGAGCTAAAGTCAACTCTAACCTTCTGAATCTTTAAAAACAAGAACTAAAGCAAAGGGAACATAAAAATAATAGTGAGTGGCACTGTATTATTATTCATTAGAACTAAGTTAAGTAAACCAATCAGGTCAGAAAACAATTTTTTCCTTCCAATAACCATTAGAATAAAGGCAACAAAAATTTAAAATTGTGCACATTAGAATTATTTGGGAGGAACTCAAACTATTCTTTTCCACCCTGTGCATATTACATAAGACTATTTATTCAGAAGTGAGCCCATTAAAGCTGGAGAATGTGGTGGCTGTCTAAAATATAGCAATAAATATCATCATATCAAAGTCAGAGTCATAATTTGGGAGTCAAGCTTAAAACCAGAGATTCCATTCATGATTCAGTGCCATTGATATGTTGATAAGCTGAAAAGATAGAATGATTGAGAGAGAGGGAGAGAGAAAACAAGCAGAGACTATACCTCCTTCCTCCTAATTGTTTTTTTCACCCTCCTGACCAGGAAAGTCAGGAACTGACTATGTGAAGAATGAAAATGACCGTAAACTTCCCATGAAAGTCAAGCAAAAAACAATGAGCCAGGAGAAATGGAAATAAAGCATTTCATGTCTATCATGATTCATTACTTACATTTATCCAATTTCCAGACCATCTTGACAAGCCCTGTTAGTAAGGATAAAGGAAAGTAACTGTTTGACCAGGGTACATTGAATCGCTCTCCTTCCTCCTTTCAGATGTGTTGGGGAAACAAGTTGGTTGCAATTTTCTGATTTTTTTTCCCCTGTTGATAATATATGTTCCCATCATTTGTAAGCCCAGGTCCTTTTCCTCATTTCAGTTTTAAAGCAAACCTCCTGCCAGTTGAAGCCTTGCTAAAGGCTGGGTAATTCCTCTAGGCAATAGAATATCTCATTAGTTACCTGAATGTTGTTTTCCTTAGTGGAGTCCTGTCAGCTAAATTTTTTTCTTGCTCATCTATTCCCCTCCAGTTCAGGGACCACTGTCAGCTTACACTAAGTTAAGTCAATTTACTCTGAAATTTTTCTAGCTGTGATTTGGGAATATTCATTCAGTTGCACAGAACACCTGCCATGAATCACATTTACATGTGTCTTTAATCTTAAACCTTTAAGCATCTGCTAG
This sequence comes from Grampus griseus, assembly GCF_964374135.1. Taxonomy (NCBI): domain Eukaryota; kingdom Metazoa; phylum Chordata; class Mammalia; order Artiodactyla; family Delphinidae; genus Grampus; species Grampus griseus. The sequence goes on from NC_139018.1 coordinate 54,385,119, forward strand.
AGTTACTTCTGCTTCTCTCTTGTTTGCAACACACACACACACACACACACACACACACACACACACACACACACTCACACACATACATACACACACAAACACGTTATTTAATGGAGAAATAAATTATAAACCTTCTCTTTGTCTAGAAAAGTTAATAGATTAGATATTTCCATGCCAAGAAAATGTTTTGTTTCTTTATAAACTGCATAAAGGAAAAGAGTATTCAATCCTATTTGAAAGAAACTGCAACTAACATTATTCCTTAGATTGTGTTTTCTAATCAAACTGAAAGAGTTACTTTTCTAGTCTGTTCTTAATTGCTCAGTTTTTCTGTCTAGATTTCCTGGACTTTATAATAATATAGCTTGTTCCTAGACTGAATTTCTGATTATGGGCACAAGTCCAATAAAATTAGCTGCTGCCCATCAAACATAGTCCACTTTGCTCCTCACTCCTGGCTATCACCAGCTATATAGAATTGAAACCTGGGCATATCAACATAGAGAGGGTGGCTTGTAATTTTGCATTTCCTTCCCACATGCACATTACAACTATTCGATTCATATAACAAATATGTATGGAGTACCTGATATATGTCACACAGTAAAAAGACAAAGAGACAATGTCCTTTCTTACCAGGCAAATAAAATTTTGGGAATTTTCAGTTTATTTTCTTTTCAAGCTTAACCCAGTGGTTTTCAAACTATTTTAGCTGGATTGCCATTTTTAAAAATCTAATATTACTTAATATATACAACAGATATAAACTGAAAAGCTGGGTTAGCAGCAGGCTCAGTGGAGAGCAGCCATCTGGAGCCCTGACACTCAGCCTTCAAAGCAGACAATGAAGCACCTCTGAGAATCCTGCAGCCTCGTAGAGCACCTTTAAATGCAGGGACATAGCCAATTCACTTATTTTTCAGGTTATAAGACGTGACTTAGAGGCACTGTATGAGTTGCCCAAAGTCATCAGCCAGCCAGAGGCATACCCAAAACTATCCGTGTCTCCTGATATGCAGGTTCCAGGTTCCTTCGAGGGAGCCATAACCATTTCTTGCTTTAAGTAATGTAGATACTTTGTCAGAAATATTTCTTCTAAGGCTTGCTGAATTCTTAAGACAGATTTGATTACATCCTAGAAGCAAAAAAGAAAAAGCCTCCAGAATTGCTCATCTCTGATGTTAGACCTTAAAAATTGATTTTTAAAAGTCTTCTCTCCCATAAAGCAGATAGATGAGAAGAAGGTAGTTCACCAGCCCCTCACAAGTCAGAGCACTAACCACTATAGCTCAGAAGAAAGAAAAGATTTATTCACCTTCAAATCACTGGAAGAAATTCCTATTACTAATACCTCTCCTAGCAAATAGCAATCCTACATACCTCCAGGAAAATAAAAAATGTAAAGGTAAACACTGTTGCATGCCCAAGGCTGCTAGCCATCCCAGCCTATTTCTCTTCTTCTGTTGCTTTACCCTTTGTATCATTGCCCCTAGATGCTTCCTCACATGCTCTTTCAATACTTAGAGTGAAGTTATGATGTCACAACATTTGCCCCCACTTGCCCATGTCATGTACCCCACTGCTAATAATGCATTCCCATTGTTAAGAATACAGTGGCAGCTACAGCACAGTGGTCAGAACAGGAAAAAGTTAATCATTGTACATCATTGTTCATTATTATTTTTTTTACAGTAAGAATTTGTCATTTTATTATTGTGATATTTAAAATATTTTATCCTGAGTATTTTTATCTGCTGTCAAACTTCCTATCATTGTACTTAAAATTAATATAACAATTCAACGTGTTCCATGGGATAAATGAAGTATGCTGTTATTAAAATAATTAGATTGAACTCTATTTTATCATTTCTCTTACTGAATGATTATGCAGTATTTCTTTTTTTTTCTTACAGCTTTATTGCAGTATAATTGCTTTACAATGGTGTGTTAGTTTCTGCTTTATAACAAAGTGAATCAGTTATACATATACATATGTTCCCATATCTCTTCCCTCTTGCGTCTCCCTCCCTCCCACCTTCCCTATCCCACGCCTCTAGGTGGTCACAAAGCACCGAATTGATCTCCCTGTGCTATGCGGCTGCTTCCCACTAGCTATCTATTTTACGTTTGGTAGTGTATATATGTCCATGCCACTCTCTCACTTTGTCACAGCTTACCCTCCCGCCTCCCCATACCCTCAAGTCCATTCTCTAGTAGGTCTGTGTCTTTATTCCTGTCTTACCCCTAGGTTCTTCATGACATTTTTTTTCTTAGATTCCATATATATGTGTTAGCATACGGTATTTGTCTCTCACTTTCTGACTTACTTCACTCTGTATGACAGACTCAGGTCCATATACCTCACTACAAATAACTCATTTCGTTTATTTTTATGGCTGAGTAATATTCCATTGTATATATGTGCCACATCTTCTTTATCCATTCATCCGATGATGGACACTTAGGTTGTTTCCATCTCCTGGCTATTGTAAATAGAGCTGCAATGAACATTTTGGTACATGACTCTTTTTGAATTATGGTTTTCTCAGGGTATATGCCCAGTAGTGGGATTGCTGGGTCATATGGTAGTTCTATTTGTAGTGTTTTAAGGAACCTCCATACTGTTCTCCATAGTGGCTGAACCAATTCACATTCCCACCAGCAGTGCAAGAGTGTTCCCTTTTCTCCACACCCTCTCCAGCATTTATTCTTTCTAGATTTTTTGATGATGGCCATTCTGACTGGTGTGAGATGATATCTCATTGTAGTTTTGATTTGCATTTCTCTAATGATTAATGATGTTGAGCATTCTTTCATGTGTTTGTTGGCAGTCTGTATATCTTCTTTCGAGAAATGTCTATTTAGGTCTTCTGTCCAGTTTTGGATTGGGTTGTTTGTTTTTTTGTTATTGAGCTGCATGAGCTGCTTATAAATTTTGGAGATTAATCCTTTGTCAGTTGCTTCATTTGCAAATATTTTCTCCCATTCTGAGGGCTGTCTTTTGGTCTTGTTTATGGTTTCCTTTGCTGTGCAAAAGCTTTGAAGTTTCATTAGGTCCCATTTGTTTATTTTTGTTTTTATTTCCATTACTCTAGGAGGTGGGTCAGAAAGGATCTTGCTGTGATTTATGTCATAGAGTGTTCTGCCTATGTTTTCCTCTAAGAGTTTGATAGTTTCTCGTCTTACATTTAGGTCTTTAATCCATTTTGAACTTATTTTTGTGTACAGTGTTAGGGAGTGATCTAATCTCATACTTTTACATGTATCTGTCCATTTTTCCCAGCACCACTTATTGAAGAGGCTGTCCTTTCTCCAATGTACATTCCTGCCACCTTTATCAAAGATAAGGTGTTCATATGTGCGTGGGTTTATCTCTGGGCTTTCTATCCTGTTCCATTGATCTATCTTTCTGTTTTTGGGCCAGGACCATACTGTCTTGATTACTGTAGCTTTGTAGTATAGTCTGAAGTCAGGGAGCCTGATATCTCCAGCTCCACTTTTCGTTCTCAAGATTGCTTTGGCTATTCGGGGTCTTTTGTGTTTCCATAAAAATTGTGAAAATTTTTGTTCTAGTTCTGTGAAAAATGCCAGTGGTAGTTTGATAGGGATTGCATTGAATCTGTAGATTGCTTTGGGTAGTAAAGTCATTTTCACAATGTTGATTCTTCCAATCCAAGAACATAGTATATCTCTCCATCTATTTGTATCATCTTTAATTTCTTTCATCAGTGTCTTATAATTTTCTGCATACAGGTCTTTTGTCTCCTTAGGTGGGTTTATTCCTAGATATTTTATTCTTTTTGTTGCAATGGTAAATGGGAGTGTTTTCTTGATTTCACTTTGAGATTTTTCATAATTAGTGTATAGGAATGCCAGAGATTTCTGGGCATTAATTTTGTATCCTACTACTTTACCAAATTCATTGATTAGCTCTAGTAGTTTTCTGGTAGCATCTTTAGGATTCTCTATGTATAGTATCATGTCATCTGCAAACAGTGACAGCTTTACTTCTTCTTTTCCAATTTGGATTCCTTTTCTTTTCTTTTCTTCTCTGATTGCTGTGGCTAAAACTTCCAGAACTATGTTGAGTAAGAGTGGTGAGGACTTCACTGGTGGAGCAGTGTTTGAGAATCTGCCTGCCAATGCAGGAGACATGGGTTCGAGCCCCGGTTTGGGAGGATCCTACATGCCACGGAGCAACTGGGCCCGTCAGCCACAATTACTGAGCCTGCGCATCTGGAGCCTGTGCTCCGCAACACGAGAGGCTGCGATAGTGAGAGGCCCATGCACCGCGATGAAGAGTGGCCCCCGCTTGCCGCAGGTAGACAAAGCCCTGGCACAGAAACGAAAACCCAACACAGCCAAAAATAAATAAATAAACAAAATGATGGAGGAATTATGTTTAAAAAAAAAAAGAGTGGTGAGAGTGGGCAACCTTCTCTTGTTCCTGATCTTAGAGGAAATGCTTTCAGTTTTTCACCATTGAGAACAATATTGGCTGTGGGTCTGTCATATATGGCCTTTATTATGTTGAGGAAAGTTCCCTCTATGCCTACTTTCTGCAGGGTTTTTATCATAAATGGGTGTTGAATTTTGTCAAAAGCTTTCTCTGCATCATTGAGATGACCATATGATTTTTCTCTTTCAATTTGTTAATATGGTGTATCACATTGATTGATATGTGTATATTGAAGAATCCTTGCATTCCTGGAATAAACCCCACTGGATCATGGTGTATGATCCTTTCAATGTGCTGTTGGATTCTGTTTACTAGTATTTTGTTGAGGACTTTTGCATCTATGTTCATCAGTGATATTGGCCTGTAGTTTTCTTTCTTTGTGACATCCTTGTCTGGTTTTGGTATCAAGGTGATGGTGGCCTCATAGAAGGAATTTGGGAGTGTTCCTCCCTCTGCTATATTTTGGAAGAGTTTCAGAAGGATAGGTGTTAGCTCTTCTCTAAATGTTTGATAGAATTCACCTGTGAAGCCATCTGGTTCTGGGCTTTTGTTTGTTGGAAGATTTTTAATCACAGTTTCTATTTCAGTGCTTGTGATTTGTCTGTTCATATTTTCTATTTCTTCCTGATTCAGTCTTGGCAGGTTGTGCATTTCTAAGAATTTGTCCATTTCTTCCAGGTTGTCCATTTTATTGGCATAGAGTTGCTTGTAGTAATCTCTCATGATCTTTTTTTATTTCTGCAGTGTCAGTTGTTACTTCTCCTTTTTCATTTCTAATTCTATTGATTTGAGTGTTCTCCCTTTTTTTCTTGATGAGTCTGGCTAGTGGTTTATCTATTTTGTTTATCTTCTCAAAGAACCAGCTTTTAGTTTTATTGATCTTTGCTATTGTTTCCTTCATTTCTTTTTCATTTATTTCTGATCTGATTTTTATGATTTCTTTCTTTCTGCTAACTTTGGGGTTTTTTTGTTCTTCTTTCTCTAATTGCTTGAGGTGCAAGGTTAGGTTGTTTATTCGAGATGCTTCCTGTTTCTTAAGGTAGGATTGTATTGCTATAAACTTTCCTCTTAGAACTCCTTTTGTTGCATCCCATAGGTTTTGGGTCGTCTTGTCTCCATTGTCATTTGTGTCTAGGTATTTTTTGATTTCCTCTTTGATTTCTTCAGTGATCACTTCGTTATTAAGTACTGTATTGTTTAGCCTCCATGTGTTTGTATTTTTTACAGCTCTTTTCCTGTAATTGATATCGAGTCTCATAGCGTTGTGGTCGGAAAAGATACTTGAAACAATTTCAGTTTTCTTAAATTTACCAAGGCTTGATTTGTGACCCAAGATATGATCTATCCTGGAGAATGCTCCATGAGCACTTGAGAAACATGTGTATTCTGTTGTTTTTGGATGGAATGTCCTATAAATATCAATAAAGTCCATCTTGTTTAATGTATCATTTAAAGCTGTATTTCCTTATTTATTTTCATTTTGGATGATATGTCCATTGGTGAAAGTGGGGTGTTACTATGAATGTGTTACTGTCAATTTCCCCTATTATGGCTGTTAGTATTAGCCTTATGTATTGAGGTGCTTCTATGTTGGGTGCATAAATATTTACAATTGTTATACCTTCTTCTTGGATCGATCCCTTGATCATTATGTAATGTCCTTCTTTGTCTCTTGTAAGAGTCTTTTTTTTTTTAAGAGTGTTTATTTTAAAGTCTATTTTGTCTGATATGAGAATTGCTACTCTAGCTTTCTTTTGGTTTCCATTTGCATGGAATGTCTTTTTCCATACCCTCACTTTCAGTCTGTATGTGTCCCTAGGTCTGAAGTGGGTCTCTTGTAGACAGTATATATATGGGTCTTGTTTTTGTATCCATTCAGCCAGTCTGTGTCTTTTGGTGGGAGCATTTAATACATTTACATTTAAGGTAATTATCAATATGTATGTTCCTATTCCCATTTTCTTAATTGTTTTGTGTTTGTTATTGTAGGTCTTTTCCTTCTCTTGTGTTTCTTGCCTAGAGAAGTTCCTTTAGCAGTTGTTGTAAAGCTGGTTTGGTGGTGCTGAACTCTCTCAGCTTTTGCTTGTCTGTAATGGTTTTAATTTCTGCATCAAATCTGAATGAGATCCTTGCTGGGTAGAGTAATCTTGGTTGTAGGTTTCTCTCCTTCATCACTTTAAATATGTCCTGCCAGTCCCTTCTGGCTTGCAGAGTTTCTGCTGAAAGATCTGTTAAGCTGTTAACCTTATGGGGATTCCCTTGTGTGTTATTTGTTGTATTTCTCTTGCTGCTTTTAATATGCTTTCTTTGTATTTAATTTTTGACAGTTTGATTAATATGTGTCTTGGTGTGTTTTCCTTGGATTTATCCTGTATGGGACTTTCTGTGCGTCCTGGACTTGATTAACTATTTCCTTTCCCATATTAGGGAAGTTTTCAACTATAATCTCTTCAAGTATTTTCTCAGTCCCTTTCTTTTTCTCTTCTTCTTCTGGAACCCCTATAATTTGAATGTTGGTGTGTTTATTGTTGTCCCAGAGGTCTCTGAGACTGTCCTCAGTTCTTTTCATTCTTTTTTCTTTATTCTGCTCTGCAGTAGTTATTTCCACTATTTTATCTTCCAAGTCACTTATCCATTCTTCTGCCTCAGTTATTCTGTTATTGATCCGTTCTAGAGTATTTTTAATTTCATTTAGTGTGTTGTTCATCATTGCTTGTTTCATCTTTACTTCTTCTAGGTCCTTGTTAAATGTTTCTTGCATTTTCTCTATTCTATTTCCAAGATTTGGATCATCTTTACTATCATTATTCTGAATTTTTTTTCAGGTAGACTGCCTATTTCCTCTTCATTTGTTAGGTCTGGTGGGTTTTTATCTTGCTCCTTCATCTGCTGTGTGTTTTTCTGTCTTCTCATTTTGCTTATCTTACTGTGTCTGGGGTCTCCTTTTTCCAAGCTGCAGGTTCATAGTTCCCGTTGTTTTTGGTGTCTGTCCCCAGTGGCTAAAGTTGGTTCAGTGCGTTGTGTAGGGTTCCTGGTAGAGGGGACTAGTGCCTGTGTTCTTGTGGATGAGGGTGGATCTTGTCTTTCTGGTGGGCAGGTCCACGTCTGGTGGTGTGTTTTGGGGTGTCTGTGGACTTATTATGATTTTAGGCAACCTCTCTGCTAATGGGTGGGGTTGTGTTCCTGTCTTGCTAGTTGTTTGGCATAGGGTGTCCAGCTGTGTAGCTTGCTTGTCGTTGAGTGAAGCTGGGTGTTGGTGTTGAGATGGAGATCTCTGGGAGATTTTTGCCGCTTGATATTACGTGGAGCCGGGAGGTCTCTTGTGGACCAGTGTCCTGAAGTTGGCTCTCCCACCTCAGAGGCACAGCACTGAGTCCTGGCTGGAGCACCAAGAGCCTTTCATCCACACAGCCAGGTACGTGGGGAGTTTCTTGCCTTTTGGGAGGTCTGAGGTCTTCTGCCAGCGTTCAGTAGGTGTCTGTAGGAGTTGTTACACGTGTAGATGTATTTCTGATATATCTGTGGGGAGGAAGTGATCTCTGCGTCTTACTCTTCCGCCATCTTCCCCCTCTCTTCCTATGCAGTATTTCGGCTAGTGTGGGAGGGCCTCCTGCAGAGGCGGGGGTGGCTGTGCCTCACCATGAGGACAAGCCATTGTTCATTATTGATCACTGCTATTCCTATACCTGAACTACTCTAAAAACTAATTTGGGCTGGCTTCATCTTTAGCTCTTAATCACAATAAAACATTCTTTCTCATCTAATCATTTAGTATATATTCATAGCCAGGAGTCTAGCACTTTTTTAAAAAAGTTAATTCCAATCCTTTATTTAAAATAAAAACATTAACTGTTACCCCATGCTATGCTGGTAAAACATTAAATCCAAGCTCCCGAGGTACACTGTTTTTATATTGCAGGTATTGAAATGTGACCCTTACCATTACACACTGACTAAAAGTGAAATTTTATGGCATCCCAACACGCAGTCTGCCTTTAAAGATTAAAAAAAAATGAAGAGTGAAGAATAATGACTTACAAAAGGCAGTTGAAACTATCAAAAAGTGCTTAATTTAAAAAGCATTTCCCATAGCAGTGGTTCAAGATGTTGATGCTCATAGCAAAATTAGTTTACAACTCACCTGCATTAAATTCCCTAATTATTCAATTATTACCATATATACTGTTTAAAGAGGTCAAATAGCTTTCAGGATAATTGCTTTCTTTTTGTTTTTAATATACACTTAATTCCTTGAAACTGCTGATCAAGTATATCAACAGATTTCTTCAGTAAAGAGCTTGGTTTTATGATAGAGAGCCAACATATTTTGGAAAATTTTCCAAGAATATTCAGAAGTCATGTACCTTAATACCCTTTGATTTATTAACCTTGTTGCACAATTATCTGATGTAAAGAATAGCCTGTTGGTTTTCATATTTGTATAAAATAAATCATAACATCATTTATCATAAAAGTGTCCTCTATATTAATGACTTCGGTTTTTAACTGAATACTTAATTTTTCATGATTTTGCTACCCTTACTGGTTTAACCTCATATACATACAAATTAGGTCTCTCTAACTGTTTTTGATATACAAAAAGAAGATATGCAATGTTTCATGTAAACAATTTTAAAATAGACCCAAACTATGTTATTATGTAAAGTAGCCTTACAATAAGATAAAAAGAATACAGAGTCATTCAAATGCTTTGAAAATACTATAGGCCTTTTTCACACAAGGATATGTCCTAAGACCTTCATGAATCCCAAATTTGTGAATATACTAAAGCATATCATTTCCTTCATAAAATTCAATGAAGTACAACTGAAGATTTTAGGTGATTACTTCAGACTCTTAATGATTCCATAAATATAAGACTGGAGTCATTTGTAAAACTATTAAAATGAATTGCGCCTCTAAAATAAACTCAGCACTACATTACATCATGTCATTACTATAATAATGTGACACAAAATTAACTGAGTCTCTACATTCTTATAGCTTAAATTGGGCCTTGCCCAGGCATGCATAGCCAAGTGCTTGTGTGGGAGATGAAATCCACTTGCCAGGCTGAGTATTAGACATAGAGCTGCATCAGGCAAGCATCACCTTAGTGGAAAAGGATATTTTTTCTAATTTTCACAAAGGCTCTATAAATTCTACTGTTGATCCTTCTTCTCCTACTAACACTGGACAAGCCAAAGTTCAGTAATAAATCACATAGTTAGAGCCTAGATTATCTTTCTTAGTCTATCTGTTTGTTAGCATTATTGCTTACAAGGAAACACCAAGTACCTGGAATCCTGGTCTGAGGGAAGATGACTGCTGTCTGGCTTACTCCTGTACAAGGATTCATAACAACCTAGACAGACAGAGCATGGATTGTTCATCCTCCATGCCCCAAGGAAGGATGGGTGAGTCACTCTATATAGTACCAGGTAACACAGCTCACTGACCTGCACTGAAGAGGATGGCAGAACTAGAACAGTGCTGGTATATTCTCTGGGATGGAGTTTCCCAAAAAGATAATGCTAGGTATAGGCCATTTTATATTTGACCTATTTGAGAAATCACCAGGGGTGAAGCAGTGAGGAGATCAGGGGAGAGAGTCTTCTCAGGTCCCCAAGAGAACTTTGGGGGAGATATTCAAATAATGAAACTAAATGAGTTTTCCCCGGGGCAGGAAAAGAAGAAAACCTCAGCATCCAGGTGCCCAAAGCACAAAGGTTCTTCTGTAAGCTTTGTCCATGGTACTGGCCAAAAACATAAAGGATTGGAAGGCAGAGAACCAGGAGTCTTTTTGCAAGTTTTGGCCATGGTAATAGCCAGGATAGCTGGAGAATTAGAACAAGTGTAGAAAATCTGAAATGTAATGAGGCTGGGACATATAATCCCTGTGCACTCTTGGCCCAAACCATTTTGACAGCAGTAATGAAAAAGCAACAGCTAACCCTGCTGAAGAGGGAACTGTGCCAAACCTCAAGGAGATCAGGGAGGACAAAATGAGAAGGAGCTTCAGGGGACGCTTAGGAGAGCTTTTCTGAGCTCTTTCTGCTCAGAGGAGAGGGTGACTGTTACCACTTTGGGTACTGGGATGATGGGGCAGATCTCCAGGTAAGGTACCCAGAGGTTTCCAAGTACACCTGGCCACCAGTCCAAGGTTGATAAATCATTATTCCAGGAAAAATGATGTCACAAATATTAGAAGCCTAGACAGAAACTTGAGGCAGATTACTTGAGAAGTGATCCCCAGGTTCTGCGTTCAGTCCTTGATGAAGGAGGAATGGGAGAAGAGAGAGGCTAAGGAGGCAAGCAAAATTTTCTGATTTTTTTCAGGTAACTCTGCCCTCAGAGACAAATGGGAGAAATCTATGTAAATTGTCAGAGATACAGAGGCCCAAAGAAGCACTGAATAAATGTCAAATGTTTCAAATGGAGGAAGTATAATTAAAGCTTTAAACAAAAGGTAACTATTTTACTGATGTTTTCTAAGCATAAATGAAGTTTCCAGGTAAATGTTTTTATCTATGAGCAACTCTGTATTAAAAATGCTGGCACTGACATTTAAGAAAGATACACAAGATGAGAAGGCAGAGGGCTATGTACCAGATGAAGGAACAAGATAAAAACCCAGAAAAATAACTAAATGAAGTAGAGATAGGCAACCTTCCAGAAAAAGAATTCAGAATAATGATAGTGAAGATGATCCAGGACCTCGGAAAAAGAATGGAGGCAAAGATGTAGAAGATGCAAGAAATGTTTAACAAAGACCTAGAAGAATTAAAGAACAAACAAACAGAGATGAACAATACAATAAGTGAAATTTATGTAGTTTTCAATAAGTGAAAACTACACTAGAAGGAATCAATAGCAGAATAACTGAGGCAGAAGAACGGATAAGTGACATGGAAGACAGAATGGTGGAATTCACTGCTGTAGAACAGAATAAAGAAAAAAGAAAGAAAAGAAATGAAGACAGCCTAAGAGACCTCTGGGACAACATTAAACACAGCAACATTCATATTATAGGGGCCCCAGAAGGAGAAGAGAGAGAGAAAGGACCTGAGAAAATATTTGAAGAGATTATAGTTGAAAACTTCCCTAATATGGGAAAGGAAATAGCCACCCCAGTCCAGGAAGCACAAAAAGTCCCATATAGGATAAACCAAAGGAGAAACACGCTGAGAGACATAATAATCAAATTGACAAAAATTAAAGACAAAGAAAAATTCTTGAAAGCAGCAAGGGAAAAATGTCAAATAACATACAGGGAACTCCCATAAGGTTAACACTTGATTCTCAGCAGAAACTCTACAAGCCAGAAGAGAGTGGCATGACATATTTAAAGTGATGAAAGGGAAGAACCTACAACCAAGATCACTCTACCCGGCAAAGATCTCATTCAGATTCGATGGAGAACTCAAAAGCTTTACAGAGAAGCAAAAGCTAAGAGAATTCAGCACCACCAAACCAGCTTTACAACAAACGCTAAAGGAACTTCTAAAGTGGGAAACACAAGAGAAGAAAAGACCTACAAAAAAAACCCCAAAACAGTTAAGAAAATGGTCATAGGAACATACATATTGGTAATTACTTTAAAAATGAATGGATTAAATGCTCCAACCAAAAGACACAGGCTCACTGAATGGATACAGAAACAAGACCCATATATATGCTGTCTACAAAAGACACACTTCAGACCTAGGGACACATAAAGACAGAAAGTGAGGGGATGGAAAAAGATATTCCATGCAAACGGAAATCAAAAGAAAGCTGGAGTAGCAATACCCACATCAGATAAAATAGACTTTAAAATAAAGAATGTTACAAGAGACAAGGAAGGACACTACATAATGATCAAGGGGTCAATCCAAGAAGAAGATATAACAATTATAAATATATATGCGCCCAAAATAGGAGCATGTCAACACATAAGGCAACTGCTAAGAGCTATAAAAGAGGAAATCAACAGTAACACAATAATAGTGTGGGACTTTAACACCTCACTTACACCAATGGACAGATCATCCAAACAGAAAATTAATAAGGAAACAGAAGCTTTAAATAACACAATAGACCAGATAGATTTAGTTGATATTTATAGGACATTCCATACAAAAACAGTAGATTACACCTTCTTCTCAAGTGCACACGGAACATTCTCCAGGATAGATCACATCCTGGGTCACATATCAAGCCTCAGTAAATTTAAGAAAACTGAAATCATATCAAGCACCTTTTCAGACCACAATGCTATGAGATTAGAAATCAATTACAGGGATAAAAAACGTAAAACACAAACAATGCTATGAGATTAGACGACAATGCTATGAGATTAGAAATCAATTACAGGGAAAAAAATGTAAAAACACAAACATGGAGGCTAAACAATACGTTACTAAATAACCAAGAGATCACTGAAGAAATCAAAGAGGAAATCAAAAAATACCTAGAAACAAATGACAGTGAAAACACGATGATCCAAAGCCTATGGGAGGCAGGAAAAGCACTTCTAGAGGGAAGTTTATAGCAATAAAATCCTACCTCAATAAATGACAAATGTCTCAAATAAACAATCTAACCTTACACCTAAAGGAACTAGAGAAAGAAGAACAAACAAAACCCAAAATTAGTAGAAGGAAAGAAATCATAAAGATCAGAGCAGAAATAAATGAAATAGAAACAAAGAAAACAATAGCAAAGATCAATAAAACTAAAAGCTGGTTCTTTGAGAAGATAAACAAAATTGATAAACCATTAGTCAGACTTATCAAGAAAAAAAGGGAGAAGACTCAAATCAATAGAATTAGAAATGAAAAAGGAGAAGTAACAACTGACACTGCAGAAATACAGAAGATCATGAGAGATTACTACAAGCAACTCTATGCCAATAAAATGGACAACCTGGAAGAAATGGACAAATTCTTAGAAATGCACAACCTGCCAAGACTGAATCAGGAAGAAATAGAAAATAAGAACAGATCAATCACAAGTAATGAAATTGAAACTGTGATTAAAAATCTTCCAACAAACAAAAGTCCAGGACCAGATGGCTTCACAGGTGAATTCTATCAAACATTTAGAAAAGAGCTAACACCCACCCTTCTCAAACTCTTCCAAAAAATTGCAGAGGAAGGAACACTCCCAAACTCATTCTATGAGGCCACCAACACCCTGATACCAAAACCAGACAAAGATACTAGAAAAAAAGAAAATTACAGACCAAAATCACTGATGAATATAGAAGCAAAAATCCTCAACAAAATACTAGCAAACAGAATCCAAAAACACATTAAAAGGATCATACACCATGACCAAGTGGGATTTATCCCAGGGATGCAAGGATTCTTCAATATACGAAAATCAATCAATGTGATACACCATATTAACAAATTGAAGAATAAGAACCATATGATCATCTCAATAGATGCAGAAAAAGCTTTTGACAATATTTAACACCCATTTATGATAAAAACTCTCCAGAAAGTGGGCATAGAGGAACCTACCTCAACATAATAAAGGCCGTATATGACAAACCCACAGCAAACATCATTCTCAATGGTGAAAAACTGAAAGCATTTCCTCTAAGATCAGGAACAAGACAAGGATGTCCACTCTCACCACTATTATTCAACATAGTTTTGGAAGTCCTAGGCACGGCAATCAGAGAAGAAAAAGAAATAAAAGGAATACAAATTGGGAAATAAGTAAAACTGTCACTGTTTGCAGATGACATGATACCATATATAGATAATCCTAAAGATGCCACCAGAAAACTACTAGAGTTAATCAATGAATTTGGTAAAGTTGCAGGATACAAAACTAATGTCCTGAAATCTCTTACATTCCTTTACACTGATGATGAAAAATCTGAAAGAGAAATTAAGGAAACACTCCCATTTACCACTGTAACAAAAAGAATAAAATACTTAGGAATAAACCTACCTAGGGAGACAAAAGACCTGTATGCAGAAAACTATAAACACTGATGGAAGAAATTAAAGATGATACCAACAGATGGAGAGATATACCATGTTCTTGGATTGGAAGAATCAATATTGTGAAAATGACTCTACTACCCAAAGCAATCTACAGATTCAATGCAATCCCTATCAAATTACCAATGGCATTTTTTACAGAACAAGAACAAAAAAATCTTAAAATTTTTATGGAGGCACAAAACACCCCCAATAGCCAAAGCAGTCTTGAGAGAAAAAAACGGAGCTGGAGGAATCAGACTCCCTGACTTGTAGACTATACTACAAAGCTTCAGTAATCAAGACAATATGGTACTAGCACAAAAACAGAAATATAGATGAATGGAACAGGATAGAAAGCCCAAAGATAAACCCATGCACCTACGGTCAACTAATCTATGACAAAGGAGGCCAAGATATACAATGGAGAAAAGACAGTCTCTTCAATAAGTGGTGCTGGGAAAACTGGACAGCTACATGTAAAAGAATGAAATTAGAACACTCCCTAACACCATACACAAAATAAACTCAAAATGGATTAGAGACCTAAATGTAAGACTGGACACGATAAAACTCTTAGAGGAAAACATAGGAAGAACACTCTTTGACATAAATCACAGCAAAATCTTTTTTGAGCCACCTCCTAGAGTAATGGAAATAAAAACAAAAATAAACAAGTGGGACCTAATGAAACTTAAAAGCTTTTGCAAAGCAAAGGAAACTACAAACAAGATGAAAAGATAACCCTCAGAATGGGAGAAAATATTTGCAAATGAATCAATGGACAACGGATAAATCTCCAAAATATATAAACAGCTCATGCAGCTCAATATTAAAAAACATACAACCTAATCCAAAAATGGGCAGAAGACCTAAATAGACATCTCTACAAAGAAGACATACAGATGGCCAAGAAGCACATCACTAATGTGCTCCTCAACATCACTAATTATTAGAGAAATGCAAATCAAAAGTACAATGAGGTATCACCTCACACCAGTTAGAATGGGCATCATCAGAAAATCTACAAACAACAAATGCTGGAGAGGGTGTGGAGAAAAGGGAACCCTCTTGCACTGTTGGTGGGAATGTAAATTGATACAGCCACTTTGGAGAACAGTATGGAGGTTCTTTAAAAAACTAAAAGTAGAATTACCATATGTCCTAGCAATCCCACTACTGGGCATATACCCAGAGAAAACCATGATTCAAAAATACACACGCACCCCAATGTTCATTCAGCACCATTTACAGTAGCCAGGACATGGAGGCAACCTAAATGCCCATCGACAGATGAATGGATAAAGAAGTTGTGGTACATATATACAATGGAATATTACTCAGCCATGAAATGGAATGAAACTGGGTCATTTGTAGAGACATGGATGGATCTAGACACTGTCATACAGAGTGAAGTAAGTCAGAAAGAGAAAAACAAATATCGTATATTAACACATATATGTGGAACCTAGAAAAATGGTACAGATGAACCAGTTTGCAGGGCCGAAATTGAGACACGGATGTAGAGAACAAACGTATGGACCTCAATGGGGGAAAGTGGCGTGGGGCGAGGGGTGGTGGTGTGATGAATTGGGAGATTGGGATTGACATGTATATACTAATAAGAGCTTGCTGTATAAAAAAATAAATAAAATAAAATTCAAAAAAAAAATGCAAGCACCAAATCTTTCTCCCTTAGTCTCTGAGATTGCACTGAAAACCAACTGGTTTATATGTGTCCAGAGATTCCAATATTTGCTTCACTGGGAATATATCTTTCCTTTGATGAAATCAGAAACAAGCTTTTTGAAATTTCTGCTTGGAATAGAGATATGTGGTATATATGGGGCCTGACCAAATAGACTGTTTAGATATTTGGTCAAGGTATACGGAACAGTGAAGATCTCTACATTTAATTATTTCCAGGATGGTTCACTTTCCCATGTATACTGAATTGCAATGGGCTTGAGCAAATTAAATTGTTGGTAAAAATATGATTGATTTAAATTACTAACATTTCTCTTTCAGGGATAAAGTGTTTTGACTTAGACCTGAATTACACACAACAGAAAGAGATAAGAGAGGATATAATTTGACAGTAATATGCCCAGAACCAGAATTTGCAAAATGTTCTTCCAGAAGCTAAGACACTACCTCCACAGCCCTTCTTTAACAAAGAGTGATTTGTTAAAAAGGATTACAGTTGTCCCTCAGTATCAGTGGGGGATTGGTTTCTGGACCCCTTGTGGACACCAAAATCTGTAGATGCTCAAGTCTCTCATATAAAATGATGTAGTACTTGCATATAACCTACCTACAACCTCCTGTATACTTTAAATCATCTCTAGATTACTTGAAATACCTAATACAATGTAAATACTATGTAAATAGTTGTAAATATAATGTAAATGCTATGTAAATAGTTGCCTGCACAGGGACTAAATTCAGGTTTGGCTTTTTGAAACTTTCTGATATTCTTTTTCTTTCTTGAATGTTTTTGATCCGTGGTTGGTTGAATCCGAAGAGTCAACCAGGTTGGCAGAACCGAGGGATATGCAGGACCAACAGTACAGTTAACACATCGGAAAGGTTTTCTACTTGGAACTCTTTAGTATGAAAATTTTTTAATATAAATTAAGGATAAAAGATGTAATAAAAGTGAAAAGGCAAAACTTTTTACTGCTGAGATTTTTTTTACCCTGTCCTCCAAACTTAAAATGGAATAAAAACATTGTTATATTTGACTCTTTCATCCTTTAAATATTATTTTCTTTTTTTTTTCACTGAGTGACTATGCAATTACCACAGAATACAACATTGAGGATATGACATTTTTAGTTAAAATTATATGCATATATGTATATTTTATAATATATATAGTATGTTTTATAAAGAAAATAAATTCGAATAATAGAGTACAAATAGAAAAAAACTGGGAAAAGATATTAAGTAAAACTTGAAAGCCAGTGTTTATCTTATTTTACCTCTCATTATTATCTTTTATTCAGTGTGCAGGGGCTCTGTGAAACTGGGTGGTGAAAGACCATTCTACACAGTCTCCTGTGTTTCTTGTAAGCAAGGGCACTGACAGCTTTTGCTGTGGACTACCTTTTCAAGGATGCTTGTATAAGAAACATGCTGTCCAGTAAAATAAAGAGATCTCCTTCTAGGGCAAAGTTTGGGCAGGTTTGCTTATAGTTCTTTACAAAAGATTCAGGTTTCTAAACTCACATTCCTCAGCCCTGATACAAACCACTGTCTATGTAGCATCCATGTAGGCCCATCTCCATGTAACCCCTGTGGGATTTGGGGGGTAAGGGGAACTGAGGGGAACATGAAGCTCATGCTGACAGCTGTGCTATAAGTAACAATGTCCTTTGTATCTGACTCAGGAAACCTGTGCCTTCTGCCAGCATTGCTAAAACTGTGCAGGCTAACCTGTGAGTTTGCAAACAAGGTAAAACCCTTAAAGCCTGCACAGTTCTTGATATTGGACACACTATACTTTGGGGATTCTCTTGTACTCACCTGGAGAGAAGTTGGAATTTTTTATTATTATCGTTATTTCAGAAAGCTTAGACTTGAATGATGCTGACAAAATGTCCTTGGAACCACTTCCAGGATGCTGGAGCCAAGACTCAAAAGTGAAGAAAGAAAAGAAAATGGAGACTTCAAAGCTTAAAGAGCAATACAGTAATTTAAACTTATGAGTTGAAGGGCCAAGAAGTAATATACTATATATTAAAATTAGCTGACAAGGGAAAAAGCAGTAGTTCATAAAAGGAAAGAAATAAATAATAAGCTTTTAAACTTAGTAAGAGCTGAGATAAATTGGACCCATTTATCTCCAGTCACACATGTGATCTCTTTTCTTTGAACCTCACTCTTTGTCTCATTGGGCACTGGTTTCTCTCTTTGTGACCTGACATTCCTTCTAGGCTCACAACCTTACCTAGGGACCTGAACTGCCAGCAAGAGCTCTTAAGATGTCACAAGGTCAGTAGACTTTCTTTGCCTGTTTGGTTAATGTGTATTTCATTTGTTTTGATATGACCTTGATTTCTGAGCTATCAAAGAAAACTATAGAATGTGATGGTTAAAAACAGAGACACAGAGAGCGAGAGACAGAGAAAGAGGACAGATTCATCAAGTCTACACCTCTCATTATAAAGATAAGGGAAGTAAGATCTAGAGAAATTAAAGTATGTTATTCAAGTTGATATTGTTGTTATTTGAAACCCATCATGACAATCCAAGAATCCGTATCGTAGAGCTCTCTGAAACAGGGGAAAGCAAGATATCACTTCCAATGTCTTTATTTAACAGTATCACTGAATTATTTTTGCAAATATTTCTTTTTTCTAATATTGTCTTCAGAGTGAAGTTGCTTACATTTCAGCTACAGAAATGCTGTTTAAGATCTTTGAGATTTGAAATGTTTTTGAAAGAGTTTTTGTTTATGGAATTATTTATTCTAATAATGAACATTGTAAAATGGTAAGTTTCAAATAGTTCTTAAACTGTGCTAAAAATTGTAAGAAAATTTTAAAGGTTGCCATTGGGTCAAGAAGGATCAGTCCTTTAAAACAATGCCAGGTTATTGTTTGAATCAGCCCCATGATTGCTCTCACATCCCAATCTCCCTGAACCTTGAGAACTTTAGGTGTTTTCTGATTCTCTTCTGGTCTACAGTTTTCAGTACATCACAGCATCTACTTATGCTCTTCAAGGTCACTTTATTTTCTCATTCACCATCTTACCTCTAAGATCACAAAATAAACCTATCGTTCATGCAGTAATTTGCAGGGCTGATACTTTGCACCAATGACTGTTAACAAAGCCAGGTCAAACGCCTTTCCTAGCTTCTCTTCTTTCTATTCTTTTTCTGTCAATGTCTTTTGTTGGATGCTTCTGACTAAATCTACCAACTATCCAACCTTAGCTCAAAATCCAACCTATTCGATTGTTTATTCTGCAGTAATACCTCCACTTTAACTTACTCAACGCCTCCTGCCTTAAGAGCAGCTATCACTAGTGAATTAAGATGCACCCCAATGTTCATTGCAGCACTATCTATAATAGCCAGGACATGGAAGCAACTTAAATGTCCATCAACAGAGGAATGGATAAAGATGTGGTACATATATGCAATGGAATATTACTCAGCCATAAAAAAGAACAAAATAATGCCATTTTCAGCAACATGGATATACCTAGAGATTGTCATACTGAGTAAAGTAAGTCAGACACAGAAAGACAAGTATCATATGATATTGCTTATATGTGGAATCTCAAAAAAGGGTGCAAATGAACTTATTTACAAAACAGAAGTAGAGTCACAGTGTAGAAAACAAACTTATGGGTACCAGGGGATAAGAGGCGGAGGGATAAATTGGGAGATTGGGATTGACATATACACACTACTATATATAAAATAGGTAACAATAGGAACATACTGTATAGCACAGGGAACTCTATTCAATACTCCATAACGGCCTATATGGGAAAATAATCTTAAAAAAGAGTGGAAATATGTATATGTACAGCTGATTCACTTTGCCATACACCTGAAACTAACACAACATTGTAAATCAACTATACTCCACTAAAACATTTTTTACAAAAAGATATCAGGACACCAACAGCAGTTTAGTTCTTTGTCCTCTCAAGGTTATTTTGGAAACTGAATTCACTTGAAGACAAGTAGGCATCCTCTTACAATCTCTTCACTTTCTTAGGCCTTTAGATTCCTCCTTCAAATATTTGTTCTATCCTTACCAGTTACAACATCATTTTCCTACAGAGAAGATAGAAGCAAAATTGGATTCGTGAATTCTTTTTCTTTTTCATCCATCAGCTTTCCATCAGTCCATGGGAAAGACATGTCACTTCTTTGACTTTCTTACACCTTATGTTTCTAAAAAGCTTTTTTAGCTTCATCATACTTTTTTTTTTACAAGACTCAACTTATTTGAAGATACAGTCCTTCCAATTCTATTCTTAAATGTCTGAAACAGTTTCACATTCATCCTCAGTCATGTGCTCTTCTTTCTCTTTTGTTCATGGCTTTTAAAATCTTAGCTCATTAGAAAATCCTCAGTGTATCAGTGCTGATTTCTTTGGGTCCTTCTTCCTCTTCTTCCTCATTTGTTATCATATGGCAAGAATTGCCTCCTTGATAATAAAACCTTTCAGGGATTCATGCCATGTAATTATGCCTATTTTTTTCCTCTCAACTTTGTAAAGTCTTGCTTCCTAAAATCTAGGCTGTTTTCATGCCCAGTCTTCCTCTCACTGGTTATCATTAACTTTTCAGTCACTGTAGTCACAGACAATTTGCTTAGCGAGAGAAAAATCTGGATTGTAATCTCATGGTTTATTCATATCATAACTTGACCATGGAGACCAGTTCTAAAACTTCTCTGAGCCGCAATTTTGTCATTTGAAAAGTAAAGCAAATATTCTAATACCTACCTCATAAAATTACTGGGAGAATTAGCAAAAAAATATATAGTGTATATGAAGTGACTACAATGTTGCTTGTTAAATATCATCCCTTACTCATCACCAGAAATTTTCTCTTGTTGATCAGAATTAAGTTCTCACTAGCAGATCTCTTAATTAGTTAAAGTTATCAGTAAAGCCAGTCAAGAACATGTCAAATGTCCTTAGTTTATAAGAGGTTTAGAATATTTTTAATAGCTGAAGGTGCCCATCACTACCACAGGTTGCCATTATGGATGGTTTCTGTGATCTGATCATACACACCATCCATTTGGCATTGTGATAGATCGAGAGTAAAATTTTACTATAATATTTCTCTTCTTTTTTTTCATGGATCTTGTCATGGGTATGTTTGTAATTGCTTGCAGAATATTTTTCCTCCTCTTCCTAATAGTCTATTATTTTAATTACATATTCTGTTACCTGACTATATTTAAGTCCTGAGTTTCAAATCACCAATGTTTATAATTTATAGCAGGCCCTCCAAATACACAGTTTTTCTGTATCCTCAGCTCTCTGCGGAGTCAACCAACCACAGATTGTGTAGTACTGTAGTATTTACTATTGAAAAAAATCAGAGGTTTCCCTGTTGGTCCAGTTGTAAAGAATCCACCTTCCAATACAGGGGACACGGGTTCGATCCCTGGAACTAAGACCCCACATGCCACAACTACTGAGCTCGCGTGCTTCAACTAGAGAGTCCATGTACCACAAACTACAGAGCCCACTCGCCCTGGAGCCCATGTGCCACAACTAGAGAGAGAAAAAAAACCTCGCACACCACAACTAGAGAGAAGCTCATGCACCACAACGAAAAGATCCCCCATGCCTCAACTAAGACCCAACGCAGCCAAAAAAAGAAAAAATAGGGAAAAAATCAGCATATAAATATGGACCCATACAGTTCAAACCCATGTTTTTCAAGAGTCAACTGTATTTTAATCCATAGGACATATATACAACTCCTATTCATGATATGCGTATGCAGTTATTTACCTCCCCATTCATCTTCTCTCTTCCTATGCATCAATATTAAGTAGGAATAAGTCTATAAATTAACAACTGAGCTCCTAATTCCTTCTGCTTCTATATGGTTAGATATTTTACAAAGGGGAAATTTTACTTTTATAATCAGGAAAATGTACAAATTGTATTTACATTTTAACTCTAAGGACTTTAGAGAAGTAATCCCCTTAGAAAAGCAAAAAAGCTTTGCTAGAAAGCAAAAACAAAATCCTGTCCAGTTGAAAGTTCATGATTTATCTTTGTACAGCTACTCATAAATCAGCAAAATATCAATACCTGCAGGAACAGTTGCTGATTATCATTTTATGTTAATATACAAAGAATAATAAGAATGATAATTGGTAATACACCTACTGTATAGGTCTCATTATCTCCAATCCTCACTCAACCCCAAATGGTGGATATCATTCCCCTCATTTTCAGCTGAGGAAACTGAGACTCAGGGACATAAAGGGACTTACCAGTTGTTGCTCAACCAGTTATACACAGAGCCAAGATTTGAACCAGGTTTGTCTAACTTATACTCTCTCCAGAATGTCACCATGCCTATCTGTGTATTGAAATGTAATATAGGATCTTCTCTGACTACTACAGACCCATCTTTATGAGGCTACCAAGAAGTTTCATATAAAAAATATCAAGAATCAGAATAGACAAGCTTCTCAAGTGCCATACTAGAAGCTAAAGGTCAGTGGCACAATGCCAAAAATTATTTCCAATGATTTATTACTTCCTAAAATTATTTGCTAGAATTCTACAGCAGCCAAACTTTCAGTTAGATGTGAAGATAGAGCATATTTTTAACCCTTTGTGTGCATCTTCTTAAGAAGATGATATAGATGGAATACTCGATATGTTTGAACATGTTTAGAGGAGATAAAGTTATAAGTACAAAGAAAACAAAACAAAACCAAAAACGACAATTATTAACCTCAAGGAAAACAAAAAGTTGTGTATTCATGTCTACTGCATGGTTTATCTTTCAATAGCATACACAAGGTCACAGCAATGTAAACACCAAATTTTGAACTAGCCAAAATTACAATATAGCTCTATGGAGAGGATGAGGGAAAAGAATTGTATGAGAGTATATGTACACACTAGTTAATATGTGTTGGGGGTAGGGTTTTTTGGTTTTTGTGGGGTTTTTTGGCCACACCACACAGCTTGTGGGATCTTAGTTCCCTGACCAGGGATCGACCTGGGCCCTCTGCAGTGAAAGCATGGAGTCCTAACCACTGGACCACCAGAGAATTGGGTATTTTTTAAAAAACAAACTCCTTCATTTAAATAGCTATCATCTTTCATAGGAGGGCGTCAATAGATAATGCCTAAAACTGAAAAATTGAGAAGTAACAAAATAAGCTTATTTGGAGAAAAATGATAGAAATAAAATGGTTAGATTGTTGAAAATGGTTGCCTATGAAAGTGGTTGAGAAGCAAGAAGATAGGGGAGTGTGCTCTTTTTTGATGCAAGCCTTGGTTTACTGTTTGACTTTTTAAACTGTGTGATTAAAAACAAAAATGAAACTAATAGGAAGGAAGGAAGGAAGGGAGGAAGGAAGGGAGGGAGGAAGGAAGGGAGGAGAGAAGGAAGGAAAGGGGGCGGAAGGAAAGGGAGAAAGAAAGAAGTAGTTGCTCTTGCTCTCAAGGTAACCATGATTTAATGGAAGGCATCAAATGGTAATTGGTTTAGTAGTATTAGAGGCATGTACAAGATGTTTGGGGAGAACATAAGAAGATTCAATCATTCTTCTTCTTTGGGCAGAAACACATGGTGAGAGGCGGCACATATATTAGGTCTTCTTTGGTTAGAACCTTATAATTTTTTATTAGTGATTTTCCAGTCAGAATAAGAGGGAAAAGATATTCTAAACTAGCCAGGGAAGAACAGCATTAGCAAAGGCATTGAAACATGAAAGTATTTTCAATTCTCAGGAACTCTGTGTCATTACTATAGCTGGGGCTGCTATGTAATCCAAATAAATGGCAGGTGATGGGATTAGAGAGTTTATTTGAGTGTAGATTGCAAAAAGCCTTATATATCAATTTATAGAAAAATATTATTAAAGTCACAAATCCAAGTATGTATGGTGAATGACATCGCCATCTATCTAGTGGCTTAGTCTATAACTCAGGAGTCATCCTCGACATTTCCCTGTCTCTCAATCCACATTTCTCATCTATTACCAACTGGTACTCCCTCTGAGTGGGTAAAGCTTTGTGGGCAAGTGGAGATGGGAGCTGATGTGCAGTGCATTATCTACACAACTGTAGGGGGCAGCCTTGTCCACCTTAGTCCAAATGCAAACCCTCTCCTACCTAAACACTCACAAGAACTTCCTCACTAGCTTTGAAGGATGACTCCTTCTCTTTCATTCTCCATTGCCACACAGAGTGATCTCATCAAAATGCAAATCTTACCATGTCAACCTTCCTACTTAAAATACTATTGTGACTTTTCATTTCTCTTAAGATAAAGACCAATATCCTTAACATGATCTTCAAAGTTCTGCAGGGTCTGGTCTGAGCATGATCTCTACCATGTCCCCTCATGATATGGATCTCTGTCCTCCATCCGCAATGGCCTTCTTCCAGTAATTTTAATCTTACATATGTCCTCAACCATTGGTCATTTGCATGTAAAGCTCCCTCATCCTTGAACACTCTCTTTCAGTACTTCCCACTTCCCATCACCATTTTCACATCTGCCTAATTAATTTCTACTCATTCTTCAGATGTGTGCCTTCAGGCACCATGTACATATTTGTGGCACTGATTATGACTGTAATTTTAAATTCACTTATAAGATTATTTGACTAAAGTCTATTTCTCTTCTTGACTATAAGTTTAAAGTGAACAAGATACGTATTTGTTTAATTCATAAATTAATAAATAGCATGCTTACTGAAATCTAAAAGAATTTTGTGAAGGCTTTAGAGAACAATAGATAAATTTTTCTTACACAGCAACAATTTCAGGGAAAACAAAAATGGCTCTCCAATGCCATGAATGCAAACTAAAGGGACAAGCTGTTCTGAAATAATGTCAATATAAGAAACACAAGAAAATACACAAATAAACATAAGATATAATTGGAAGTGAGCTCTGAAATGGAACACTTAAGATTTTATGTCATCTAAGAAATGCAGCAGATTTTTACCATACTATAGGTGACCTACCATTAATACTCTCTGATTTTTATTTTTGTTTTTTAAATATCAGCCCCATGCTGAGAACAGACTCTGAGGAGGTTGATTAAAATACAAAACTTATTCAATAAGTAGTCTCCTCTTCCATTTTCTTCTGAGTAAAAAGAAGTGTCATTCTCACAAAGCTTCTAGCAATCAGTCAGCAGGCCAGATAATCCATCTGTTTTTTTAATTAAACAGACTGAACATTGCTTCATTTGAATTGGACACTCTCCAATCTTTCTAAAGTTTTCCTATCCACGGAACAGCTTATCTATTAAAAGAAATCCATGAATGATATCTCATTTTTCACTCTTTTACCAAAATTAGACACAATGGTTTGCCAATATATTTATTTCCTTA
Organism: Grampus griseus; assembly: GCF_964374135.1. Taxonomy (NCBI): domain Eukaryota; kingdom Metazoa; phylum Chordata; class Mammalia; order Artiodactyla; family Delphinidae; genus Grampus; species Grampus griseus. Next base: position 54,410,642 of record NC_139018.1, read on the forward strand.
ACCCATTTTCAACCAGATGCTATCTCCAGAAAAACAATGAATAATGTTTTAATTTAACTAACTATGGGTATTATGTCTTCCATTTTTAGCTGAGTAGCAAGAACAAAGTTACAAAGTTATCAGTAAATAGCAGGAAAATTCTTTTATTCTATTAACAATAAGTCATGTAACAGCTGTCATGTTCATAAAGGAATTAATTGCCCACCCTCACTCATCCATTTGTACAAAAAAGGTTTATATTAATGTCAGGCACTCTACTTAACTAGGGGAAAAAGATGAAATAACTTCCCTGCCTTCAAGGAGCTCAGAGTCTAGTCAAGGAGAAAGAAAAGTAATACAGATTGACAGGTGCCAGGGCAGATTTCAGTCATGCCAGACGAAAGAAAAGAGTTGTCTTAACTAAGGAGGAGATAAGGGCAATTTAGGCTGAGGAAACTGCATGAATCTTTGAAAACTAAAGAGCTATAGAAACTGTAAAAGATGAAAGTAAAGGCTGAAAAACTAAGTAGGATTTATGTAAAAAAAAAATTGTATATCATGCTGGAGTTTGGATTTTATCCTGAAATTGAAGAGAAAGGATCATAAGAAAACCTGGGACATCAAATTTCTCATTTAGAAAAAATTATCTTTGCAGCTATATGGAAGATGAACTTGAAGGGAGAAAAACTTTCCATACAGTCTTAAAACAGTGGCTCCTAAAATAGAAGACAGTTTCATATTACCATTAAAATAAAAAGGGTAATATTCCACTTAAGCTCACTATCTAGATGTTTGAAATGCTCTTCCTTGCTATACAAATAATTTGCTATAGAAACTTAATAACCCAAGCTCTTTAAAGATTGAAAACTTAATCTGAAAATTATCAACAGTCAAAATCTAACTTTATTTTTGTGTGAACAAGACTGCCTTAACATTCCCTTTAGTAGGTTTCTTCCTGAATTTAGGCCCCTGACCTCTCTTTTTCTTAAGAGTATTTACTTTAGGATACTTGAAATTGAAATTTTTTTCTCTGCCCCTTTGAGCTATCTTCTCCCAGCCTCTTGCCAGTTTTATAACCCAGGAACGTCTTTCTGAAGGACCTGAGAGTCACCCTTTGAAAAGTAATCATCAAGAAAGATAGTACGCCTATCTCCTAGACTCTAAGGGAGGGTAGCCTAACTTCGAAAAGTACCAATTAACAGACAAAAATGGCCTAATCATAGTGACCAACTTCTACTCAAATGTCCCCAGGACTTTTCCACTAGCTCACCCTCAATGCTTAAAAAACTCCTGTTTTTTGTTCCAGTGGAATTGACTCAATATCTCTCCCCTATTGCTCTGCCAAGAACATTCTCCATATCTTCTTTGTTTTACTAATTCCTAATCATCCTTCACATCTCAGCTTGAATGCCACATCCTCTAGGAAGTCTTCAATGCTACCAGCCCTCCAAGTCCAGGTCCAGTACATTCCTCCATTTTATCTTATATCTAGAGTATTTGTTATGAGCTGAACACTTGTGTCCTTCCAAAATTCATACTCCCCAATATAATGATATTAGGAGCTAGGGACATTTGCAAGGTAGTTAGAATTAGGTGAGATCATAAAAGTGGAGCCTTCTGAAAGGGATTAATGCTCTTAAAAGAGTTATGAGAGAGCTGGTTCCCCCTCTCTGCCACATGAAGATACAATGAGAAGTCAGCATCATGGAAGAGAACCCTCACCAGAACTGCATTTGTCACACTTAATTAATCGCCCATTTACTTGCCTCTAGCCCCTACAAAATTAGCAACTCCATGAGGATAAGGAGCATATTTGTTATGTTCTTTATAGCACATACAATGTTAATGAATAAATATCTGTTGAATGAAGTAATGAATGATTATGAAAATAGTCCAACCTTCCATTCAAGCCAGGATACTGATTAGCCTCCTGAACTTTCAAAATAGAATGTTAATTATGTCACCTTCTTGTCTGTTTTCATGCTATGTGGTCTTGCCTTCAATATTTAATAGAAAGCACCAGCACACTATGCCCTTGTCAAAAAGTACAAACGTAAAATAGATAGCTAGTGGGAAGCAGCCACATAGCACAGGGAGATCAGCTCGGTTCTTTGTGACCACCTGGATGGGTGGGATACGGAGGGTGGGAGGGAAGGAGACGCAAGAGGGAAGAGACATGGGAACATATGTATATGTATAACTGATTCACTTTGTTATAAAGCAGAAACTAACACACCATTGTAGAGCAATTATACCCCAATAAAGATGTAAAAAAAAAAAAAGAAAGCCCACGCACAGCAACGAAGACCCAATGCAGCCAAAAATTAATTAATTAATTAATTAAAAATAAAAAAAATACAACCTCAGATTGTCTGTTTTCCCTTTTCTTTAGAAACTTAGCCAAGAGAATTTAAGACAAATAGCCCGAGGAGCAAGCAATCTCCCTCTTCCTTTACAAGCTCTAAGCTATAAAATCTAATTGAGGAAAACAGTTTCACATTACTATAAAAATAAAAGAGGAATCAAGTTGAACCACCAAAAGTCTACATATTTGGACCATACTGCTTTGGTCCTTCAAAGATTCACCTGAAGCCACTGCATGTGAAAACTCCAGGGGCACTATGCACTTAGAATTCTGTGTGAAAGGCACACTCCCTCCCTGCACTCTCCTCACACACACTTTATAGTTTATTTGAATAGTTTATTTGAACCTGTGGAGTTATATAAAGCAATGTCCTAGAATCACCTCTATTGAGTTACTCTTTGTGCTAACCCTCTGGCTTTTTTAAAAAGCTGGAAACAGACACAAGAAATTCACTCCTGCATTTTCAGTAAATATATTGTCAAGGATATGGTGATCTTCAATAACCAGTATCCTCTACATGAATTTCCACAAAGAAATGTGTTTAATTCACTGTATGCACAAATCCAAAGCTAGTTTCTTCAAAAAAAAGTAGTAAAATAAACAGAAAACTGTAGATTCTAAAGTATAAGTGAGGGCCCACTCACTATGTCCTTAAGGAGGAAGAATCTTGCTCTGGATTGGATTTGGATCAAATTCTAAAGTAATCCTTGGGTTACAGTTAAGTACTAGGTATCTTTGGGGAGTGTCTAACTTTCATGATGCTGGAGACAGAGACATGAAATCGAGCCCAAATATTTCACTTGCTTGGGAAGAAGTACTCTCCCCACCTATACCTCATTGTCTTCTTCCCACTTAGAAAGCCAAGTTGGAACCACAGTAAGCCTGAGGGTGAAGGAGTGTACTTTGATCTGCCTATTCTAGGAAAAAGAAGTCCTCTAGAACTAACCTAACTCATCAGTACTCAGGATACCATTAGGTTCTGAGTCAACTCTCAGGTTAGAAAAAATTATATTCTTTTTTTCTGGTATTGTCCACTATGGATGTATTTCCCCTGAGGGGTGTCAATGGAAGGATGGGTTGAATATTTAGTACACTGTTTTATTTCCACAGAAGTATCCATTTTGACAGATTTAGGGATAGCTAAAATTTTTCAAAAGAGAAAGTTAATGAGGTTTTAAATATTAAAACATAAAGCTATAATTGTTAAAATGTGGGATTTCCAAACAGATAAATTGAACAGAATAGTTTTAAGCAGGGGAGTGACATAATAGATTTGCATTTTTAAAGAGAATGTAGAGAACAGATTAGAAGATGGCATGAGTGGACACTGGGGTAACACTTTTTAAGCTTTTGTGGTAACCCAAGGAGGAAGTAATAAGGGCTTGAGCAATGGAAATGGCAGAGGGAATGGAGATAAATGTTCATATCCAAGAGATAATTTAAAAATTAGAATCATCAGGAATTCCCTGGTGTTCCAGTGGTTAGGACTCAGAGCTCGGAGCTTTCACTGACAGGGCCCAGGTTCAGGGAACTAAGATCCTGCAAGCCATGCAGTTCGGCACAAAAAAAAAAAAAAAAAATAGAATCATCATAATTTGCTAGTTGATGAGATGATGGAGGTAAGAGAGAGGAAAGAGGTAATAACGGTGGGGACCTTCCTAAATTCACCACCTGGTGGATAATGGTGCCATGCACAGAGATTAGAAACATAATAGGGGTAGAAAGTTTGGAAGGAAGATCTTGAATAGGGTTTTGAGATATTTTAATGTAAGATAACTGTATAAGAAACAAATAGAGATAATGTGGTTGTTGGGTTTGAGTTAAGAGAGACTTGTAGCCTGGGAATATAGATTTGAGGGTCAGCAACATATAGGTAATTCTTAAAGCCATGATAATGCTGAATAGCACCCAAAAGAATGTGTAGAATGAGAAAAGATGGATGACAAAGCTTTGAGGATTACCTAAAGAATGATAAAGATTGGTCAAAGGAGACTGAGAAGGAGCAAGACAGAGAAACTGGATGAAAAATGGAAGAGTGATGTTTCAGAGCAACTAGGGGAAGAGAGATTTTTCAGAAAGGAGTGAGTGGGACAATGGGTCAACAGTGTCAAATGTTACTGATAGGTCAAGTAAAAATAAAAAGAACTGAAAAATGTCCATTGGATTCAGCAACAAGGAAGTCAGGACCTTGACAAGAGTAGTTTAATGAAATGAAAGGATGCTATCTGGCAAGAGATGGAGAAGTGAATGCAAGTGAGGGAACAGTAGCAGGAAATGTAGACAATAGTTTTTCAAGAGTTTCAGATATAAAGAGGAGAAAAAGGAAGAAAAAAAGGCAAGATTAGAAGAAGTTGTACATTACAGGGAGGTTTTATTGGATACGATTGTTTAGTTGTTTGGTTAGTTTTTTATTGGTGGTGGTTTTGTTTGTTTTAAATGGGAGAAAATTGAATATGTGTAAATGCTTATGGAAAGGTATGGTAGCCAGCCACCAAGATGATCCAAATAATTCCTGCATCCTGATATTCATATAGGGTCTTCCACACACACATTGAATAGTACAGATCTGTGTAAGTAATAGGAGAGTATGGAAATACAGGTGTGTGACTCCTAAAACTAAATGATAAAAGACACTGTGACTTTGCCTTGCTCTCTTGAATCACTAGCTATGGAAGAAGCCAGATGTCATGTTTTGAGGACACTCAAGCAGCCCTATGGAGAGGTCCATGTGGCAAGGAACACTCATCCTTCTTATAGCTGGCAAGGAACTGAGGCCTCCTGCTAATAGCCATGTAAGTGAGCCATCTTAGAATAGATTTTTCCAGCCCCAATCAAGCTTTCAGACGACTGTCAACTGAGGCTGACATCTTGACTGCAACCTCATGAGAAATTCTGAGCCAAAATCATTGCATTTAGCCACTCCCAGATTCCTGACCGACAATAACTGTGTGATAATAAATGTATGTTGTTTTAAGCTGGCAAACTGTTAAGTGACAATAGATAACTAATACAGAACTAATACAGAAGGTTATAGTAGTAAACAGGAGAGGTTTAAAAATATAAAAGAAGGAAGAGATCATTGATATGCAAGATATAGAGGTAGAAGACAGTGTTTCCTACGTGAAAAGACCAGCTTCACATAGGAGAAATGATGCCTCTTTCACTTTACAGGAAGGAAATAAAAGGACGGCTATATGAACTTAAGCTGTTGGTCAGTGGCAGGGAATGAAGAAGCACGCATCTGATGTTCTCAGTTTTCTCTGATAAGAAGAAAATGGGGTTATCTGTTAAGAGTGATGAACAGGTAGGGAAGTTTAAAGTTTGAAGAGGATAGGAAATTTTATGTAGCTGCTGTGGAGAATTGAAAAGAGGTGACTAGGGAAATATAGAAGGATTTCTCAAAAGCATTGAGAGCCCAGCTGATGTCAGAGATCATGAATTTTTTATGTAACCAATCTGTGAATTTTCTCCGAAATAGAGGTGAGCTACAGGAGTACCTTTTGGCAAAGTCTCACAGGGCAGATTTGGATCACAGTTCAAATTGAGATAAAGTTGCCTGTTCTATGGTCTAATCACAGCTTGATGTTTAAAAATGGCAGGTGTGATTGAAGAGAAGCCCAGTGCTTTACATTTGAAAGAGATGGGAAAACTGCGTGGCTAAGGAAATTAATCAAACCCCCCAACCACTGTTGTACAGACCTATGGCTATTTAAATAGCTTTTTTAAAAGGTCAACCAATTTTATAGTATAGGAAATTATTAGAAATATTTTCTGAGTATTGTTAATGATTTATTATTTCTCACTTTTCCATATAAATACCTTTCCCTTCTCTTCAAGCCTTTTCTATTCCTTTAATATGCAATTATTAATAGAGTCTAAAAGAACTCTCTAAAATATAAGCCAAAATTACCTCCCTTCATGCTTATATGTGATAAACTGCATTCTTCAGAATTGGCCAATCAGATATGTTTTACCCATTGAACACAACATATACATAAACTTAATCTAACAAATAATTTGAGAAATAATTGCTATGAGTTAACCTACAAAGTAAACTTTTCTCCCTAAAATAAATACCTCATTGGAATTCAAATAGCAGAGTCATAGTATACAAACCAACTTCATTCTAACTAGTTCTAGTTTGCCTCTTTAGATACTTTTTTTAAATTCCAAGATAAACCAGGCTTAGAAACATTTATACAATCCCACCATGTATTAGGCGAACAATAAGCCATGATACTCTAAATATGAATGCAGCTCCCGTGTATTAATCATATTCATTAAAGGATAAAATATTTCATACAAATAAAAGTTTTTAGGCCCCAAGGTATAAAATGCAATATTTTCCAGCCATGACTATTTTTAAAGAGGCATATTTCTGAAAATACCTTGGGCTTCATTTCAGTAAACAATAACACACACTAATGCAAACAGATACACTGCCAAGTCATTATTCTCATACTTATTAAGGCAAATAGGCAGCACCACAGACAAACCTGAAGCACTGTAAATAATGAGAGTGTTAAATTGAACCTAATGAATGATTCATAAAACCTAATTCTTCCAGTTTATTTGGCACTTCTCTCACAGTCAGCTGAAACAATGCAGAATGATTACAAAGATGTATCATCTGTACTGCTAGGGCATACGCCTTATCTATTAAGCTAGCTCATTTATTTAAAAAATCATCATCATCTCATGGCTACTTTGCGTTCTAAATGTTTGCTTTTGTAGGATAACGTGATGCAAATGTGCCTTTCTGGAGTTTAAAAATGAGATAATGTCCAGAGGATGTCTGCTTCACACTTGAGACCTGCTTTACGGGTGAAGTGGAGCTCCAAGAGTAAAATGGCACAGACTGTGACTCTCCGAGGCAATGTATTGCATTCCTGGTCCAGCACTTTACTAACATGAAGGACTAGAATATCATCAAAAGGATCCTGGAGCTAAGTAAGCTGAAACACTGGTTCTATTTCTGGATCTGCCATGGCTTGATTTGACCTCAGTCATGTAAAAAAACTTCAGACATCTAGACTCTCTTCCCTTACTTTATCACATTAGATTATGGACTGGAATAACTGTGAGGTTCCTTGCATTCTTCATATTCAGCAATCTACATCACCAACAAACTGATATACCAGCTTTCAACCATATTCTACTAGATTATAAGAATCACGAAGGCAGAACTAGGTCTGCTTTGTTCACCGGTGTATCCTCAGCACCTAGCACAGTGCCTGACCCATCGGAGTATTTCAATAAATACTTATTAAATAAACAAATGGGCCTATTCCAATTGAGAAACACAGTATTAATCATAAGTTTGTTTCCTCCTTCACCCAATATTTGATACAGCAAAAGTTTGGGATAGCCAAAGCCCCAAATTATTGACAGCAGCTAAAGATAAGAGAATTATTACATTCAGCAGCAAACACAGCATTTGGTTTTCTCACCAAACTACCAGAGCAACATATTTTCCAAAGTCTATTATGGAGTAATGATTGGAATATGTTTTTCTATTACTCAGTGTAGCTAGGTTTAGGACTAGCATTCTAATTAATCAATGGGCTATCATTTTCTATAGTAATCCTATTGTAAAGGAAAAAAAACTCTCCCTCTCCCAATACACACATATAAACACATATGCACATTTAAGCCTATATCTCTCCTCAAAACACAGACTCAAAGACTATACACACTAAGGAGAGATTTAAAGTAGATACCATGGAAGATTCTAGGAGGGAATATTCTGTAGCTTCTACCAACTTCCTGCTTTCTACAGTCTATCTTGTGTTTTATACCCATTGCTTGATTCAATCTCTGTCTTATGGAATTTGGGCATTGCATCAACAGTCGAGGACTAGCACTCTGTTCCCTCCCTGAGGATTCCTTCCTGACTTAGGACAGAGTAAAGGAAAGAAGCATTTTAAGTTTTGGATTCCAATATATCTGAAATTTATTCAAGCATACTATTATAACCATTCAAAATATGAAAGACATTTTATATCTAATAAGCCTCTGTAACAGATGCTTTGTACTATATTGTGCTTTGTACAATAATGATACAGTATGAAAAACTATACTGTAAGCCATAAAGTACAGCAGATAACCCCAGAACAATTTAATAAAGTAATTTTAGTGACCCTTATAATATTTAGATACTCAATATTTATTTTCCCATTCTCCCATTTAGTAATAGAAATGTGGTTTCAGAAATTTAAGCTTGGATTTGCCAATGGTTGGTTCAAGGATGAGTATGTAGTATAATTATTATCAGTTAGACACAAGAAGAGAAATGCTAGAAATTTCTAGAAATATTATTCTTTCTTTCCAAGGCAGTGGCAAGAAAGTGGTATCTCTCTATAGCTGGACATGAATAAGAAAACATGTAGCCCAGATTTCAGTCAGTTAAAATCACAAACGGAACCAGCCTTAGTTTGAAGTCCAACAATACTGGTAGCATAATGGAAAAACAGAAAGAGCCTAGGTCCATGATGACATTAATGAGCACTAAAGCAGTTAAATCTATAGCCTACTCTACTTCTGGATTTTCTTTTATTTGAGATAATAAATGTTCTTATTGTTTACATTAGTTAAGTTAGTGCTTCTGTTAATTGCAGCCCAAAGAATCCTGTCTGATACACTTAGTTATCTATTTGTGGAGACCATCTACTATGTAATTTTTTTTTATTGGAGTAAAATTGCTTTACAATGTTGTGTTAGTTTCTGCTGTACAATGAAGTGAATCAGCTATATGATTCCTATACCTATACCTATTCCTATACCTATATCCCCTCCCTCTTGGACCTTCCTCCCCAGCTCCCCCGCCCCCCATCTAGGTCATCACAGAGCACCGAGCTGAGCTCCCTGTGCTATACAGCAGGTCCTCACTAGCTATCTATTTTACACATGGTAGTGTATTTATGTCAAACCTAATTAAGGTGATTTAAGACAATTTTAAAAAAACAAACAGACTTTGAAGTCCTAGTATTGGAAGTCCACACAGTATTGGTTGTCCTAGCCAGAGCAAGTAGGCAAGAAAAAGAAATAAAAGACATTCAAATTGGAACAGAAGAAGTAAAACTGTCACTATTTGCAGATGACATGATACTATATATAGAAAACCCTAAAGACTCCACCAAAAACCTTTTAGAACTAAGAAACAAATTCAGTAAATTTGCAGAATACAAAATCAATCTACAGAAATCTGTGGCGTTTCTATACACTAATAATGAAATATAAGTAAGAGAAATTAATAAAACAATCCCATTTACAGTTGCACCAAAAAGAATAAAATACTTAGAAATAAGTTTAACCAATGAGGTGAAAGATCTGTACACTAAAAACTATAAGACCCTGAAGAAAGAAATTGAAGAAGACATAAATAAAAGACCTTCCATTCTAATGAATTGGAAAAATTAATATTGTTAAAATGTTCATACTATCTAAAGCAAACGACAAATTCAATGCAATCCCAATCAAAATTCCAATGGCATTTTTCACAGAACTAGAACAAATAATTCTAAAATGTGTGTAAAACCACAAAAGATCCCAGATAGCCAAATCAATCTAGGAAAAGAAGAACAAAGCTAGAGGCATCACATTCTCTGTTTACAAACTTTACTACAAAGCCATAATGACCGAAACAGCATGGTATTAGCATAAAAACAGATACATAGATCAATGGTATAGAGAATAGAGAGCCCAGAACTAAAAGCACACATTTATGAACAATTTACAACAAAAGAGCCAAGAACATTCAGTAGAGAAAGGACAGTCTCTTCAATAAATGGCACTGTGAAAACTGGGTTGCCATATGCAAAAGAATGAAACTGGATCACTGTCACACACCATTCACAAAAACTAACTTGAAATGGCTTAAACACTTGAATGTAAAACCTGAAACCATAAAATTCCTAGAAGAAAACATGGTCTCCTTGACATCAGTCTTAGTGATGTTTTGTGGCTTTGACTCCAAAGGCAAGGGAAACAAAATAAAAAATAAACAAGTGGAAGTACATCAAACTAAAAAGCTTCTGCACAGCAAAGGAAACCATCATCAATGAAACAAAAAGACAACCTACTGAATGGGAGAAGATATTTGCAAATGATATATCCAATAAGCCATTAATATCCAAAATATATAAAGAATTCACACAATTCAACAAAAAAAAATCAATTAAAAAATGGACAGAGGATTTGAATAGTCATTTTTCCAAGAAAACACGAAAAGCTGTTCAGCATCACTAATTACTAGGGAAATTCAAATCAAAATTGCAATCAGAGGGACCTCTCTGGTGGCACAGTGGTTAAGACTCCACGCTCCCAATGCAGGGGGCCTGGGTTTGATCCCTGGTCAGGGAACTAGATCCCACATGCATGCTGCAACCAAGAGTTCACATGCCATAACTAAGGAGCCAGTGAGTCACAACTAAGGAACCCGTGAGCCACAACTAAGGAGACCGCTGGCTGCAACTAAGAAGCACACGTGTCACAACTAAGGAGCAGGCAAGCCGCAACTAAGGAGCCCGCGAACAGCAACTAAGGAGCTTGCCTGCTGCAACTAAGACCCAGTGCAACCAAATAAATAAATAAATAAAATTGCAATGAGATATCACCTCACACCTATTAGAATGACTATTATCAAAAAAGACCAGAAATAATTGTTGGCAAGGATGTGGAGAAAAGGGAACCCTCGGGCACTGTTGGTGGGAATGTAAGTTGGTGCAGCCACTATGGAAAATAGTATGGAGATTCCTCAAAAAATTAAGAATAGAACTACCATATGATCCAGCTATTGCATTTCTGGGTATATATCCAAAGAATACAAAAACACTAATTCAAAAAGATATATGTACTCCTATGTTCATTGCAGCATTACTTACAATAGTAAGGATATGGAAACAACATAAGTGTTCACTGATGGATAAATGGACAAAGAAGATGTGGTGTATATACACAGGCATACCTCATTTTATTGCATTTCACTTTATTGTCCCTCACATATATTGCACTTTTTATAAATTGAAGGCTTGTGGCAACTGTGCATCGAGCAAGTCTATCAGTGACATTTTTCCAACAATATTTGCTCCCTTCATGTCTCTGTGTCACATGAAATCTTACTATTTGCAACAACATGGATAAACCTTGAGGGTACTATGTTAAGTGAAATAAGTCAGACAGAGAAAGACAAATACCATGTGATTTCACTCATATGTGAAAGTTAAAAAACAAACAAACTCATAGATATAGAGAACAAATTGGTGATTGCCAGAGGGGAAGGGGGTGGGAATGGGCAAGTAAGTAAAGGGGGTCAATTGTATGGCAATGTTGTACACCTGAAACTTATAAAATTTATACACCAATTTATATCAATTGAAAAATAATTATACACAATAGTCCACTCTAAGAACATAGTATACTGAGCAAATATTTCCTATTTGATTTATCAAGTTTTTTATTTGATTGTTCACAAGGCACTTTTTTAGAAAAGTTAAGCATTAAAGGCATCCTAGGAATAAAACTTTATGTTAGTCTGTCACTGTGGAAAGAACTTTATGGAAGTAACAGATAGAACAGGCCTTTCTGATTTGTCCCTTTGCCAAGGCATGAGTTTCTTACAATATATTTTCTCATTAAAATTATACAAAGGGTCTCAATCCTGAGGTTTTAGTGAATAAGCTGACTTCTAGCTGGGATTGAAATGAGATTTTTTTTCCCCCTGAGGAATAGTACTACAAATGTGATCAAGTGAATTACTGAGGAGTTTCAACCTCCTCTATAAGACTCCTAGTCTGTTCCAGGGTGATAATTTAATGTTGTGTATATTTAAGAGTAAACTGGAAAATCAAAAGAGAAATTAAGTTCAACAGAAAGAGTAGCTTAATGCTCTCAGCTTCCCACCACAGCCATGGACTGATATAGATTCTGTGTGGAAGCAGACTTTCTAAAAGATCACTCCAATTATAAGGTCCATAAAAACAACCTCAATAATCTAACTTGGCCTCACTTCCCTAACACATATCAATCACACAGCAGTAGTCAAGCATCACAGTTTCTTATAATATATTTATTCTTCCATGTTTCTGTTTGTGAAATCTCCTTTGTTTGGAATGAACTCCCTCTCCCCCCATCTCTTCCACCCTTTTCTCCTCTCCTTCCTCTCCTCTGTTCTTCTCTCACCTCTTCCCTAATTCTCCATTTCTCTTTCCCTCCAAATTCCCATGCACCATTTCAGGTCTAATTCAAGTCTGACCTTCCGCAGGAAGCCCTCCCTGAGCATTTCTCACCTCTGAATTCCTATGAAGGAAAGTCTGCTGCATAGGATTCTAACATGTCCTGATTTAATGAGGAAAATACTATAATGAAGAGCATAGTCTTTAAGAAAAAACAGAATTCAAAGCTCAACTTTGACACTCAGTAGCAGACCCTCAATAAAATAGCACTGATTATTATTATTAATAGCAATAACAATGAACAAATATTAAAACTTGATTCTGCTATTTAGTAATTTTATGATCTGAGCAAGACATTTAACTTATTAGAACCACAGTTTCCCTATCTGTAAAATGAATAACATCTGCCCCACTAACCTCATAAAATTGTGAGAATTGAAATGAGGTCATGTGTGTGATAGTGCTTGTAACAATTATACAAATATCTACATGATAGAGTCTAAGAGAGCTATTAAATATATTCATTAAAAGATTATTAATAATGGGGAATGCTTATGTTGTAATATCAAATGGACAGAAAAAAAAGACACAATTATTCAACAATATGATTAAAAACTACATTAAAGTGTATTTTTAAAAAGATTCTAAGGAAACATACCAAATCATTAAAAGTTTTCAGGGCAGGGACTAGGGTGAAGCAAGTGAGGTGCCCAGGGCACAAAATGTAAGGAGGCACTCCCTTACCTCCTGTAAGTGAAATGTCAGCCTCCTTACATTTTGTGCCCAAGATAATACTCTGGATACCCAGATAAAGTTGCAATGCTGGGGCAACACTGATGGGGCAACAGCAAATAGGAAAGAGCAAACACTTCTCCCCATCTCCTGCCTTCCAATCTCCCTCTAGCACCTCTGCATCCTCCAGCAGATCCTAACAACTGAGGGTGGTTAGGCAGTCCCAGTCCCAGCATTACCAATCATAGAGGATCAATTTGGGGCTGAAAAACAATGGCTAAATAATTGGCACACCAATTAACTGAAACTTCCAATAGGAAGGCTATGTCTTAATTGCTTTCTTATAATCAAATAGTTTCTAATGATAAATTCTGACAAAGGGCAAAGTCCTAACTCCCAGCTAGAAGAGAGCACAGAGCAAAGACAGGGGCCTCTAATGGATTTTAAGGCAGTCAGAGGGCTTGCCTTGAGCTGGAAGCAGAGCCTGCCTAGAATTTTTCTAGTCAATATATGATTTCATGGACCTAGAATGATCAATTTTCCAAAGAAATAACTCAATGACAATACAGTTAGCATAATATTGTGGTTGATAGCATAAGTACTAAAGCCAGATCTCCAAGTTTCAACTTCCAGCTCCACCATTTACGGGCCTAGTGACTTAAGGCAAATTACATAATTTCTTTGTGCTTTAGTTTTCTCAACAATAAGACAAATATAATAATAGCACTTACCTGATAGTGCTACTGTGAAAATTAAATGATTTAATCTACATACAGTGATTAGAGCAGTGCATGGAACATAGTAAATGTTTAATAAATCTTGGCCACTATTGGTAGTTAATGATTAAAATTCTTTTTTTAGTTTAAAAAAGCATAAATGCCTCTGGGGATAACACTGTAATCTATGATTGGTTATTTATATTAAAGTGTAAATAAAAGATCTGAGGGCAGATTTGGAAGAAAACATGAGTAATCAGGAGTGGAAATTTAGGAAAACATGAGAGTACTAGGTTTGTAAAAAATAAATGGTAGAAAGAATACATGGTAAGGTCCACAATACTTTGTGCTTGGTTTTATCCCTCACATAATGTCTGACATACAAAAAATCTTGCTAATCATTTGCAGAATAAATTACTTGAATGAATTTAATTATTAAGGAAAATTAAAAGTAAACAATGTAATTGACATTTCTGCTTCAGTTTAATCTAGAAGGAAGTTGTTCAGTGCTTGAGGTGAGTCCCTAATAGCTACTATATATCATTGTAGGTTGACGGGTTTAAATGTGGAATATAAGGACCTAATATTCCTTCTCTCCCTTCCACTAAATCAAATAGTAGGTATTTAGAGGAAATCTAATAGTTACCTAGAGCTATGCAACGAATAAAAAATAAATAAAAGGTGCTCTCAGGAAATTCACTGTAGGAGACACAATTCATAATCATGAATTAGAGATTATCATCAGAGAGCATATAGCAAAGAACTAAAATGTCTTAAATAAAGAGTAAATGCCATAGAAGTTTAGAGGTAGAAGAAACAAATCATCTACCTTACTGAGGCTACAAGGACCCATCTCTCCTGCCCCATACAACACTCCCCTGTAGCAATGGCTCCAAAGGTCATGGGGCAACATAGATTAAGTCAGAGGTAATTTGGCAAAATCTGAGATTTTATTGGCAACATAGCGTACTTCATACCATGGAGATCAAAGATATAGCCTGACACAGACACAGAGAGAAACTTTCATGAAGATCTTCTAACTCCCCACATTACAATAACTTTATAAGTTTTCCCAATGCCCCCTCCTTTCACTATAACACCAACATCCATGTAACATGGAGAGGGGAGGAGAAGGAGAAGAGGGAGTTTTGTCAGGAAAGAAAACTTACTGTCTTTTCTCCAAGAGGTTTCTAAACCTATCTGGCTCAATGGCTGTATCTTATTCTTTGATCTTTCAAATAGGCCATGATGAGACTCCTTGATCTCACAAGACAAGCCTCACAAATCTTAAATGTATAGATAGTGAAGGAAATCAGTCTTCACCATTCCCACCTTAGCCTTGTTTTCAGAGGAAACCATAACTGATATGAAATATCAGTTTATATTAACTGAATATATATATATTCATATATATATCAGTATATATATATACTGATATATATGTATCAGTTTATCAAATATATATATCAGTTTATCATAACTGAAAATGAGCCTCAAGATCTCAGCTAACTGGTTTTAAATTAGTAAAGTATTTTTCAAACTGCTTTGCAACTATTTAGTGGATAATGAAAGTTGTTTGTTAAATTACATGATATATTTGTATTTAGGCTTACATGTATTGGGTCATGATATACAATTATATGAATCACAAGTCAAAATATTTGAAAAACACTGGTCTAATCTATAACAGGGAAAGTGATGAACAAAGAAAATCCACCATATTGACACCTAGCCATAGTCACAAAATTTTCAGCAAACAAGCAGAGGAGATCATCTGATCTTCCAGACCTCTTTATAATATCAGAACATTGTCAATTATTAATATGATAGTTCAACTTGCCTTGTCTCATAGAAGGATCTGGAGAAAACTCCAGACTTATATGTTGGGTTCACTCTCCCACACCATTTACTAATGTAATGGCTGTCATTTTCCCAGATCTGTAAATAAAGGTATATGTCTATGGGTGCTGATAAGTTTATGTGTGTCTATGTACAAAATATGTAGTTGTAGAAGTTATGTATCTATGTATAGAATGTGTAAGTGTAAAATGGTATTTCTTGTTAATATGGGCAATACTGGATCTGTCCATAATGAAGTTTGTTAAGGAGACTTTATCTGGTGGAACACATGCAGCATAGGCATGTGGGGGAGGATGCCCTAAAGAAACAAGCTACAAGTTATGATGAGCGGTCTGTAAGCACTGGATAAAAGGCCGGCAGCCAGGTGCCCAATAGGATAGCTGACAAGGAATACTGACCAAGGTATGTGTGAAATGGCTTCCTCGTTCATTCCTATTCTGTTGTTTCTTGCTTACACACCCTAGAACAGTCAACCCCACTGGTGCCCAAACTGCCCTGAATATTAATCCAGGAACAGGTGGAGCAGTTGCCTTCACTGCCACTTCTGCTTATTATTTTACCTTTTGTCTTTCTCCCTTCTTTTAGATGATGTGTATTATATGTCATATACATATATGCTAAAATGACAAATTCATAAAATTGTTTGCTACATTTTCAGTCTGTATTTATCAAGTTATTCAAATAGCATCTTCATAAAAAAATCATTTTCTCATCCACACATTTTTCATCCACACAAACTCTAAATCTAAAGGAAATGGAAATGCTAAAGGAAGCATACAGAACTTCCCACAGAGCAGAATAAATCGATTTCACTTTAGTCTCACCTTTTTATCCCCAAATATGGTCATTACACTACCTGGAACTGACATAAATAGGAGAAAGAAATGCATGAGGGAGGAGAGGCTGGGTGGAAATACTATTAAATGCAATTTTCATAGCTCTTAGCAATTTTACAAAAACACTTACATATACATCATAACATTTAATTCAGACTACATTTTGGCTCTGTAGACAATATCGTTTGTCTTCATTTTTCAAATAAGGAATGGAGGCTCAGAAATGTAAAAACAAAGCCAAGATTCAAACACGGTCCATCAGATCCTTCCATTTACACACTGCTTCTCTACTGCCTCAAGACGTTTGGAGCTTGTTCAAAATGGATGAATTGAAATCCTTAAAAAATAAAAATTAAAAAAATGTACAGGCTAATATATCCTTTCAATCCCCCATTTGACTTTACCTATAATTCTACATAATGTTACAAAGGCCTCATTAATATCTGCTCTGGTCACAGGTCTCTGCTAACTACTAATTATCATCTTCCATAGCCATCCAAAGCAGTAGTAATAACTATCTAGAACAGGACCAATACTCTACTTTCCCCTGTTCTCAGCAGCAAACCTAATTTCTATATCTGAATCTAACAATTAACTAGATATAATATTCAAAATTCAGGGTCAAGGGACTTCCCTGGCGGTCCAGTGATTAAGACTTCGCCTTCCAGTGCAGGAGCTGGTCAGGGAGCTAAGATCGCACATGCCTCACAGCCAAAAAACCAAAACATAAATCAGAAGCAATATTGTAACAAATTCAATTAAGACTTTAAAAATGGTCCACATCAAAAAAAAAAAAAGGAAACTTTAAAAAAATTCAGGGTCAAAATCAGGAAAATTTTTCATGTTTATTCTATCTATAAATATAAATACAGGGTAACCAAAGAACCCAAGTTAGTGTTGCCCTAAGACAATCCTCCTACTTACATGAGTTTATTTACTAGGAAAATCGGTGTAGATGTGAAAAGAAACAGCTTCCCCAGCAACTCAATCTTTCCCAATCTCCTATGTCCAAGAATGTGATGGAAAAATGTTAAGCTATTGAAAGAAGATCACTTTGATGAATATGGCATTTTACTTAAAAAATTATTGAACATCTCTAATGTGTATGCAAGGCTGTGCCTGTCACACCACCACAAAAATAGTGATAGTGGTAGAGCTTCAGAGATTCTGTGGTCCAAGCTCCTGGCAAATGGACAATAAATGTTCTTTGATATCTTGTCCTGATGCTCCCTTTTTTTCTCACTCTCTTGCTTTCTTACCCATAATAACAGGCTATAAATCTGACTCAGATTAAAAGTTCCTATTTGGGACTACTCATATGCACAGTGTCACAAAAAGAACAACTCCGAATCACCCCCTTGCCCTGATTTAACAGGTAACATCTCCAAAGGGTTTTTTTAATTATGTTCAGTTATCCCATTTGGGGGGCATGGGAGGTTTGTTTGTGTCTTTGTTGTTGTTGTTTGCTTTGATTTTTGTTTATTTGGTTGGTTTTGTTATTGTTTAGTTTTTTTTTTATTTACAATTGGAACGCTATACAATAGAGTTTAGTAATAGAAACAAATTCCCAAGAATGACATATGAGATTACATACACACAAAATATTACAAATTCAAATTAATCAAGATCTAAAAGGAAAAACATAAAAGAGACATCAGAGAGTAAAATATACTTATTATAATTAATAAAGTCTTTATTTTTTCTTTCTTACCATATTGATAATTTCTGTCATATTAGGGATTATTCATCCTGTGATACTATTTAGTCTTTAACAAACAGAAATACTATTGTTTGAAAGCAGTTTTTATTGTGCATTCCAAACAAATTTTCTATTCTAATCATTTTAAATGAATTCATAACACAATACTTAAAGTTATCCTGTGGTAAATATTTTTGCAAAGTGAATATTTGTAGCAAGGTATGAAGTTGAAATTTCATATATTGGATTTCATGTTGACTGTGTTCATAACTGACAGGTCATTTTGAAGTTCCATATTCACAACCAGTTGCTACACTACAAATAGGGTAGACTGTGTGTCCATAAACATTTCATATTAAATTGACTGAAAACACCGCATAACTGTCTTGATCCATCTCATTATTGCTCACTCCAAGTGGCCCAGTAATGCGTTACAGATGCAACAAGGACTTCAACAACTCAGTATCTGCTTCTTACAGATAGTATTCCTCACAAGAAAATAAAAACTGACAACCTAAGTTGGTGTGAAAAGGCACAACCTAATGGTCTGAGATACTGCTCTTTCTTTCTGACCTCAATCTATCATCCAAAAACATTATGTTACCATAAATGAACCAAGACTGAGATTTATGCATATTGAAAATTGCTTCGCATTTCTGGAACAGCACATGCCATAATGATGTGCATGCAAACTTCTCTGATTTAAAAGGCTCAACTTAGAGAGTAACTCTCATCAGGCTTAGGTAAAGTTAGATTCTAACCCATCCACACCTTATTAACTGAAAGTCTCAAAAAAAAACAGCCTCTTGTTTTCTTTCTTGATTCTTTCCAGAGAGGGAATGAGAGATAATAAAAGGAAAAGGGAATGGGCTATTAATCTCTCCCTTGACGATGTTCCTCAGTGGTCTAGAGAGAGGCTGATTTTTATGCCTTAAATTCTGCTTTCCCGGGGCTGAAGGGAAAGCAAAGAGAATGAGAGAATGAGAGAAAGCATTTCATGAGAAGATGGGAAAATTCAGAATTCCTCAGAAGGTTTCCTACTTCTCTAGGTCAAGTACAGATTAATACAAAGTGATCTTAAATTAGAAAGGGAAGAAATCTAGTGTTAGAGAAAAGACAGAAAGAGAGACCCTAACACCAAAAGAGAATACTCCTCCATCATTCAGCTCCTCTTAAGGCCATGGCACATGCAAAGCCCGCTGGGCCAGCAATGAAGCAACATCCCAGAGTCGCATCTGCAAGGGAGCTCAGGCCCTGACTTGTGCCTGACCTTGCCTCAGTGCCGCAACTGTTTGTCTCCCAGCCTGAAGTGAGCTGGGCTGATATGTTTTACTAAGTAGCAGTCCCACTTCTTCAAATGAGAAAAACCTGGCATTTGGTGCCTAAATCACAGACACCAGATTAATGACAAACATCTTCTCTCTGCTCTGCAGGCGTTGCATACACTGCAATAATTCCATAAGAGCTTTTCAATCTCTCTCTTTCAGTAAGACATAATTATAAATGTAACAAACAATTCTAATCAAATAAATCAGACTCTCAAACTTTTTGTTCAAATAAGGAATCCAGTAAGTTTTATGTTTTCTCTCTCAGCGTATGAGAGGTGAAGGAAGTAGCAATAATTCCTTCTGATGTAACATTTTCAAGCTTTTCAATTTTCAAGTATTTTTACCTTTCAGAAAACAGAAATGTTGGTTTAAATATTATCTTCAGAACAACAAATTCTTATGTAAGATTAACAACATAATTACAGACTTTTTAGAGGTTTACTTTCCAGAACAGAGCAACAATGCATGAAATTCAGACATTTTACAAGACTCCTTTGTTAGAAATAAAATTTGCAAGGATAGTTTTATGGCAAAAACAAAATTCTGTGTATGTTTCTGCAGATATAGAGGAAGAGGGAATATTTTATCCTTCTTATCTTGCTGAGATTTTCATCAGCTGTTAGAAGTCCCTACAGTTTTATTGCTAGTATACCAGAATTTCATTAATTAGCATCAAGAGAAAAATAAAGACTAGAGTGAGAAGCTCAAAACTTACAAAATGGGGCTTCCCTGGTGGCGCAGTGGTTGAGAGTCCGCCTGCCGATGCAGGGGACATGAGTTCGTGCCCTGGTCCGGGAAGATCCCACATGCCGCGGAGTGGCTGGGCCCGTGAGCCATGGCCGCTGAGCCTGCGCGTCCGGAGCCTGTGCTCCGCAACGGGAGAGGTCACAACAGTGAGAGGCCCGCGTACCGCAAAAAAAAAAAAAAAAAAAAAACTTACAAAATGGAAAAGGGAAAGGACAATATAAGATTATTAATAAGTGAAAATTGGGGCATGTAATATTTTGCATCCTCATCTGGCAACTTGGTAATATTATAGTTAGAAAAATAAAATAATTTCTCATATAAAGGGGACCCTCTTACATGGGAGAATTATGATAATTTGCATGGATATCTTAAGCTTCAAAAGTCTGACTTAACCACAGAATCTGAGTTAACATATTAACACTAGACATCTTTTGTAAAAAAGTTGGGAAAAATATATAATGCCCTCATCTGAAATATAAATGAATGTTTAATTCCTTAAAGGGATTCTGAGTTATATAAAAGGAATTTGAGGATTAGTATGCAATTCTGAGGATCAAGGCCCTTTCCAGAAGCATAAAATATTCAATTAACTATCCTGTAGAATTTTTAATTGTGACATTGAAATGCTAAGCAGAGCATTAACATCTATTATTCTTTATGAATTAGTATTTTCCAGGACTACACACAACGTTGGTTTACAAAACACGTTAGGGCGCTATTTAAGGTTTTGGTTACATTTCTCAATCCATGTGGAAGGCTAGTATTTAATTCTTACTAAGCTATCTTTCATAACCAATGAAGCATTGTTTCAAACCAAGAAAACATTACATATGCTTAATTTTAAAGGGGGAGTATTTTTTAATATATTAGGACAACTTCTTACAAAACTTAAAAATCATTAAGATATTCCAAATTCCCAATGCTGTGCTATAAAAAACTATTACCATAATGTGCTTCCTGGCTCATTTGTTTCCTTCACAACAAAAACAACAGGTCCTCTACCCGACTTCCAGAGGACAAGCCAGTTCTTCATAAAAGTGTAATCAGCATAAATTCAGTGTAACTCCAAGATAATAAATATAATAGGTTTGAACTTATATATAGCTGCCATCAATTGGCAGCATCTGCTTGGAGCATTGTATTAAGAATAACCAATAAAAGATAGTTTCACACCAAGGAAAGGTTATATTTGCTTAATAAAAGAGCAGAGTATTTTTAATATATTATAACAACTAATTACATAATTTCAAAATCAATACGATTCTCCAAATCTAAGTCTGGACTCAGGGAAAAAGAGTTATCAATTAATACTCTCTACTTAATGGCCCAGCATGGGGTAATAGCCATGTTTCTATCCGCAGTATAGCTAAGTATGTGCTGTCATATAGGTAATATTTCCTGTTGATGAACATTTTTGCTTCACTTAGTTTACCTTCGTGTGAATAGGAAAATCTATCCACAAATGTAAACAAACATCTGTGAGCAAATCTGCAGAAAATTACTAAATCAGCTTTGGTCCAGGATATTCCAATTCGACCTGCCAATAAAACCTGCCAAGAAGGTTCAGCTGACTGACAAATCATCACAATATACGATTATATTTTAAAATAAATACATATGTATAAACATTAGGTCAAAATGTTGTACATATTGAAAAATAATGTGTGTGTTCCTTTCTGAAATGTGTGAGGGAAGCTGGAGATCACTTGCATTAAGGTAGTTTTTGAACAGTGGTGATTTTTCAAGAAATGAAATAAACATTCAAAAGAGATCAGCCATAAGCTCCACATTCTACCACCCTACTGCCAACTTCTTTAGTTTAAAAATAGGTATGATTTTAGAAAAGCAAGCAATGCAGAAGAGAACATAATTTTTAAAACAACTTTAAAAACAGAGCTCATCTGCTAAACTCATATTAAGTTCATTAGATTTAGAAAAAAGATGTTTTCCAACAGTTCAAATTGAATCCTGTTCAATATTTATCTTCAGCTACAGAGAATGTATCAAAATATGCATTTTGTTTCCATTAAAGTAGCACAGTTAATTACAGCATCCAGTAAGACATGAAAGATTAAGCTATGTTCCCACAAAAATCTACATAAACAAAAACTCACATACCATGTTTAACTTATCAACTGAAAGTTATTGCTAATTCTAAGGCCACATCCAGTATAATACAGGGGTTTTATTACAATACAATGCTACCACCCCCAGTTTGGCTAATATGCATTTTCTTTTCAATTTTTCTTATGTTGTAACATGTTTTTTTGGTATATGAGCAGAACATTTCTACTATCACCTACAAATCTATATTTTCTTCATGAATGGCCCTATGAAGTACTTATTATAAAGAAAGTGGTCTAAGGAAATTTTATGCAATGCTTTTCACTAAATTATTATTTTGAAGAGAAGAAAATTCTTGTATATTAGCATTAGAATAGATATTATCTAAGAATAATAGAATCTTAAGGTTGGAAGGCTGCTTAGAGCAGTGGTTGTCAACGTTTTTGCCACTAAGGACCCCTTTTTAATTTTATCTAATATATCTCATGTTTGAAAGTTTTCCTATATCCAAAAAATGCATTTAGAGAAATGATTAATTTTCCCACTCTTAGTAAATATATGGAGCTATAAACCCCCACTTTCCAGTGGGCTTTAGGAAAACTGAACATAGCTCATGGGCCAGTGTGAGCACGACATGCTGATAAAGGGTGTGATTTCTGGAACCAGATGCCTAGGTTCAATCCTAGGTCCACTGCTTACTAGTTGTTATCTGTGCTTGTTTCCTTAATAGTATAATGGAAATAATAAGAGTAACTATGTCATAGGAGTAAACACTAACACACATAAAGCCCTTAAAACAATGCCTGGCAGGTAGTAACTGCTCATTCATTGTTATGTTGATATTACCACTGTAATCCCTGAGAAGGGAACTATCTTTGGAATTTATTAGTCTAAAATCAATCCAAGTATCCTTTTCTATAGTAATCTTGACAGACAACCAGCCATCCCCTTCTTGAACAAGACCAACCAACAGAGAATGTGTCAGCTATCTATTACAACAATAATAGTGCATAACAAACCACCTAAAAATACAGTGACTTAAAACTATAAGAATTTATTTAACTCACAATAAACAACTGGGACAGCAATTTAGTCTGGGCTTGTCTGAGCAGTCTTGGACTTAGTTGTATTCAACTCAGATGTCTGGTTGTCAGCTGGCCCTCAGCTAATTTAGGAAACCTCAACTGGATGACTAGGATGACTCACTCTGCCTATGTGTATCTCATTCTCCAACAGTCGAGCCCAAGCATGTGCTCATGGTGCTGGCAAAGGTGCAGGAGAAAACAAACCCAGTGTGCAAGCCTATTTCAATCTTCTGCTGTGTAATGTCTGCTAACATCCCATTGGCCAAGCAAGTCACGTGGTTCAGCCCAGAGTTAGAGGGCAGGGAAGATTAACCTTCCCACAGTGGGAGGAACTGCTAAGTTACATGGCAAAGGATGTGGATACAGGGAGTAGTGAAAAGTTATGTCATCGCTGCTATCATACACAGGGAGTTAACTAGGTCAAAAGTCAGTCCTTTGCAATTATCAGACAGTTATACTTGGGGCTGAGCCAAAACTTCCCTCTCTTTAACTTCTCTTATTTGTTCTAGTTAATTCTCCAGAGCTACAACTATGTAAGTCTAATCATTCTTCCACATGACATTAAGTACCATTAAAATATTAGATTAGGTTCCTCATAAATCATGTTTTGCAGGCTAAAAAAACCCTACCATTCAGTTCCTTCTATTGTATTTCATATCATTTGAAAAATGATATTGCTTATACCATCAATATTCCCCTTTAAATCATAGTACTTTCTAGGTGTCAGATATGGTCTTATGTTACTTCCATTATTCTCATCTTTCTCATTTTAAATGCATCTATTGTTTCATTTTTAAAAGCATAGGGGTTTTTGGCTGCCATATCACACTGTAAACTCACACTAAGCTTGCAGGCAAATAAAATCCCCTGGTGTTTTGCATGAACGGTTGTTAAGGGAAGATCCTCTTACTACAAATTTTCCACAGACTGACCTTAAAACAACTTCTTGAGTATATGCGTTAGTTGGCAAAAAAATCAGTACAGCATCATCATGATTTTCTTGTTGCCAATTTGAATTGTTTGAATTGTTGCATGTTTATAAACTCACTTATCAGTCTATCCCAAATGCTGACCCCTAGTCAACTGCCTACCATCTACTGCCAAAGCACTTACCATGTTGTGCTGTGAATTATTTTTCTATATTTCTGTTCCCATAAGAATATAAGCTCCAATAGGCAGGAATTACATCTTATTCATCTCCATCGCCAGTACCTAGTCTAAGATCTCATACATGGTATTTTGTTGAATGAGTGAATGAATGGAAGACATTCTACACCACCCTGCATCATCACCCTCCTCTTCACCTCAACCCCAGCCTGCCACATAGGCTGACTCTTGGCAACAATCGCATAGGCGAGAGTTGGACTTGGTGCAGTCTCTTAGTGCTTTCTCCTCCTGGCGCTATTTCTCCCTAACTCCAAGCCCCTATTTTGTGTCCCACTATTGACTGGCACCTCAATCTCCTTTAAGATATGTATTCACAACAGTACAAAGCATTAAACATAGAATATCTTCCACAAGATCCCTGACAAGTCTCTGTGTAAACACTTGAATTTTTAGTGATGGCAGACTTTCTCCTAAAGCAACACCTCCATTTTCAGATAATTCTTTAACCAAAGTATCCCTCTCTCCAACACTCTCTTGTACTTCTAGGTCTGCCTCTGAGGCTTCCCAAAATAAATTTAATTCTTCTACATGACAGTCTTTCAGCTACGTAAAGGTAGAATCAAGTCCATCTAAGTTTTTCTCCTGCGTTATGTACATTTTTCATTCCCTCAACTATACCTTGTATGATGTAGTTTTAGCTCACACTTCTCTCAATATACTCCTGTTTGTCAAAGTCATTTTCAAAATATGACACCCAGAACTAAATACAATCCACCAGATGTGAGCAATTTACAAGGTAGGGAGGGTAATATTTCCTTGTGATAGGACCAATGATTACTAGTTTGTTTTGTTTTGTTTTTCTGCAACTACATTACACTGTCAACTTATTTTAAGCCTACTGTCAACAACACCCCTAACGTACTATATTATGCACAGGGTTTTTTGTTGTCCTTTTTTTCGCTTAAGTGCAGCACTTTACATTGACTGTTAGGAAATTTCATTTTCTTAGACTTAACCTTCTATCTCCCATTCCAACTAGTCAGGATCATTTAGATTTTAATTCTATCTTTTGACATATTAGCTGTCTCCCAGCTTCATCATTTGCCAGTTTAATGAGTATGTCATTTTAATAAAATAATTCTAAAATATTGAATCTAACATTTTAAAAGGCACATTACCAGAGATATACCTTGGGCACTATTTGAGCACAGCCTTCAAGCCAGTTACAAATCCAATCTCTGTGTTTTTAATGTACCATGCCTTGAAAGCATGTTTGTATTTTAGTATAAAACCTTTAAAAAACCAAAAGCCTACAAGGCCAATAGAAATTAATTATTAATGATGAAATTTTAGAGTTGGAGGAGAAAGTTTTCTACTGGGAGAGTTCTATTTTAGTTGTCTGTCTATTCATAAGCCTATACTAGCTAATATCATCCTTGCCAATGTTGTTGATCCTTCTTTTCACAATGGTAGTTGAATTGTGCTGAAGATTTATTAAAGTATTGCCATGAGTGAAACTGATTTGGGGGAGATATCACCTAATGATTTTTTTTAAACATAAACTCTAATGCATGTTATTTCTCATGCTAACATCTGTGGTGAGCAGCTCCACACAAAAAATCCCTAAGGGTTCCAGGTAATCATGCCGGCTATAACAATACAACATTAAAATGATTTCCTCATGTAAAATCTGGAAGAAGAGCTTCCAGATACTAGGCTTGGTTCGTGGCATACACAGGTTGCTATGATCATCGTCTAAATTCATTTTGGATTCAGCAATTTTATTTCCATTTTTACAACTCTCTTAGTCACTGAATCTTCCCTACAATCTACAACCCTGACTCAGTGAAAACGAGGTGAATCACAAGCTATACTTGTTTTATTTTTAGTGCGAAGCATAATCTTGAGGGAGTTGCAGATGTTCAGAAACAAAATAAAACCCTGTAAGGCCAAAATAATACTCCTTTACATCATAGAGTGTCTCCCATTGCCTGAATTTTAATACATGTCAACAGAGAGGGGGCAGCATGACACTTTCAGGAGAAACTCTGTACTCTGCACTTTTCTGATGCCTTTTTCAGTGTGACAAAAGGCACAAATGGCAAACGAAGAACACCACATTCATGAGCCAGGTGAGGAGTCTACCACACAATTTCATTTCCATTACTCATAGGCTGTCTGTGAGATGCATGGGGGAAAAGAAAACCAGAGTGTCTCTTTTCCAGACAAAACAAACCCTCTTATCAGAGATGACAAAAATGTGCTAAAATTATGCTAAATTAAAGCATGTCAAAAAATGGGTTCCAAAAAAGACTCTAAAGCTATATTTAAAGTGCAAGCTACCTACTTGGGTAACAAAATGTTTGCCAATAATTATTTCTACTTTAGCTATCTTCTATTTGCCAGACTGTGGTAAGAATTGAATATAAATTAAACCTGAACTTAAAATATTACTGTACAGTTCAAGTGGTTTTCTTCCTTTCAAATGAATTTCATATGGATGAAATCACATAATATCAGGCTTTATTTTTACATCACAATGTATGTTTATTTGTAGGTACCCTGAGAAAACTATAGCTCAGTAAAAGGTTTTTCTTTACCTTGGGAAAGTATGTAACTACATGGGCCTAATAAGTGATGGGGACTGACCCCCAAAAAAGACAGCCTCAGCTGCCAGAAAGTGACATCATCTCCAGACATTGTGGGAGGAAAAAAAGAAATCACTCAGTAAAATTAACTTTAGTGTAACTTATAAAGCAAACACAATACTCAGAAGAAAATGGTTCATTTTTAATTTAAATGGCATACTATATCAGTAACATTTCCGGAGCTACCTGTTGGATTCATGGCTCATCTGCAAGATATGATCAAATAGAAAATTTTTTAATTGTAAATATTCATTATATAATTACAGGAATAAGATATTTGGGTATTTTTACCTGTATCACAGCGCCTTACTACTCAAAGTATGATTTGTAGACCAGTAGCAAATGGCTTCAACCAGTGGCTTCAGCTAGAAGCTTGTTAAAAATGCAGAATCTTGGACCCCACCCCTACCTCCTGAATCAGAATCCACATTTAAACAGATGCCCAGGTGATTACTATGCACATTAAAGTTTCAGAAACACTGTCACAGTAGACTTTAAAAGTCTCTTGTAAAAAAAAAAAAAAAAGTCTCTTCTATCTCTGATCTCCCACAACCAGAACCCGATACTCCCATTTAAATATTATAACTGGAACACATTAATAATAAATGTGTTGTTGAGTCCTGCATTCTTTTTAAATTAACTGGAATAAAAATTTTTAGGAAGTTGTCAAATAATGAATAACTGATTGTAGTGACAAGAATGAGGGTTACATGAAAATAGTAGTTGACCAGGGAAAACAAATCTGATGGATGTAACATTCAGTGTGCTTAGTACTTGTAAGTCGCAAAGGATGCTACTAAATAAGATCAAATGAAGCAGTTATACTGAAATCAAAGAATCACATCAAAGACAAAGGCAAGAAGAAAATCATACTGTCAAATGCAAAGTTTCATTTGAAATAGGAAGCAGAATTTTTATGCAGATTTTTGTGGAAATTATGGTGGGATAGAAAATTATGAGGTAGGTCTTACTAACATCCCTCCCTTTTGTGTTCTGCCTCATCCTGCCTGTATGTTGTAGGGAGAACCCTGTGTCCCAGTCTCTGGGAAAAACTGCTCCTAAACAACCTCAAATAATTGACCACTTCAGGATTTTGTACAAACGTCTTTAATTCTTCTCTATACTATTGCCAGAGTGATTTTTTTAGTGCAAAAAAAATTATTTCCCAGATTAAACTCTTCAGTGGTCCAAACCACTTAGCAACTACACAGATCCCTTCATGAGAGGCTCATGACTTTCCAGGCCCATATCCTGCCACTTCCACATGCCCCACCACACAGTAATTCCACACTGCCAACTCAAATCACTGAGCCTTTATACTGTTCCCCCTTCCTCAAAAAGTCATTGCTCTTGCTTTCCTCTAACCTTCTGGGTGCTCATCCTCCACGTCTCAGATTTCAGTGGATAACTCTTTCCTCTGTTCTACCAGTGTAGCAGCACTTAATATGTTGTACTTGAATTTATTGACATCTTCTTTTCTTCCACTAGGCTAATAAGTTCCTTGAGCACAGAAATGCTTTACTCATCTTTGTAACCCCAGTACCTAGTACACTGCCAGGCACTAGGTGTGTGTCTCCATTCCTGGGTCCTCTATTTTGATGAGACCTTGGTGGAGCTTTTTTTTTTTTCTTTTTTTTTCAGAAACAACCTAAATGTCCATTGACAGATGAATGGATAAAGAAAATATGGTGTATATATATATATATATATATATATACACACACACACACACACACTCACACACACAAATGGAATATTACTCAGCCATAAAAAATAACAAAATAATGTCATTTGCAGGAACATGGATGGTCCTAGAGATTATCATACTAAGTGAAGTCATACAAATATATGATATCACTTATATGTGGAATCTAAAAAAATGATAGAAATGAACTTATTTACAAAACAGAAATGGACTCACAGACATAGAAAACAAACTAATGGTTACCAAAGGGGAAAGGGGGAGGGTGAGAGAGGGACAAATTAGGACTTTGGGATTAACAGATACATGCTACTATATATAAAATAGATAAATAAGGACCTACTGTATAGCACAGGGAACTATAATAGAAAAGAATCTGAAAAAGAATATATATATATTCTATATATATACATATATATGCATATATATGGACATGTATATATATAACTGAATCACTTTGCTGCACACCTGAAACACTGTAAATCAACTATACTTCAAACAAAAACAAAAAGATGTAGTGGTTAGGAGAATAGGCTCTGGATCAAACTGTCTAGGCTTAATCCTAGACAATTTATCTTGGGCTAATAATTGCTTAATCTCTCTAAGCCTCAGTTTCCCAGTCTCTAAAATGAGACTAATAAAAACACCTAATCTCATTGCTGGGGTAGGGGGAAGTAAATGAAACAAAGTATGAAAGATACATACGAGGCATTTAATGTTTGTCAAATGAATGAATGAATATATATTCTCCAAACAAAACATTTAAACATCACAACATATTTTCCATTTCAGTTTGAATAAGTTGATTCTACATTTGACTAAATTTGTGAATCAGGGTCTTTGTCATTTTTTGATACAAGTGCCTCTGTCTTGTGCAAAGACTAGATTTGAAATAGCAGCAATTTTTTAGCTTGATGAAACTGAGAAATTGAAGGAGAATGCTTGCCATCTAGTGGAAACCTGTTAAATTCTAGTGTTGCTTCTGAGTTCTGGTAAACTCTTGGTTTCAGGTGAATTGTTCATTTTACATCTTTTGTGAGAAACTTCCTTCATATATTTGTTTGCATAGATTTATAGGGGGAAAATGCTCTGTGGTAGAGCAAAATAATGATGATGAGCATCATCATCAGCAACATAAGTCTCAAACTATCCTTTGATCAAACAGGATCTGCTTTATAAGATAACATTATGTATATTACAGTATTTTTAAGTCAGGCTTGAAAGAAAATTCCAGGAAATAAGCAACAATAGAAAAGACACATACTTGTTTAAGCAGGTACCAGCATTTCTTCCACAGTCCTCATGTAGAAGAGCCAAGAATATAAGTAGATTTATGCTCCCAGGTTTCTATCTGGTTTTAAGGCCCAGTTTTTCTGTAAGTAGTCTCCATTTTTTTCTTTCTGCACTTATCTTTTTGTGAATGAAAGTCTGAACATAAAGTGCCAACTGATTTTGTCTTTTGAGAAATCACTTCCTTTTACCATCAAAACATACCCTAAATAATTCTTTTTTCTTAACAGATATCATGTTTAATAAGTATTTCTTGGTTTGAATTTAATATTACTCCTTTAATCACCATAGAAATAAAACCCTGAAGTAGCCAAGTCTTATGAAACTAACTCACATCTCAAGAAACAAATTACACTCGTAGGATCATGAGCTGTGGCAATGATGTACAGTTCTTGGGTCAAAAGTGTAACTATTCTACATGTTGAATAAGGTTCCTTCTCTCTAAAAATGAAAAAACTTGACAAAGTTATGGGTGATAATTCTTAAAAGAGGCAAGTAAGTGGATTCCATAAAACTATTTGAAAGGTTAATAGTTTTAAAATATAATGAGTCAGGAGCTATGGTTAGGAGGGAAAAAAAAAAACGTGCCAGTGAGACAGGTAGAAATGTATTTGTGCAAAGCATAGAGTAGACAATGGTTCCCAGGACCATGTATCTTTCAGCATGACCTTTAAGTGAGGCTATTTTTTACTTTCATCTACATACTGAACTGACTTATCCATAAACCAAGCTTGAGTTTTTTAGTTACCCTTCAGGTAGTCATAGAGAATCCCCAAAGAATCATAGGCATGAGATGAGGGAAGGGCACTGATATCACTATGCCATGGGGGGGTCTATGATACCTACTCATGAAGCATGTTTATGCCATCTGGTCATGCTTATACTTACTCCTAAATGTACCACTTCCATCTTGCAATGTACTGTTGCTGGGCCTGTCTGACCTTATCATTTGGGGAGTCTGACAGGACTCAGTACTAGACAGAAAGTCACTTGATGCTCCATGGCCAGGCATCCTGCCTCCACCAGGGACCTGCGCATATCAAAAGGCACATAATTCTCCACTGAAAATGGCATGGCCTTGCTCCAGAACTCAAAGGGCTTACATTATGATTTGCCCACTGGGGCCTGCCACAAACTCCATGCAGCATCTTTTCTCACCAATACCTTTAACATCGTACAGTCTGCCCAATTGTATGACCCAAGTGGCAGGGCTGCTTGCACCACAGCCTGGACCTGTTGCTGAACTCTTTCCTACTCTAGATCCCAATTAAAGTTGTTAGCCTTTTATGTATATGGGCCAGAGAAGTATTCTTAGGTATAGAATTATGCTGCCTCCAGAACTCAAGAGCCCACCAGGTACTGTGCTTTCTTCGTAATATAAAGATGCAATAATTTGTCTTTTACTTTGGAAGAGATATCCAGGCATACCACTGATCAAGATCTCTAAAATATTTACAAATGTGGCAGGCATTTGAATCTTCATAGAATTTGTCTCCCACATTCCCGCACCATGTCTTATCAATGCCCCCACTGTGCTATTTCTTGCAAATCCAATCCAATCAACATCATGTCATCAAAGTAATTAATTAAAGTTGTATAGTGCAGAATGTCAGAATGGTCCATATCTTCTCAGACTATATTATGACAGAAGGCAAGAGACTTAAAACGGCCCTGGCTAGGGACTTCCCTGGTGCCTCAGTGGTTAAGAATCCACCTGTCAATGCAGGGGACATGGGTTCGAGCCCTAGTCTGGAACATCCCACATGCTGCAGAGCAACTAAGCCCGTGCACCACAACTACTGAGCCTGCGTGCCACAACTACTGAAGCCTGCATGCCTAGAGCCCACGCTCCGCAACAAGAGAAGCCACAGCAATGAGAAGCCCACGTACCACAAGGAAGAGTAGCCCCCACTTGCCGCAACTAGAGAAAGCTGCATGCAGCAACAAAGACCCAATGCAGCAAAAAATAAATAACTAAATAAATTTATTTTTTAAAAAAACTGCCCTGGACAAACCTATAAATGGATATTATTATCCATTCCATATGAATATAAACAGTTTAATTTTTTTCTGGCTTTTTTCCTGGGTAAAAGGAAATATTTTGGATCACCTTTCTCCTTTGGCTGAATGGATGTTTCTTCGTTCTGTTCCTCATTACGCCTGGTCAAAGTGTCATTAATTCTGTGTTATGTAAGTCCCCCTATGTGTGTATCACACTTGCTAATACTACTCAGACCCAATTATCATTCAAAATATGTCAGTTAATCACAAGAGGGACCATCTGAGATTAGGAATAAAATAGGTCAAGTGTATAACTACCAGAAGAAAAGAAAACTCAAAAATATTTCCTCTGCTGAAATTATTATTACCATGAGATACCTCAAGATCTTGAAACTAGCAAAGAAATGTTTCAAGTCCAAACATGACTTTGACTTTTATAAAAAGTATCTTATTTAATTATCACAACAACTCTACCAAGTAGGTATTAACATCCCTAATTTATAAATGAGGAAACAATTTTTCTTTTTTGCCATGCCGCACAGCTTGAGGGATCGCAAATCCCCCACCAGGAATTGAACCCCGGCCATGGCAGTGAAAGCCTGGAACTCTAACCACTAGACCACCAGGGAACTCCCAACAATTTTTCTTTTTGGCAATATGCTATTGTTTTATTCTTTGCTTTGGAAATTTCCTCATATTTTAGTGCTTTAAATTCTCAAATAAACCCATTAATTTATATAGTTACTGAATTACTTTAAGAAGACAGAATAATTCTTCTTGCTGTTGAACATAAATTAAAAATACAGAACAGTCCAGGGAATGCAAAGAAAACATGACAACATTTCTGGAAACAATAACAAATATCTTAAGTGTTCAGTATACATTTGACATTAGAATTACAGAGAAATTGTACAATATCAATGTTGTAAAAATGTAAAGGATGTCTATGTGTGTCTTGATTCTTTTATGTTTTTCCTTTTAAAAAAATTCTTTCACACATAGATTTCACAGTCAGAGCCTAGCTATTAGTGCATGGTTGTTCTCTAATTTCCCAGGGAAATTTACTCCTTACATGGTTCCCTCTAACATAGCATAATCTAACACTAATCATAATTGTGGGTCTCCAAATTAATTTTTTCCTTGAAGTGGTTTTGTTTTATTTTTTAATACCACTTCACCCATTTGTCCCACCTCTTCATCCCCTACCTCTGGCAACCAGCAATCTGTTCTCCGTATCTATGAGCTTGGGTTTTTGAGGGGAGCGGGAGGGTGAGGAGGGAGTTTAGATTTCATGTATAAGAGAGATCACATGGTATTTGCCTTTCTCTGACTTATTTCACTCAGCATAATACCCTCAAGGTTTATCCATGATGTCCCAAATGGCAAGATTTCATTCTATCTATGGCTGAATAATATTCCATCATATATATTTGTGAGTGTGTGTGTGTGTGTGTGTGTGCGCGCGCGCGCACGCACGTGTGCACAATCACAGTTTCTTTATCCATCTATCCATCAGTGGACACAACTGATTTCCATGTCTTGGCTATTATAAATAACACTGCAATGAACATCGAGTTGCATATATGTTTTTGAGTTAGTGTTTTCATTTTCTTTGGATAAATATCCAGCAGTGGAATAGTCAGATCATATGATGGTCCTATTTACTTTTTAAAAATTTTTTGAGGACCCTCCATATTGTTTTCCATAGTGGTTACTCCAATTTCCCACTAACAGTGCATAAGGGTTCCCTTTTCCCTACATCCTTTCCAACACTTGTTATTTCTTGTCTTTTGATAATAGCCATTCTAATAGGTAAGAGGTGAAAACTCATTGTGGTTTTGATTTGCATTTCCCAGATAATTAGTAATGTTGAACATCTTTTCACGTACCTGCTAGCCATTTGTATGTCATCATTGGAAAAACGTCTGCATCAGATAGCCTGTCCATTTTTTTAACAGGTTCTTTTTTTTACTAGTAAGTTGTATGAGTTCTTTGTATATTTTTACTATTAACCACTTATCAGATAAGTAACTTGCAAATATTTTCTCCCATTCAGTAGGTTGCTTTTTCATTCTGATGATGGTTTCCTTTGATATGCAGAAGCTTTTTAGTTTGATGTATTTCCACTTGTTTATTTTTGCTTTAGTTGTCTTTGCTTTTGGTGTCAGATTCAGAAAATCATCACCATGACCTATGTCAGGGAGCTTACTGCCTATGTTTACTTCCAGAATTTTTATGATTTCAGGTCTTAGGTTTAAGTCTTTAATTCAATTTGAGTTTATTTTTGTATATCATGTAAGATAGTGGTCCAGATTGATTCTTTTGCATGTGTCTGTCCAGTTTTCCCACCTCCATTTATTAAACAGACTGTCCTTTCCCCATTGGATAGTCTTGGCTCCTTTGTCATAAATTAATTAAACATATATGCATGGGTTTATTTCTGGGGTCTCTATTCTGTTCCATTAATCTATGTTTATGGTTTTTATGGCAATACCACACTGTTTTAATTACTATAGCCTTGTAATATAGGTTGAAATCAGATAGCATGATTCCTCCAGCTTTGTTCTGCTTTCTCAAGGTTGTTTTGGCTATTCTGGATCTTTGGTGGTTCCATACAAATTTTAGGATCATCTGTTTTGTTTCTGTGAAGAGTGCCATCAGAATTTTGATAGGACCTGCAATGAATCTGTAGGCTGCTTTGGGTAGTGTGCATCTTTTAACAATAGTAATTCTTCCAATCCATGACCAGGAAATATTTTTCCGTTTATTTGTGTCTTCTTCAATTTCTTACATTAATGTCTTATACTTTTCAGTATTCAGGTCTTTCACCTCCTTGGTTAAATTTATTCCTAGATATTTCATTCTTTCTGATGCAATTATAAATGGGATTGTTTTCTTAATTTCTCTTTCTTTCATTTGAATTTTATTTTATTTTTTTATAAAGCAGTTCTTATTAATTATCTATTTTATACATATTAGGGTATATACATCAATCCCAAACTCTCAATTCATCCCACCACCACCATCACCCCACTGCTTTCCCCCCTCGGTATCCATATATTTGTTCTCTACATCTGTGTCTCTATTTCTGCCTTGCAAACTGGTTCATCTGTACCATTTTTCTAGATTCCACACATATGCGTTAATATACGATATTTGTTTTTCTCCTTCTGACTTACTTCACTCTGTATGACAGTCTCTAGGTCCATCCACGTCTCTGCAAATGACCCAATTTCGTTCCATTTTATAGCTGAGTAATAGTCCACTGTATATATGTACCACAACTTCTTTATCCATTCATCTGTCGATGGGCATTTAGGTTGCTTCCATGTCCTGGCTACTGTAAACAGTGCTGCAATGAACATTGGGGTGCATGTGTATTTTTGAATTATGGTTTTCTCTGGGTATTTGCCCAGTAGTGGGATTGCTGGGTCATATGGTAATTCTATTTTTAGATTTTTAAGGACCCTCCATACTGTTCTCCATAGTGGCTGTATCAATTTACATTCCCACCAACAGTGCAAGAGGGTCCCCTTTTCTCCACACCCTCTCCAGCATTTGTTGTTACTAGATTTTCTGATGATGCCCATTCTAACTGGTGGGAAGTGAAACCTCATTGTACTTTTGATTTGCATTTCTCTAGTAATTAGTGATGTTGAGCAGCTTTTCATGTGCCTCTTGGCCATCTGTATGTCTTCTTTGGAGAAATGTCTATTAAGGTCTTCTTGCCATTTTTGGATTGGGTTGTTTGCTTTTTTAATATTGAGCTGCATGAGCTCTTTATACATTTTGGAGATTAATCCTTTGTAAGCTGCTTCATTTGCAAATGTTTTCTCCCATTCTGAGGGTTGTCTTTGTGTCTCATTTATAGTTTCCTTTGCTTTGCAAAAGCTTGTAAGTTTCATTAGGTCCCATTTGTTTATTTTTGTTTTTATTTCCATTACTCTAGAAGGTGGGTCAAAAAGATCTTGCTGTGATTATGTCAAAGAGTGTTCTTCCTATGTTTTCCTCTAAGAGTTTTATAGTGTCCAATCTTATATTTAGGTCTTTAATCCATTTTGAGTTTATTTTGTGTATGGTGTTAGGGAGTGTTCTAATTTCATTCTTTTACATGTAGCTGTCCAGTTTTCCCAGCACCACTATTGAAGAGACTGTCTTTTCTCCATTGTATATCCTTGCTTCCTTTGTCATAGATTAGTTGACAATAGGTGTGTGGATTATCTCTGGGCTTTCTATCCTGTTCCATTGACCTATATTTCTGTTTTTGTGCCTTTACCATATTGTCTTGATTACTGTAGCTTTGGAGTATAGTCTGAAGTCAGGGAGTCTGATTCCTCCAGCTCCATTTTTTTCCCTCAAGATTGCTTTGGCTCTTCAGGGTCTTTTGTGTCCCCATGCAAATTTTAAGATTTTTTTGTTCCAGTTCTGTAAAAAAATGCCATTGGTAATTTGATAGGGATCGCATTGATCTACCCGTTTAGGTAAGTGGGGTATTAAAATCACCTACTATTATTGATTGATAGCTTCAGGTCTGTTAATATTGGCTTTATATATTAGCAAACATTATAAGAACTGTTTCTTATTCTCTTTCCTAATTGGAATAGAAAAGAATGCATTT
Source organism: Grampus griseus (assembly GCF_964374135.1). Taxonomy (NCBI): domain Eukaryota; kingdom Metazoa; phylum Chordata; class Mammalia; order Artiodactyla; family Delphinidae; genus Grampus; species Grampus griseus. The sequence continues at coordinate 54,447,591 of NC_139018.1, forward strand.
TCCAACTCAATGGCCACTCACCACATACCTGAGGCCAAACTAATCTATTCTAGCAAAGGTTCTTCATCAAGCACATGAAATTATCTTTATACTTATAGTACACTTTGAACCAAAACATACTCACTATTTCAACTTTGGACAATAGTTGTCTCTGGCTTTTATTTTGCAAGGGAAGAAAAACATCTGCAGAAGAAAATCCCCAGAACTCAGCTGAAATAAATTTTACTTTTGTTCTTTTCTCAACTCCCAAGGTTAGATAATCATAAACAAAACCTAAGGAAATACCTTCTACAAATACTCTTTTTAAGATGACTCAGGTTAAAAAACATGCAGTAGGTGAAAAGTGGGGAGAGGCTTTAAAAAGTAAAACAGCAAAAGATAAGATGTATTTAAACATTTTTTTAAACTGCACAAGGGCACTGAAATGGCTGAGTGGGACTGTGTTGAACAATTATTTGGGCATGCATAGATATGACAGTCATTGATATTCTAATCTAAACTATTGGACAGACATAAACCATTTCAAAGAAAAGAATTCTCTGACTTTTTAAAGCCTTACAAAAGAAAATACCTGTAAGTTTAATGTCATCTGTCAGGAAGCTTCTTTTTTTAATAAGGGTGTCCACTCCTTCTGTCACTAGGAAAGTGTATACTGACCTGTCTGAGTCCATTCCCAGAGTATAAGCCTTAGCAGGAAACAGAAGGGGCACTCAGCTGAGGTTTGAAGATATTTTAATAAAGAAACTATCTACACATGTATGAAAAGAGTTAAGAGATTCAATAGGCATGTTGAGTACTCTGGGACTGTTACCACTTCTAGGCCTGAAGGGACAGGCTGGAGCTGGAATGATGGAAGAATTGAGGAAATGGAAACCTGTACTTGTAGAACTGCAGCCACAGCCAGAACACAGCTCCAAGGCAGCGATGGAGAGAAGGAAGGGATACACTGATCTCTCCTCTCTCCCTCCTCTTACCCTTCAACCCCTTGCTGGTGCTTCCCATTGCCCAAACCAACTGGAAGCAAGAGGACAAGAAAGTCTAGGAAATGCAGTTTATCTGGATCCATCCCCAGGGAAAAAGACTAGGGTGTAGAAGTGTGGAAAATAAACCTGGGAAAGGGGAGCAGGGAAAACAGAAAATAACCAACCCAGCACTCAAATACCTTACCTAGTAATGGCTAATTGTAGCAAGTATAAAATAACCCATGTCCTGTTCTTCTTAAAAGGTGTCCCTGAGGAGTATCATCTCCAAGGTTCAATGATGCACATGTCCCAATATTGAGTTGCCATCTCTCACCAGAGCAGAAACAAACTAAATCTCTAACAGCATTCTGACATCCTTTGATTACATTACTCAACTACCTACTTACCGCATCTACTCTGCTTCAAAGGGATAAGTCACAACCAACTTTTTTCTGAATCTCTCCATTGCTTTGAACATTAGGTTTTAACTAGATACTCTATTGTAAGCTATAATATTTTATGACAAAGTAGTTATATCAGTTTGGGGAAACTAAATATTTTAGGGTGGGAACTAAATCCAACTCACATGTGAAAACATTAACCAGAGATAAATGTGTATGGATGCCACAAAAATATAGCATGAATTAAAAGCATCAGTTCTTAAAAACCACTTTTACCAAAAATAAACATTCACGTCATTTGAAACAAAAGAGCAAAGGAAAATCAAAAGAGCTATTTGATAGGGAAATGACTCAAATAAACATACTTTAAGACATATACATTATATGGAAAAGAATATGAAAAAGAATATATATATATGTATAACTGAATTACTTTGTTGTACAGCAGAAACTAACACAACACTATAAATCAACTATATCTCAATTTTAAAAAGGCATATACATTATATAAAATAATGGGAGTTTTCTTTCCATATTCAAAAAATGGCACAAAAATGTAAAGTTATTGCCATTTAAGCTACATTACCCATTTGAATTATTTTACTCTTCACATAATAATCACTGAAATAGTACATTCTGTAGGACACTTTTGTTGACAAATTAACAACTGAAACTATCATTAATTTTGCAAGTATGAAGTACCTGATGGACTTGGGTCCTAGGACAAGCACATTATACTACTATTTGCTTTCAGAAGGCTCCCTGTGAGAGCCCTGTTTGCAGAAAGTGCCACATCATGGTTAAGAGCATGAACTCTGGAAATAGATGCCCAGCTCTGCCAGTTGTGTGTCCTTAGGCAAGGATACTTAACTTCTCTGTACCTCAATTTCCCCATCTATAAAATGGGTAAATAACTGCCTCATGGGAGGTTGTGAAGACTAAATGAGTTAATTCATGTAAAGTGCTTTCAGCAGTGTTGTGAATAAATACACAACACATATTAGCTATTGTTATCATAGTTACCCTCTCCCTCATGTTTAAGACTACTCCTTGGAAGAGCTAAGTGATTATCAGGGAACAGGATCTCTTTTTGCCATATTCTCATTTCTTTATCCTACAAATTAACCCTACTCTCAATACAAGCATCGATTTCAAAGGAGAGCACAAATATGACTAAACAGAAACATTGATTCTATCAGGAACTGCAGTTGGGCTACAATAAGCAGACATAAAAAAGTTTAAGCATACAAGGACTTGTTCTTTCCTGTAAGGATACAGAGCTGTTATGGTGGCTCCACAAAAAGCATCAGGCATCCTGCTCAATTCTATCATCTCAACCATCCTCAGTGAAAGGCTTTCACCCTCAAAGTCACCTCATGAACCAGGATGACTGCTGAGCTCTAGCTATCACATTCACATTCCAAACAGCAGAAAAGGCAAATGAGTCCTCTCCCAACCAAACCAGTTCCCACTGAGAAATTTCCCAGAGGTCCCACACATCACTTCCATTGAACTTAGTCAGTTGGTCACATCTAGCTGCAAATAAGTCTGGAAATATAATATTTTAGCTGGGTGTATTGCTGCTTTGAAAAAAATTGAGATTCTATTTCCTTGCTTCAAGGATTCAGACTGTGAGATCCAGTTTCTCTTATTAGAAAGACAGGCAGACAGAAAGAAATAGCTCTCAAAAATATATCGGTGATGACTCTATAGATAAAGAGTTGATGACAGTAATGCTACATAATACTCAATTTGCTTATTTGGTTGTTAGACATGTAACAAAGATGAAAAGGGAGAGTAAACTACAAAGTTTAAAACAAGAACATCTTTCTTTTAATTTCATGTACATGTTAGGTGAAGGAGGTTTTATGACCTAAAAAAGTCAAAATTTTCTTTTTTATAGTGCATGAACAAAAGGAACCTAAAAAACAAGATCTACCCTTTAGAAAATCATAGAATTATAGTTGAAAAGGAACTTAAGGTTACCTGGTACACATACCATTCTGGTATTTTATCCTCATGATATCACCTTCTCCAAGTGACCTGGCCTATATTTGAACTTATGTGAGAACTTAATGTTTCTTGAGGCAATGCACTCCATTCTTAGAAAACTCTGACTTTGAACATTTTTTCTTATGTTTAGCCAATATCTGTCTATAGCTTCCATTCACTAGTTTTAATTCCAACCCTAGGGGCCATGCATAGCCTTGGGGCTATACAAATACTTTTCTACAATGTACCATGTGCCCCTGAATCTCTTTTTCAGTAGACTTTGATAATAAATTCTTATTCCTTATCTTTTTGTTTCAAAATTGGAATAACTTTGTTTTGCTCAGTATAAAATATATTCTCACTGTAAAAAAAATTTTTAAATATAGATTATATAAAGCAAAAGTCTCCTTCCTAATCCCACCTCCTTGAAATAACCATAATTAACATTTTAATGTATACAACAGACACAACTGGCTTAGCTGTGCAGTTCATAACTATTACCTCAGTGGCCATGTCCATATTACTGTTTCTTATAGAAGCAGTCCACTCCCCTGACAACAGGCTGGCCAATCATAGAATATCACCCTCATATTAACACTACTTGGTCAAAAAATGTGAGCGTATGACACAAGACTAATCAGAATCTTGCCCTGAGATTTTCACAATGGGAAGCTGAGAAAAAGGAATCTCTTTTGCCACACGGGTTTTAGAGTTGTACCATTTGTATCTGTAGAAGTAGCTGGCAGCCATGTTTCTCACAACATGGAGGAATCCTGTCTGCAGTAAGAGAGAATGAAGCCAAAACAAGATAGAGAGAGAAAGAGATGAAAAAGTAAAAAAAAAGGCTGGCAGTGTTCAGGCTCCACACTCTAGTCTCCGAATTCCCTAAACCTTCTTTGGTTCTGGAAGCAATTGTTTTTAAGTGTGAGCTACCTCAGTCGTTTCAACAAACCTCCTTTTCTACATAAACTAATTTGACTAGATTTGGTACCAAAGGAGTTCTTGGCTAATTCAAAGAATATCCTTTCAGGCATCAAAAATATATTCAAATAAGTGGGGCTATAGTATAATTACTGTCCTTTACCTTGTTTTGCTTCTTAACTTTAAAATAGTCATGGACTAGGACTTCCCTAGAGGTCCAGTGGTTAAGACTCCGTGCTTCCAATGCAGGGGGCACGGGTTCAATCCCTGGTTGGGGTACTAAGATCCCACATGTCGCATGATGCAGCTAAAAAAAAAATTAAAAAAAAATTAAATAGTGATGGTCTTCCTTCTATGGCAAAACCTCTACATGTCTTAGCAGTTTTAATGGCTGTATAAGCATTCATTTGCATAAGGTACCATTTTTTATTTAATCAATCACATTGAAAAAAATTTAGATAATTTTTCATTTCATTAGTACAAATAATACTGTGCTTATCCTTATATATATATTTTATTTCATACTTGTATGATTATTTATTTAGAATAAATTACTAAAAGTTGGATTGTTGGTTCAAAATATATGTACATTTAAAACTTTAATAGTTATCAAATTTCCCTCTAGAAAAGTTATAAACATTTCTATTTCTAGCAACTATGTGGTCAAGGGTCTACCACTACACACCCTCACCAGCAGTGGATATAATCACAATTTAATCTTTATCTATATGATAGTCAAATGTGCTGTCTCATTGCTGTTTTTATTTTCACTTATTTAATTGTTAGGAAAATTGAGCATTTTTTCACTTTGACCATTTATATTTATACTTCTTTCTCTTTGCTTTTTTTTCTTCCTACTCTTCCTCTTCCTCCACCTCTTTCTTTGAGGAAAGAGATACATGAGGCCCAGATCAGGGCAGGGATATCAATCACTGCATTTATTCTAAATACTCCTGAAATTTAGAATAATGCTGCCAAGTATTATATGTGGGGTTTTTTCCTCCAGTTTTATTGAGATTTTTATTTGACATACAGTACTATATAAGTTTAAGGTGTACAGCACAATGATTTGACTTATACCATGACATAAGTTTAGTGAACATCCATCATCTCATATAGATACAAAAGAAAAGAAAAAAATATTTTTTCTTATGATGAGAACTCAGGATTTACTCTCTTAAAAACTTTCATATATAATATATAGCAACTTTTATTATATTAATCATGTTGTACATTATATTCCTAGTACTTATTTATCTCATAACTGGAAGTTTGTACCTTTTGACCACCTTCATCCAGTTCCCTCTTCTCCTACCCTGTCTACAGTAACCACAATTTGATTTCTTTTTCTATAAGTTTGTTTGTATTTTGAAGTATAAATGACCTACCTACAATACTATGTTAGTTCCTGGTGCACAACATAGTGATTAGATATTCCTATACATTACAAAATGATCATCATGATAAGTCTAGTTACCATCTGTCAACATATGAAGATATTACATTATTATTGACTATATTTTCCATGCTGTACATTACATTCCTGTGGCTTATTTATATTGTAACTGTAAATTTGTACCTCTTAATCTCCCTCACCTATTTCACTCATCTTCTCCTATCCTCCTCCCCTCTGGCAACCACCTGTTTGTTCTCTGTATCTGTGACTCTGTTTCTGTCTTGTTATGTCTGTTCATTTATCTTGTTTTCTAGATTCCACAAATAAGTGAAATCATACAGTATTTGTCTTTCTCTATCTGACTTAATTCACTTATCACATAATACCCTCTAGGTCTACCCATGTTGTCACAAATGGCAAGAAACTGAAGATGACACAGACAAATTTAAAGATATATCGTGTTCATGGATTGGAAGAATTAATATTATTAAAATGGCCATAATCCCCAAAGTAATCTACAGATTCAATGCAATTCCTATCAAAATACCAGTGACATTTTTCATGGTATTAGAACAAATAATCTTAAAATTTGTAAAGAAACACAACCCCGAATAGCCAAAACAATCTTAAGAAAGAAGAATAAGCTGGAGGTATCACACGCCCTGACTTTAAACTATACTACAAATCTACAGTATTCAAAACTGTATGGTGCGGGCACAAAAACAGACACATACCTCAACAGTTTCCAGTCCAAAGAGCAAAATCAACCAGATGCTCCACATCAGGGACCAGAAGGAATCCAGACAACTTGGTATCTCAGTCAGGACTTGTATCCCCTCCTTCTCTTGAAAATGGAAAGAAAGAAAAAGAAATAGGAAAAACAGAGAATTCACTAAAAAAACTGAGCAAAAAGCACAAGTTCAGAGCACGAATTTATTGAAGATAATAAGGAGAATGTAAGCTCCCCAACCCCCACCTCCCTCCCCATGCCAAAATCCTTGGATTTCCTGAAGTTAAACAATAGAGTATAGACTAATTTTATTTGACTGTTAAACAAAAGGGTAACCCCAGAAGACTGGCAATAATATTTGAGAATATTTAGGATACATATGTTACTTTTATGCCACTTTTCTATCCTATAGTTCTGCAGTTGGTTATTGTTTTGAGGAACTCAAATATAAAACCTTATTTCTATGCCAGTAAGACCTATAACTATCCCATTTAAATTATATTTGGTTTATTTAGCTCATTACTCAAGCTTTTAGAAGATATTTTGGATCCTAATTTTATCATATAATATACTCTCTACCCTAGAGTCATAGTGATGGCACATTTGATTAGCCTTTATCATTCTCATCAAAATCTTTAATAAAAATGTTGTTAAGTCTCACAAGGTTGGGGAAGAAAGAGCTGTCAAAATAACCACTAGTGGGTATCATTCAGACAGTTGTTATTTTAGAAATTATACACATATCACCCCATGTTCTTAAATTTAAGAAGTTCTTGTCAAATGCCCATTAATACTGCTCTAGCATTTTCTTGATCTTCCTGATGAGTCACCCCATCAATTTAAAGATGTTTGAAATTTGTCTGAGAATTTTCTCTGCAGATAATGACTAACAGAAAGGAATCCTGAGCCAGGATTATTTTCCCTGTCAGCATGATGGTTCTAAACCACTTTACAGACTAAGATCAGAGTTTTCATTTAAAATGATATCTTCTTGATTCCAAATAGCCAAAGCAATCTTGAAAAGAAGAACACAGCTGGAGGCATCACATTCCTTGACTTCAAACTATATTACATAGTTATAGTAATCAAAACAGTAGGTATTGGCATAAAAACAGACACATAGATCAATGGAACAGAAGACAGAACCCAGAAATAAACCTACATACATACAGTAAATTAACTTACAGACAGTCTCTTCAATAAATAGTATTGGGAAAATTGGACAGCCACATACAAAAGAATGAAACTGGACCACTGTCTTACACCATACACAACAATTAACTCAAATGGATTAAAGACCTGAAACCATAAAACTCCTAGAAGAAAACAAAGGCAGTGAGCTCCTTGACATCAGTCTTGGTGATGATTTATTTTAATTTGACACCAAAAGCAAAGGCAACAAAAGCAAAAGTAAACAAGTAGGATTACATCAAACTAAAAAGCTTCTGCACAGCAAAGGAAACCATCAACAAAATAAAAAGGTAACCTACAGTAAAAAAGCAACCAATCCAAAAATGGTCAGAGGATCTTAACAGGCATTTTTTCAAAGAAGACATACAACTGGCCAACAGGCAACAAGATGCTCAATATGCCTAATAATCAGGGACATGCAAATCAAAACCACAATGAGATATCGCCTTACACCTGTTAGAATGAATGGCACTTATCAAAAAGACAAAAAATAACAAGTGTTGGTAAAGATGTGGAGAAAAGGGAACCCTGTGCACTGTTGATAGAAATGTGAATTGGTGCAACCACTATAGAAAGCAGTATAGAGATACCTCAAAAAATTAAAAATAGAACTACCATCTGATCCAGCAATTCCACGGCTGGGTATTTAACCAAAGAAAAATAGACTAATTCGAAAAGATATTTGTACCCCCATGTTCACTGCAGCATTATTTACAATAGCCAAGACATGGAAACAACTTAAGTGTCCATTGATGGATGAATGGATAAAGAAATTGTGGTATATATATATATATATATATATATATGTATATATATATATATATACACAATAGAATATTATTCAGGCTTAAAAAGAATGAAATCTTGCCATTTGTGACAACATGGATGGAGCTGAAGGGCATTATGCTAAATGAAGTAAGTCAGAGAGAGACACACATACCTTATGATCTCACTTGTATGTGGAATCTAAAAGAAAAAACAAAAGAATAAAAGAAAAAAAAAAGCTCACAGATAGAGGACAGATTGGCGGCTGCCAGAGGCAAGGCTTGGGGGATGGGCAGATAGGCAAAGGGAGTCACAAGGTACAAACTTCTGGTTATAAAGTAAATAATTCATGGGTATGTAAAGTACAGCATGGCGACTATACATAACAATACTGTAGTGTGTATTTGAAAGTTGCTGAGAGTAAATCTTAAAAGATCTTATCACAAGAAAAAAAATCAGTAGCTACGTATGGTGACAGATGTAACCTAGACCTATTGTCATGATCATTTTGTAATATATACAAATGTCGAATTATGTTGTACACCTGAAACTAATATAATATTGTATGTCAATTATACCTCAATAAAATAAATTTATTTATAAACTTACCATTAAATAAATCATATTAAAAACAAAAAACACACAGAGAAATTATATCTTCTTAAAAATGCTCAGCAGTGCTTCCTCTTGCTTATCTCTAAGTTCATCTATATATTTAGTCTCACAAGACCAGAACAGGTCACACTTGGAGCCAAAAATATGCAAGGACAGCAAGCGAGCAGGGCAGTATCAGGCATTCTCCTTATGTAGGAGTACTCAAAGCAATCCACCAGCCCAGGTGCTTGTCTTCCCCCAAATAACAGCTCAAGTGGAAGAGAACGAGACCCACATGGACATGTGCAATAGTCATCCTGGGTTAGAAGGCCCATGTCCCAGATAGGAACTAACTTTCATGAGCATAGCTTCCAGATCCCCGCCCCCAAAAGATATACTGAGTTATTTAGGAAAGCCCAAAGTTTTGGCTTCACACCAGGAACCTTCCTGGCCTAGCAAAATTACCCCAATCAGGGTCATTTTTACCATAAACAATTTGCTAATTAGACAGTTGACATTCTACTTTATCAGGATTCCAGAGAAACATAATTAGAAAGTTAACCCAAGGTCACATTTGCCCACAAAGAAAGAGAAAAGGTTTTGCTAACCTTTACACATTCTTTCTACAAAGCCTTTCCCAACTTCCTATTTAAAATACCTATGGGAGAATTCCCTGGCAATCCAGTGGTTAAGGCTCAGCGCTCTCACTGCCAGGGCCCTTGGTTCAATCCCTGGTCGGGGAAATAGGATCCTGCAAGCTGCACAGCACAGCCTAAACAAATAAATAAATAAATACCTATGAAATGACCAAAAAAAGACCAAAACTCATCAATACCAAAAACTAAGACTGATAGGTATTTCAATGCTGGAGTCTGAGAGACATCATACTTACTATGAGAGAGATAGAACTTTGATGGAAAAAAGCACTTAAATTCTGCTTCATGAAACAGACTGCCTGAAAAGGAGCTAGAATATAATGCATACTTTACCACCGTCTGTTTCTGAAGTCAGGGATGCAGGGTCTCCACCAATCAGAAATTTAGAAAATCATTCCTTTTTTTAAAAGGGCCAATCCATGAATTGACTCTCTTTCTTCCTTACTGTTGGGAGGCAATTTTCAGTGGTCTCCTGTATTTCTGCATGTGTTGTAAAGAAGCATTGACAGCTTTTGCTCCAGACTGTTTTCAAAGATATTTGTATGGAAAACAGTTTAGAAAGACAGAAATGATGTCTCCCTCTAAAGCAGAAGGCAGATTTGTTTCCTGACCAGGATAGTAAAAATAATGTTTTTAGTGAAATGTTTTAGCAAAAACTGACCTAGTGGACAGGGGATGTCAGACACCGAACCTGCAGGGGGAAGGAAGCTAATGAGAAGGAAGCTGATTTGAATTGCAAATCCCAGAAGGTTTCAGGAATTAGAGGCTGCAGGTACATTTGAAGGCAAAGTGTGGAGTCGAGCTGAAAACAGGAGAAATGGTTGAAAGTCTATATTTTAACAAAATAGTTTCCTAGACCTCCTCCCCAGCCTAAGACTTGGGAATACCTATCAAAGCTAAGAGATTAGCTACCATCTGAAAACAGGAGATTAATTGAACATTTTCAAAATGAAAGGTGACATCCCTAGCCCTCTTACCCCGTTCCTCTCACAGAACACTAGCAGACAGGTTTCCCCTCTGCGCTGATTGTTCTCTGTTAGGTTCTCCTGATCCTTTACCATTCTCTGCCCTACCCTGGGAGGATAACCTCTATAGACTGCTTCACCTTGGCTTCCTTAAACTTTGGCTTTCATTTGGAATCAGCCAATGAGAAGAACCAGCAGAAGAAAAAAAGGTGGAAGGAGAGAGGAGTTGGGCTATTTATTCTACATCCCCCACCCCCACGCTTTTTTGGCAGTGGCCACATTCCTCTGCTTTCAGACATTGTAACTGTTGGGTGCACTCTCACACAGAGTTACAGATCTCTCCCAGCTCCAAAATGCTGTTCCTTCCCCTTGCCCCTTTAGGTCTAGGGGGGATAAACACTTCTACCTGTTTTTTAGCCCTTGGGTATTTCACCATCCCTTGATGGTTATGTTGATAAATATTCCCCTTATTAAATTCTCTTCAAGGGACCCTTCTATTATTCTCTTCCATCACCCCATTGAGTGATGCATCTGCTTCTTACAGGCCCAAACAGATACATACCCCACGGAAATTTTGCAGGATGCCTCTACTGGACCTGAACTACCCCAAGATAAGACCGACAGATGTTTGTTCATAAACAAAAGGAAACAATATGAACTAATGCCCAGAGCCTGACAAAACTCAGTGTGTTCCAGGAGGTATAAGTGTTACTAGTTGTTATGTGTGAAATGAGGAGTGATTAGAGAGGAGGCTTAAAAGCAGACAAATGCCAACTCACAGGGTACCTTTTAAGACACATCAAGGATCTTGGACTTTACCCTGTAGGCTCTTCGGCGATATTAAAGGATTTCAAATTTGAGTTTCAGATCAATCAAGCTGCAGGCAATATGAAGGAAAATTCTGAGATGGGCAAGGCTGTAAAATGGGAAACATGATAGAGACAAACAACTGCAATAGTTTCAGTGAAAAATATTGAAGGCTATAACTCAAACAGTGGCAGAAGAATGTAGGAAATGGATAGGAGATTAGTGGCCATTTGGAACTGGGAGCCAGAAAAAGGAAATGAAGGGGAGGGGGGGAAATCTAGAATGGCTTTAGGCTCTGATTTAGCAGTGGATAAACAGTCTTTCAATGTGATAAAGAGGAAAGGAGAAGAGAGTTTAAGATTGGGAGTTACTGAGGGGAAGCCTGGGGTGAAGGTAAGGAGGGGGATACAGAAGGGTGAGGGGACGCAGATTGATGTAGTTCTATTATGAATATGTTGAATTTAAAATACCTGTGGGAAATCTAAGTGAAATCTAGTCACAGGGAAAGAGCCTCCCTTCAACCCATTGAACCTGGTCAGTGTGGAGGACACTAGGCTCAGTTTGCCTCTCTCCTTAACCCTGGAATCCAGATCCAAAACCACAGAAAAAAAGGCAGATAAAATTGCCCTTAACCTGAAAGCAGCAGGCATGACCAGAATAAAAGGCTCCCAGTGCAGCCACCTATTTAACCACAAGATGGCATGAGAGATAAGCTAAGCAGAGCCCTAGTCAGACCTTCCTTCAATGGGCAAAGCTGTCACTTACGGTGTGGTACATTTTGTTTGTTTCTGTTAGCAAGGAACAGATGAAATTCCGTCATCCCTAATATATTTCCTAGGAATAATATCAGCATGGGGAGGATATGGAAGCAGCAGGACTAGAGTTAGACAGATTTGGAGCATTTCCCCAAAGACCGGGAAGGGGCTGGGATACTGTGGTTTCCTTTGAGTGGCAGGGATCTTCAGGTGGCAGAATGAGGCCAAGATGTTTTCAAGATAGCCACTATTTAGAGAATGAGATATTTGACAGACTACAGTTGGAAGCAAGGATTGGGGAAATCAAACCATCCTCTATTTACTTCATAATAATTTGAGACTCTTTAATAAACTGGCTCCATTTCTGTCTTTGACATCAAGCAGGCTTCAGTGTAGTTTCTGTACCTATTAGTATGAACTGACAGAGAGGAACACAATACAGCTTATCAAGTCACATCATATTAAATCATAGACACCTCATTTCACTTTCAGTTATACTAAAATATTAATACTAGTTATAACAGGTATTATAGACATAGTTACTGTTAATACCATCAGGCCTCTCATGTTACCCCAACCTCAGCATACAACCAGCTAGACTATCCACATGAATAACTATTTCCTAAACTTCGGAGTCACCTAGGAATGGCCCCATCTCTGATACTCTAATATCTCACATGCTTACCACCCAGCCTTCCAGTTCTCTTATTTGCTTAACTCCTATTGTCTTCAAGCTCCTACTGTCTGTTGACCTCTCTAACTCTCCCAATAGCCCTCTTACCTTTATTTTTAATACCATCCAACTAAAACAAAAAACATAGTCTATCATTTCAACAACTCTCCTATCAAAAAATACAACTCCTTTGTGTTATTATCATTCTGCCATATACCCACTCCAAAATAATCCCAGCCCTGGATTAATATTTTCTCTTACAAAACGTGTTTTAGAAACAGAAATTGCCAATCCTGCAAACTGGTGTTACTTAAATCTTGACTCCAACTTTAGCTTGATTCTCAATACATTCCAGCAATCTCTCTGTTCTCTCAAGTCAGTTCTCTCATATTTTCCATTAACATCTGTTCCAAAATTTAACCACTCTTCTCACAGAGGAATTATATTGAAGATTAAACACTTCTATACCTCCTAGCTCTTTTAGCCAATGATCTCTTTTCCTACAACAAAGACAAAAATATAGGCCATGAGAAGGTTTTAACTTTAAGACTATTCCCTACCTAAAAAATCCCTCACACCTCTACCAACTGTTCTTTCCTTCCTTCCAGCTAGTTATTCTAAAAATAATATCCCTCCACTTGTACAAGGCTAATAATTCACCAACCTTTGCTCCAAGAAAATAATAATAATAGCAATAATAATAATCCCACCTAAGTCAAAGTCAAGTCTCTCCAACCCTGGGGGCGCTGTGGATTTTCCTGAACCCCAAATGTTCTACTGAGGGTTCTCTCTCCTCCCCTTTACACATTTCTCAGCAAGGAGGGGAGGGGAGAAATGTCTCTGTGGCTATTTTCAGGCACTCTCTTCCCAATCATTCCCTAACCTACTATAACTGAGCTTCTGCCCTACTAAATCTGTTGTCCTAAGGCCTCATTGTTAAATGTAAAGAGTGCATTTTAATCCTTACCACATTTGTCTTTTGGGCAGCATTTGACATTAGAGAAAATGGTTCAAAATCACAAATCTATAATAATAAAAACTTCATTTACTGAGTACTTAATATATGCCAGACTCTGTGCTAAGTGTTTTACATATATCATTTTATTTAATCCTCACAATTATTATATTTCATAAATGAGGAAATGGAGATAAAGTAACTTGCCAATAGATACAGAGAGAGTTAGAGAAAGAACGGGGACTTGATATCAAAAGACAAAGACAAAAACAGAATCTTGAAAGCTGTGAAATGAGAGATTTGTCACATACAAGAGGTCCTCAATAACATTAACATCTGATTTCTCATGAGAAACTATGGAGACCAGAAAGCAGTGGAATGCCATATTCAGAGAGGAAAAAGACTGTTTAAGGATTCTATATCTGGCAAAACTATCTTTCAAAAATGAAGGAGAAAGTTAGACATTCCCAGGTAAACAAAAGCTGAGGGAGTTTGTCACTAGCAGATCTGCTCTATAAGGAGTGCTAAAGGGAGTCCTTCAGGCTGAAATGAAGGGACACTAGATAGCAACCTGAAGCAAGAAGAAATCAAGAACTCAGACAAATGTAACAACAAAGGTGAATATAAAAGACAGTATTATTGTATTTTTGGTTTTTAGGTCTTTTTTCCCTATATGATTTAAAAGACAAATGCATAAAACAATAATTATAAATCTATGAAAATGGGCATATGGTGTTAAATGATATAATTTGTGACAATAACAACATAAAAGAGGGGACAGAGCTTTATAGAAGCAGAATTGTGTATGCTACTGAAGCTAATTCGTTAACAATTCAAATTAGATTGTTATATATTTAGGTGGAAACAACCCAAATGTCAATGGAGAAATGGATAAACAGAATGTGATATATATTGAATATATACAATGGAATATTACTCAGCCATAAAAAGGAATGAAATACTGAAACATGCTACAATGTGTATGAACCTCAAAAAAATTATGCTGAGCGAAGGAAACCAGACACAAGTGGTCACATATTGTATGATTCCATTTATATGAAATATCCAGAATAGGTAAATTTATAGAGACAGAAGGGGTGGGGAGAATAGGGAATGACATTGGTATGGGATTCCCTTTGGGGGGTAATAAAAATTTTTTGTAGGTGGTAGTTGTATACATTCTGAATGTACTAAATGCCATTAGATTGTATAATTTAAAATGGTTAGTTTTTTTTAATGGTTAATTCTAAGTTATGTGAATTTTGTCTTAATTTTTTAAAAAGAAAAAACAATCTCTAATCATACAGAAACATGAAAATATTCACATTGTCCTATAATTAAACACTAAAGAACAGTATATATAAAAGGAAAATATCAGCATGCATTGCACACAGTAAGGGTAAGTAATGTTCCAAAAACTTTTTTTAGTTATATGTATTTTTATATTTATTAGGTTACAACGTAAAACATATTTCTTACTGTGGGTTGCAACAAAAAAAATTGAAAGCCATTGAAAATAAATTCTGGGACTTCCCTAGTGGTCCAGTGGCTAAGACTCCATGCTCCCGATGCAGGGGGCCCAGGTTCAATCCCTGGTCAGGGAACTAGATCCCACGTGCCACAACTAAGAGTTTGCATGGTGCAACTAATGATCCCGCATGCTGAGGACACCTTCAAGATGGTGGAGGAGTAACACGTGGAGATCAACTTCCTCCCCACAAATACATCAGAAATACATCTACATGAGGAACAACTCCTACAGAACACCTACTGAACACTGGCAGAAGACCTCAGACTTCCCAAAAGGCAAGAAACTCCCCACATACCTGGGTAGGGCACAATAAAAAAAAAAGAGACAAAAGAATAGGGACGGGACCTGCACCTCTGGGACGGAGCTGTGAGGGAGGAAAAGTTTCCACACACTAGGAAGCCCCTTCACTGGCTGAAACAGGAGGTGGCGGGGGGAAGCTTCGGAGCCACGGAGGAGAGGGCAGCAACAGGGGTGCAAAGGGCAAAGTGGAGAGATTCCCGCACAGAGGATCGGTGCAGGCAGGCACTCACCAACCAGACAGGCTTGTCTGCTCACCCACCAGGGCGGGTGGGGGCTGGGAGCTGAGGGGTCAGATCCCAGGGAGAGACGGGTTGGCTGCATGAACACAGCCTGAAGGGGACTAGTGCCCCACAGCTAGCCGGAAGGGAATCCGGGAAAAACTCTGGACCTGCCTAAGAGGCAAGAGACCATTGTTTCGGGTGCGCTAGGAGAGGAGATTCAGAGCACTTCCTAAACGAGCTCCAGAGACCAGCGCAAGCCGCAGCTATCAGCGCTGACAACAGAGACCGGCATGAGATGCTAAGGCTGCTCCTGCAACCACCAAGAAGCCTGTGTGCGAGCACAGGTCACTATCCCCACCTCCCCTCCCAGGAGCCTGTTCAGCCCACCATTGCCAGGGTCCCGTGATCCAGGGACAACTTCCCCAGGAGAACACACAGTGTGCCTCAGGCTGTTGCAACATAACACTGGCCTCTGTCGCGGCAGGCTCGCCCCGCATTCCGTACACCTCCCTCCCACAAGCCTGAGTGAGACAAAGCCCCCAAATCAGCTGCTCCTTTAACCCCGTCCTGTTTGAGTGAAGAACAGATGGCCTCAGGTGACATACATGCAAAGGCAGGGCCAAATCCAAAGCTGAACCTCAGGAGCTGTGCAAACAAAGAAGAGAAAGGGAAGTTTCTCCCAGCAGCCTCAGGAGCAGTGGATTAAATCTCCACAATCAACTTGATGAACCCTACATCTGTGGAATTCCTGAATAGACAACGAATCATTCCAAAATTGAGGTGGTGGACTTTGGGAGAAACCGTAGACTTGGGGTTTGCTTTCTGCATCTAATTTGTTCCTGGCTTTATGTTTATCTTAGTTTAGTATTTAGAGTTAATTACCATTGGTAGATTTCTTTATTGATTTGGCTGCTCTCTTTCTTCATTTTTTTTTTAATATATAGATATATATTTTATTTTCCTTTTTCTCTTTTTGTGAGTGTGTATGTGTATGCTTCTTTTTGTGATTTTGTCTGTAGAGCTTTGCTTTTACCATTTGTCCTAGGGTTCTCTCTGTCCGTTTTTTGTTTTGTTTTGTTTTTGTATAGTTTTTAGCGGTTTTATCATTGGTGGATTTGTTTTATGGTTTGTTTGCTCTCTTCTTTCTTTTTTTTCTTTTTTTATTACTTTTTATTTTTAATAACTTTATTTTATTTTATTATTATTTTTTTCTTTCTTTCTTTCTTTTTTTGTCCCTTTTCCTCTGAGCTGTGTGGCTGACAGGGTCTTGGTGCTCTGACCAGGTGTCAGGCATGTGCCTCTAAGGTGCGAGAGCTCAGTTCAGGACATTGGTCCAACAGAGACCTCCAGGCACCACATAATATCAAACAGTGAAAGCTCTCCCAGAGATCTCCATCTCAAAGCTAAGACCCAGCTCCACTCAACGACCAGCAAGCTACACTGCTGGACACCCTATGACAAACAACTAGCAAGACAAGAACACAACCCCACCCATTAGCAGAGAGGCTGCCTAAAATCAGAATAAGGTCACAGACACCACAAAACACACAACTGGATGCAGTCCTGTTCACCACAAAGACAAGATCCAGCCTCATCCACCAGAACACAGGCACTAGTCCCCTCGATCATGAAGTGTACACAACCCACTGAACCAACCTTAGCCACTGGGGGCAGACACCAAAAACAACAGGAACTACGAACCTGCAGCCTGCGAAAAGGAGACCCCCCAAACACAGTAAGTGAAGCAAAATGAGAAGACACAGAAACACACAGCAGATGAAGGAGCAAGGTAAAAACCCACCAGTCCAAACAAATGAAGAGGAAATAGGCAGTCTACCTGAAAAAGAATTCAGAGTAAAATAGTAAAAATACCCAAAATCTTGGAAGCACAATGGAGAAAATACAAGAAACGTTTAACAAAGATCAAGAAGAACTAAAAAGCAGACAATGATGAACAACACAATAAATGAAATTAAAAATTCTCTAGAAGGAATCGATAGCAGAATAACTGAGGCAGAAGAACGGATAAGCGACCTGGAAGATAAAATAGTGGATATAACTACTGCAGAGCAGAATAAAGAAAAAAGAATGAAAAGAATGGAGGACAGTCTTAGAGACCTCTGGGACAACATTAAACACGCGAGCATTCGAATTATAGGGGTCACAGGAGAAGAAGAGAAAAAGAAAGGGACTGAGAAAATATTTGAAGAGATTATAGTTGAAAACTTCCCTAATATGGGAAAGGAAGTAGTCAATCAAGTCCAGGAAGCTGCGAGAGTCCCATACAGGATAAATCCAAAGAGAAACATGCCAAGACACATATTAATCAAACTATCAAAAATTAAATAAAGAACAAATATTAAAAACAGCAATGGAGGGGCTTCCCTGGTGGCGCAGTGGTTGGGAGTCTGCCTGCCGATGCAGGGGATACGGGTTCGTGCCCCGGACCAGGAAGATCCCACATGCCACGGAGCAGCTGGGCCCGTGAGCCATGGACGCTGAGCCTGAGCATCTGGAGCCTCCTGCTCCACAATGGGAGAGGCCACAAGAGTGAGAGGCCCATGTACAGCAAAAAAAAAAAAAAAAAAAAAAAAGCAGCAAGGGAAAAACAACGAATAACATACAATGGAATCCCCATGAGCTTGACAGCTGATCTTTCAGCAGAAACTCTGCAGGCCGGAAGGGAGTGGCAGGACATATTTAAAGTGATGAAAGGGAAAAACCTACAACCAAGATTACTCTACCCAGCAAGGATCTCAATCAGATTCAACAGAGAAATTAAAACCTTTACAGACAAGCAAAAGCTAAGAGAATTCAGCACCACCAAACCAGCTTTACAAAAAATGCTAAAGGAACTTCTCTAGGCAGGAAATACAAGAGAAGGAAAAGACCTAGAATAACAAACCGAAATAATTAACAAAATGGTAATAGGAACATACATATTGATAATTACCTTAAATGTAAATGGATTAAATGTTCCCACCAAAAGACACAGACTGGCTGAATTGATACAAAAACAAGACCCATATATATGCTGTCTACAAGAGACCCACTTCAGACCTAGGGACACATACAGACTGAAAGTGAGGGTATGGAAAAAGATATTCCATGCAAATGGAAATCAAAAGAAAGTTGGAGTAGCAATTCTCCTATCAGGCAAAATAGACTTTAAAATAAAGACTATTACAAGAGACAAAGAAGGACACTACATAATGATCAAGGGATCGATCCAAGAAGAAGATACAACAATTGTAATATTTATGCACCCAACATAGTAGCACCTCAGTATATAAGGCAAATGTTAGCAGTCATAAAAGGAGAAATAGACAGTAACACAATCATAGTAGGGGACTTTAACACCCCACTTTCACCAATGGACAGATCATCCAAAATGAAAAGAAATAAGGAAACACAAGCTTTAAATGATACATTAAACAAGATGGACTTAATTGATAATTATAGGACATTCCATCCAAAAACAACAGAATACACTTTCTTCTCAAGTGCTCATGGAACATTCTCCAAGATACATTGTATCTTCGGTTACAAACCAAGCCTTGGTAAACTTAAGAAAATTGAAATAGTATCAGGTATCTTTTCCAACCACAACGCGACGAGACTAGATATCAATTACAGGAAAAAATCTGTAAAAAATACAAACACATGGAGCCTAAACAATACACTACTTGATAACCAAGAGATCACTGAAGAAATCAAAGAGGAAATCAAAAAATACATAGAAACAAATGACAATGAAAACACGATGACCCAAAACCTATGGGATGCAGCAAAAGCAGTTCTAAGAAGGAAGTTTAGAGCAATACAAACTTACCTCAAGAAACAAGAAACATCTCAAATAAACAACCAAAACTTACACTTAAAGCAAGTAGAGAAAGAAAAACAATAAAACACCGAAGTTAGCAGGAGGAAAGAAATCATAAAGATCAGAGCAGAAATAAATGAAAAAGATATGAAGGAAACAATAGCAAAGATCAATAAAACTAAAAGCTGGTTCTTTGAGAAGATAAACAAAATTGATAAACCATTAGCCAGACTCATCAAGAGAAAAAGGGAGAAGACTCAAATCAATAGAATTAGAATTGAAAAAGGAGAAGTAACAAGTGACACTTCAGAAATACAAAGGATCATGAGAGATTACTATAAGCAACTCTTTGACAATAAAATGGACAACCTGGAAGAAATGAACAAATTCTTAGAAAAGCACAACCTTCTGAGACTGAGCCAGGAAGAAACAGAAAATATAAACAGAGCAATCACAAGCACTGAAATTGAGCCTGTGATTAAAAATCTTCCAACAAACAAAAGCCCAGGACCAGATGGCTTCACAGGCTAATTCTATCAAACATTTAGAGAAGAGCTAACACCTATCCTGCTCAAAATCTTCCAAAATATAGCAGAGGCAGGAATACTCCCAAACTCATTTACGAGGTCACCATCGCCCTGATACCAAAATCAGACAAAGATGTCACAAAGAAAGAAAACTACAGGCCAATATCACTAATGAACGTAGATGCAAAAATCCTCAACAAAATACTACCACACAGAATCCAACAGCACATTAAAAGGATCATACACCATGATCAAGTGGGGTTTATCCCAGGAATGCAAGGATTCTTCAATATATGCAAATCAATCAATGTGATACACCATATTAACAACTTGAAGGAGAAAAACTATATGATCACCTCAATAGATGCAGAAAAAGATTTCGACAAAATTCAACACCCATTTATGATAAAAAAAAAACCTCCAGAAAATAGGCATAGAGGGAAATTTCCTCAAAATAATAAAGGCCATATACGACAAACCCACAGCCAGCATCATTCTCAATGGTGAAAAACTGAAACCACTTCCACTAAGATCAGGAACAAGACAAGGTTGCCCACTCTCACCACTATTATTCCACATAGTTTTGGAAGTTTTAGCCACAGCAACCAGAGAAGAACCAGAAATAAAAGGAATTCAAATCGAAAAAAAGAAGTAAAGCTATCACTGTGTGCAGATGACATGACATTATACACAGAGAATCCTAAAGATGCTACCAGAAAACTACTAGAGCTAATCATCGAATTTGGTAAAGTACCAGGACACAAAATTAATGCACAGAAATCTGTTGCATTCCTATATACAAATGAAGAAAAATCTGAAAGAGAAATTAAGGAAACACTCCCATTTACCACTGCAACAAAAAGAATAAAACATCTAGGAATAAACCTACCTAAGGAGACAAAAGAATTGTATGCAGAAAACTAAAAGAAACTGAAGAAAGAAATTAAAGATGATACAAACAGATGGAGAGATATACCATGTTCTTGGATTGGAAGAATCAACATTGTGAAAATGACTATACCACCCAAAGCAATCTACAGATTCAATGCAATCCCTATCAATCTACCACTGGCATTTTTCACAGAACTAGAACAAAAAATTTGTATGGAAACACAAAACACTCCGAATGGCCAAAGCAAATTTGAGAAAGCAAAACGGAGCTGGAGGAATCAGGTTCCCAGCTTCAGACTATACTACAAAGCTACAGTAATCAAGACAGTATGGTACTGGCACAAAAACTGTAATATAGATCAATGGAACTGAAGAGAAAGCCCAGAGATAAACCCATGCACGTATGGTCACCTTATTTTTGATAAAGGAGGCAAGAATATACAATGGAGAAAAGACAATCTCTTCAATAAGTGGTGCTGGGAAAACAGGACAGCTAAATGTAAAAGAATGAAATTAGAACACTCCCTAACACCACACACAAAAATAAACTCAAAATGGATTAAAGACCTAAATGTAAGGCCAGACACTATCAAACTCTTAGAGGAAAACCAGGCAGAACACTCTATGATATAAATCACAGCAAAATCCTTTCTGATCCACCTCCTAGAGAAATGGACATAAAAATAAAAATAAACAAATGGGACCTAATGAAACTTAAAAGCTTTTGCACAGCAAAGGAAACCATAAACAAGACCAAAAGACAGCCCTCAGAATGGGAGAAAATATTTGCAAATGAAGCAACTGACAAAGGTTTAATCTCCAAAATTTACAAGCAGCTCATGCAACTCAATATCAGAAAACAAACAACCCAATCCAAAAATGGCAAGAAGACCTAAATAGACATTTCTCCAAAGAAGATATACAGATTGCCAACAAAAACATGAAAGAATGCTCAACATCACTAATCATTAGAGAAATGCAAAGCAAAACTACAATAAGGTATCACCTCACGCCCGTTAGAATGGGCATCATCAAAAAATGTACAAACAATAAATGCTGGAGAGGGTTTGGAGTAAAGGGAACCTTCTTGCAATGTTGGTGGGAATGTAAATTGATACAGCCACTATGGAGAACAGTATGGAGGTTCCTTACAAAACTAAAAATAAAACTACCATACAACCCAGCAATCCCACTACTGGGCATATACCTTGAGAAAACCATTATTCAAAAAGAGTCATGTACCACAATGTTCATTGCAGCTCTATTTACAGTAGCCAGGATGTGGAAGCAACCTAAGTGTCCACCAACAGATGAATGGATAAAGAAGATGTGGCACATATATACAATGGAATATTACTCAGCCATAAAAAGAAACAAAATTGAGTTATTTGTAGTGAGGTGGATAGACCTAGAGTCTGTCATACAGAGTGAAGTAAGTCAGAAAGAGAAAAACAAATACCATATGCTAACACATATATATGGAATCTAAAGAAAAAAAAAAGGGGTTCTGAAGAACCTAGGGGCAGGACAGGAATAAAGATGCAGACATAGAGAATGGACTTGAGGACACGGGGAGGGGGAAGGGTAAGTTGGGACATAGTGAGAGAATGGCCTGGACTTATAAATACCACAAAATGTAAAATAGATAGCTAGTGGGAAGCAGCCACATAGCACAGGGAGATCAGCTCAGTGCTTTGTGACCACCTAGAAGGGTGGGATAGGGAGGGTGGGAGGGAGATGCAAGAGGGAGGAAATATGGAGATATATGTATAGCTGGTTGTTATAAAGCAGAAACCAACACACCATTGTAAAGCAGTTACAGTCCAATAAAGATGTTAAAGAAAAAAAACAGAAAAAAAACAAAAAAAAAAGATCCCACATGCTACAACTAAGACCTGGCACAGCCAAATAAATAAATAAATAAATATGTTTTTTTTAAAAAAGAAAAGAAACTTCTGTTATGATCTTTTAATTATCCTCCTATGATAGGCATGGAAGTATGCAATTCTAATCTCCTTTTATGAAAGAGTGTCACTGCTATATGATGAGTACAGCTATCTGACAGACTTTAACTGCATGGACTTCAGGATCTAATAAAGCCTTTGACTTCAATAAATGGTGCTGAGAAAACTGGACAGCCACATACGAAAGAGTGAAATTGGGAGTCCTAGCCACAGCAATAGAAAAGAAAAAGAAATAAAAGGAATCCAGATTGGAAAAGAAGTAAAACTGTCACTGTTTGCAGAAACATGATACTACACACAGAACTCCTAAAGAGGCTACCAGGATACTGCTAGAGCTCATCGATGAATTCAGTAAAGTTGCAGAATACAAAATTAATACACAGAAGTCTGTTGCATGTCTATACACTGACAACAAGATATCAGAAAGAGAAATTAAGAAAACAGTCTCATCCACCATCACAACAAAAAGAATAAAACACCTAGGAATAAACCTACCTAAGGAGGCAAAAGACCTGTATGCAGAAAACTATAAGATACTGATGAAAGAAATCAAAGATGACACAAACAGATGGAGGATATACCATGTTCTTGGATTGCAAGAATCAATATTGTGAAAATGACTATATTAACCAAAGCAATCTACAGATTCAGTGCAATCCCTATCAAATTACCAATGGCATTTTTCACAGAACTAAAACAAAAAATTTTACAATTTGTATGGAAACACAAAAGACCCCGAATAGTCAAAGCAATCTTGAGAAAGAAAAACAGAGATGGAGGAATCAGGCTCCTGACTTCAGACTATACTAGAAAGCTACAGTAATCAAGACAGTATGGTACTGGCACACAAAACAGAAATATAGATCAATGGAACAGGCTAGAAAGCCCAGAGATAAACCCATGCACCTATGATCATCTAATCTATGACAAAGGAGGCAAAAATATACAATGGAGAAAAGACAGCCTCTTCAATAAGTCATGCTGGTGAAACTGGACAGGTACATGTAAAAGAATGAAATTAGAACACTCCCTAACACCATACACAAAAATAAACTCAAAATGGATTAAAGACCTAAATGCAAGCTGGATACTATAAAACTCTTAGAGGAAAATATAGGCAGAACACTCTGTGATATAAATCACAGCAGGATCTTTTTCGACCCACTTCCTAGAGTAATAAAAATAAAAACAAAAATAAACAAATGGGACCTAATGAAACTTAAAAGCTTTTGCACAGCAAAGGAGACCATAAATGAGACAAAAAGCCAACCTTCAGAACAGGAGAAAATATTTGCTAATGAAGCAACTTACCTAAATAGACACTACTCCAAAGAAGACATATGGATGGCCAACAAACACATGAGAAGATGCTCAACATCACTAATTATTAGAGAAATGCAAATCAAAATTACAATGAGGTATCACCTCACACCAGTTAGAATGGCCATCATCAAAAAGTCTACAAACAATAAATGCTGGAGAGGGTGTGGAGAAAGAGGAACTCTCCTACATTGTTGGAGGAAATGTAAATTGGTACAGCCAATATAGAGAACAGTATGGGGGTTCCTAAAAAAAAAAAAAAAAGAACATAAGACCTGAAACCATAAAACTTCTAAAAGAAAACATAGGCAGTAAGCTCCTTGACATCGTTCTTGACAATGATTTTTTGGATTTGACACCAAAAGCAAAGGCAACAAAAGGAAAAATAAATGAGTGGAACTAGATCAAACTAAAGCTAAAAAGCTTTTGCAGAGCAAAGGAAACAATCAACAAAATGAAAAAGCAACCTACAGAATGGGAGAAAATACTTGTAAATCATAAACCTGGTAAGGGGTTAACATCCAAAATATATGAAGAACTCATAGCTCAATAGCAAAACAAATATGATTTTAAAATCTGCAGGGAAACTGAATAGTCATTTTTCTAAAGAAGACATACAAATTGCCGATAGGTATAGGAAAAGGTGCCCAACGTCACTAATGCTTAGGGAAATGCAAATCGAAACCACAGTGAGCTACCACCTCACACCTGTTAGAAATGTTGTCATGGGACTTCCCTGGCGGTCCAATGGTTAAGACTCTGAGCTTCCATTGCAGGGGGCTCGGGTTTGGTCCCTGGTCAGGGAATTAAGATCCCACAAGCGGCACACCAGAGGTAAGTGTTGAGAAGGATATGGAGACAGGACAAGCCTTGTGCGCACCTGGAGGGAATGTAAATTGGTGCAACTATGGAAAACAGTATGGAGATTCCTCAAAAAATTAAAAATAGAACTACTATATAATCAAGCAATTCCCCTGTTGGGTATTTAACCAAATAAAAAAAGACTAAGATATTTGTACCCCCATGTTCACTGCAGCATTATTTACAAAACGCAAGACATGGAAAGAACCTAAGTGTCCACTGATGGATGAATGGATAAAGAAAATGTGGTGTATATATATATATAATGGAATATTATTCAGCTGTAAAAGAGAAGGAAATCTTGCCTTTGCAACAACATGCATGGAGCTGAAGAGCATTATGCTAAGTGAAATAGGTCAGACAGAGAAAGACAAATACTGTATGATTTCACAATTAATAGTGAAATTAAACAACAATAACTAAACTCATAGATACAAAGAATAGATTGGTGGTTGCCAGAGGTGTGGGTTGGGGTTGGACAGGTGGAAGAAGGTGGTCAAAACGTATAAACTTTCTGTTATAAAATAAAGAAGTCTTGTGGGTATAATTTACAACATTATGACTACAGTTAAAAATATTGAACTGTATATTTGAAAGTTGCTAAAAGGGTAGATCTTAGAAAAAAATTAACTAAAAAAAGGTTGCTAAAAGGGTATATCTTATAAGTTCTCATCACAAGAAAAACAAAATTGTATCTATGTGTAAGAATGGATGTTAACTAGACATAGTGTGGTGATCATTTCACAATACATACATATTCAAATCATTTTGTTGTATACTTGAAACTAATATAATGTTATATGTCAATTATATCTCAGCTAAAAAACAATTTTAAGCCTTTGAGCCAAGGCATGTTCTTCCCATCTCCAGCATGATGGATTTCAGGGCCTGCCTACTTCTGCCCACTGCGGGAGTCCTCTGATGTGCTACCCCAAAACTCCCTACTTCATTAGCCAACACTCTGTCAATTTGTATTGCAATCTTTGGCTCCCTCTGACCAATTCTGCTTCCTTCTCCCTTTTTCTTTCACAAATGTCTGATTTGCATCAAAGCCTGAAGATTTACCAGGCCCAATTCTTTTTCCACCCCTTAAAACTTTCACAGGCCTTATCTCCCAATAAATCTCTTATACTCCTAACTGCATCTCACCATCAGCTTCCTGCAGGACCCAAACTGATACATCTTCATAGCACTTACTACAATTTGTAACGATATGTTTATATATGTTTGTGTGTTTGTATACTGTCTCTATCACAAAATAATCTCCTTGGCAGGCTTTTCTACTGAAGGGTCATCCTCTAAAAAGCCTCGATAACCTCACTGTTGACTCCATCCTCATCCCTCCTCTAAGTCCAGAAAGGGTGTAGTGGTTGCACAGTTGTGCCTTACATTGGGAACACAGCTGAGAGAGTGAGAGGCGACTAAAATCCTAATTCAGGGCTACATTTTCCAAACGTAGGATTTCTCAACCTTGGCATTACTGACATTTTAGATTTGATAATTCTTTGTAGTGGAAGAGCTGTCCTGTGCATCATAGGATGTTTCGTAGCATTCCTGTCCTCTACTCACCAGCTGGCAGTGGCACCCTTCTTAGTTGTGACATTTATATTTCCAGACATTGCCAAATGTCCCCTGGGGTGCAAAATCATCCCTGGCTGAGAACCACTGACCTTGAGGAAAGAGCATCTTTTTTATAATTCTCCTCAAAATGCTATATGGTCAATTAGTATGGAACTTACCATTGTCCTAGGAATATTCTTCCAGGCTAAGCAGACCCAGATCTCTTGGCAGCAACTCCCACACAACATGAGGATTCCAGTCTTCTCCTCCTATGTCTGTCTTCTGGACCCTAAGTGAGTCTGTATGTGTTCCCAGGAGTTACAGATTTAGGGCAGGTTATCCCAGGTGCCTGGCTGTGACGATAAGAAGCTCGTCTGCTTGTCGCCTGGCAGACACAAACTTAGAGGGTCCATCCAGGGAAGCATGTTGATGTCCCATTGGACAGATGAACATTGTCCCTTGGCCTGTATGCCTTCTCATTGCACTTTTTATCCACAAACTGTTATCCAGTTTTCCTTGGAAAATTATTAGTCACCTTTATGTAAATTCCTGTTGCTGTTCACCCTGGAGCATGCTAGATCCTAGTTATTTCTCACATGAGAAGTGACTAATTAAAAAATTAAAGTCTGTAATTCTGAGGGTCTGCCGTTAATATTTCAAGGTTCCTGTTTTGGCTGAATGTGTGAGCCATGGCTATTTCCATCATCAGGAACAGAAATCTTTCATACCTCTGTTTCAGATACTTTGAAGTATGAATGCCTGTCTTTTCAAAGTCTCTCTATCCCACAAAATGCATTTCATAGACGACACTAAACATATATTTTAAGGCTGGTTTTTCCCATAAATTTGGTGCAAATCCATGTCTGGCCATTTTCTCATTATGCTGCACAGACAGAAACTTCATTTGATCTATGATTTGCTTCCCACCTCCCACCCCCAACTGGTTTATTTTCCTTACTTGCATTCATTTGATGTTTTAAATTTATATTTTAGATTCTGAATATTCGGTGAGCACAAGACTTAGTGGATACAAGATTTAGAAGAGGGAATCGCAAAAGTCACTTAAAAAATTAATCCATTACAACCATTTCAGTCCAGTCTTAACGGACAAATGCGATACATGACTCTAGGATGTTGAGAATTTTCTTGGATGAGGCAAAAAATAAACTCTCCTGTCCTAAATGCTGACTTGGTGGGGGAGGGGGGCGGAGTCCATGAACAGAAGATGCAGGATGGGAGCTGGAAGGGATTTAAGGCTGAAAACACTAGTTACTCCTCTGGCTCCTCCTCCGCCAAGACTGAAACAAGGTACCCTACACAATGCTTCCAGCCAGCGCCCCAGTCGTGCCGGGGCGCTGAGGCGAAGGATACACAGTACTCCGCGGTGGTTAGTCAGAGCACAGCATCACTGGGAGTAGCCTAAGGCAGGGATAAATCTAAACGCGACTGTCACGAACTGCATCGCAACCCAGAGTAGTATTCGAGACAATCAGGTTTAAAAAAAAAAATCACACTTCCTGGGGGAATAGCTCAAACTAAACATCCCATTGCAAGTATAACTTTGCATTCAGTCCATTATCGCCTAAGAACAAAACGTTCCTTCTCGGCCTCAAATATCTGACGGTCTGAGAAAACTAAAAGCTCTCTCAAACGTATTCAGCAAGCCATTTCCTCACACTAGGAAGGTAGCCCTAACCAAAAGCCGTTGGCGTTCACACATACAGCAGGAGGGTAGCCGGGAAGGGCCAAGCTTCTTAAACTGCAGTAGCGCGGGAGCGCGCAGTCGACGTCTGACGTAGGCCTTCCTGCCGCAGAGCATTTCGGGAGGAGCGGCGGAACGTGCGGCTGGCGCCCCTCTGAAGAAAAAACGAGTCCGAGAACGACTATAGGTGCGTGCTCAGTACCCGCTGCAGCTTGGGGTTGCTCAGTTTTTATAGAAACAGCATTGCTCACGTGGAGCGGGGACCACCCCCAGTTTTCCTGAGTCCCAGTGAGACGCACGGTGACGCAGTTCCTGGGCGCGCCAATCCCGGGCTGGCTGGGAGGGCGGGCTCTTCAGATTTGAATTCCCAAGCAGTTTAGCGGTTAGGGAACCTCACCGAGAAAGTGAGCGTCACCTGGGGCTAGGCCGCTGCGAGCTGGGGCCGACTTGGGCCAGAGGCGAGAGTCTTGGGGCGCCCAGGTCCCCCTCTCCCCAGCACGAAGCCGAGCCCAGACTGCAGCTGTCTTGCCATGCTAGGCCCTTCGTCCAAGGTACGGCCACCCCGCCCCTCTTTCCTCGCCTCCTGCCTCCGGTCCTTTCTGGCGCCGCGAGTCTCAGCGCTTCAGCATTCTGGGCTCGCTCGGACTTCTGTACATTTCTGGCTTTGGCTGTAGTATCACAACTACTCATTCATTCGGGGTGTATTTGTTGCGTGTCTACTGTAGTTATCAAGAGAGTAGACTACTTTCCTTCAGATTTGTTTCGATGATGAGCGCTCCAGGCTTTTCTTCTAAAATCACTTCTAGAAAAAAAATTTTTTTTTTTAAAGATTACCAGGTAGGAGAATTGTGTGCGTCACTGCCCGATTCTTCACCTTGGAACCCAGCATCCACAGACCTAAAGAAACAATTGATCCATCCAGCTTCTGTTTTCTTCTGATTAAATTACGTATTAGTTGCAAATATTTTCAGATGTAAGTAAAATTATTTAGGTAGTGGGAGGCCCCTTCATCAAAGATAAACGCTGTTTACAATTTGGTATACTCATTTACAGATTTTTTGCCCTATGCTTATGCTCCTGGATGTGTTTGTTTATTTTTGACTTTTTTTTTTTTTTACA
Organism: Grampus griseus; assembly: GCF_964374135.1. NCBI lineage: Eukaryota > Metazoa > Chordata > Mammalia > Artiodactyla > Delphinidae > Grampus > Grampus griseus. Next base: position 54,477,173 of record NC_139018.1, read on the forward strand.
GAAATTCAATTGTACGTCCTGTTTTGTTGGTTTTTTAATTTAGTGTATCCTAGCTACTTTCTATGTCAGTATATGCGCGTGTGTGTATATCCTTTTATTGAATACATAGAATTCAGTTGTATGAATATATCAGAATTTTGTCCCATATTTATAGACATCTAGGTTGTTTCTAGTTAGCCTGGTACTTCAGTGAACAGTAGAATTTTGTCCCATCTTGGTAGACATCTAGATTCTTTCTAATTAGCTCAGTACTTAAGTGAACATCCTTGTATAGGGCCTGTTTAAGAACTTGGGCTTTGAAATCAGATAGACTGAGGTCCTGCTCTTAATCATTGTAAGTGGGACCTTGGACTGGTTATTTAACCACTCAATGCCTTAGGTTTGTCATCTTCAAAATGGGAATAATGACAGTATTTAACTCTTAAGAATTGCTGTAAGGTTAAGTAGTATCTGATGTATATGCAGTAGATGTTGACTATTATTACCACATATATGTTTGCATTCTTATGTAGATGTTTCTATAAGAAAAATAATTTTAAGTAGAATTTCTTGCCCATTGGCATGCAAACCTGTATTTTGAAATTAATCTTTACCAATCTGATAATCATAAGAAGTCTCACTGTTTTTATTTGCATCTCTTCATTTATTAGTAAAATGGAGTGTTATTTTGACTCATTTATTGGCCTTTTGTATTCCATTAATTGCCATAAATGTCCTTTGGCCATTTTTTGTGTTGATCATTTCTTTAAATTGATTCATTTGGTTTCTTTGAATGTTATCTATATTGACCCTCAGTGTGTCATGTGCTGCATTTTCCCCCCCAAATGTATCATTTGCCAGTTAACTTAGTGTTCCTCTCATTTTTTTCCCAACTCTTGTCTCCCAGTTTTGGTTAGTGTGCCTTGGGAGTTTTGATCCATTCCATTATAATTATTATTAATATTACCACAACAATAAATTCCTAGAACTTTTCATGTCTTCTTAGGAAGAAGAGTAAAAATTACTTTCAGTATCATTTCCATGATAACAGTTGTTTAGCCTGCCTTTTACATACTATAAATGCTCATAGCTAGCTTTTTTTATATAATGGTTTTCCCACGCCTGAGTATTTATTTTGAATAAATAGTCATTTTTTCCTAGTACATCAGAATTTGTCAGTTTTCAGAATAAATTATAAGTATTAGATTTTCCAATAGTTTTAAGCAGTTAATGAAGGCACAAGCATACCATTTTAGAATTCACCTTCTCTTCTTCAGTCCTAGAGTCTGAGCATCATGATTTATTTTCTTTGTTTTGCTTTTCTGTTAACTAGGAAGAGAATGGGGCTTCAGGTGTTTATTGAGTGGCCTCTACCCAGTGGCTTTTTGTTTTTCTTCTTTATCTATTATGCAAAGCCTCTATGGTCAGAGAAAATCCTGGGTGATTTTTTTTTCTATATATCCTTCTCTTTTCCACCAACCGCACTGAAACCTGGCAACTATTGTCAACTCTTTTCGCTTCTATTGAGTTGCTCTTTATCACATAAATAAGAAAGAGGTGCTTCTCTTTCTTATTTAAAGAGGAACTTTCTGCATCTTTTGGGGAGGGTGAGTGGAATTTGAGGATTTTCAGAATCTTGACTACACACCTCTCAATCCTACTACATGTTTGAATTGAGAAGGAAGAAGTTGGGCAACATGAAATAGAGGAGTTGTGTGCTGGTTCTTGGAGACTTTCACTGTGACTGAAATTATCTGCCTTTAGATGAAAACAGTTCTGCGTGTGTACAGTAGTCCCCACTGCCCCCCCCATTACCTGCATTTCACTTTCCTCGGCCCACAGTTTCAGTTACCTTCAGTCAATTGCAGTCTGAATATATTAAATGAAAAATTCCAAAAATAAACAATTCATAAGTTTTAAATTGCATGCTTTTCTCAGTAGCATGATGAAATCTCACACTGTCCCGCTAGGGATGTTAATCATCCCTTTGTCCGGCATATCCTACCCATTAGTCACTTAGCAGCTCTCTCGGTTATCAGATGGACTGTCGTCAAGGTATCATAGTGCTTGTGTTCAAGCAACCCTAATTTTACTAAATAATTGCCCCAAAACACAAGAGTAGCGGTGCTGGCAATTTGGATATGCCAAAGAGAAGCTGTAAATTGGTTCCTTTAAGTGAAAAGTTGAAAGCTCCTGACTTAATGAGGAAAAAAAAATTGTATGCTGAGGTTGTTAAAGTCTGGGTGAAAACGGAATCTTCTATTTGTAAAATTGTGAAGAAGGAAAAAGAAATGCATGCAGGTTTTGCTATTGCACCCCAAACTGCAAAAGTTTACAGCCACAGTGCATGATAAATGCTTAGTTAAGTTGGAAAGGCATTAAATTTGTGCGATAAGATATTTTGAGTGAGAGAGATGACATTCACATAACTTTTATTACTTTTTATTATTTTTTATTTATTTTTGCTCTGCCGTGTGGCCTGTGGGATCCTAGCTCCCCAACCAAGATCAACCCCACGCCCTGCGGCATTGGAAGTGCAGAGTCTTAACCACTGGACCGCCAGGGAAGTCCCTATTACAGTATATTGTTATAATTGTTTTATTTTATTCTTTACTGTGCCTAATTTACAAATTAAACTTTATCATACGTATGTACATAAAGGAAAAAACATAGTGTATATATAGGGTTTGGCACTATCCACAGGTTCAGGCATCCACTGGGGGTCTTATAATGTATCCACCCCTGGGAGAAGTGGGGTGGGGGGGGAGGACTATTGTGCTACAGATTGGGCCTGTTCTTAGTTCTGCTAGTTTATTTGCAGTTTATACTTCCTGCTGAGCATTTCATTAGGTTCTAAGGAATTGAGATTGTGTAAACCTGCACATACTTTGCCTTCTTTCCATGCAATTGTCCCAGTTTATTCATTTTGTTTCGAGAACTTAAAGAGAATGGCTAGTGAGTATTACAACTCTCAGCACAGCGTTCCTGTCACTACCACATTGCCAAATGCATAAATATATACATTAATACATATTTGCTGAATTCAGTGGTCTTTGTGTCATTCCCAGGATAACCCTTTTTTGTCAGCTCTTGTTATCGAGGAATATTTCCTTCTTTTTTTCTCTTATAAACTGTTGGATAAAATGGTAATTCGTATATGAATTTTTAACTTGCATATTTGTTTCTTACAGAAGTTACTGTAGATAAAGATACTTGATGTCTTTGGTCTGATTGCATTTGTATTTTCTGAAATAGGCTTTTTATGTTTATATGATGTCAAAGACTGGTTGGAATAGTTATAAATTCAGTGATCAGAGATGCTATAAATCTAGATTTTCAAGTTCTGAGCTCCTCAGGTTGAAATATTTTGTTAATTTACCAGGTATTACAGAATGTAACTGTATGGTTCATCACCTAGAATCTTAATTTCTAGGTGTGGGAAATAAAATTTATATGTAAGAAGCAAGCTAAAACAAGTCTAAGACCATGTATGCCCAAGTGCATGATTTCCTCTAAAAATTCTAAGTAGCGGTAAATGTTTAGAAAATTAGAATGTATATAATTTACTTTTGATTTGAGGGGTTTTTTTAAACAAAAACCTCACAATTAAAATGTTCTGCAGCATAACAAAATCAGGATTGGAGGTTATTTAACTTAAAAATTGAATGGATTTTTAGCCTTCATTAGGATATATCATTGTAGCTGCTGCCGTAGAATTTAAGTGCCTAAAAGGAAAAACCATATTGGTGAAATTTAATCTTTTATAACTTAATGTAGTGCCATATGCAAATGTCAGTTAATGGCTTTTGATGCAAATATAGATTGGAACTTACAGGACTTGAGGTTCAAATAAATTTCAAAAACAAATATTCAAAATTCAGCCCCTAGAGCGATTAAGTAGAAGACTTGGTGAAAGCTGCTTTTTCGTAGAGAAGTAAATTTAAAAGCCAAACTGTTTATCATTGAAAAATAGTAAAATGAGGCTTTAACAAAAATATAAAATCTTCATCTGATTTGTGAGCTATAGATTATCCAGTGTTGTTATGAACCGATTAAACCTTTTAATTAGTATAATGTTGTTATGGAAAGCAAATAAACTTAACTTTTTCTGTACCAAAGCATGGTAAAGGTTGATTTCACATTGAACTACAGGTTCTTCTGGCCCCTTGCTGAAGGTCTATCCTGAAAATTGTGTTTAAGTGAATATTCTCTTAGAGGAAATTTGTTGCTACTGTTTATCAAGATGATTGCAACACCTTTGAAACATCCAGGAATTCACTTGTCTTCAGAGACATCTTCTCAGAGGAGAAATATGCCCATGCATGCAGTCTTTTTTGACAGCATTCCTTCAGGCACACTTACTCCTGTAAAAGATTTGGCGAAATATCAGAAGTCCTCTTTAAAATGGAATGACCATAAAAAGAGTCAGTTCCTAGAAATAACAGTTTTTAATAATAAATTTCAATCTACCATGCTAGCAGAGGCTACCACCTCTAACAGTTCTCTTGATATCAGTGCTATAAAACCCAACAAGGATGGATTAAAAAATAAAGCAAGCTATGAATCACCAGGAAAAATATTTCAAAGAATGAAAGAAAAAGTACTACGTAACAAGCAAGAACAAGCATCAAGAAACAGTTTGTTGGAACCACGAACAAATGAAAGTAATAAAATTTTCACTCCTAACGGCGCTGAGGAAGGAGTATTACAGCATACCTACCTCTGTGAAGGAAAGGAAAACAACAAATCGTTCCAGCCAGAAGACAGTTCACTAAGAGGTTAGTTTTATTACGTGTTGGTTTAAAAAGTGTTTATTGTGTCTGATACTGTTTTAGGCACTCGGGCGGGATACAGCAGTGAACAAAATGAACAAAAATCTCTGCCCTCATGAAGCTAGCTTACATTCAGTTGCTGGGAGACAGATCACCAAATAAGTATTTTTTAGGGTATAATAGAAGAAAAATGCTCTGGAAAAAAAAGAGTAAGCTTGATGGGGAGAGTTGGAGGAGGTTGTAATTTTCAGTGGGGTGGTCAGTGTTTCAATAAGGTGGCATTTGAGCCAAAAATTGAAGGAGGCACTAGATACAGATATCTTGGGGACTGAATGGGGAAGGATGATCCTTCAGCTGGTACAAATGCCCTGAAATAGAAGCATGTGGACTAGCTGTGAGATTATTATGGGTGAGTGGACAGAGCTGGGAAGGAACGGATAAATAGAGGGTCAGATAATGCAGGGCCTTGTAGGTGAATGTTAGAGTTTGGGCTTTTATTGTGAACACATTAAGGAGCCACTGGAGAGTTTTGAGCAGAGGAATGACACGATCTGACTTATATTTTTAAATTTGAAATAGTTAATGAAGTAATTCAGTTGAGAGAGGGTGTTGGCTTGGTCAGGTGGTAGCAGTGAAGATAATGAGGAGTGGCTGAATTCCAGATATATTTTGAAGGAAGAGCCAACAGCATTAGCTTAGAGATTGGATGTGGAATATAAGAGGTATAAAGGGTGATTTGTTTGTTTGGTTTTGGTTTTTTTTTTGCTCGAGCAACTGGAACGATTTAACTGAGGTGAGGCAGACAGAGGTGGAGTGGGATTGGGGGCTCAGCAATTATGTTTTTTGTCATGTCAATTTTGATATGTCTGTTAAAAATTGAAGTGTAGTTGTGAATTAGGCTTTTGAAAAAAAGTAGTTGGAATTTAGGGAAGTGGTCCAGGTGTGAAAAATACATTTGAGAGTCATTAGCACCTAAATGGTATTTAAAGCTATGAGATTAGATGGGATCATCAGGGAGTAAGTGTACACAGAAAAAACATTCAAGGATGAGTCCTGGGGCACCCTGAAATTTAGAAGTTAGAAGAAAGAGTAGGAAGTACTGAAGGCCACTGAGAAGATGAGGAAGAAGAAAAACCCAAGAAAACAAAATGCTTTTGAGGAAGTTGTCATTAGCTGTGTCTAATGCTGCTAATCAGTCAAGAAAGATGAAGGCTGAGATTTGACTATTGGATTTAGCAACGTGGAAATCATTGATGACTGATGTGGGCAGTTTTGGTGGAGTGATAGGAGCAAAAACGTGATTCAGGAGGGTTCAAGAGAGAGTGTGAGGAGAGAAATTGATGATGGTGAACATAGTTCTTTTTGAGGGGAGCAGAGAAATATGGGAAGTATGGTTTAAGAAGATCTTGTTGTTTTTAATGATTGGTGAAATAACATCATCTTGGTGTGCTTTTGGGAATGATCCACTAGGGAAGGAAAAACTGAGATTTGTAGTATGATATTCTTGAGTAGTTGAGAGGGAATAGAATCTAAAAGTGGATGTTTGGCCTTTGCTGGGAACATAAACAGAACATCAAACAAGAAGGTAGGCAGTGTTATGTGACTTCAGAAATAATCTGAAATACGAAGTCAAGTCATCAGTTGAGAGTGAGAATGGGAAGCAGGTATTGAAGTCTGAGAAGGTTTGAATAGTGTAGGAGAGCGAAAGAGTAAATGGCCTAGGCCTGATTTCCTGGGCAATGTTAAGGACTTACTTGAGATTTGTGGGCATGAATTTAGATAAGACCAATCAGTATGGTTGTGAGTTTTCCTCTAGCTGCATAGGTGCTGGTGGGGAATAGGAAGGGGGTTGGATTTTATCAGGACTGTAATTTTGCCAAATACAGGCATCCTCGTTTTATTGCAGTTCACTTTATTGCTCTTCACAGATATTGCGGTCTTTATAAATTGAAGGTTTGTGGCAATCCTGTGTTGTCAGATATGGTTACCATTTTTAAACAGTAAAGTTGCTATAAAAAAATTGTGTTTTTAGCAATAATTTTTTAAATTAAGGTATGTACATTTTTTTCTTGGACATAAGACTGTTGCACTCTTAATAGACTACAATATAATATAAATATAACTTTCATATGCATTGGGAAATAAAATTCACATGGCTCACTTTATTGTGATACTCACTTTATTGCAGTGGTCTGGAACTCAACCCACAATATTTCCGAGGTATGCCTGTAGGATGATGTGAAAAAGGGACAAAGGAGTTGGGGTGTGTGTGCAAGGGGGTGGTCACAATTGGCCATGAAATTTAAGTTGGTTAGACAGAGAAAAGAAGACCTGAAGGAGGTGAAGAAGTGTGAAGAAGTGTAGGTCTTGTTGGGATGGTCAGTGAATTTGAGAGAATGATCTGGAAAGATATAAGGTGATCAGAAATTGGGACACTTGAAATTGAGATTTTAATGAGTTGCAATAATTGATAAAGATACTTTACATGCATTATTTCTTTTGATTCTTTGAGCAAACACTATGGTTACATGCGTATTTAATAGTCTCGGAGTTGGAGCTTTTAAATATGTCACATCTGCTCTGTGTCTCACAGGTAATAAGTGATGGGCTAAGAATTAAAAACAGGTATCTATTAGAAAGCCCATGCTCTTAACTACTGTACGATAGATTGTGGGTATATTGTTGCATTTCAAAGACAGTGATATATTTTGACACAAAAAGCAGAGTTTTCTAAGGGAGTTTAGGATAGAGGTGAGGGAGTATACAAAATAATCTCATACAGTCTAGGAAAAAAGGGAGAAGCAAATGAAATAATGTATATTAAAGCATGTTTTATATGTAAAGTGGAATTAGAGAGAAGTAACTGACTACTTTGAGAATCTGATGAATCTTTCCCCAGAAAATGCACATATATACAAACACAGATTTTGTATATATTTTCAGAGATCTTTTGGAGAGTCTCTGCACGGATCCTTGGACTCTCAAATAAACGGCCCAAGTTCTATATAGCATGTTATTTATATTTGATTGAATTACCTACTCATCTTTACTACCTTGCTTTTTCATTTCTAGTAGAATGAATTAAAGAAATAGAAACTTATCCTTCTTTTATGACACATCATTATAATAAAATCTAAAAATTTTAGATTTTATAATAAAATCTAAAAATATAATAAAATAAAAAGGCCAAAGCGGCATACTTATTAAAGTATAATCACTACTAATTTTTTCAAGTGTAATATTTAAAATTAAACATATAGGGCTTCCCTGGTGGTGCAGTGGTTGAGAGTCCGCCTGCCGAAGCAGGGGACGCGGGTTCGTGCCCCGGTCCAGGAAGATGCCACATGCCGCGGAGCGGCTGGGCCCGTGAGCCATGGCCGCTGAGCCTGCCTGTCCGGAGCCTGTGCTCCGCAACGGGAGAGGCCACAGCAGTGAGAGACCTGCGTACCACCAAAAAAAAAATTAAACATATAAAATAATTCAGTTTTTCCTTCTCTGGTACAAATTAAGTCGATTACCTTCCCCTTTTTGTGTGAAAGAAATTCATTTCTGTATTCAAGAAACAAAACTAACCATCTAGGATGTAAAGCAGAATAAAATGTAAATAATACTATTAGATCCTATTTTTCTAGTTGATAAGCCTACCAGATTTGTGCCTTTGAAGACCTGCTAAAGAGATGTCAAAGAAGTATAAATTATGGTTTAGTCTGCTACTGAATCTCAACATTTTGATTTTTAAAGTATAAGTTACAACTTTTCAACTGTTCTTCCACATTTTAGAAATTTCCAGCAACCAGAAGCAAAATCAGAATTTTCAAGGCTGGATGGCACTTCATATATAACCTTAACACTGATTTGTGGCAGAAACAGAATGTTATTCCAGATGTCTAGGCTTCTAAGTTCAGTAGTATACTTTTGTCTAGAGTTGGCAAGTAATGTGGAGAAGTTTTAAAAAAATTTTTTCTCAGCATAATGTAGGTATAGATAATCTGTTGAAGGCATGAGACAATAATAAAGGGAAAAAACTTAATGTAACTGTCATATATTCCGTAAGTATACACTATTGGTTGGATCATTACTGAACCTAAGTCTATTCCAAGATTTTTTCTAAGGCAGTTTTTTCTTCTCAGTGACTAATACAACTCAACTTCTTTCTTTTAAAAAAAAAAACAACAAAAAACGCAGCCTCAGTCCAAGAAGTTCCTTCAGAATCATCAAATAATATTTTCCTGTCAGTCAAGCAAAAGATTCAATATCAGCAGGAAAAGAAGTCACCTCTGTGCAATTTAACTTATGGTAAAGTGCTTTTTGTTTTGTTTTGTTTGTTATTTCAATGTATAGCTAAATGTGCTAGATAAAATTATTTCCCCTGTGTAGGCAACAAGCATTGACTGTGGATAAAAGATTGAGTTGTAAAAGCCAGCTGCACTCAGAGAAAGACTGGGCAGGAGGGTGGAACATTTCTAACCTGAAGACTTTTTAATATAAACAGTTTTACAAAACAAATGAACAAACATAACAAAACAGAAACAGACCTATAGATATACAGAACAAACTGGTAGTTGCCTGGGGCGGGGGAAATGAGTGAAATAGATGAGGGAGATCAGTAATACAGACTCCCAGTTATACAATAAATAAGTCACGGGGATTTCATGTACGGCATAGGGAATGTGGCCAATCGTATTGTAATAACTTTGCATGGTGACAAGTTATTTTGGTGATCCTATGTTGTGTGTTATTTGTAATGTGTAAAAATACTGAATCCTTATGTTATATACCCTGAAACTAATATTTAAGTCAATTATACTTCAGTTTTAAAAAGGAAAAAAATATTAGAAGTTTTCAGTTGTTCTGTTGCTCTCTTTTAATTTCATATTATCCTTCTATAAATTTTGTTTGGTTTTGTGTTTTTTGCAGAGCTTCCAATTCTGAACCAAGAACATGAAAATGATTCAGCTGCAGGAGTCTCAAACAAGGCATTAACTAGAGCTCAGTTGGCTAGACAAGTTCTTCACTCTGAGGAGAATACAGTTGCAACCACTAAGTCCAAAAAGGACACATTTGTTTTAGAAGGCACTGATTCTACCTGTGAAAAATCCCAAAATACCACCATTGAGACTCTCTGTGTTCCTTTTAAAAACGGCAGTCAATTAATGGTTTCTGATGATAGTAAGATTACAACAGAAGGCACTTCAAAACAGGAAATTAAGGAAGGAAATGAGAAAACAATGCCCAGGGAGACTGATCTTCCAGGTTCCATGAATGATACATGTAAAATTGTGCTTGCAACTCCAAGATTTCATATAGGAATACCTCAGAGATCCAAAAGCAATGCCTGGAAACTTTCTCCAAGTACATGCCAAACTATTACTAATGGAGTTAAAAAAAATAAGGTAGGAAAACTTTTAAGGCAGATGTATATTTGTTTTTACACCCATTCTTCAAGAGCATGAGCTCTTTTGCTTTCTCATTAACAGTATCTTCATTTTGGAGTTTTGATATTATTTAGTGTAGAGGCAGTGTGGCCTAGTGAAAAGAACAGTGGATTAAAAGTAAGACCTAGGCATTAACTCTTACTTTGCTCTATTAGTAGTACAGTCTGCAACTCCCTTTGGGGATGAACAGTGAGGTATTCTTCTTCAATTTTATTTTTCCTGATTCTTGGGCTTCTATTAACAGCAGTTAAAAGAAGAGTTACAGCATCTGAAGATTTGAGAAGCTTTTCTGTTGTAATACAGAGGGATCAATGAAAGACTTTAGACCATCAAACTATGTTATATTAGGATAAGTTCTCTGAAGGAAGTGTAATAGAAATGCAAGTTCAAGGAGGAAGATACAATGTAAACTTTCCAATTGGTAAAGGTTTGAGCCTTTATTTTTAAAAGGATGATTGTAGGTATCAGACTGAGATATTTGAATTCTGTCTAAATTTTTTTTTTAATTTATTTATTTATTTTCGGCTACGTTGGGTCTTCATTGCTGTGCGAGGGCTTTCTCTAGTTGAGGTGAGAGGGAGCTACTCTTCTTTGTGGTGCACGTGCTTCTCATTGTGGTGGCTTCTCTTGTTGCAGAGCACGGGCTCTAGGCATGCAGGCTTCAGTAGTTGTGGCACACAGGCTCAGTAGTTGTGGCTTGTGGGCTCTAGAGCACAGGCTCAGTAGTTGTGGCTCATGGACTTAGTTGCTCTGTGGCATGTGGGATCTTCCCAGACCAGGGCTCTAACCTGTGTCCCCTGCATTGGCAGGCAGATTCTTAACCACTGTGCCACCAGGGAAGTCCCTGTCTAAATTTTTAAGAGCGGTATAACAGTTACAGTTTCGTATCTCAGTGTATTTATTGGAAATTGCATTATTTGCAAATGTTTAGACTTACGAGGAAAAGTTTTAGATGTTGTCTTAAAAATATGAGGTGGATTAAGTAAAAGATTTAAAGACATCTGTTCTAAGAGACCCTACAATATTAATTCCATCATCTCTATAGTACTGTTTACCTCAGCTACTACACAAAGTCCAAGCCTCCCAGGTCTCTGTACAGTTCTGTACATGCCTTAGTCTGACCCAGTCTCTCACTCATCTTTAACTCTCCCAACATTACATTGCTCTCTTGAACTCGAGTTACAGCATTAGCAAAATGTTATATTCTCAATCTTCTATGAACATTTCTTAACTTTGCTCTAACTAAAATTATGGCTGTTTCTCTTAAATGGTGGCTCTTTTTTCTCCCATATCCCATATTCTGTTGGACCTAGAGATGATATAATGTGTGTTCCTCTTGTTCCTCATCCTTGTTGCAGGTCATTTTTCCTTCCTTCTTTCTAAAACCACTCCTTCCCCCTCCCTAACTTTTGAAGCATGTGCCATAAGGCTTTACCACTCCCTCTGTCCTTTTGTAGTCATCTACAGTGCAACCTCCTAGTTATGAGCTTGCATCCTGTTGAAGGGTTTTGACACCTGTTACTTTTTCCTGTGCTACTCCTTCTGTCGTCAACTCTTGTGACATCAATATCCATGCAGATAATCTATCCAGCCTCCTTGAATTCTTGATTTTCAGAGACGTTCTCCCTACCAATACCCTCAACTCTAGTCATACCCATCCCTTGTCTTTGCCAGTCCATGCACCAGCTCCTCACTTTCAAGCATCCCACTCTCGCTATTAAATCCTGTGTGCTCAGATCATTCTACCTCTAGTACTTTTCCCCCATCCCCACCATCAATACTCCACCCCACTAAGACAACCTTCAGTTCATCAAATCTTTTCTGTCCTCATTTCTCTTACCTTACATAGAGTCCATGGTCCATCATTATAATCATCCCCTTGACTAAACTCAGTTCTGTTTATTGCTTTTCCTTCTGTCTTCCTCTGGCAAAATTGTAACCCTGGTTAAATTTTACTCTTTTTTTTTTTTGCTACACATCTGTACCTGAGAAGTAGAAGATGACTGGAACAAAATGTACAACGATGTTGACTAGTCTCATTTTAAATTTGACAACAAACCTTAAATGGGCTCTCAGTATTGCCCATCAGTCCTGCTAGATTTCACTTGTCAATCCACCCCACACTCTGACTTTCCTAGAGGAGTATGCCACTCTTATTCTCTCTTAAAACCTCCAAACCTTCTCTTTCCTCCTCATTCTCAGTTCATTGAGAACCTCATATTCCCATCACCAAATCTATCAGTCTGTTTGCTGCTATATCCACATATTCTGTGTTTCCTTCTGTTAAAATGGATGAACAGTTTGTGTTCCTTTTCAAGGCCAGTTCATTTCCTCCTACCACCTAAAGGATTTTGTCCTTCTTCCCTCAATTTTTTCCTCTCTTCTGCATCATTCCCATTAGTATATAAACATGCTGAAACATGACCTGCGTTTTTTTTTGTTTTTTTTTTTTTTTTTGCGGTACGCGGGCCTCTCACCGCTGTGGCCTCTCCCGTCGCGGAGCACAGGCTCCGGACGCGCAGGCTCAGCGGCCATGGCTCACAGGCGCAGCCGCTCCGCGGCATGTGGGATCTTCCCGGACCGGGGCACGAACCCGCGTCCCCTGCATTGGCAGGCGGACTCTCAACCACTGCGCCACCAGGGAAGCCCATGACCTGCGTTTTTTAAAAAATATGAAGAAAAAGTCTACCTTCCTTTTACTCCATATCCCACTCCAGCTACCACCCCTTTTTTTGTTTGCTTGTTACAGCAAAACACCTTGAATGAGGTATATATATTCACAGTGATCATTTCTTCTTATCTCATTCCCTATTGAGCAAGTTCCACTTTGGACATTCATATTCACTACGCCATGAAAATTGCTTTTTTCAGGTTCACCAATGATTTCCATATCATTAAATCCAATGATTATTCTTATTCCTTATTCTGTCACTCATGGGGGAGGTTAACACAGTGAATCAGAACATCCTTCTCAAAATTTTGTATTGCTTTTTTGCTTAGGTTCTAGGAACTCTCTCCTAATTTTCTGCTACCTCACTGGGCATTCTCACTCCCCTTTGCTACTTTCTCCTGTAACAACCTGTAAATGTTGAATTCCCTAGAATCCTAGAAACTGATTCTCTCTAGACTATTATTATCTAGTGCCATAGCTTTAAATTCCATTTCTCTGCTGATAGCTGCCAAATATATATGTCCAGCCCAGAACATTCTTGTAAACCCTACTCACATATGCAATTATCTGTACAGCTTCTCTATTGATACCTAATAGGCATCTCAAATTTAACATTGTGTCCCATATTGGTACAAAGTAATACCATTTCACCAAATACTTAGGTAAAAATTTTAGGTTCATTTTGGGCTTTTTTTGCTATCTCTCTCTTTCTCTGTCTCTCTGTCTCTGTCTCTCTCTCTCATACTGCACATCTAAACTGTGAAGAAATCCTGTTGTCTCTGCTGTCCTGAATCTGACCACTCCTTAATTGCTCAACCACTACCTCCTAGTCCAAGGCACAGTAATCTCTTGGATTACTACAGTAGCCTTATAGTCTCCCTGTTTCCACTATTGCCTCTCTCCCCTTCAGTCTGTTTTCTAAATAGAGGCCAGAATCTTTATATATAGGCCAATTTCTACCCAGCAGCCCCTTAATAGAATATTAAATCATGTCACTCCTCTGCTCAAAATCCTCTAGTAACTTCTCACCTCAAGAGAAATCACTGGGACTTCCCTGGTGGTCCAGTGATTAAGACTCCACAGCACTTTCATTGGCTGTGAGTGGGGGATGGGGGGCGCACAGGTTCGATCCCTGGTTGGGGAACTAAGATACCGCATGCCGCATGGCGGCCAAAAAAAGAGAGAGAGAAAACACTAAACCTTTACCATAGCTTGTAGGACTCTACATAATTCAATCCTGGAGATATCCAGCCTCATCTCATCTCTCTTGCTTACTCTTTTCAAGCTACTGTGCCCTCCTTGCTACCTACTTAGGGCCTTTGTACTTGTTCCCTCTACCTGGAAGAATTACTCCCAGATATCCATATGGCTCTTTCCTTACTTCATTCAGTTCTCTGTTCCAAGACCTTCCCTGACTATCCTGTCTAAAAAACAAAATCCTCCATTTATACTTATTTTTAATATTATCACTGCCTGACATTTTATTATTGTCCATTTATTTGAATATCACCACCACCACTCTGCTTGTTTCCAGCCCCCTCACCAACCCTCACCACCACCACACATACAACACAAATGTTGGCTCTAAAGAGGGTGGCCTTTTTATTATGTTTCTGGATGAATCCCACGCCTAAACCAGTGCCTGGAGCATAGTAGAGCTCAACAAATGTTTGATGAATGAATATTTGATTTTTTTTCTTAAATAATTTATTTTTGGCTGCATTGCGTCTTCATTGCTGTGCGCGGGAGTTCTCTAGTTGCAGCGAGCGGGGGTTATTCTTCATTGCAGTGCACAGGCTTCTCATTGCAGTGGCTTCTCTTATTGCGGAGCACAGGCTCTAGGCATGCGGGCTCCCGGACTCTAGAGCACAGGCTTAGTAGTCGTGGTGCCCGGGCTTAGTTGCTCCACGGCATGTGGGATCTTCCTGGAGAAGGGATCAAACCCATGTCCCCTGCATTGGCAGGCAGATTCTTAACCACTGCGACACCAGGGAAGTTCCGATTTTTTCTTTCTTTTTTTAACAACATAGTTTGTTTTTTTTGTTTGTTTTTTGTTTGTTTTATTTTGGCTGTGCGGGGTCTTAGTTGCAGCATGTGGGATCTCTAGTTGCTGTGTGAGGACTTCTTAGTTGCGGCATACGGACTCTTAGTTGCAGCATGCATGCGGGATCTAGTTCCCCAACCAGGGATAGAACCTGGGGCCCCCTGCATTGGGAACACAGAGTCTTACTCACTGGACCACCAGGGAAGTCCCTTGGTATTTTATGTAAGCAGTATGATACAGGATCATGGAGCCAGAGTTCCTAGATTTGTAACCCATCTGTGCTACTAACTAGCTCTGTGTGATACAGGCAAGTTATTGAACTAGACTTTACAGAGTTTCTTTATCTACGAAAGGAAGATAATTGTACCTGCCTCCTAGTGTTATGAGAATAACATGAGTCAGTGTATCTTAGATGCTTGGAACACTGCCTACTGTTAGCTTTTATTGTTAATACCATCTCCATCTGATAGATTCTTTGATATATCTTATAGTTCCAAATGTAGAAGTAGGAAAAAAAATTTTTATTGCCTCTTTCCCAAGTCCTACCTGTAATTTTTTAAATGAATACCCTTCCGTTTTAGTTTCCTGACTCAGCATAAAACTACCACAGAATAGTTTGTCTTTATATGTAAGTTTATAATTTTATATATAAAATAAATGGCGACTCAAAGTATGACTTTCATGGATGTATTTGTCATCAGAAATAGTTCATTATTAGATTGTTACACAATAAAAGCAATAATTTCATAACACAGTTGTTCACAGAAATCTTCCTTTATAGTAATGTAGGATTTTACTTGTCCTAAAATAAAGAATTCTCTGAGCTGTTCAGTTGTTTGCTTTGGAATAGAATACTAAATATAGATTACTAGCAGTCACCTTTATAGGAAATTGAATGCAACTCCAAATCAACTTTGCAAAAAAACAAAAAAGCTCTAATTATATAAGGGTAAGAGTGATGGTGAAATGTATATTACACAACTGTTTTTTTCTCCAAGTTATTGGGTCTCTTGTGAGTTTGGGTATTTTAATGGATACCTTAGGATTTTAGGTGTTTTTTTCCCCCTAGTGGTTAAGGGTATTTGACATAAGAATATTTAAAGTATAATTGATTCTGGATTGGAGAGCAAACTCTGCAGTACAACCTCAGTTCAGTCTCTCTCCATTCATCTTTTTTTTTTTTTAAATTAATTTATTTATATTTTGTTTTTGGCTGCATTGTGTCTTCGTTGCTGTGCTCAGGCTTTCTCTACTTGTGGAGAGCAGGGGCTACTCTTTGCTGCAGTGCGCAGGCTTCTCATTGCGGTGGCTGGCTTCTTGTTGCGGAGCACAGGCTCTAGGTGTGCGGCCTTCAGTAGTTGTGGCACGCAGGCTCAGTAGTTGTGGCTCCCCGGCTCTAGAGCACAGGCTCAGTAGTTGTGTCTTAGTTGCTCTGTGGCATGTGAGATCTTCCTGGACCAGGGCTTGAACCCATGTCCCCACACTGACAGGCAGATTCTTAACCACTGTGCCACCAGGGAAGTCCTCCATTCATCTTTTGTTCAATTATGTATAAGAGTTTTTACCTTATTGCTATTTAAAATAGAATGTGATTCTTACGTAGATGAACACTAAGGACTCATTTGGATTACTCGTCTAAGTTTTTTCTTTTAATTTAATGTAAATTGATTTTGTAATGCATATGCTACAAATAATACAAAAAATAACATACTTCATTTTATGCTTAATTAGGTAGTCCAGCTACAGGAATGGATGATTAAAGTCATCAATGATAACACTGCTATATGTGTAGAAGGAAAATTGACGTAAGTATAACTTTTCGGTATTCTTTTAATAAAATTTGTGATAAGATATACTTGTGTGTAAGAGCTTAAAAGGAGATGCATGACAAATTGCATCTTGGTACAAAACAAAGACTTTCTAATGAGGTTACAAACTGATGGCAGTAAAGTAAAATGAGTATGACCATTGTGATTGTAACCAGCTTTCTTGCTTTTGTCTGTTAACTCAAATTATTTTTAAAATAGTGACAGCTCCAATTTGTATACACAGTGCTTTATTTTTTTCAGAGGTTCTAATAAGTGAACTGGTATTATCTGCTTAATTATATATGATTAGTTAATATTACTACATGCATTTCAGTCCAGATTATCACATCTAAATTGGGACAACCAGATATAAATTACTGATCCAGAAAAGAAATCAAAATATATAACACTTTGCCATACAGCTATATATTAAGTAATCATTGGCACTTTCTGGTTCTCCCTAAAGCGAAAGCATCATCTGGTAAGTGGGCTTTGCCTAGTTCTGCTACTCTATTAGCACAGTTTCCTATTCTTCAAAACTAATTTTCTTAGTAGTTAAAAAAAAATTGTAATAAAAGGTTGTAATAAAACAATACAGTGTATCACTGTTCAAGACACTTACCTGCAAGTTTATAAGTGTATAAAATCAGTCTTGCTCACTTTATTTCTGCTTGCCTTGCACCCGTTTCCTTAATATCCAGAGGCAGCATTGATTGCCCTTGTTGGAATCCCATCACTGCTCTTTACTGGCTGTATGAGTTGGGCAAATTACTTATCCTCTTTTAGTCTCATTTTCTTCATTTGCATGATGACAATAACAGTATGACCTACCTTTTGGGTTATTTTGAGGATTAAATGAGTTAATATTTATAAGACTTTGAGAACAGTACTTTTAGAGTACTATTTAAATATTTGTTAAATAAAATAAATAAAGATAGAAAGAACAGAAGACGAGAATATTGTGTTAAAGTATAATGTATGAATTTAATTCCATTTGACCAAACTAAAGAACTTAACTTTCTTATTTATTACATTTATATTTAGAATGTTTCTTATTAGTTATCTAATGAATCAAAGAATGTTCAACATTTATCTAATACATCTTCATACTTTGTTTTTTTCTATTTTATATTTATTCTTAGTTTCACGTAAGGAAGTATGAAGAGTAGATTTGTGGGTCAGTGATTTGATACTGCAGTTTGTTTTTTCCCAATTTGAACCTCTTTTTGGTACTTTCCAAAGAGGAAGGTAAAGACATTTGGCTATGTAGTGAGGGGAAAAAACACAAGATTAGAATAATCCAAACCATATAACTGCGTGAAAGCTAACACAGTATAGCCCCTGAGGAGAGGGACAGGGAAATCATCCTTTGGAAGCTGAGCATCAGTTGTTAGCACCAGATGAAGAAGGCTGTGCTTTCTTGCTAATGATATATTTTATACTAGGGGTATAGTTTGGCCACAATACAGTTTCTTGGTACTCTGAGGATCACATTAGCCAAGAGGCTGAGTTCTGTTGCAATGTTTGGCCCTCAAATGTTTTGTAACTAGATTAATAGTATTGTAGCTGGAGGGCAAATTTATTACTTTCTGTTATAAATTTACATGCTTATATATGTACATTGTGACTCTTGGTAAAATGTGAATGTTTTGGTTTTAACTAAGCTATTTTTTCTCCTAGAGACATCACTAACATATATTGGCACAGTAATGCAATTATAGAACGGATTAAGCACAACAAACTTAGGACTTTATCAGGCAGCATGTATATATTAAAAGGAATGATAGACCGGATTTCCATGAAAGAAGCAGGTAAAAACTGTCATTACTAATTGATGAATTAGTTTACTAAGTGAAACAATTAACCATATATCTAACAGTGATATACATTTTTTTGCTTTTTACTAGGTGTTTTAAAATTATATATCAAAACTAAAAATTAAAAATAAAATTGCCAACATTATGTAAAACTGTTCTGTATGTTGATCCTTTCCTCTGGTTTAATCACTCTTATTGACAGTTTAAGTCCAGTAATTTAAAAAACATTCAAGTCAAATGTTCCTTGTTTGTGAGAAATTGTAAAAATAAATTATAAGAATATAATTTAGCTCCCCAATTCCTCTCTTTGTTGAACCTGCCCGGTACAACCCCAGTCCTTACAATCTAATTTTCTGCCTGTGCCTTGTACACAGCTAAAGTGACTGAAGAAAAACACATCTGAGTAGTCCACCTTAAATTTATGATTACCAGCAACAAGTTTTGGTCACTTAGTGCCCCTTGGTATCCTACCACAGCTCCCTAATCCATTCACTCTCCCATCCTCCTTGATAACGCTTTCATATTTTTACACATCTCCTACCTCCCTCTCTCATCTAGGTGGGTAGGGGAGCAAGAAGAGGACTTGAGCAATAGGCACAATCAAAAGAAAACCTCTCTGTCACATTTGCTCACCTGCTTGTATCTGTACCTGCTTTTATTGTGGACAAACTTTCCATGTTCCTGTCTGTGTCCACCTATTTATGCTTCAGCTCCTATCCTCTTTTACTCAAGGATATTACTCCAGTAATTCTTCTTTCTCCTATCAAAAAGAAAAACAAAAAACCCTCTTTTGAGTAAGAAATCAGGGTTGTTAGAATGCATTTGTATTTAAGAGATCATCAACTTAAAATAATTATATATATACACTATATATATATATATATATATATACTGTGTAACATACATATACACACACGCTATATATAAACCTCATGGTAACCACAAACCAAAAATCTGTAATAGATACACAAAAAAAGAGAAAGGAATCCAAATATAACACTAAAGATAGCCATCAAAAGAAGAAAGGAGGGCTTCCCTGGTGGCACAGTGGTTAAGAGTCTGCCTGCCGATGCAGGGGACGTGGGTTCATGCCCTGGTCTGGGAAGATCCCACATGCCGCGGAGCGCCTGGGCCCGTGAGCCATGGCCGCTGAACCTGCATGTCCGGAGCCTGTGCTCCGCAACGGGAGAGGCCACAACAGTGAGAGGCCCATGTACCGCAAAAAAAAAAAAAGAAGAAGAAAGGAACCAAAAACTATAAACACAACCAGAAAAACTGCTAACGCAACCAGAAAACAATTAACAAAATGGCAGTAACTACTTTAAATGTCACTTTAAGTGCAAATGGACTAAATGGTCCCAATCAAAAGACATAGAGTGGCTGAATGGATAGAAACACAAGGCCCATATATATGCTGCCTACAAGAGACTCACTTCAGATCTAAAGACACATGCAGATAGAAAGTAAGGGGATGGAAAAAGGTATTCCATGCAAATGGAAATGAAAAGAAAGCCAAGTTAGCGATACTTATATCAGACAAAACAATTCAAAACAAAGTTTGTAACAACACAAAAAAGGACATTACATAATGGTAAAGGGAGCAATCCAAGAAAAAGATATAACAATTGTAAATATATATGCACCCAACATAGGAACACCTAAATACATGAAGAACAAAGCTAGAGGCACCACACTCCCTGACTTCAAACTATACTGCTAAGCTACAGAAATCAAGACAGTATGATACTGGCACCATAACAGCCACATAGATCAACTAAACAGATTAGAGGCCCCAGAAATGAACCCATGCTTATTTGGTCAATTAATTTATGACAAAGGAGGTAAGAATATAATGGGGAAATGACAACCTCTTCAATAAATGATGCTGGGAAAACTGGATATCTACATGCAAATGAATCAAACTAGACTACTTTCTCATACCATGTACAAAAATAAACCCAAAATGGATTAAAGACTTAAATGTAAGACCTGAAACCATAAAACTCCTAGAAGAAAATACAGGCAGTAAACTCGTTGACATATATGCCTTAGTATTTTTCTGGATCTGTCTCCTCAGGCAAGGGCAACAAAAGCAAAAAATAAACAGATGGGACTACCTCAAACTAAAAAACTTCTGTACAGCAAAAGAAACTGTCAACAAAATAAGGCAACCTACTGAATAGGAGGAGATATTTGCGAACTATATTACTGACAAGGGATTAATACCCAAAATATACAAAGAACTCATACAGCTCAATATCACAAGAAGAAACAACCCTTTTCCCAAAAAAGACATACAGACGGCCAACAGATATGAAAAGATGCTTAACATCACTAATCATCAGGGAAATGCTAATCAAAACCATAATGCGATATCACCTCATGCCTGTGAGAATGGCTATTATCCAAAAGACAAGAAATAACATGCGTTGGTGAGGATGTGGAGAAAAGGGAACCCTTATGCAGTGTTGGTGGGAAAGTAAATTCCTTACAGCCACTAGGAAAAACAGTATGGGAGTTCCTCAAAAAATTAAAAGTATAACTACCATATGATCCAGCAATCCAGTTCTGGGTATTTTTCCAAAGAAAACAAAAGCGCTAGTTGAAAAGACAAATGCACCCCTATGTTCATTGCAGCATTATTTACAATAGCCAAGATACAGAAACAGCTTAAGTGTCCATAGATGGATGAGTGGATAAAGAAGATGTGGTGGGACTTCCCTGGTGGCGCAGTGGCAAAGAATCTGCCTGCCAGTGCAGGGGACACAGGTTCGAGCCCCGGTCCAGGAAGATCCCACATGCTGCGGAGCAACTAAGCCCGTGCACCACAACTACTGAACCTACGCTCTAGAGCCTTTGAGGCCACAACTACTGAGCCCACATGCCACAACTACTGAAGCCCACGTGCCTAGAGCCCATGCTCTGCAACAAGAGAAGCCACTGCAATGAAAAGCCCACCTGCCACAACAAAGAGTAGCCCCCGCTCGCTGCAACTAGAGAAAACCCGTGTGCAGCAATGAAGACCCAACGCAGT
Organism: Grampus griseus; assembly: GCF_964374135.1. Lineage (NCBI taxonomy): Eukaryota > Metazoa > Chordata > Mammalia > Artiodactyla > Delphinidae > Grampus > Grampus griseus. Next base: position 54,498,733 of record NC_139018.1, read on the forward strand.
CAAAAATAAATAAATAAAATAAATACATTAAAATAAAAAAAGATGGGTATATATATATATATATATGTACATATATATATATACACACACAAAAGAATATTGTTCAGCCATAAAAAAGAATGAAATCTTGCTATTGTGACAACATGGCTGGACCTAGAAGGTAATAAATTTTAAGTGAAATAAATCAGAGAAAAACAAATAACATATGATTTCACTTGTATGTGTAATCTAAAAAATAAAACAAATGAACAAACAGAAACAGACTCATAAAGAGAACAGATGCTTGCCAGAAGGGAGGGAGGTCAGGGAATGAGTGAAATAGGTAAGGGAGATTAAAAGATACAAACTTCCAGTTACAAAATGAGTCACAGTGATGAAATGTACAGCATGGGGAAAGGACATATAATCACAGTATTCTAATAGGTTCTGCAGTGAACAATATTCACATTGTTATAATGATGCAAACAATCTTCGATATAATTAAAATTACTGTAAAAATGTGGAGAGAGGGTGAGGAAGGAGAGGTGCAGATGCTAAATCTTCATCTCATAACATTTATAAATTTTAAAATTGCTTTTTTCTTTTTATTGTATCTATATGAGATGCTAGATGTTAACTAAACATATTGTAATCATTTGACAATATGTGTAAATCAAACCATCATACTGTACACCTTAAGTTTATACTGTAATGTATGTCAGTTATTTCTCAATAAAACTGGGAGGGGGGCCCTCTTTTAACCACACTTCTTTCAGCCACTGTTGCTCTCATTTACAGCAAAACAGCTCAGACGATTTGTTATACTTAGATCTAATTCCTCTTGAATTCTTTCTCATTTTTTCTTGAATTCTCTTTAATCACGCATTAATCCTCAATTCTTCACCAAAACAGCCTTTATCAAAGTCACTGGTGGCCCCCACATTGCTAAATCCAGTGTACGCTTGACACAGTTAATCACACCTACCTTCTTGAAACACTTTCTTTACTTGGCTTCTGGAATACCATATTTTCATACTGCCTCATTCCCTGTTCCTTCTTAGTTTCTTTGCTTATTTTTCTTTCTTCTTTGCCTCTGAATGATGGGATAGACTACAGCTCTTTCTGTACTCAGTGCTGTGCTGATTTCTTTTAGGCTTAAATCTCATTCATATTTTGACAAATGCCAAATTTTATCTGTAACGAAGAATAGTCCCTGAGCCACTCAACTCATTTTCTGTCTGCTTATTTGACATCTCCACGAGGATGTCTACAGGTGTCTCAGAGTTAATATGTCTAAAACGTGGTCTTCTCCCTTAAATCTATATAGCCTACAGTCTTCCTCTCTTTCCATGGTTCCAGTGGCTAGCCAGTTTCCTCAGTTTCTCTCACACTCACATCTCGTACGTCAGTACATCCTACTGGCATTATCTCCATTGATATATCCAGAACCCAGGCCTCTGCTGCACCGCTGTGGTCTGGACTTTCCTCATCTTTTGTCTGAATCATTGCTGTAACCTCCTAACTGGTGTCATTGTTTCTCCCTATGTACTTCCACAGATTGTTCTCAAAATAGCAGCTAATTCAGTCCTGTTAAAGTAAGTCAAATTCTGTGACTCCTCCACTCAGAATTTTTCTATAGCTTCCCATCTCACCCAAAGTAAAACACTCGGTTTATAAAATGACCCCAAGGCTTTATAATCTCCCCCAACTACCTCTGTTACCTATCTGAGTAGCCTCTCCTCACTCCACTTCAACTACACTGATTTCTTTGTCATTCTACAAACAGGCCGGGCACACTCTTGCTTCATACCCTTTCACTTTGTTCCCTCTGCTTCCACTGCTTTAACCCTATATTGCCACATTGCTCACTCCTTCGTGTCCTAGGGCTTTACTCAAATGATGCTATTTCTGTGAGAATGTCTCTGTCCTTTTTTGAAAAGCTGCCTGCCCCCTTTCTCCTCCTTTAGAATGAACACACTGGTATCCCTCTTCCCCTTAACTGCATAATTTTCTCCATAGCATCGATGACCATCTAACAAACGAGATGTTTTACTTATTGGTTTGCTTTCTGTTTAGAAGCCAGTTTTCATGAAGGTAGGGATTTTTGTTTGTTTTGTTAACTGCTGAATCCTCAGTATCTATGACAGTGCCTGGCACATAGTAAGCAATAAGTATATATTTTTAAATTATTTGATGAATTAATGACTTCATTTTAAAATCTAGACTTTCAGGTAATTTTTGTTTGTTTATCATTAAATAGGTTACCCAAATTATCTCATAAGGAAATTTATGTTTGGATTTCCAGAAAAATGGAAAGAGTACATTGATAATTTTTTAGAACAGTTAAGGTAAAGTACCTTCTAACTTTTTAAAAAACAACTTTATTAACGTATAATTTACATTTGATAAACTATCTTTTAGGAATAAAATTTGATGAGCTTTTTACAAATGTATATACTCATGTAACCAATGTAAAGTGGTTTTAATTTGTATTTTTGGAAATGTCAGTTTTGAAGCTGTCTTTGATCACAGACTTTGAGAAGGCAGTAACACTTTACTAGAACTTCTGTAATATGGAATAAATCTAAAAGGAAAATAAAACCTTTGATGTATTTCAAGGAGTCATCCACAATCACTTACCCTTTAAGAGGCATTTAGCTGTTAAACATGAGTCTGAAGTTCTTGATCTTTTTTTTTTTTAATAATTTTATTTTATTTGGCCGCGCCACATGGTGTGTGGGATCTTAGTTCCCTGACCAGGGGTCAAACCCATGTACCCTGCTTTGGAGCGTGGAGTCATAACCACTGGACCTCCAGGGAAGTCTGGTCTTTTTTTTTTTTTTTTTTGCAGTACGTGGGCCTCTCAGTGTTGTGGCCTCTCCCATTGCGGAGCACAGGCTCCAGGCACCGGATGCACAGGCTCAGCGGCCATGGCTCACGGACCCAGCCGCTCCGCGGCATGTGGGATATTCCCGGACCGGGGCACGAACCCGTGTCCTCTGCATCGGCAGGCGGACCGTCAACCACTGCGCCACCAGGGAAGCCCTGGTCCTTTTTTAATTCATTCATTCCCTCAGTAGTTACTAAGTGTCATTTGCTTAGCAGACACTGTATCAGCCTTGGGAAAACAAAGAAGAATTTGATTACTTTTTTTTTTTTTAAATCTTGGTTTGTTTGTTTTCTTTGTACTCTTTTTTTTTTTTAATTTTTGGCTGTGCTGGGTTTTCATCGCTGCGCGCAGGCTTTCTCTAGTTGCAGGGAGCGGGGGCTACTCTTCGTTAAGGTGTGTGGGTTTCTCATTGTGGTGGCTTCTCTAGTTGCGGATCATGGGCTCTAGGCACATGGGCTTCAGTAGTTGCAGCATGCAGCCTCAGTAGTTGCGGCATGCGGGCCCTAGAGTGCACAGGCTTCAGTAGTTGTGGCCCGCAGGCTCAGTAGTTGCAGCTTGTGGGCTCAGTAGTTGTGGTGCACGGACTTAGTTGCTCTGCGGCATGTGGGAGCTTCCCAGACCAGGGATTGAACCTGTGTCCCTTGCCTTGGCAGGTGGATTCTTAACCATTGGACCACGAGGGAAGTCTGAATTTGATTAATTCTTGCCCTTAAAAACTCATAGGGGATAGGTTGTGTAAGTTGACTAATCATGTCACAATGTAATAAGGTATAACTGGGGCTGGCAATTTTTTTCTGTAAAGGGGCAGATAGTATTTTCATGGGTATGTTGCCTCTATCACAGCTACTCGACTCTGTAGTGAAAAAGCAACATAGATAGTACTGAAAAGCGAGAGAGAGGCATGGACATATATACACTACCAAACGTAAAATAGATAGCTAGTGGGAAGCAGCCACATAGCACAGGGAGGTCAGCTCTGTGCTTTGTGACCACCTAGAGGGGTGGGATAGGGAGGGTGGGAGGGAGGGAGACGCAAGAGGGAAGAGATATGGGAACATATGTATATGTATAACTGATTCACTTTGTTATAAAGCAGAAACTAACACACCATTGTAAAGCAATTATACTCCAATAAAGATGTAAAAAAAAAAAAGAGTGAATGTGGCTGTGTTTCAATAAACTTTACAAGAACAGACAACTGGCAGAATTTGTCCTGTAATTTTCTTATAATATCAGCTTAAGTGGGAAATACAAGAGCATAAATAAGAAGAACTTAAGAGGTCATTAAGATGTTATACTTAAGTTGTTTGTGGGAGGAAAAGGGTAGAAGCCATGAAAGCTTAAATAATGTAAGATTAAAGGTAATATGCTGGGGGAAAAAGCTTTATCTGAGGGACTTTCATTTATTATTTGTGGGTTTCGTTTTTTGTTTTTGTTTTTTGAGAACCAATATTAGAGGAAAAATACTATACTTGTTTTTAGGTCTTGTGAAAAGAAAGGAGGAAAGGCCAGACAAAAACAGAAAACTGAAAGAGTTGTTCCTGACATTCGAAAATCAATGAAAAATGATGCAGGGGAAAAAAAAACAGAAGTCCTCCAAAGAGCCACTGCCACTTGTGACCTTGATTGTGATCATTTGGGTATGTTTGCTCTTTTCTTCTCTGTTGGTATAGTGGTAAATTTTTACCTGAGCTCCACACTGTTTAATTGTTTACAGTGAATTTAGTATTGAGTTCTTGACTTATACTGCCCTAAAATTCCTGGGTTTTTTTCACTGCTTAAGAGGAGAAACTGCAATGTAGACTGCCTGTAGTCAGCATTCAGCTTACTTCATTAAATTATACCTTTTAATTAGAATACCAAGAACACTGATCAACATAACAATGAAAAATGATTGTTCTTTCAGTTTTCTAGACGCCAGGTATTTAGGCTGCCAGCTTACCTCAGACCTATATTACAGATACCTATATTTTTGTACTAACTATTATTCCTGTTAATAGACAAAACCAGTTTGCTTTCATGGAGGTAATGGCATGTCTTTTTGAATGACCGTTGCTATGAAGGTAGCTGGCAGAACTGTTCTGTGTCAACTCTACCAAAACTATAATCTGCCTCACATCCACCCAACCCCAAGGTGAAAAAAAGTATTTATAGTCCTTTCTAGATAATATAATGAGTAAAATTCCTAGACTCTGTTGTATAAATTTATGCCAATTCTACCTTGATCTTACAATGAAGAGTTTTACAGAACTTCAAGAGTTCAGGGCTGCTTCTGCCAGAAACATAGCACCATACTGGATATAAATGTACCTGTATGTCACTCCCCACCCCACCATACCCTATTTCCTGTCCCCCACCCCCATTGAAACTATGCTCATCCTTTGTAGTACAGAGAAAGGAATAAGTATGTGGATGACTGCTTCATACAGCTAGCAAAAATTCACTCCTTAACTGTTGATCCAGTTCCTTCTCAATCCTTCATTTTTTTTTTTTGTTTTTGTTTTTGTTTTGCGGTACGCGGGCCTCTCACTGCTGTGGCCTCTCCCGTTGCGGAGCACAGGCTCCAGACGCGCAGGCTCAGCGGCCATGGCTCACGGGCCCAGCCGCTCCGCGGCATGTGGGATCTTCCCGGACCGGGGCACGAACCCTTGTCCCCTGCATCGGCAGGCGGACTCTCAACCACTGCGCCACCAGGGAAGCCCTCAATCCTTCATTTTATCAAAAGTCATCCTATTTCTCGCGAATTAGGCATACTGCTTGTTGTCTTTGCTAGACCTCTTCAGTATTCTGGAGTCCTGGGGCTACAGCACCTGCTATATACTTTTTTACTCTGAAATTTAAAAGATCCCTAAAAGTATATCTAACTTTGAATTATTTATTAGTCTTCTTTAGTCTTAGGTCTTATCATCTCCCTACCCCCACTCCTTCCTTTCACTTATAGTACTGTTTTTCAGGAATTTGAGTCAAATTGTGAGTATTACTGGTAAAGTATTTGAGAATACAAATGTAAAAGACTAAAGTTTGATAATTTACATGCCAGCTGTGTCCAAAGGAAAATCATTCAACGAACATTTTTAAAGCATCTTCCATGAACTTTGATCTATGTTAGCTGTTAGGAACTTAGAGATGAATAAAATGAGATGCTTTTCCTTGAGAAGCTCAATTTAGGGGAAGATATTACTGTATTCTGTTTTGGATGTATCATTTTTCCAGTGTGATTCATTAGATCATTGTTTTGTGAAACTATTAAGACAGTGAGTGTCTTCTTGTCACATACGTTATTTTGAGTGGTGGTATTTGATGCTGTTATTGTTTGTATTATCATTATCATTACACTTTCCATGAGAAAACCACTGAAATATAAAAAAAACCACCACATCTAACATTAAACAACTGAGGTTATGCAAAGGTGCCAACCAATGATAATTTAAGATGATATAATTGCGTGTGTGTATTTTAATGATTTACCTAATGTTTTGTATATTCTGTAATCTATATATTATAGTATTGCTCTTAAAGTACTTTATATATCTCTGTTATTATACTTAACAGTATATTGTAAATGATTATAATATCAGCCTTCCTCCCCATACTGTAATAATCTCAAGAGCAAGGAGTACCATCCATTGTGCATCTTCAAGTACAGACTTCTATGAACTTAATACCATAATTTAGTTTTGTGTAAGTGTGGATTTTCAGAGTAATTTCATTGAAATCCTGCCTACCAGAATTTAAAGAACCTTTTCTCTACACATTAGCAAGTTTAAAATTTCATATTGAGTTAAATTCATCAGCTTAATAGCACTTTTTCTTATCTTATTTCTTCTAGGTGAAAAGAAATGAAAGTGAGGAACATTTATAAGTGTTTAAAGAAGTAGAGAGGAAACAATACTAACACTATTAACTTCATACAGCTTAGGTTGAAGTATCCAGAATGGTCTGAATCTTTATTCAAATTATTTAATAAAATGAATAAAAATATTCAGAATAAAAAGGTTTTGTTCAAAATTAGAAAGTTCAAAATTTTCACATTTCCAATTGAACATTTGAATCATGTTTATATGAGGAATTAGAAGAAAACTCTTCCTTCATAATATGAAGATACATGATTCCATTGAGAAATCATGTAGAAACTTTCCTGATTACTTTTGTCTAGTGCCACTTCTCCATGAACTATAATTTAGAGGCTTCTTTTTTCCCCAGCATTGAGTATTACCCATGAGTCTTTCATTTTGTCATTCATCTTGTAAAATGGCACATAATATGTGTAGGTTGTTGGAGTACTTCACTATGATGATTGGTGTGATGATTTACAATTTGTATATATTTATAATTGTATAATTTAAAGTTAAAATTAGTTTGGCTTCTGGTTTCCTAAGTTTCAAATTGGAGAGTTTCTCTCATTTTAATTTGCTTTCTTTAACCAGTGACACAGTATAATAAAGATTCCCAACTTCTGCTTTGGTTGTTAGTCCATGATGCTTCATGGAGTTTTGGGGGATTCAGCAAAAATGTACCTCTGTGACCACCGCTGGGGATGCATATGGGACCATGCAGATGGAGTTCCATGTTTTCCTAACTCTCCTAAACCAGGATAGCTTCTGTTCCATATATTACATACCTAGTAAGGTTTTAGCAACCCTAGTGGTTTTCCTTATGTCTTCTTAATATTTTACTTCCAGATTTAACAAATATTTAGCATCTCCTATGTATGTGAAAGACTGTACTAACTCCAGCAAAAAAAAATCAAAAATGAAGACGAAATTCTTACCATTAAGAATTTTTTTCAGTTGAAAGATAAGAAAAGTATGTTAATTATAATGCAGGGCACATTGTCAAATATGATATTATTTGAAAGTATTCTGGAAATCTGAAGGAGAGCTTTCATTCAGTTGAGGGAATCAAGACAAAGTTTCTGGTTAGGTGGGTTAGAAAACAGAAATAAAGAAGGTTATAGAACAGAATTGAAGCAGGTGGTAAGTGAAGGAAACTTTCCAAGTAGAGTGAATGACATTAATGAAAGTTGAGAAGCAGTGGATTAACAGACATAGAATATCATTCAGATTTGGGTACAGTGAGTGATTAGAGCTATATTGAAGACCAGGCAGAGGAACTGTGTACACTAAGTAGACTGTGAGACGTCATGGACAGATTGGTATAAAAATTAGTATATGTTTACAATTGAAGGGGCAGTGATCTGAACAGACCAGTGCTTCAGGAAGATTAATTTGGCGATAGTGTTTAAAATGGAGTTTGTGGGGAAAGAAACAGTATATTTTATTTGGGAAATATTTTTTCTATATTTTGTTTGTAGCTAATTTGAAATTTTGATCTTTGGTTTTGTCTTATGAAATTAAAGAGAGAACTGAAGAATCCAAAGTATCCGTTGATATTCTAACATCAAGGGAACAGTTTTTCTCAGATGAAGAAAGAAAATATATGGCTGTTAATCAGAAGAAACCTTATATTTTAGTAACACCACTCAAATCTAAAAAAGTTATAGAGCAAAAATGCATGAATTATAATCTGTCCTTTGGCACCATTAAAGCAGTGACAGATTTTGCAGTGCGAAAGCATCAAAAAGAAAGTAAATCAAACTTATGTGAACCTACAAGTCCAATCAGCAAACCCACAAAGACTTTAGAAAGTACATTTGAGTATAGTGTGGGTCATAAAAGTAAAAACAAGGAAGGTTGTAGTGAATGTGATTTACTCACTGTCAACCAGAAAATAAAAATACCTAGTCCTAAAAAGGAACAAACAGTCACCTCTGACTTTAAGAAAAATACAAGGTTATCAAAATTGAAGAAAACTGAAAATCAAGTAACTGTGTCATTTTACAAGCATCAGTCCTCATCAGATTTGTCTAATGAAGAGAGTGAAAAAGGAAAGGAATTTAGAAGGAAAGCTGGGGTTGTTAAGAAAACCAGAGCAAGAAATACCAAAGAAATAGTGGTTCACTTGAGAAAAAGCACAAGAAAAACAAGGACAATCCCAGTGATGTCTGAATCTGAAACTGAAGAGAGTGAAAATGAACTTCATATGAAACAAAAGAAAGCTAGATGTTCTGCTAAAGAAAATCTTCAGAAATCTGATATTAGCAATGAGCTTCCAGTTATTGAGACAATGGGATCTGGCAAGACAAACAGGTATTCCTTAGCATGTTTACCTGGTTTAATTCAGGATGAGGAATGGAATAAGAAAGAATTACAGAAACTTCATTGGTAAGTAGTCAGATTTGACTCTGAAATATCTAGAGGGGCCACAAAACAGTTTACAACATAAAAACTCCAATAAGGGGCTGATTTAATGACTTCTATTTGTTAATATGGAAGATGTCATCCAAAAACACATGGAGAGAAATTAAAATTTATATAGGGAGTAGAGGGAGAGTACAGATAACTTCTAAATAGGTTCTTTGTGGCCATCTATAGCCTGCATGTGAGGAAAGTGAGTGACCCTCTTTTCTTTTCATTCCCATTTAATATTTCAAGAGAGTCCCCTCCCCCTCCCCCCTAAAAAAGGGTAACTATGTGAGGGGACAGATGTGTTCATTAATTTGATTGTGGTAATCATTTCACAATGTATATGTATGTCAAATGATCACATGTACACTTTAAATATATACAGGTTTTTTTTGTCAATTATACCTCAGTAAAGCAGGGGTAAACCATTTCAACACAGACAAATGCAGCTCTCTCACTTAGCTTCACATTTTAAGGAATATTTTATAAGTAAATTTACTATTATAAAACTCTAAATTTGAATCCAAATTTGTAGATTATTTAGTACAGTCTTTTCCCCCTCATTTATAGAAGAGAAATTAGTCTTAAAAATTCAGTGATTTGTCCAAGGTTTCTTAATTAGTGCTGCTTGATAAATCAGGTATGATGAGAATTGGATTTAGCTACATAGACTTGAAAAGCAGTTTCAGTAGTGTGGTAGTTAGTATTGGAAGCCAGATCATAGTTGAGAGATGAAGAGTGAATGAGACAGTAAAGACAACCTAGATGGATGACACAAGAAATTTGGCAATGATAGGGAACAGAAGAATGCATAGTCATAGAAGACAGTGTGAAGATAAGGGAACATGTATGTTTAGTTGCTTGCTTGCTTGTTTGTAAGGTGACTCATGCCAGGGTATAATGGTATGTTCTTGGAAATGATCTAGTAGAAAGAAAGGAAGATATGATTGATAAAAGAGGGAAGGATAACATAGAAACACGCCACATTCAGTGTTCCATTCTCTTGTGTACCCCCAACTTTATAACATTTGGAATTCATTTTCAAATCTACCTTCTCTTCCTAAGGCATCTTTGTGCCACTGTACTCTTCCTTTCTCGATTTCCTAAATTTTCCTTCTCTATCTTATTTTCAGGCAGAGAAGGTTTTCTTATTCTTCAGACTTCTTGGTTTTGGCTGTTTGCTTTCTAGCAGTCGTGTATTCCAGTGATCTTTTCATTTCGAAGTTCTACTTTTCCTTTTTGCAAAGGGACTTCCAAATCTGTGCCTCTGGTCTTGAATTCTTGTACTTAGGTTTGTATTTCCCTTTCCCTGCTGGACATCTCTACATAAATCTCACCTACAGCTAACTTAATATGTCAAAAACCAAACTTAGTTTCCCCTGCCTGTCCACTTTGCCTGACATTCCTGTTTCTGAATATGTAATTTTTCTAGTCAACTAGGTTTAAACTCTCTATTATTATTGATTTTTAATCTAATTTTTTAAATCTAATTTTTTTTAAAATTAAGAAGCTACCAGCTATACTTAGGCAATATTGTGGGTTCAATTCTGGACTACTGGAAGAAGGTGAATATCTCAACAAAGAAAGTCACATTAATTTTTTGGTTTCCTGGTGCATATGAAAATTATGTTTACACTCTACTGTAGTCTCTTAAGTGTGCAATAGCATTATGTCAAAAACACCAGTGTATATACCCTAGTTAAAAAAAATAATTTATTGCTTAAAAATGCTAATCATTTGAGTCCTCAGTAAGTTGTAATCCTTTTGCTGTTGGAGGGTCTTGCCTTGATATTGATAGCATTTTACCCACAGTAGAACTTCTTTCAAAATTGGAGTCAGTCCTCTCAAACCCTGCTGCTGCTTTATCAACTAAGTTTATGTAATATTCTAAATCCTTTGTTGTCATTTCAACAGTCTTCAAAGCATCTTCACCAGGAGTAGATTTCATCTCATGAAATCACTTTCTTTGCTCATCCATAAGAAGCAGTTCCTCATAAGTTCAAGTTTTATCATGAGATTGTAGCAATTCAGCCACATCTTTAGGCTCCACTTCTAATTCTAGTTCTCGCTATTTCCACTACATCTGCAGTGACTTCTTCCATTGAAGTCTTTAACTCCTCCAAGTCATTCATGAGGGTTGGAATCAACTTCTTCCAAACTCCTGTGAATGTTGATATTTTAATAGACCTCTTCCCATGAATCACGAATATTCTTAATGGCATTTTAATGGTGAATCCTTTCCAGAAGGTATTCAATTTACTTTGATCCATCAGAGGAATCACTATCTGTGGCAGCTCTAGCCTTAGGAAATATATTTCTTAAATAATAAGACTTGAAATTCAAAATTACTCCTTGATTCATAAGCTGCAGAATGGATGTTATATTAGCAGGCTGAAAACAACATAAATCTTGTACATCTCCATCAGAGCTTTTGGGTGACCAGGTACACTGTAAATGAGCAGTAATATTTTGAAAAGAATCTTTCTTTCTGAACAGTAGCTCTACACAGTGGTCTTAAAATTTAAAATGATTCAGTAAACCTTGTTGTAAATAGATGTGCTGACCTCCAGGCTTTGTTCCATTTATAGAGCACAGGTAGAGGAGATTTAGCATAATCTACCTAAGGACCCTAGAGTTTTCAGAGTGGTAAATAAGCATTGGCTTCAACTTCAAGTCCCCTGCTACATGAGCCTGTATCAAGAGAGTCAGCCTGTCATTTGAAGCCAGCCATTGACTTTTCCTCCTTAGCTATAAAAGTCATAGATGGCATCTTCTTCCAATAGAAGACTGTTTTATCTGCATTGAAAATCTGTTGTGTAGTGTAGCCACCTTCATTGATGATCTTAGCTAGAGCTTCTGGATAACTTGCTGCAGCTTTTACATTAGCACTTGCTGCTTCACTTTGTACTTTTATGGAGACACTTCTTTCATTAAACCTCATGAGCCAACCTCTGCTAGCTTCAGACTTTTCATCTGAAGCTTCCTCACCTCTCTCACCCTTCGTAGAATTAAAGAAAGTTAGAACCTTGCTCTAGATTAGACTTTGGCTTAAAAGAATCTTGTGACTGGTTTGATCTTCTATCCAGATCGCTAAACTTTCTCCATATCAGCAATAAGGCTATTTGTTATCATTTGTGTGTTCATTAGAGTAGCACTTTTAATTTCCTTAAAGTACTTTTTCCTTTGGATTCACAACTTTACTGTTTGGCACAAGAGGCCTAGCTTTCAGCCTGTGTCGGCTCTTGACATGCCTTCCTTACTAAGCTTAATCATTTCTAGCTTTTGATTTAAAGTGAGAGACTTGCAATTCTTCCTTTCACTTGAACATTTAGAGGCCATTGTAGGCTTATTAATTGGCCTAATTTCAATACTCTTGCATCCTCGGAGAATAAGGAGGCTCAAGGAGAGAGAGAGAGAGATGGGAATGGCTGGTCAGTGGAGCAGTCAGAACACACACGACATTTATCAATTAAATTCACTGTCGTATATTTGCACAGTTCATGGCACCCCAAACAATACAAGAGTAGCATCACAGATCACATAACAAATATAATAATGATGAAAAAGTGTGAAATATTGTGAGAATTACCAAATGTGACAGAGTCATGAAGTGAGCAAATGCTGTTGGAAATATGGCACCAATAGTCTTGCTTGACACAGGGTTGCCACAAACCTTTAGTTTGTAAAAAACACAGTAAAGCAAAGGGCAATAAAACAAGATATGCCTGTACAGCCTTTTTCTTAACACTACTCTTTTTTTCAGACCTTTAATGCCTTTTGCCTGAACTGTGTAAGTAGCCTTGTGTTTTTACTTTATTCTGTTCATCTGAGTAATCTGTTTTATACAACTCCAGATTAGTCTTAATGTATAGTTGTGGTTCTGACACATCAAAAACCTTCACTTGCATTCTTGCTCAAATTCAAATTATATAAAGATTTCTTCTGCCTTGCATTGAGAGTAATAGTTGACCTCAGTTATCCTTTCCAGCTGTATCCCCCATTATTTCCTTTAATAAAAGTTGTCAACCTTTGCTGTATGTTCAGATCATGCAAGGAGATTTTTAAGTGCCTGGACTACAGAAATGCCAGTTTCCAGTAAGATGAGTAAGCATACTCCGCTCTGTTTCTTCTATGCAGCTGTAACACCTGGACAGAATTCTTGGAACAGCTTTTTGTTGACTCAGGAAGATAAATAATAACAGGCTGATTGAGGGAGACTAGAATTTTAAGAACCACCAAACTGGAAGTGAATTTCCAGTTTTTCCTCTAGATATTCCCCCAAGCTAAACTCAAGGCCACCTAAAACCAGGAAGGGGGCATTGAGGCAAGACAAAGAGAGTTCAAAGAGAAGCCCTTCAGTTATGGCTTGAACAGGAAGGGGGATTACTAACACTCAGAAACAGTAGAGGAAATCTCTCAGTTGTTTCTTTTTCTTTTCTCCTTTCTCTTATAACCCAGTACCCATACAATCCAGCAGGAGCAAGCATCACAGCATCATTTGGGGCCCACACATACCTAAAACTCAAAGTGCGGAACCTTCCTCTCCAGTTCGGGTAGAGGTCTCAAAAGGGTGGGGCAAACCATTTTGCAATTTTCTCTTTCTGTCCTCTGCTTGGCCCTGAGAAAGATAAAATTTTATAAAGTGTGCAGCAGAGCTGGGTAACTAAAACCCCAGGTTTCTGCCAGAGAATCAAAAATGGGAACCCTAGGGAACCAAAGACTGCAGAGAGGGAGGACCTAGGGAAAGCAACCCTATAAAGTTGTTTATGAACTTTTAGGCTCACCCTTGAGTTGCCCATTTGTGAATCTGATCCTAAACAGCATACCCAAGACTTTGAGAACTGAACTAAATGGTAGACCACCATGCAGTTTCCACAGCCACCCAGTGTCCAACATGCAGTATATCCTAATAACACTGCAAAGCTTTAAAAATGGAACTGACACTGAAACTGCAACCACAGAAGACTGACTGGAATTTATAGCTCAGATTACAGCCAGGTTGGTTGCCTGCTAAAACAAAAATATTAATATTCTCTATAAAATATATGTAAGACCCAGAGTTTTGTCATTCAAAATGTCTAGGAAATAATCCAAAATTACTTAGCATACAAAGAACCAGGAAAATTTCAACTCTTATGGAAAAAATAATCAACAGATGCGAATGCTGGGATTGACACAGATGTTGGAATTACCTGACAAGATTCTGAAGCAGGTATATAAAAATGCTTCAGGAACTAAAAGCAAACATTCTTGAACAGAAATTTATAATGTCTCAGCAAGAAATAGAAAATGTAAATAAGGATCAAATGGAAATTTTAGAACTGAAAAATAAGATAAAAACTCACTGGATAGGCTCAATAGCAGAATGAGATGAGAGAGGAAAGAGGCAGTCAGTATCAGGAATGGAGGAATAGGAAGACAGATGGCAACTCTGGGTAAATACAGTAGACTTCTCTTGAGTTCTTGTAAATGTTTAGCGGTTTAAGGCAAATATTGCATTGCATGATGGAGTTCTTCAGTGTTTATAAATGTGATACAGAAGACAAGTGAGGAAGAGGCTTATATGATGGTAAGATTTTACTTGAAGTAGTAAGATACTGATTCTGAGTTGACTGTTCAGTATGTATATAGTAAACCCCAGAGCAGCCACTAAAAAACTACACATATCTTCAGACATTTAATAGATAAATTAAAATACTAAAAAAAAAAGGCAGAAAAAGGAAATAGAAAACAGGAGGAACAAAGAAAAACAATTACATTAATTATGTTAATAATATAAATACCATTTAAAAGATTGTTAGAATGAATTTAAAAACATGATCCCACTGTGTTGTATAAAGGAAACTCACTTCAAATAGGACATAGGTAAGTTAAAAGTGAAAGGATAGATACATACCATGCAAATTCAATAGATAGCTGGAGTGGCTATACTAATACTAATCAAAGATTTCAGTATGAAGAAAATATCGAGAATAAAGAAGGACATTACAAAATGATAGAAGTGCCATTTCACCAGGAAGACTTAACAATCGTAAATGTGTATGCACCTGAGAACAAAACCTCAAAATACATGAATCAAAATCTGACAAAACTAAAAGGAAAGTACTGAACTGAAAAGAGTCAAATCCACAATTATAGTTGGAGACTTCAGTATTCTTGGTAATTGATGGCAGTAGTAGACAGATAATTAGTAAGGGTATACAAGAACTGAATGAACAACACCATCAGCCAACTGTGCTAGCTGACATTTTGGAATAGTGTACCCAACAGGGAAAAAACACATTATTTCTAAGGATAGGTGGATTATTCACTAAGAACATTTACTAGGTCATAAAACAAATCTTAACGAATTGAGTATAACTGAAGTTATATAAAAGGTGTTCTCTGGCCATAATTGAATTAAACTACAAGTCCGTAAAAGAAAACAAAAAATTCCAAGTGGTTGAAAAATAAATAACACACCTATAAATAATCTATGAGTCAGAGAGGAAGTCTCAAGGGAAGATATTCTGAACTGAACAACAAAGAAAATATATCAAAATTTGCAGTGTGAGCCCAGAAGTTCATAAACAATGTTACAGTTTGGTTTTACGTAGTTCATTTCTCTGCCTGACTTTCATGATACTTTCTTCATAAACGAAATTGTGGTATGATCTTATAGTGAGTGGACTATTGAGTAATAAAAAGGAAGAACTATTGATACTTGTAACCACTTGAATGAATTTCAGAGGTATTATGCTGAGTGAAAAATGCCAGCCAAAAAGGTCACATACTATATGATTCCATTTATGTTATGTTCTGGAGAAGACAGAACTAAAAAGAAAGAAAATGGATCAGGGATTTCCAGTGGTTATAGTGGTGGACCACAGAGGGGTAGCACTGGGAGTTTTTTTCAGTCTGATGGAACTGTTCCATCTGTTGTGTTATATATCTGTTAAGATTCATAGAACCATACCCAAAAAGATAATTTTACTTAAACTGTTTAAAAAGTGCCTAGACTGCATACTATTAAAATATTCAGATATGGCAGGTTTGGGTTTGGGTTTTATGCTTCTCTAGTTTTTTACAGCTTTGACCTGCAGCTATTTCTTTGAAATTTACTGTTCTATAAATATGAACTATTTATCATTCCCTAACCCTATGTAGTTCTTCCTTGTCTTCATTTCCTTGCCAATATTATGGCCTCATTTTCACCTGTTATATTTTTATCCATCCTTCAAATTTTATCTCACATGTCACCTCCTCCCTGTAACATTTCCTTGTTATCACCTATTCCTACTTTCCACTCGGTTAGATGTAATGCCTCTTTCTTACAAACAACGTAAAGCAATTCTAATGCTGATTTCAAAGCAAAATAATCACATGAGGAGCTTTTGGAAAATGCAAAGGATTGCTTCCCCAGACCTACTGTATTGAAATCTTAAGGGATGGAGTCTATGAATCTGTTCGCTTATTTTACTTGTTTGCTTGCATTTTGCTATAAGCTCCTTAAGTGATTCTTGGTTGCAGCCCACTGTTTTGTACCCCCCCCCATCATGCTTATAACCTAGTAGGGTAGACAGATACTTAGCAAATAATCCCTGTAAGAAGTTTATGACAGTATTTATCAGGGAAATCTGACTTAGTTTAGGCAGATACTAGAACTAAGATTTGAAGGTTAAATAAGAAGTATTTAGGCCAAAGATTCATGATAAGTACGTTTTAAAGTAAAACAGTGTATGTAAAAGTAGAAAGTAAGAGAGCATGTTTAAAAATACTAAAGGCCAAAATGACTGGCCTACAGAAAGTGAGGGAAGAGCTGTAGAGGATGAGAATAGACAGGCGAGGAAGAACATAGATCATATTTCGGTTTTTATGCTTAAAAATGATGAAGTGATTTTTAAGTAGGACTGGAATGATATTACATTTGCCTTTTTAAATTATCTGGGATTAACTAGAGGAGATGTGTTCATTACAGACTAATTTCTTATTAAATGCATTAAGTATTTTTATTATGACAAAATAGTCCTTTTAGGCAATCCTAGACTTGAATGTTAGCTATGTACACAGATAGGGAAGCTTGAGCCCCCTCCCTATAGTTCTCCGCTTTAGAACACATGTGGAATGATTAGTTATGCAAGGGTAGAACATTTGTTAAGTGTTCAATGCCCATAAGTATTTGTTCTCCTTTTATGCATCGAGTGAGTGGTATTCTGTAGTTAGATCATATCTGTTCACAAAAGTTGATTCTTAAATTTTCATGAATTTTACAAATTAAATGTTTCATGATCATTATTAAAAATTAAATTATATAAACTAAAGGTTAAATAAATTTATTAGAAACAAACTCTAAACTCATCACTTCCTAATTATTTTACTATATTTTATTATCTGTGCCCTTGAGGTTCTTTACATCTGTCATATCTGTGTAGTGGAAATTCTTTATAATTGTGTGCTGTTGCACATTTCTTACTCCATGTTGGTAACTTGAAATCATCCACGATAGGAGTATTTACAACATGGAAATTGACAAACACTACAAATTGGGGCTTTTTAACCCCAGAGAACTAGTTGTTAAAAATTTACCAGCATAACACTGCATAGGTTAACGTGAGTTAAATAGATCTTTTCTGGCAGAACTATCAGCCTAACCACAATATATAATATCTCTTGGAGGGGGAGGGCAGTAATATGTATACCAGGTTCTAAATACAGTAAGTCCCCTACATCCGAACCTTCAAGTTGTGAACTTCCGAAGATGCGAACATGTGTTCACATGTCCAGTCACATAAGTTAGTTCACATGTCTGGTGTATACTGTCATGTATGTGCATCCTTTACAAGTAGTTGTGCTTTTGTGTGCTTTACTGTACAATATTGTATCGAGTACAGTAGTACAGTATCTTTATTTCAAGCCCAGGATGTCCGGATGCAAGCATAAAAGCAGTGGTGATGTAGCTGGTACTACTGTACTCTTCAGGGTACTTTAGTGTAAGAGTAAAAATGTTTTTATTTTTTGTGTTTGTTTTTAATGTATTATTTGTGTGAAAAGCAGTATAAGCGTATTACAGTATAGCACTATATAGCCAATTGTGTTAGTTGGATACCTAGGCTAACTTTGTTGGATTTACCAACAAATTGGACTTAAAAATGCAGTCTCGGAACGAAATTCATTCATATGTAGGGGACTTACTGTAATCATTTGCAATGAGATTTTAGAATGTAACTCGTTTGTTAAATTGGGGAACTACCTTATATTGACTTAGTTTTTTTCTATTTCAATTTTCATTTCCCTCAGTTAAGTATTATATCTAAAATATTGTGTTCTATAAATTATAATAGAATGAAAGCAGGCGTAACACTTTTTAATAAGAGTTTGTAACATGGAATATATAGAAACTAGGAGCTTGTCTTCCAATATAGTTAGCACCAGTAAGATATGTGCAGCAGTGTACAAAAGGTAGTCATGCTAGAGTCCCCCCAAAGATCTAATAACTGATTAGTTGGACTTAGGAAAAAAATGTTGAAAGATTGGGCATGGTTTTTCAGGTTTAATAGACTACAACAAAATAGAAGGCATCTACTAGATATGTACACTTACATGTTTGTATTTTAAGCATTAGAGTAGGTTATTAAGTGGAGAGAATACTATCTTCTTCCTAAATAGTTATCTAGAATGATTTTGATAAAATTCCTTCAGCTCAGTAATTCTCCTTGATTTAGTAGTATCCCTTCAGAAGGTTATTTTTTTATTGAGTTGAATTGCTTGTTCTTTAACTGTTTTTGGTCTTCGATAGTGCTTTTGCATCTCTTCCAAAGCACAAACCTGGTTTCTGGTCAGAGGTGGCTATGGCTGTAGGTTCTCGATCTGCTCATGAATGCCAGAGGAAATACATGGAAGATCCCCGAGGAAAAAGATCTCAGAAACATGTCACCAAGAAAAAGCCAGTCAACCCCAAAGGTAACCTTTGTAGGAAGTAGTTTTTTCCTAGTTCTTAGTATCGATTTCTTTTTTTGAATTTTATTTTATTTATTTTTTTATACAGCAGGTTCTTATTAGTCATCCATTTTATAAACATCAGTGTATACATGTCAATCCCAATCTCCCAATTCATCACACCACCACCCCCACCCGACACTGCTTTCCCACCTTGGTATCCATACGTTTGTTCTCTACATCTGTGCGTCAATTTCTGCCCTGCAAACCGGTTCATCTGTACCATTTTTCTAGGTTACACATACATGTGTTAATATGCGATATTTGTTTTTCTCTTTCTGACTTACTTCACTCTGTATGACAGTCTGTAGATTCATCCACGTCTCTACAAATGACCCAATTTCATTCCTTTTTATGGCTGAGTAATATTCCGTTGTATATATGTACCACATCTTCATTAATCATTTGTCTGTCAAGGGGCATTTAGGTTGCTTCCATGACCTGGCTATTGTAAATAGTGCTGCAGTGAACATTGGGATGCATGTGTCTTTTTGAATTATGGTTTCCTCTGGGTAACCCAGTAGTGGGATTGCTGGGTCATGTGGTAATTCTATTTTTAGTTTTTTTTAGTTTTTTAAGGAACCTCCATACTGTTCTCCGTAGTGGCTGTGTCAATTTTCATTCCCACCAACAGTGCAAGAGGGTTCCCATTTCTCCACACCCTTTCCAGCATTTGTCTGTAGATTTTCTGATGATGACCATTTTAACTGGTGTGAGGTAATAACTCATTGTAGTTTTGATTTGCATTTCTCTAATAATTAGTGATGTTGAGGAGCTTTTCATGTGCTTCTTGGCCATCTGTATGTCTTCTTTGGAGAAATGTCTATTTAGGTCTTCTGCCCATTTTTGGATTGGGTTGTTTCTTTAATATTGAGCTGCATGAGCTGTTTATATATTTTGGTGATTAATCCTTTGTCTGTTGATTCGTTTGCAAATATATTTCCCATTCTGAGGGTTCTCTTTTCGTCTTGTTTGTAGTTTCCTTTACTTTGCAAAAGCTTTTAAGTTTCATTAGGTCCCATTTGTTTATTTTTGTTTTTATTTCCATTACTCTAAGAGGTGGATCAAAAACATCTTGCTGTGATTTATGTCAGAGAGTGTTCTTCCTATGTTTTCCTCTAAGAGTTTTATAGCGTCTAGTCTTATATTTACTTCTCTAATCTATTTTGAGTTTATTTTTATGTATGGTGTTAGGTAGTGTTCTAATTTCATTCTTTTACATGTAGCTGTCCAGTTTTCCCAGCACCACTTATTGAAGAGGCTGTCTTTTCTCCATTGTATATCCTTTGCCTCCTTTGTCATAGATTAGTTGACCATAGGTGCGTGGGTTTATCTCTGTGCTTTCTATCCTGTTCCATTGATCTACATTTCTGTTTTTGTGCCCCTACCATATTGTCTTGATTACTGTAGCTTTGTAGTATAGTCTGAAGTCAGGGAGTTTGATTCCTCCAGCTCTGTTTTTTCCCCTCAAGACTGCTTTGGCTATTGGGGGTCTTGTGCCTCCATACAAATTTTAAGATTTTTTTGTTGTAGTTCTGTGAAAAATGCCATTGGTAATTTGATAGGCATTGCATTGAATCTGTAGATTGCTTTGGGTAGTTAAGTCATTTTCACAATATTGATTCTTCCAATCCAAGAACATGCTATATCTCTCCATCTGTTTGTATCATCTTTAATTTATTTCATCAGTGTCTTATACTTTTCTGCATACAGGTCTTTTGTCTCCCTAACTAGGTTTATTCCTCGGTATTTTATTCTTTTTGTTGCAGTGGTAAATGGGAGTGTTTCCTTAATTTCTCTTTCAGATTTTTCATCATTAGTGTACGGGAATGCAAGAGATTTCTGTGTATTAATTTTGTATCCTGCAACTTTACGAAATTCATTGATTAGCTCTAGTAGTTTTCTGGTGGCATCTTTAGGATTCTCTATGTATAGGATCATGTCATCTGCAAACAGTGACAGTTTTACTTCTTCTTTTCCAATTTGTATTCCTTTTATTTCTTTTTCTTCTCTGATGGCCGTGGCTAGGACTTCCAAAACTATGTTGAATAATAGCGGCAAGAGTGGACATCCTTGTCTTGTTCCCTGATCTTAGAGGAAATGCTTTCAGTTTTTCACCATTGAGAATGATGTTTGCTGTGGGTTTGTCATATATGGCCTTTATTATGTTGAGGTAGGTTCCCTCTATGCCCACTTTCTGGAGAGTTTTTATCATAAATTGGTGTTGAATTTTGTCAAAAGCTTTTTTTCTGCATCTATTGAGATGATCATACGGTTTTTATTCTTCAATTTGTTAATATGGTGTATCACATTGATTTGCGTATATTGAAGAATCCTAGCATCCCTGGGATAAATCCCACTTGATCATGGTGTATGATCCTTTTAATGTGTTGTTGGATCCTGTTTGCTAGTATTTTGTTGAGGACTTTTGCATTTATATTCATCAGTGATATTGGTCTGTAATTTTCTTATTTTGTAGTATCTTTGTCTGGTTTTGGTATCAGGGTGATGGTGGCCTCATAGAATGAGTTTGGGAGTGTTCCTCCCTCTGCAATTTTTTGGAAGAGTCTGAGAAGGATGGGTGTTAGCTCTTCTCTAAATGTTTGATAGAATTCACCTGTGAAGCCATCTGGTCCTGGACTTCTGTTTGTTGGAAGATTTTTAATCACAGTTTCAATTTCATTACTTGTGATTGGTCTGTTCATATTTTGTTTCTTCCTGGTTTAGTCTTAGAAGGTTATACCTTTCTAAGAATTTGTCCATTTCTTCCAGGTGGTCCATTTTATTGACATAGAGTTGCTTGTAGTAGTCTCTTAGGATGCTTTATATTTCTGCAGTGTCTGTTGTAACTTCTCCTTTTTCATTTCTAATTTTATTGATTTGAGTCCTCTCCTTTTTCTTGATGAGTCCGGCTAATGGTTTATCAATTTTGTTTATCTTCTCAAAGAACCAGCTTTTAGTTTTATTGATCTTTGTTGTTTTCTTTGTTTCTATTTCATTTATTTCTGCTCTGATCTTTATGATTTCTTTCCTTCTGCTAACTTTGGGTTTTGTTTGTTCTTCTTTCTCTAGTTCCTTTAGGTGTAAGGTTAGATTGTTTGAGATTTTTCTTGTTTCTTCAGGTAGGCTTGTATAGCTATAAACTTCCCTCTTAGAACTGCTTTTGCTGCATCCCATAGGTTTTGGATCATCGTGTTTTCATTATCATTTGTCTCTAGGTATTTTTTGATTTCCTCTTCGATTTCTTCAGTGATCTCTTGGTTATTTAGTAACATACTGTTTAGCCTCATCATGTGTTTGTGTTTTTTACGTTTTTTTCCCTGTAATTGATTTCTAATCTCGTAGCATTGTGGTCAGAAAAGATGCTTGATATGAGTTAAATTTTCTTAAATTTACTGAGGCTTGATTTGTGACCCAAAATGTGATCTATCCTGGAGAATGTTCCGTGCGCACTTGAGAAGAAAGTGTAACCTGCTTTTGGATGGAATGTCCTATAAATGTCAATTAAATCTGTCTGGTCTATTGTGTTTTAAAGTTTGTATTTCCTTATGAATTTTCTGTTTGGATGATCTGTCCATTGGTGTAAGTGAGGTGTTAACGTCCCCCACTATTATTGTGTTACTGTCGATTTCCTCTTTGAAAGCTGTTAGCAGTTGCCTTATGTATTGAGGTGCTCCTATGTTGGGTGCATATATATTTATAATTGTTATATCTTCTTCTTGGATTGATTCCTTGATCATTATGTAGTGTACTTCCTTGTCTCTTGTAACATTCTTTATTTTAAAGTCTGTTTTATCTGATATGAGTATTGCTACTTCAGCTTTCTTTTGATTTCCATTTGCATGGAATATCTTTTTCCATCCCCTCACTTTCAGTCTGAATGTGTCCCTTCGTCTGAAGTGGGTCTCTTGTAGACAGCATATATATGGGTCTTGTTTTTGTATCCATTCAGCAAGCCTGTGTCTTTTGGTTGGAGCATTTAATGCATTCACGTTTAAGGTAATTATTGATATGTATGTTCCTTTTACCATTTTCTTAATTGTTTGGGTTTGTTTTTTTAGATCCTTTTCTTCTCTTGTGTTGCCTGCCTAGAGAAGTTCCTTTAGCATTTGTTGTAGAGCTGGTTTGGTGGTGCTGAATTCTCTTAGCTTTGGCTTGTCTGTAAAGCTTTTGATTTCTCCATCAAATCTGAATGAGATCCTTGCCCGGTAGAGTAATCTTGGTTGTAGGTTCTTCCCTTTCATCACTTTAAGTATATCATGCCACTCCCTTCTGGCTTGTAGAGTTTCTGCTGAGAAATCAGCTGTTAACCTTATGGGAGTTCCCTTGTATGTTATTTGTAGTTTTTCCCTTGCTGTATTCAATTCTTCATTAATTTTTGCCAATTTGATTACTTTGTGTCTTGGCGTGTTTCTCCTTGGGTTTATCCTGTATGGGACTCTCTCCACTTCCTGGACTTGGGTGGCTATTTCCTTTCCCATGTTAGGGAAGTTTTCGACTATAATCTCTTCAAATATTTTCTTGGGTCCTCTCTCTCTCTTCCTTCTGGGATCCCTATAATTCCAATGTTGTTGCGTTTATTGTTGTCCCACAGGTCTCTTAGGCTGTCTTCATTTTTCCTCATGTTTTTTTCTTTATTCTGTTCCATGACAGTGAATTCCACCATTCTGTCTACCAGGTCACTTATCCGTTCTTCTGCCTCAGTTATTCTGCTATTGATTCCTTTTAGTGTATTTTTCATTTCAGTTATTGTGTTGTTCATCTCTGTTTGTTTGTTCTTTAATTCTTCTAGATCTTTGTTAAGCATTTCTTGCGTCTTCTACATCTTTGCCTCCATTCTTTTTCCGAGGTCCTGGATCATCTTCACTATCGTTTTTCTGAATTCTTTTTCTGGAAGGTTGCCTATCTCCACTTCATTTAGTTGTTTTTCTAAGGTTTTATCTTGCTCCTTCATCTGGTACATAGCCCTCTGCCTTTTCATCTTGTCTATCTGTGAATGTGGTTTTTGTTCCACAGGCTGCAGGATTGTAGTTCTTCTTGCTTCTCCTGTCTGCCCTCTGGTGGATGAGGCTATCTAAAAGGCTTATGCAAGTTTCCTGATCAGTATCAATTTCTGATCACTCATTAGATGTATTTTCTATTTATCCATGTGTTTTATTATAGGTATTTTTTGTTGTTTTTAAAATTTTAAAGCTAGGAAGAACTCCAAGGATCATCTGTTTAATTTTTAAGTCTGACCTAGCTACTTACTTACATCAATAGTTGCCTTAGCAGCCTTGTGCTTTGAGTTTGTTCTAGGAAATCTGCAGTTGGATCCAGAGATTTCAATAACTGGATTATTGTTCTAAGGGTCTAAGTTAATTTGAGGCCACTTGGGTAGGGCCCCCTAGTAATTCGTAAGAAAACTCAGAATAAATTTAGTTTTTATAGTCCCTAGTTGTACACACTCCTGGCCAGTGTTTCTGCCAGAGAAGTCCTATACCAGGCTTTAGGGAATATTCAGTATCCCTGTCCTAATTCAATAAGGTTTATATTTTAGCAAAATCAATAAGTTAGATAGTCAGCGAGAGAAGTGTGAGAGGTAACCTTTCTCACAGGTAAAGAACCTTTTCAACCTCATGCTACCTAATCCTAATATAATTTCTTCCTGAGTAGTCTTGTAATCTAATCACATTGCGCAGATCCCAGTGTAGAAAGAATCATTTGTTATATTAGAGGCTTGGAAATATTAACAACAGAGACTGAGTTTATTTAATGTAAATACACAATTCAGAATTTGCAAAGGCTGTTCACTTTATAGAGCAGTTAGTATAAATGACTAAATCCTTATCAAAATGTTTTGCTGACTCTTAAGGCAAGATCAGTGATTCTGATAAGAAGCAAACTATTAAGATAACTGCCAAAGTGGGAACTCTTAAAAGGAAGCAGCAGATGAGGGATTTTCTGGAACAGTTGCCAAAAGATGACCATGATGATTTTTTCAGTACAACACCTTTGCAGCATCAAAGAGTACTGGTAAGCATCTTAAATGTATGAAATCATTGTTTTCTTTATACTGACTTTTATATCTTTCATTTTATGTATGGTTAGTGTTCATCCCTAATATTTAGGCCAAGGATTGATAGCCCTCACTGATATGCCAAAGTATAGTATAGTAAAGTATAGTATAGTATAAGAAGCATTCTGATGCCATTCTCATCAGTGGCCAGAGTCTCCCCTTCAGTGGGGTTCAGAAGTAATGGTTGTAGAACCAAATAGAAAATCCAGAGATAGACCAAACATATATATTTAAAATTCATATGCAGTGAGGCAAACTTAAAAAGGGGGGGTGATAAGAAAAGATTATTACCTACTGCATAGTAAATTGGGAGGAGGGATTAAGTGACAGCATAAGATTGACAGATTTGAATGTATACAAGAATTTTTGTAGTATGAAAAATCACAAAACTAAAAACTTCAGTGACTGGGATAAAATATTTGCAACAGATAAAGACAATAATATGTATAATATGAAGAACTCATTCAGATGTTACTGGAATAATAAAAAGTATCAAGCTCACAGGAAAAAAGTAGGCAAGAAAAATTTAAAAGGCTGAATGAACACTTAGGGGCATTTTAACTAGCTATCAAAGGAAAACAAAGTAAATTATATACCTTCTAAATTACAGAATCTTTTAAAAAAATAAGTTAAAATATTCACTAACAAAAAGCAGTAGGCATGTTAATATAGTCATATGTCAGTGTATACATAATTGAATCTTATCTTTTGGAAAGCATTATGGCAGTATATGAGAGCCATAAAGATTATATCTATTCATGGGAGTTTATCCTAAGAAATTCAAAAGAAGGCAAAAATCTTCACAAAGATACTCCTTGTACATTTATCTTCACAGCAAAAAGCTGAAAACAATCTGTATATCCAGTAAGGATGTACTTCATAAACACAGTTAAATATAGTGCAAATATTAAGTGCAAATCTGAGACTTTGTAGACTCTAAATATAAAATGTTAAGAATATTAAGATTAAAGTAATGCAGAAATGGATGTATATAGACAACTGGACTATTAAGCATAAAAACTGAGATTTGTTTTAGTGAGCTACACTTAAGGGTAATTTTTTCATCTACCCATTTCACAATGTTGTTAAATCATCTCCAATTTTAAAAGGCTACACAGTGCTTTAAGAATTTAGTAATAACATCATTATCTGAGCTCTCTTTTTGCCTACACAGGTTATGAAGGAAGGTATTTTAAGGGAGCCATCTGAGAATCTTACTGTGTTCTTTGCACAAAAACCATGGTCCTTTAGGCATTGTACCCTTTATATTATTCCCCCATCATTTCAGGTTCTATATTTGTTTTGGCCTAAATGCAACAGTAGCAACATTTTGAAAGCAATAGAAATAGAAAGCAGTGAATTAGTTCATTTTCTGTGGCAGACGTCCACTGTTCCTCAGGTTTTAATATAAAGGTAAGTAAAATCTTAATTAAGGATTGAATTGCTGTTTATTGGAAATATATGCACACAAAAAGTTTAATACTGCTTGACTGTCTATTTAGTACCAAGCATAATAGTAAATCAATTACAGTTTTGTTTTGTTCTGTCTACACAGAGGTCAGCATACTTGGTGCATAGGCCAAATCTGGCATATCACCTTTTTTTGTAAACAATACTTTATTGTAACACAGACATGTTAGCTATGGCTGCTTTCCTGCTTCAACAGCAGAGCTGAGTAGTTGGAATAGAGACTGTATGGACCACAAAACCCTAAAATATTTTCTGTCTGACTCTTTACAGAAAACATTTGCTGACCCTAGTCTACACAGCGCTAGAAATGTGTGTCCATTATCTCTGTTTTACACAACAGAAACTAGGTTTTTTAGAGGCCAAGGCTCTGTTCTCTACCTACTAATATTTTTAGTTACTCAGTTGTGAAATTATAAGACAGAAAACAACTTATCATCTCCCCAAAAAAACAATTTGTGATAATGAGGAATTCCGTTTTTAGGAGTGCCTGTCAGTAATATATATTTGCTTTCTAGTTACCAAGTTTCCGGGACAGTCAAGAAGAGGATGATATTCTGCCAAATATGGACAGAAATCCAACAACTCCATCATCGGTTATCTTTCCACTGGCAAAAACTCCTCAGTGTCAGCATGTCAGTCCTGGCATGCTAGCCTCTATAAATAGGTAAGTATTTGTGCATATGATACTGTAATTCTCTGCATCAACTTTTAATATTCCATGAGTTGAAGAGAGTAGATGTCAGTAATGAAAGGAGACATCATTATTTTTAAAAAATCATGAAAGAATAGTTCCTAGAAGTCAAGGATGGACAGTTTCCACAAGGAGGGATGTTATTCAATAGTGTCAGTACACAAGTGACACTTTACGTTAGATTCTAGATGGGTCAAAGTTTTGCCTGTAAAGAATTAAACTATAAAATATACCTTAAAAACACCTTAGAGAATTATTTTATAACCTCAGAAGAAGCAGAAGCCACTAACAAAAAGTATGATAAAGTCAACCATACAGAAAATAAAACATTTTACCTGGTACCAACCACCATAAACAATCAAAAGACAAATGACAGTCTGAGAAAAGAATTTGTGGAACTCATCACAGGAAGAAGGCTAATTTCTCTGTTATAACACTCCTACAAATAAACAAGAAAAGGAAAGCCATTCTCATGCATTACTAGTGAGAAGGTAAATTAGTTCAGTCTCTGCAGGCAGTAATTTGTTGATATCTATCAAAATTATAAATGCATATGCTCTGACTTAGCAGTCCTACTTCGAGAATTGTGAATGTACAACTAATTCATTGCAATATTGTTTATAATGACAAAAGACTGGAAACAAATGTCCATCAATTAGGGACTAATCAAATAAATTCTGATATATTATGTAGCCATAGACATTAATGAAGAAATTCTTTATGTACTTACGGTAAAATGTCCAAGATATATTAAATGCAAAAAGTTAGATGTGGTTAATTATGTGTTACAATTTGTGTAAATCGGGACTGTGTGTGTGTATATACTTGTGATTGCTTTTATGTGATTAAATATAAAACAACTGCTTTTATGTGATTTAAATATATTGCTTTTATGTGATTAAAATCACATAATTACTTTTATGTGATTAAATATCTCTGAAGGGATACATAAGCAACTGAAAACATTGGTGATTCTTAGGGAGAAGAACTAAGATAGCTTGGGACAAATAAGAGGAATACTTTTTTGAATTTCACACGATTTGAATATAAGCATTATTTTTTAATATAAATAAATAAAATTAAGAAAACATATGGGTGGCCAACAGTCATATAACACAGAGAAAAAAATGGAAAATGGTAAAAATGAGGCCTGAAAATAGGCTATTCATTTGGCAATTAAGCAGGCCAGTGCTGATCTTAAGAGCAATTTCCATGGGGTGTGAGAGATAGAAGCCAGATGATCATGACTGAAAAAAAAAAAAAAGCACTTAGTACTCTCATGAAGCTTAGTGAAATTTTAATTTGCATTTATTCAGCAAAAACATAATTTTTCCCTAGCAATCCACAAATTAGTTTTACTTTTAATTTAGTATTTAGTGCAGGTGAAAGTATATTGAGCATATAATTTTTTTAATTTTTTAAATTTATTTAAGTATAGTTGATTTACAATGTTAATTTCTACTGTACAGCAAAGTGATTCAGTTATACATATATATATTCTTTTTCACATTCTTTTCCATTATGGTTTATCACAGGATATTGAATATAGTTCCCGGTGCTATACAGTAGGACTTTGTTGTTTATCCATTCTATATATAATAGTTTGCATCTGCTAATCCCAAACTCCCAATCCATCTCTCCTGCACCCCCTCTCCCCTTTGGCAACCACAAGTCTGTTTTCTATGTCTGTGAGTCTGTTTCTGTTTGGTAGATAGGTTCATTTGTGTCATATTTTAGATTCCACATATAAGTGATATCATATGGTATTTGTCTTTCTCTTTCTGACTTAACTCCACTCTGTATGACAGTCTCTAGGTCCATCCATATTTCTGCAGATGGCATTATTTCATTCTTTTTCATGGCTGAGTAGTGTTCCATTTTGTATATGTACCATATCTTCTTTATCATTCATCTGTCGATGGACATTTAGGTTACTTCCATGTCTTGGCTATTGTGAATAATACTGCAATGAACACAGGGGTGCATGTTATCTTTCTGAATTATAGTTTTGTCTGGATATATGCCCAGGAGTGGGATTGCTGGATCATATGGCAACTCTATTTTTAGTTTCTTGAGGAACCTCCATACTGTTCTCCATAGTGGCTGCACCAGTTTACATTCCCACCAACAGTGCAAGAGGGTTCCCTTTTCTCCAAACCCTCTCTAGCGTTTATTGTTTGTAGATTTTTTGATGATGGCCATTCTGACTGGTGTGAGGTGATACCTCACTGTAGTTTTGATTTGCATTTCTCTAATAATTAGTGATGTTGAGCATCTTTTCATGTGTTTGTTGGCCATCTATATGTCTTACTTGGAGAAATGTCTATTTAGGTCTTCTGCCCATTTTTCGATTGGGTTGTTTGTTTTTTTGTGGTTGAGTTGTATGAGCTGTTTGTATATTTTGGAAATTAAGCCCTTGTTGGTCACATCATTTGCAAATATTTTCTCCCAGTCTGTAGGCTGTCTTTTCGTTTTGTTTATGGTTCCCTTTGCTCTACAAAAGCTTGTAAGTTTGATTAAGTCCCATTTATTTATTTTTGGCCTTTATTTCTGTTGTTTTGGGAGACTGATCTAAGAAAACATTGGTATCATTTATGTCAGAATGTTTTTGCCTATGTTCTCTTCTAGGAGTTTTATGGTGTCATGTCTTATATTTAAGAGTTTAAGCCATATCGAGTTTACTTTTGTGTATGGTGTGAGGGTGTGTTCTAACTTCATTGATTTACATGTAGCTGTCCAACTTTCTCAACACCACTTGCTGAAGAGACTTTTTTCCATTGTATATTCTTGCCTCCTTTGTTGAAGATTAGTTGACCAGAGGTGTGTGGGTTTATTTCTGGGAAGCATATAATTTGGGACACAGTTTTTGGTAAGCACTTTGGCCAAATTATTAGCTTTAAAATAGTCATCCCTTTGGCCCTTGAATTTTATTTCTGAGGAAATATGAGGTTTGGGCAAGTATGTATGCACATTTGTATGAACAGAGATGTTCACCGCAAAACAATACTGAAAATTTGGAAATGACCTAAATGTCCAACAGTAAGGAAAGTCAAGAAATGAGGATTTGTTGGACTTCCCTGGTGGCGCAGTGGTTAAGAATCTTCCTGCCAATGCAGGGGACACGGGTTCGAGCCCTGACCCGGGAAGATCCCAAATGCCGTGGAGCAACTAAGCCTGTGTGCCACAACTACTGAGCCCATGCTCTAGAGCCCGCGAGCCGCAACTACTAAAGCCTGTGCACCTACAGCCCCTGCTCCACAACAGGAGAAGCCACCGCAATGAGAAGCCCGTGCACCCCAACAAAAAGGACCCCGCCCACCACAACTAGAGAAAGCCCACATGCATCAACAAAGACGCAACGCAGCCAAAAATAAAAAAATAAATTTTAAAAATAAAGAAATTAGGATTTGTCCATATAATAGAATAATATATAACAATTTAAAATGATGCCTTCAAGAATTTTTAATGACATAATGTTCAGTGGATAATTTTTAAAAGCTAAGAAATAAAACTACATACAGTATGATCCCAGTTTACATAACATGTATTCATAAGAGAAAGGAAATTTCTTGACCAAAAATATCACCAGCCATTATCTCTATATTGTAGAATTACACTGATACAGGTTGTCACGTTATTTTTTTATATGTATCACTTTTACAATTAAGGAAAATGGCTTTTTTTTTCTTATAGAGCATATGGTGGGCTCATTTATATCAAGAATATATTTCCTAAAACTTCTTTATTTTTAAAATATGAGTTTCCTAGACCTCTTCAATCTCTTGACTTCACCAACTCTAGCAGTTAGTTTCCTTCTCATAACAATATTAAGTAACAAAACAGTTTTTTTTATTAATCCCCAAGTCTCTGGTTTGTTCAGGACAACAGACCCATGAGATGCTGATCCTGAACCACTGGCTAGGCTTATTCACCTGCTATGCAGCAGAGTTTGTGGTTCACATTAATATCTTAATATGTCACACATTTACACATTTCTACACGTCATACCTTTAAGGTTGCTCCCAAATAGTCATAAAGGAAAGGATAGTCAATCATATAGGATCTTGAAGCCAAAAGAGAGAATTAGAATTGGTGTTCAGCTGGATTTACTGTCATAAGTAATTGTTGGGGAAATTGAGAACGACATTACATGTGGCTTCAGTTTTCATCTGTAAATTATGAGTCAAGCTTATTTGCAAAGAATGAGAAGGGAGAGAGGTAAGGTAAAAAGAAATGAAAAAAAAATTCTTAGTTGGTATGGGGGATATAAGAAAGATGTAAGTATGTAGAAATAAAAGGCTTATGAGCTGAACTGAAAACTAAACACAGTTGGAAGCCATAAATTAATTGAGGGCTTTCATCACCAGACTTATCCTTAAAATGATCAACTTTTAAGATTCAATCTGGAGAGGGAAGGAAGACATGAATAAGAGAAAGGAGTGAAAGGTATAACAAAAGTGAATCAAGGGACAAGAAGTCTCTGTGAGTTTTAGAAAAGACATGCAGCAAGATAGAGATTGGAAAGAGCACAAATGGGACAAAAGACAATGGGTAAACCATCATTTCCCAAAACAGTCTTAGATTGAAGCATTTTGTCTATTTCCATTGGTACATGATTGCCTTTTTAAAAATGGAAAAGAAAATGTACTTTTAAAATATTGAAACATTTTAAATTCATTTTGTCAGTTGCTGTTCAACCTGTGGATAAAAGTATGGTAGTTAATGTTGACCTGTTATTTTATATTTAAACAGGGCTGACTGTGATAAATATGTTTTTCGTATGCAAAAAACCCATAAAAGTAAAGGTGGCACTGTCTGGGGCAATATCAAGAAAAAAACAGTAAGTATTTTTATTCACCATTCATTTATTCAACATATACCTATTGAACAACTATAATATATGGCAAATTATTGTAGTTATGTTATATAACAGTCCCTGCCTTCAAGTTGCTTACAGCCTAATACAAGTAAATTATGAGGCTATGAGTGAGGTAAGTACCTAAGTGCTGTAGGATTATGGATGGCAGCTCATAGACTGAAGCATTTGAGCAAGGTGAGAATTTTCATTTGAGGAGTCTGGCAGGGTGGAAAGAACACATATAGGTTAGAGACATTTCACACAAAACAAAAGCATATCTATTCAATGATTGGGGAATAATCCACACTAATTGAGTTGTGATTGTCATAGAATAAGAAATTTCATTAAATCCTCTGCAGGTTCAAAATGGTTTCAAATTTTTTCAGATTCAGCTACTTGATTTTATGTGTGTGTGTATGTCAATAACAGAAAAAATTTTAACTCAAAATCTAATTACAGAAAAAATTTTAACTCAAAATTGCCTTACAGTGATCTGTATCCCTTTGAGAAAAGATTAGGAGAATCCTCTTGAATTAATTTTTAAATTTTTAATTTCTGATTTTAATCTGAATAATTTATATCCAGATAAAACTGTAAGTATTCTGGAAAAGCTAATTCACCTCAAATTTCCTCAAAGTAAATAGCCATTCTTAGAGAATGGTAATTTCTGGATGGAGGTAAAATGGGAGACTACCTTATTCCCTGAGGGTATATTCCTTCTGACCAGGTTATGGCCATCTTTCTTCCTCACACTGAAATATTTATATTGCACACCTGCTAGAGTATAGTTCCTCTCAGA
Organism: Grampus griseus; assembly: GCF_964374135.1. NCBI lineage: Eukaryota > Metazoa > Chordata > Mammalia > Artiodactyla > Delphinidae > Grampus > Grampus griseus. Next base: position 54,531,698 of record NC_139018.1, read on the forward strand.
GAGTCTCTAAACTTAACATTAGGATTACCTAATCAGACCTAATCTTTGTAGGCTTTATTTGTCCACAGGAAATGGTAGATACCTCTGGGAACCTTGGTTTAAAATCAGTCTGGAGACTAAATTCTTGAAAAGAAACCTCTACTCCATAATTGAAGGTGTGGGCAGACGCCCTCTCAGTGTTTCTCAGATTTTCTTTTTCCAGTCCATTCCTTACAAGAATGAAATTTTGGTTTCATTTGTAGCCAGTGAGTGTGTGAGGATAGAAAGAACAAAGGATTTAGTATTAAAACTTCTGATTTCAAGGTCTGACTCCATACCAGCTTTATGACAAGGCAAGCTACTTGAGCTTTCTAATCTCATTTTATTCATATGTGGTATGAAGTGGGGATCATGATGATATTGTATCATTTAGGATCTCTGTTGCCTTATTGATTTTCTGTCTCAAAGATATGTCTATTGATGTGAGTGAGGTGTTAAACTCTCTATTATTGTATTCCCATCAGTTTCTCTCTTTATATCTGTTAGTATTTGTTTTATGTCTCTGGGTGCTTCTATATTGGGTGCATATATATTGACAAGTGTAATATCCTCTTCTTGTATTGATCATTTTATCATTTTATAGTGTCCTTCTTTATCTTTCTTTGTTTTAAAGTCTGTTTTGTCTGATAATGAGTATTGTGGCCTCTGCTTTCTTCTCATTCCCGTTTCCATGAAATATCTTTTTCCATCCCCTCACTTTCAATCTGTGTGTGTTCTTTGCCCTAAAGTGGGTCTCTTTGTAGGCAGCATATTGTAAGTTCTTGTTTTTTTATCCGATCTGCCACTCTGTGTCTTTTTATTGGAACATTTAGTGCATTGACATTTAAGGTAATTATTGATAGATATGAATTTACTGCTGTTTAAACCTTGTTTTTCCATTGATTTTATATTTCTTCTTTGTCCCTTTTTCATTTTCCTTTTGCAGTTTGATGGTTTTCTTTATCCTTGTGTTCTTTTTGGGTTTTGTGCATCTATTGTATGTTTTTGATTTGTGGTTACTCTGTTTTTCAAGTATGTTAACCCCTTCCTATATCTACTTGCTTTAGACTGGTAGTCATATAGGCTCAAACACATTCTAGAAAAAAAAATGTACATTTTCTTACTCTCCTCCCCCACATTTTTATTATTTTGATGTCTTCTTTTACATCTTCATGTTAATCCTTTTGCTGTTCATTGTGGTTATCATCACTTTCACAGAAATTTTTTGATTTTTTTTTTTTTTTTTTAGTCTGTGTCCTGGCTTATTTAATTGATTTACTTTCCAATTGTGATTTTCTCTTTCCTATAGATTCTTGCTTTTCTATTTAGAGAAGACCTTTTAGGATAGGTCTTCCTTTAGGATAGGTGTACTCTTAGTTTTTGCTTGTCTGAGCAATTCTTTATCTCTCCTTCTATTCTAAATGATAATCTTGCTGGGTAGAGTATCCTAGGTTGCAGGGTTTTCCCTTTCAGGACTTTATATCCTGCCATTCCCTTCTGGCCTGCAATGTTTATGTAGAGAAATCAGCTGATTGCCTTATGAGGGTTTCCTTATAATTAAATCTTTGTTTTTCTCTTGCTGCCTTTAGAATCCTCTAACTTTTGCCATTTTAATTATGTCTTGGTGTAGGTCTGTTTGGGTTCATCTTGTTTGGGACCCTCTGTGCTTCCTGTACCTGGATATCTGTTTCCTTCTTTAGGTTTGGGAAGTTTTCAACCATAATTTCTTCAGATACATTTCAATATCCTTTTTTCTTTCTTCTCCTTCTGGGATCCCTGTTATGTGTAGATTGGCATGCTTTATATTATCCTATAGGTCTCTTCTGTTGGTTTCATTTTTCTTTTCATTTGGCTCTCTGCTGTTCTAATTGGGTGATTTCTCTTATTCTTTCAGATCACTTCTTTGTTCCTCTGCATTATTCATTCTGTTATTCATTGCCTTTAGCTCAGCTTTCATCTCGGCAAATAAGTTTTCCAATTCTTCTTAGTTCCTCTTTATAGTTTCTAGTTTCTTTTTATAGTAATCTTCATTTCTATCAATAGCCCTTCTTAATTCCTTCAGTATTTTCATTATTTCCTTTCTGAAGTCAGTGTCTATTAGACTGAAGAGGTCTGTTTTGTTCTTTCAGGAGAATTCTCTTGATCTTTTAATTGGGAGTGGTTCCACTACTTCTTCATTTTACTTTTATTTCTCTGACTCTGTGAGCTTAGGAGAAATAATTATTTACTATGGCCTTGAAGGGCTGTTTTTATGTGGGAGCATCCCTTTGTAGCCTGCATAAGTCTAATATTTTTGGTGCATGGGCTGTTTCTAGTAGGGATGCCTGCTGCATTTTCCTTCAGTGTGTGCTGGCCGGGGTCCTTTTCATAGGGGGTATGACTCGTGTGGTGACTAGAGCCTGCACTGGATATTGAGCAGGGTCTCTTCTTTGCTCTCTGGTTGTCACAGCCCTGTTGGGGGCAGCATCTGCTCCCCAGTTGTTGGAATAGAAGCCCCTAGATCCGTTTCTGAGCTGCAGTGTGAGGTAGGTGAAACTGGAGCTCTCCCACTGAGAGAAGAGCCACTGAGTATTGCATTGCTCGAGCTGTCCACTGGGGGGTATGCTCTGTGTGTCACCTGTGCAAGCCCACAAAGTACACTGTCACTGGCACTGCCCTCGGCCCCGCCTCCACCGTGGGAATGCAGGTAGTCGGCTGTGGTGTCCCTCAGACACTGTGTTCACAAAGCCGCCAGCGCAGATCCACTAAAGTTAGGTACCGGGACCACAGCAGTCACATATCTGGACCCACCATGGGAGCTATGGAAGCAGCCCAGACCCCAGCCCTGCCTCTGCGTGCAGTCACACACAAAGCCTACAGCTGCGAGGCTAGTCCCATCCCAGCCACAGGAGCACCCATTGTCCTGCTCCCAGAGCCCAAGAAAGAGGATGCTATGGCAGGCCCCGCCCCTCTCTTCCTTCATGCACCCCACCCCTTAGCAACAGTGATTTGCTTCTGTGGTGGCCTGGGCTTCTTCCACATACACCCTCGGTTGAGGCCCTATAACTACTCTCCAGCCCCTTCAGGCTGTCTCCGTTTAGCCAACCCCCGTACTCTCCCCAGGTGTGTCCTCTGAAGCCCAACCCGTTCATCCCATTGCTCCCTCCCCCCCCACCCCCCTCCACACACACACACACACACACACACACACACACACACACACACACACACACACACACACACACACACACACACACACACACACACACACACACACACACACACACACACACACACACACACACACACACACACACACACACACACACACACACACGGCGACCATCTCAGGCTGGGGATTGCAGTGAGGTAGCACAGATCCTCTGTGCTAGTCTCTGTTCTGCCTGCCACCAGCTGGCTTCTGTGCTCTCTTCCAAGCCTATGAAGCTCCCTTTCTGTCCCAGCTGATCTTCCCACCAGTTAAGGGGTTTCCCAGGGTGCGGGAACGTTTCCCCTTTTCCAGCTCCCTCCCAGTGCCGCAGGTCTCATCCCAATTCCTTTATTTTTTCTTTCATCCTACTGGGTTATATGGAGATATTTCTTGCACTTCTGGGTGTCTGATACCTTTTGTCAGTGTTCAGTAAGCTATCCTGAGAAAATGCTCCCCATGTAGATGTATTTTTGATGTATTTTTGGGAAGAGGTGAGTTTCATGTCCTTCTATTCTCCCATCTTGGTTCCTCCTCTTGATCATGATGATACTGGTTTATCTCATTGAATGATTTTTGAGGGCTAAATGTTGTAATAGTGTTTTGACTCATTTCACAGGAAAAAATACATTTCCATGGCAATCTATGAACACGAGTTTGTATATCTAAAGTTTCTTTCAATAATACTTATCCTTAGTACAGTGGGTATACTCTGTCATATTTTCTTTTCTGTTCTATTCATTTTCATTTTTTAAAGATAGTCATGGCCAGTAGTTTAAAAAGCACTGATGTATATATAAGCATGCATTATATACTTAAAACTTGCCATATAAATTATTATTTTAGCCAAGAATTTGAAGTACAGAGAATTCAAATTTTGCTAGTGTAATGGAATAAGTACTCAGTAGATTTTGGCAACTTTCAGAGGCTATCCTTTAACCACTGTAGCATTAGTTTGTAATGTTTTATTGGGGTAAAGCATGCTGAATTTTGTCTACATATGAAGCAGGCTTCAGAGGAGGCATCACTTAGCTAATATGAACTCTCTTGTAGATTGAAAGTGATTTTTCAACTCCACCATCAAGAAGAAAAACCCCATTTAACAAAGGTAATATACTTACATCTTTCTTTTGTAGCTCTGTTCTATTATAGGGTAGTCTCTTTATTAACATAGTATTAAAATTAATTGCTCACAAGTGGGCAGATCTACCAATTGGTTTCCTGTTATTTTCAATTTCATTGAAATTGTTTTTAGAAATATATTAATCTTTTTATTAAACTTCTCTTTACAGAATTAGCAGAAAACTCTGGTATTGGAAAACTTTTCACTAATGCTATGGAGTCTTTAGAGGAAGAAGAGAAAGATTCTTATTTTTCGAACTCTGATTCTGCATAGTAAAAATGAGAATACTTCCAGGATGTTTATCAAGAAGCAGACAGTGTATCTGTATCTTCATTTGAAGGATGTATTTTTTTTTTTTATAATGTAGCTTCATATGAAATTGCAGACTCTTTTTCATAGGTTTCATGTGTTATATATAGATGTCTCTCATAAGCATCTTAGTCTGTTTACTTTAAGAAAATCATGTTCCATACAGATTTTTTTCAGAAGCATTCAAGAAAATGTTGCTATCCTTAAGGGGAGAGGTGGGGGAGAATTAAAAAATAGATTGTATTGGTAGCTACTGAGTTCATGAAAACTTTAGGTTACCAGTTGTCACCACTTGGTATAAAAGCCAGAGTTGATCTAATGTTTCAGTTATCAGTACATGTTGTTTAAACCATTTGACAAGCTTTCTCCTGATTGTTTTTCTTAAAACTTGTGATTGGCATATTCATGAAACCTACGTAAATTTAATTTATTGCTTTTTCAGTATTTTTATTAGGTAGAATAAGAGAACAGATTTTGTTGTATTCTTAAGCAGACATGGCGTAAATTTGGTCTCAGTATTTAAAAGACTGGATTAGACAAACATTCAGGTTATACCTCTTTTACTGTAAGGAGTCAAGTTACTATGTCATGTCATAGTAAACACTGTTTTCCTTTCAGACAGCTTCTTTAGAAATAAACTTCTTTTAGCATATTATGCCATTATGCTTTAAAATTTGACATAGGGCTTCCCTGGTGGCGCGGTGGTTGAGAATCTGCCTGCTAATGCAGGGGACACGGGTTTGAGCCTTGGTCTGGGAGGATCCCACATGCCGCGGAACGACTGGGCGCGTGAGCCACGGGTACTGAGCCTGCGTGTCTGGAGCCTGTGCTCCGCAGCAGGGGAGGCCGCGATAGTGAGAGGCCCACGCACTGTGATGAAGAGTGGCCCCCACTTGCCACAAACTAGAGAAAGCCCTCACACAGAAACGAAGACCCAACACAGCAAAAATAAATTAATTAATTAATAAACTCGTACCCCCAACATCTTCTTTTAAAAAAAAATTCTGTCAAATTTTTTTCCCTCTGGTTATAGTACGTATTTACCCACTCTTTCTCTCCAGGTAAGTTGTTCAAATAAAGTAAATTTGCTTTTATAATATTCATGTTTTGGTTGGTTTTTCTAATTACTGGATCATAGAAAAAATGCATTTTGTTTGTTAATGGTTCAGTTCATTTCCTTGAAAAATACCAGAACTGTTAGAAAAAGTATACTTTCTTGTTTCTTAAGAATTTAGTCAGTAATAATCAGCAGCTAAAGAACTACAGGATTTGTAGAAACACAAGATTTAAGAAGAATAGTGCAAGCAAACAGATCACTCTCCTTTAAACTACAATGATAGTTTCTGCCACAGAGATTTTTGATAGATGAAGGATGAAACAAATGAAAGGGGGTTATTTTAGAGTAGCTCTAAAAAATTCTGTTGTAGAACTCTAAGTTGCCAATATTTGGTGTAATACCATGCTGCTTGATGTTAGTGGATACTGTTTTAAGAATTAGAAGGTATTCACAACATTGTAAATCAACTATACTCCAATAAAAATTTTTAAAAAAATTAGAAGGTAGTTAAATTCTGTAATACGAAACAAAAAGATAATTTTTGAAATAGCATATACTTGACACAAACCACAACGTACCCCCACTCCCCATATTCCATGTGTCCTATCAAAACTATTGTATCCCACCTTCCAGGTACCTGGTTATTCCCGTTTCTTTCCATTGGGTCATTAGATAAACTAGTAAGGTTTAAGGTAACCTCCAAAGGAGACTTAAAAGTGGAAAAGAAAGACTTGAAGGGCTCAAAGACAGTAAGACAGATCAATAAACGATAGGGTCGATAGTTAAGTGCAACCTGTGAAGAGTATAGAAAGAGGCCGTTGCAGCTTAAATATGGATAGAGGTCTCTACACAGCAAGCATAAATAAATGAAATCCTCTAGGTTATGTCCCTCAAACCATATCAATTTATGAAATATTTTGTCTGTTGGGTGAACACACAGAATCTGAAGACATTGGTGTCTGCATGAGATGTGCTGCAAGGAGGTCATCAGTCCAGGGCACTATGAGGTTGTTGAGGGACTGCATGCTTCTGGTGTGCAGCCAGGGCACAGAGCACCAGATGTCCCTACCCAATGCACCACTGATACCATGTAACAGGAGTGAGTAGCAGCAAAAAAATCAGCACACTGGAACCAGAAAAAGAAGTCCCTTTCCTCCTCCTACTTGACAAAGCTTAAATCATGCTCACTAGGGAGAAATGCTCAAAAAGTCCAGTCCATTATAATGGAGTGAGATACTGAAGGATGAATTTGAACCTGAGAGAGAACAAATTGAGAACTGCACATGAGCCAATAATTTATAGAACTTCTTTTCTTTCTGGCTTTGACAAAATTATTAAACAGCAGAAATAAGAGATTAACTGCTTTAGTAGAATTCAGAATTTATACTATCCCAAAGGAGCTAAGTTCACGATCAGAGCAACTTTTTTAGTGAAAGAAAACTATCTAGTTCCTGGGTTCTTGTTCTAGATTTCCCAGTCTAAACTTGAGTAAGTCACTTGTTTCTGGGCCTCACGTTTATCATCTGATAAGAAAGGAACGAGAAAAGCAATTTGAATTAGATCAGCTTTGAAGTCCATGCCAAGTCTAAGTGAAACCCTCTGCTGTGAGGTTGGTTCAACTACCCAACAATTAGTAGCATAACAGACACACTGTTATGGGTCACGATGAAAGTCCACATTCCATAGCTCATCTATACTGAAATGTTCCAACTCCAAGATATCACTTCTTTGAATATGGTACTTCAACCAAAAAAAGTAGTATAGATCAGAGTTCATACTACTAGGATTAGACTGTTAACTAGGATTCAGTTAAATTTTCTACTTCCTAGTTACTGGAGCATTATCTCACAATACACCTACCACCCACATCTATTCAATATAGTTGATATATGAGAAAAATTGTTTATGACCATTAAGCTGGCAGCAGACACATCAACCTATAATGCTAACAAATGACAATGATAGCACTATAATCTTTGGGAAAATTCTAAAATATATCTTTCACTCTAGCTTTTACTTAATAGTACCTTCAATAAGCTTTTTGTTCAATAAAGTTTTATTATCTAACCAAAATGATTATTAAACATCAGATTTTTTAATCATTTATATATTCTATATAAATAAAAATATACACAGTGTAAAATAACAGATATGGAAATATTAATATATTTTAAACTGATAATCACAAACCACAGCAATGATTATTGAAGTGCATTTAGTATTGTGAGGGTTCTTTGACAACCCACCTGAGCAGTCTGATCATGCATCAGATTTAAAACTACCTTTGTTAAGATCATTTGGCAACATTTGCATGTCAAATATATAGTGAATATATCTATAGATCTCCTCAGCTTTTTGATGAGTTACTTGTGCATACATGGAGATTTCCTGAGGTGAGCTGAAAAATAAACAAAAACATTATACTAAAACTTCTGACTTATAAAATTCAATATTCTTGCTTAAAGAATACCAAACATAAAATCCTTTAAGAAAATCATTTTTTCCCAAGTTTTCTACATTCAGTTGATTATGTCTTAGCATTAGTTTAAATAAAACAAAAGCCTATTCCCTATATTTAAAATCATTTATAATAATAATTTCAACATCTTATTTGAGCCTTTAGTTTAACCTATTTTCTAAAGCCTTCGTTTGATTTTCAAGCAATAAAATCATTAGAGGCTACTAAAATTTTCAACTTGAACATTTTTCTAGTTACAGAACTAACCAGCCCAGAAATGTGAGACTGCAAGATCAAATTAAGTGCTGTCTGTCTCCCCACAGGGCTCTAAGCTACTCAAAGACAATGCCTACGTTTTTTTTTTTTTCCCTTCCATTAATGTCCTCAGCTTAATGCAGTGACTGATACATGTTGACAAGCAAAGTCTTTACTGAATGAAAGAATCTAACAGGCACTATACCTCTTTATTTTTAAAAATATTAAAATTCCTATGGGGGCTTCCCTGGTGGTGCAATGGTTGAGAGTCCACCTGCCGATGCAGGGGACACGGGTTCGTGCCCCAGTCCGGGAAGATCCCACATGCCGCGGAGCAACTAAGCCCGTGTGCCACGACTACTAAGCCTGAGCGTCTGGAGCCTGTGCTCCGCAACGGGAGAGGCCACAACAGTGAGAGGCCCGCGTACCGCAAAAAAAAAAAAAAAAATTCCTATGAAATGCCTTCAAGGATGATTTTAAAGTAACCATTTAAAAATATTAAATCAGGGACTTCCCTGGTGGTGCAGTGAATAGGACTCCGTGCTCCCAATGCAGGGGGCCCAGGTTCGATCCCTGGTCAGGGAACTAGATCCCACATGCATGCCACAACTAAGAGTTCACATGCCACAACTAAGGAGCCCGTGTGCTGCAACTAAGGAGCCCGTGTGCTGCAACTAAGGAGTCCACCTGCCATAACTAAGACCCTGCGCAACCAAATAAATAAATATTAAAACACATACCTATTTGTCATCTTTTTCACAGATGAAAACTGGTGACACATATTCAGTGCAGCTATATAACTTATATTGGGAATACTGAGATAAAATTGAAGTGCCTCACATTTATTACTGTTCACCACTGTTGAAACATGAATACCAACATTCTTTCTTTGTTCCACTAAAGACAATTCCTTTAGCAAATCTGCAGTTTCTTCTTGGCAGGAACTGAAAAGAATTCGGATTCCAGCACCAGTTAAGGTAGTCAGCAGGCTGTCATAGCTCTTTGTTCTCCTAAACATCCTGGATGTGTCTCCTAAATATTTTACATTTAGGAAAATGCAAACCATAGTAAGTTACATTAAGTAGGACCATTAATACTGTATATTATTAAAATCCCAAGATCTACATCATTAAGCAAACTAGTGCCACATTATGCTAATGAGAAACCCTACCGCTGAAAATTTCAAGTGATCCTCAAATAGAAAATAAGGAGAACGGTCTTTATGAGTGTCTTAAATTGGAATCTACAGAAGAAGGTGAGTAGGCAGGGGAGAGTTTATATTCCTAGATAATTCATTCCTAAAGGCCAAGACCATATTACTTATCTCTAAAATTCATAATGGTAGCATTGCCGAAGGGTTCATTAAGTATTACTTCTAACTGATATAAAATTATCATGTATTTATTCCAAGAGTACCTCAATACCCTGCATACCCATTATAACTTTAACTCCTGCCTATTAATTTACTTCCCTACTTTTCCCATTCATTTTCTTTCCATGTTCCACCTACATCCTTTTTTTGGCATTCTTCCTTAAGCCAAAAAAAAGATGTTTTTCCGTAACTTTTGCCATATTACTTTCCTTTTTATTCCAAATCTATTTCCTTTATAAAGGATATGTTAGTAAGAGTAACTTATAGAATTTTAACGCTAGAAAGACCCAAAAGATCACTTAATCTAAAGCCCTCACTTGTCAAATTAAAAAAGAAAATTTGGGTTACTGAAAGACAGAATGACTTATCCAAGGTCACATGGTTCAGTAGTGACAGTGGCGATGAAAAGTACGTTGCTCAAATTGAACCAGTGTTTTATGTAAACTACATTATTTTCTTTTACATAATGACTGTATAATCCTTGAATTCTTCCATAGCGGCTTTCAGCTGCATGATTTCACTTAATCCTCATAACACCCCGGGATGAGTAGGAAAAGTATATTATTAACTCCTCAGAGGGAGTGCTTTGTCAATGCAGTATCACATAGCTATAGAGACACCAGAACTCAGTGCACCTTCTGATCCCATATCCTATGATCTTTTCACTATTCTCAGGGGCTCCCCATTACAATTAAACATTACCCATAAAAATGCCCTAACTGAAGCTCCAAGCCTGCATTTTTTAATATATCCTAAGCATCCATTTTAGTGACCCATTGAGAACTCAACATATTCAAAGTTAAACCTCTCTTTGTCCCTCAAATCTGCTGTTTCTCTGATATTCATAATTTCAATGAACAGCACCACTACCTAACTGCCCAGTAATCAAGAGACTGTTCAGCTCAATAGTAATTCTTGATTGCTCCCACTTACTCCTGCTACCTCCTGATTTCACTTCCCTCCTGATTCCTCCTTTCCCCCACTGCTGCCTTATTTAGGGCCCCTCACCCTTTCTGCGGCTCCCAGAAAAAGACTTATGATTGGTTCACTTGCCTTCAATTTCTCACCCTTCGATTCTCACAAGCTGCATTTAAACACAATGACTAATGAAAAACATTATGGCATTATGTAAATATGAAATGACATTCATGAGTCAGGTATTTAAATTTTAAGAGCTTCCCACATCCTGACAGTAGGATAATGAACCAAATAATAGGTTCCTTTACAGCCTTATAAACAAAACCATTTAAAAATACAAACCTGTTTTTTCTCTGTCCTTTTCCACAATCACACATATTCTTTCAAACATGCTCTGTAGGTACTGGATCTGTTCAATGAGCTTGTTCTTATTGGTACTATTTAACATCTCAGATTGAGACCTCCTTTCCACCACCATGCGGTTACTCACAATATAATCACAACCATTAAGAGGACAAACCTCTACCTGTAAGCCATGAACTGCTCTTAGGGAAGAAATTACTTCTGAACCAGAAGTGATTTCACGACTGTCTACAAGAATACAAGTTCTTTGGCCTTCCTGTGGAAGTCTAAGAGAAGCATGTGTGCCAGCCAAGCGTGGTCGTGAGTTGGAACAGTATGCCACTGAAGTGCCAGAATCCTCCAGAGCACTAGTATCCTGAAAAGCAGAAAACATCAATCACGATCAGTTATATATATGTTAGCGCCATAAACTTCTAACTCCTAGGATGATTTTTCTTATTGATACTTTTTTTTCTTCCTTCAACATCAGCAAAGTGACTATGTAGATGAAGGACCAAGCTACCACTTAACACCTTGTAGGATGGCTAGAATTTTTAAAAAAGGAAAATGTGTTGATGAGAATGTGAAAAAACTGGAATGTACATTGCTGGTGGGAATGAAAAATGGTGAGGCCACTGTGGGGAGAGTTCTCAAAATTAAAGAATTACCATATGGCCCAGGAATTCCACTCCTAGGTAACATACCCATAATAATTGAAACCAGAGACTCAGATACTTGTATGCCAATGTTGATTAACTTTGGAAAATCCTCAGCCATTGCTTGTTCAACTATATCTTCTACTTGCTCTCTTTTCTCCTTAATTCCAATTACATGTATCTTAGGCTACTGCTTACATTCCCACAGCTCCTGGATGCTCCATTCTGTTTTTTCACTCTTTCTTTATATTTCTGATTGGGTAATTTTATTGACCTAGCTTTAAGTTTGTTGGTTCTTTCCATGGCTGCATTGAGTCTACTGATGGGCCTATTGCAGACATTCTTCATCTCTTTTACCATGTTTTCCATTTCTAGCATTTCCACTTTATTGTTCTTTATATATTCCATTTCTTGGATGATATTCCCTTTCTATTCATGCATGTTTGTTTGACTTTTCCACTAGTGCCTTTAACATGTTAATCATGGTTATTCTAAATTCCCTGTCTGATAGTTCCAATGTCTGGGTCATATCTGAGTCTGGTTCTTGAGAATGTGTTTTTTTCTTCCTTCTATGTATTTTGTAACTTTTGGTTGAAAGCCAAACATCTTGTGTAGGAGAGTAGTGATTGAGGTAAATATGAGCTCTACCAAAGTACAGAAATAGCTTTGGACCCATGACAAAACATCACAAAGTCCTTTCAAACTGAGCTGAGGTCTGGGCTCGTTTGCCAGGTGATTTTTCTAAATATTCTAACTTTTCTTTGTAAATCTGTGCCTCAGAGTTTTTCTCCCCATACTCTTGTCTCTCTCTCAGCAGTAGATTGCTTTTATTTCTCACCTACTGCTTACTAGCCTGGTTGGAGGGAGTGCTAGGAGTGTGGGGACAGGCGGGGGGAGGGGGGTTTCTATTGTCCTGGTTCAGCCTGTCTTGGGCAGGAATTGTGTCCCTGGATCTCAGAGGTGGGAACTTCTCAATGATCCTCCCCCTCTCCCTGCCCCCAGTGGTTAGAGATCTCTAATGCTCTGGGCCCAAGATGTTTTCCTGCCCCTTTCTCAGATGTAGAGCATTTCTCTCTTATTCCTTTCCTCCATCTGCAAAGGGTCTTCACCTAAGCCCTGGAGGCTGTAGGGTTTGCTGTTCTTCCCCCAGTAGTTTAATGCTTTTTGTTCCATAGGGGAAATAGGGGAGAAGAAACTAGATGGGGTTTGGTGCCTTTTCCACAGTAGCTTCTGGTCACTTCCCCAAGGCCTGCACTGGGAAGGAGGTTTTCTCTGATTCTCAATCTTTCTTGTGACCAATCAGAGAAGATTGAGAATCTTCTCTGATTCTCAATCTTTCTTGTGACCAATCTTTCTTGATGACTCTGTGGTAAAGAGCCCACGAGTGGTTGTGAATTACCCTTCTCTCTGCAACTCCCAGGGGTTCTAAACGCTCATGCTATCCCGTTGCCTTTTGCAATTCATTAATGTTTTAGCTGAATTCTTGCCAGATTATACAGTGCCCAGTGACTGTCCCAAATCAGCAAGTCTCTCCTTGGAGGCACTTGTCTCCTTAGATATCAGGCTAATTGGCTGTCCTGCAACCTCAGATCCAAATAAACTTATGATTTTGTAGATTATCTGGTTTTTTGGCTGCTGTTACAAGGATGGGAGCAATGCTCTTTCCAGCTTTCTGTATTCTAAGCTAAAGAGGAAGTCCTAATCACTCAGAATAATCTTTAAAATATATTTAATATTCAATTTTTTAAGAAAAGGAATAAATGTCATGAAGGAAGAAATGAACACTAAAGAACCAAAAGAAAATATTGGAAATATTTCGTTATCTTGGAGTACAAAATGGCTTTTTAAACATGACACTGATGTCAGAAACTATAAAGAAAAAAATTGGAACTGTATAAAAAAGTTAAATTTTCCTGTGGCAAAACCCACTATTAAACAAAACAAAGGCAAATGACAAACAAGGAATACTGTCTGCAATACACATGACAAAATAAGTATTAACATTTTTAGTATCTAACAGTTTTTGACAGGATATTTAGTCTATTTTCTGTCTTCTCAAATTTATCTCAAATTCCTTCCCATCCTAATCTGAAGAAGAATCATACTATATGTATAGTATTAGATAGTAGAGGAAAAGTTAAAACACATTTCTGTTAAAACTCTATCCTTTTTCACAGTCCTCAAAATATTACTAGCCTATATCTATTTTTTTTAGTTACAGCATGGCAAAGTAGAAATGTAGAGAGTGCTTACTGGTTTTGAAAGTACTGTGCAAGTATTACCTACCCTGACCCTTGGGATTACTATCTTTCTAATACAGCTGAGAATACCGAGGCTCAGGGAAATTAAGTACTTGGCTCTTCTCCAATCTATTTATAAGACTTAATCTAGTCAATTTTATCTAATTATGCCTTCCAGAAATAACTTTGTGCAAAAAAGGCCTGGAGATAATTTACAACTAGAAATGCCAATTTGAGGGCCATTGTGCGGACACTGGAGCATGTTGCTAAGGTGGAATGGGCTGAAACACCTGAAATAAAAGAGAAATCTAAGTCTAGGTCTAGGGATTCCTATTACTATGACTTTAACCCCTATTTTAGCAAAACTACTGCAACTATGAACTCTTAAAAACTGAAAATGATTTTAGGGATTACTTCATCAATAGTAACCATTCTGGAAGGAAAGAAATTCAAAGGAAGGAAATCAGCTGGTACCCCTAAACTCCTCACCCCAGTAAGTAGATGAGAGTTACATACCAGAAGCCTTCAGAGGGGGAAAGAAAAAATCTGGAGAAACCAGTTCTGAGCTTTAATTTCTGTTAATTTTACCTTGTAGGAAGCCCATTTCCTATATCCTTTTTATAAAATTAGCAGGTTTCCTTACAGAAAACTATTAACACATTTTAAAAATAAGCATCCTACAAATCAGCTATAAAATTTAGTGTGCTGGTTTCTTGTCTGAAGAATTTTATCACTTGCTAATTTTTCTTTGACCTAGTTATTTAACACAAAAGAAAGAAAAACAAACCAAAGAAAACGTTTTGGTAATCATACGAAGGCTTTTTTTCTCTAATCTGATTCATACCTTCAACTGAATTGGAAATTTTCTACAGTCTTTCTGTGAATCAACAGTAGTGAATGATGATGAGGTAGGTTCAATTTTAGTACGGCTCTGAGGTTTGAAGTCTGAGACATCGGAAACTGTAACCTTTAAATTAAGCGGTGTCTGTTGTCTCTGGTTTGGCGACTGATTAACAACTGGATTAGAGTGGTCCCTGGACTGCAATGAAGACCCAGAAGGCACTAAATTCAAACAGTGGTTTTGTTGTTCACTCTTGGTAACTGCACTTGGATTAATCACAGTGCTGGATTCCTGTTTATCATTTACATCGTTTTCCTCCTCACTTGAATCATCTGGTAAAATAATTCTGCATAATTTTTTTTTTGAAGATGGACAGTTTTGTCTCATCTTCATTTGTTTTAGCTTTACTGCACGTCGGGTTTTATATTTTTTACTCCTACTTGCAAAGCAATCTTCAGTTATTAGGTTAAAATCAACACAGACTTCTTCACTTGATTGGCTTTTGCAAGACTCCTCTTCATCAACACAAAAACTGTCTTCTAAATAGGTTTCATCTTGCTCAGGAATCTACAATACAAATACAAAATAAGAATATTATAAATTTCATAAAATCAGCATGTTTTAACATATTCTTTTAAGTTCATGGTATCTTTCTGAATATTTATTTCACTTACTTTATTAAGTCAGTCACTTGCTCACTAACATATATTGAGCATATTCTTTTTTTCTTCCAGTTTTATTGAGATATAATTGACATACAACACTGTATAAGTCTAAGGTGTACAGCATAATGATTTGACTTATTACATCATGAAATAAGTTTAGTGAACATCCATCATCTCATACAGATACAAAATTAAAGAAATAGAAAAAAAAAGTTTTTCTTTGTGGTGAGAGCTCTTAGGATTTACTCTCTTGACAATTTTCATATTTAACCTACAGCAGTGTTAATTATGTTTATCATGTTGTACATCACATCCCGAGTACTTATTTATCTTATAACTGGAAGTTTGTACATTTTGACTACCATCATCCAATTCTCCTTCCCCCTACACCACTCCCCTACCTCTGGTAACCATAAATTTGGTCTCTTTTTGTATGAGTTAGTTTGTTTGTTTTTGAAGTATAATTAACCTACAATACAATGTTAGTTCCTGTTACATAACATACATTTCAAAATGATCACCAGGATAAGTCTAGTTACAATGTGTACAAAGATATTACATAATTATTGACTATATTCCCCACACTGTACATTTTATACCTATGACATTTATTTTGCAACTGGAAGTTTGTACCTCTTAATCTCCCTCACCTATTTCTCTCCTCCCCCAACTCCCCACTGGCAACCACCTGTTTGTTCTCTGTGTCTATGATTGTTTCTTTTTTATGTTGGTTCATTTGTTTTTCAGATTCCACATATAAGTGAAATCATACAGTATTTGTCTTTCTCTGTCTGACTTCTTTCACTTAGTGTAATGCCCTCTAGGTCCATCCATGTTGTCACAAATGGCAAAATTTCATTCTTTTCTATGGCTGAGTAATATTCCATTTTATATATATACCACATCTTCTTTCTGATTATATTCTTTATAGAAGAAAATGAGGAGTTTGGGAATAAAAAAAGAATGATTTACCCTCTAGAAATTTACAGTCTAGTGCAAGTAGCCAGAAAAATAAACAGTAATTTATAAACAATGTGATAAATGCTATATAATAAACACAATGAAAGTACAGAGGTAAGAGTGACCATATTTCCAAGGTGAATATGGCAATTTATAAACAAATAAGGCTAATATGAAATTGTTATCCATAAATGAAAAATAATCTATGGTTTTTAGGATACACCATTTTTATGAAAAACTTAATTTTCAAGAGAAATATGACAACATAGAAGAATTAAAATTTTAACTAGTGGATGATAAAGTTCTATTCACTTCCTTTAAGTATTCTCCTAATTGGAAAACAACTTAAGAGTATATTCTAGGGCTTCCCTGGTGGCGCGGTGGTTGAGAATCCGCCTGCCAATGCAGGGGACATGGGTTCGAGCCCTGGTCCAGGAAGATCCCACATGCCGCAGAGCAACTAAGCCCATGTGCCACAACTACTGAGCCCACGAGCCACAACTCCTGAAGCCCATGCGCCTAGAGCCCGTGCTCCACAACAAGAGAAGCCACCACAATGAGAAGCCAGCGCACCGCAACAAAGAGTAGCCCCCACTCACCGCAACTAGAGAAAGCCCACATGCAGCAATGAAGACCCAATGCAGCCAAAAAATAAATTTAAAAAAAATTTTAAAAAGTATATTCTAATTAGCTCAAGTTAACAAAAGGATAATTTGATCAAATTAGGACTAAAAGGGATTTTGAGAATTCATTTAGCCCACCTTCCTTACTCAGGGTAGAAATTATTGCAAATAGTTCTGATGGTCCAATTTTAGAAACAAAATGAAAGCTTCATTAACAGGGATATATTTCAACACCACCACCAGGAAATTCTCCACTATATTTCTATAGTTCATACCTGTGAGAAAATGTTTATGTTGTTATGTTTCTTATGGACCATTTTGTACCGATTGTTCATCAGAGGACTTCGCACAGATTTCATGTAAATAGCTCTCATTTCAGAATCTGTGTAGAGATAAAAAAAAATTTCAAATAGCAAAATTATTTAAATGAAAACTAACAAAGTATTTAACTTTGACCTATCCCAAATTCACATGATTCAAAACTTGTGGAACTATTTTACACAAAAGATATTTAATATATATTGAAACATGTCTAAAAATAATTATTCAAAAATGCAAAGTTAGGAGTTTTGCCTTTGACAGACCATCTAGTTGGGTGATCATGGACAATTTATTTAAGCTCTCTGCCTTAGCTATCTCTCTTCTCTGATAACGAAGATTAGGAGAGTGCCTTTTCATGAGAAATAAATGTACACAAAGACCTTAGAACTGTATCTGATTTATAGAAAGCATTCTATAAAACTAAAACATAAAAAATCCAGGCAAAAAAACCCTATACTTAAAAACATCAAAAGGCACAACCAATAGTAAGTATGTTTCATAATTTTCAGTCAAGCAAAAACTAGGAAACACAGGTTTTTATTTATGCCTATCTTTTTTTTTTAAGGTTATAATCAGAAATCAACTTTAATTTTTGTCTCTCATTTCCCCTTACATATTTTTGGAGTGATTAAATTAATTAACAGGTTATTTTGAGGGATAACATTGCTAATTTAATGACTATCATGCTTGGGACAAGATGTATAAGCTTTTCTTTGAATAATATTTCCCTTATCTCCATTCCATAGCTAGCTTCAACTATTAGATATTCTCCTGACTTAACTACCCACTTCTTACTCATGATAAATCCCTACAAAATTTAGTGAGATCTTTATTTCCAGTTTACTGTTTAAAAGGACTCAATCAAGGAGCTTTCAGAGATATTTTTTCGTTTGTTTTATAGATTTTTTTTTGGTATAATGCATATACAATAAAATTCATCCTCTTTAGGGTATAGTTCTGAGTCTTGACAAATGCATAGTTATGGCAACCACTATTCTATTTGCTGTTGCTATAGTTTTACCTTTTCCAGAATGTCATATAAGTCAAAGTATATAGTATGTAACCTTTTGAATATGGCTTTTTCCACAAAGCATAATTCATGTGAGATTCATAGGCCTATCATTTTTTAAAGTTATATAGCAAAGAGTACCTAAGAAATGAGGCTTAAAAAAAAAAAAGGTAATGTGGATTTTGAGATTTTCTTAAAAAAAAAAAACTTTGAAATCCTACGTTTCAAACATACTGTTTCTAAATGGAGTTTCAGATCTCCCTACTCTCCATCCCAACTGCTCCACCTTCAACCTTCCCAATTGCAGCAACTAAAGTCCTTCCTGCTGCTCAAGCCCACTGACTCCCTCTTTTTCTCTCTAATCCATCAGAAAATCCCATCAGCTGTACATAGCCAGAATCCAATCTTTCTCACCCTCACACTGCCCCCACCTTGGTAGAAGCCACTAACATTCCTTGATTAGATTACTGTGATGGCCTCCTAAATGGTCTCTTTTTCCACCTTTGCTCCCAAATAGACTGTTCTCAACACAGAAGCTAGAGCTATACTACTTAATATGAGCTGGCTGCTCATTCATGACTCTCTGATCTCACTTGCAACTACTTCCCTTCTCACTCATTCAATTCCAGTCACAATGCTATTCCCTTGAACAAGCCAGGCACACTCCTGCTTCAGGGCCTTCACATTGGTTGTCATCTTTGTATCAACATTCTCCCACCAGATTATACAATACTACAGACCTGCAAAAGAAACCTTATTCTGCAAATCATATCAGTATCGGCGACATGGTACCGATAACTTTGTATTTAAAGCCTTTTTTCTTTAAAGTCACGGACCTTGGGAAACTTTGCTCTTTCAAATCATATCAGGCACTGCAGGAGCAGAATAATGGCAAGATTTGTGAAGGATAAGAATACAGAAGAGCCCACCACAATCTTTCCCATTTCTATTAAAGCCAATCTGAATCATCTGCTCTTAATATATTGTATAGAAGACCTGCTCAAGCATTGTTTGGGGAGACTGTTTTCTAAAAGTAGATCTCCCTTACCTTAGCAAATTTAATAAATTTAGCTTTGTGTCTCAGCTGGTTTTAAATTTAGCTTTGTGTCACACTGCTGGATTCCTCATCTCCTTCTAGTCTTTGATTAAATGTCACCTTCTCAATGTGGGCTACCCCTAATTACCTTACTTAAATTTGCAGCTTATCTGTTAATACCCCTAACTTCTGCCACTCCAAATCTTCATCTTACTCAACTCTTTCTGTTTTTCTGTAAAGTTTTCATCTTACACTAAATAATTTAGTTATTATGTATATTGCTTGTCTTCTTCCATTCAAATGTAAGCTTCATAAGGGAAGGGGGTTTTGTCCATTTCGCTCACAGATGCAGCTTTCTCAAGAACCTTATATAGTACTGGGCACATAGTAGGCACTAAATACTTGTTTAAATGAACATCTGACATTGAGCCAACTAGGTCATTCTGGAGAGAAATAAGCAAATTAGCAGAAGCCTATAAACAATCAACTCTCACATAAAGCAAATATTAACAGAATTTGAATGAAAATGACCAAGTATTTTACACACGACAAATTTAATTCCCTTTAAAGTCAAAGTTCTTTGGAAACTGACTAGAATATTTAAGTATAACCACATTAAAGGCATTGAAAATCAAAAGAAAAAGAAGCATCATTATATCACTTACCATTTATAGCCTGTGACAGTTGAGTCTCATCATTTAAAAAGTCAAGTAATGAGGAATCCTGTTCATTTTCTGACTCATCATTTTCATCTGATGAAACACATTCTGCATCTTCTTGGGAAAGTTCTGCTTCATCATCTAAAAACTTCCTAGCTACAAGCTAAGATAAATGAGAAAAAAGGAAGATGCCTTTAAGAAAATCATTTTATTTCTTCAAATAATTGGAAACAGTTCTGGAAAATGGATTTCTTGCCAGTGCTTTTAAGATCAAAAATAATAAAAACAGAAAACTGCAAGAAGAAATAATAAAGTAGTATACCTATTTAAAATTTCTTCTTTTAATTCTGCTATGAATAAAATCAAGTACAAGTCAGCATGTCAGCTTGCTGAATGTTTCTTAATAAGCATAAAGTCTCCTGAGTCTTTCAGCTAATTAATTTTTTCCAGGAAAAATACAGTACCACAGAAAGACTGATCAGACAAAAAGGTGCTGAGAATTCTTTTCCAAGAATGTGAATATTGGATAGAGATAAGAAAAACAATATAATTATTACAAAAGCAAATATTCTAAAACTCAGATTTGTCTCTATATTTTCTTCAATTTGAATATTAAATCCTCAATACACTAAAGTTTCTTCATTTAGTCATTCAAAATAACACAACACTGCAAGATAATTTCAAAACACAAAGAGAAACTAAAATACCACACCTTAAGATTTTAATTCCAATACAAAAAGTAAAATTCGTGTCAAAATATTTTTTAATTTTGGGATTTTTTACTATAAGAAATTATAGAGAAAAATCGACTTCTGTGTAAAATCTACTGTTCTTTACTAATTAAAAAAATATATAGTATATTTATATAAAAATAAGAAACGGAAAAAAGTTTACCTTTAGGTGACTCAGTCTCTTTTGGACTTTGATGCCTCTTTTATTATGATCCTTGAAGTCTGCTGACTGTGGATCTCGTTTGCTAAAATTCTCACTCTCATCGCTAGATGATAAATCTAACTAAAAGTCAATAAAATTCTTACATGAGAAAATATAATTGGAGTGTTGTATCTTAATGTGTTTCTCAAGGGTTATTGCTTCTGTTTTCATTTTTCCTTTTTAAATAGTTGACCTAACATTTTCTTGTTAGAAAAATAAAATGCTCTTACAACTCAGAGCCATGTTATAAATACACAATACTTAAGAATTTAAGTTAGGTAATTCTAAGTACTAAAATAATAAATTAGGTAATATAAGTAATACGAGTATAGTATTCATTTAATTTTGTATGAAATTGAATGTATCTGATGCAAACTTGTGTTTTTAGTTTAACTCTTTCCTTTAGAAGACCCTGAAGGGCTTCACAAAAAAAAAATTAAGTCTGTAAATACAGCTATCAAAATTAGTCCAAACATACATGAGTCCTTTCAAACTAAGAAACCAATATAACAACAAATTTTGACTATGAAACCTACTATAATATCTCTTACAGAATAATATAAAACCAATCAAAAGAATCAAAAGAAATTTATCAAAATAATTTCAATTAACAGGAATAATTTTAGGTTAAAGTAGATTGAGCATCAGCATTATCAATATTTTAATTCACTTCTAGTAAGTCAATCAGACATTCTAGTTCAAGTAGCAAGTTAAAGCAATTTTTCTAATGAAGTTTTATATGCGTATACAAAGTTAATAGGGACTGACTGCATTTTCAATTAATTTTGCACAAATTATACTAGTTTGTATTAGAGAATTAAAACACACAAGATTTCCTAATCTCAAAATTTAGCTATCAGCTATAAACTGATGACAAATGAATACTATTAGCCTTAAGACCTGCCCCCCGACCCAGATTTCACATTCTCATAGTTGTCAATGCCTGCCAGACACTGTCACTTTACTATCCCACATGAACTTCAAACATGTTCAACACTGAACTTACCACTCTTTCTTGTTTTCTCTAAAGATGTGACACATCTGCAACTAGCCCAAGCCAAAACCAGAGAGTCATCGTGGGCTCCTTCTTTTCCTTCTTTCAAGCCCATTCAGTAAGCAAATGAAAGAATAAGGCCTTCCAAAAACTCACCCAGATTTTTCTCCAATTTTACTTCCTGGTACTTTTTGTCTTTACAATCCAACCACAAGAGATGCTGTCTCCCCACTTTGTGTCCTTCTTTAAGCCGTTGGGGAATGCCTTCCTTTCTCCCTTCTCTTCCCTAACTGCCACAGATGCTTTAAGATTTAAGTAAGCTGTTATCTTCAAGAAGCTTGCCAGAACTCCCAAGGTCTAGGTTAAGGGTTTATCTTTTCTTATCACTTAACTTAAAAAATTATATGGAAATTATCCACTTACTATCTATCCTTCCTACTAGATTGCAGACTTAACAATACGAGGAAATAATCTTTACAGTATATCCAACATCTTACACAGTAGATGCAAAGTAGGTATTTAATCTGAATTGCTGGAGTGTACTGACAAAAATAGGAATAGTTTTTTGAAGGAGTTTAAAATTAAAATAGAAATTCCAGTCACATAGTATTTACTATCTATTTTTCTGTTAAACATATACCCATAAGATCAAACATACCTATGGTCATCTATACAGATATTTCTCTTGTAATATTTATTTCAAAAGGAATTACTATACATTATTTGTTATTTACTTACTCTGTTTGGAGGAACCCTGCGCTTTTTGACAGCATGAAGTGGAGAATCAACTTCGCTATTTTTCTGATTCTAGATAAAGTAGATAAATAAAGTAAAAAGTTAAAAAAAAATAGTTTTAAGGGGAACAAAAGGACTTCCCTGGCAGTCCCGTGGTTAAGACTCCATGCTTCCAAGGCCGAGGGTGTGGGTTCGATACCTGGTTGGGGAACTAAGATCCCACATGCCATGCGGCATGGCCAAAAAAAAAAATAAGAGGAACAAAAAACTTTATGTGATCATGTTATTGTGATTATTGAATGACTCACCTCAGGGGACTCCAAAACATTTCCTTTTGTCTTTTTACTTTTTCTTCGGAAAATCTCATCATCTTCACTTTCACTGCTTGTTAACTGTTCATCTAGAACTTATTTAAAAATAATGAATCTGGTCAACAGATTTTAGTTTATCCAACCACAACTATCTATTTTATTTATGGGTCCAATAAGAATTGTTTCTGGCAATCTCAACATTTATTCACTCTCAAACAAGATAGTTTTTTAGAAATTTGGCCCAAAAATCAGCATGGGAAAAAACAGAAAAATAAAAACAATGCCAGTGAAGAAATTAAGACATGATAATTCTTGGTAATAAACATATATTTAACTCAGGTTCAGTTTTACAAATTAACTGAAAAAAGTCCAGAAGAGTGCAAAATACAATTTTATTAGTTTTATTCATTCTAGAATTCATCTCTAAAATCTACTATAGTCTTTCTGCCCTTTGTGTCTTATTCTCTTTCTAGTTGAAGGCTACAAAACAATATATGAAAAGATTTTTTTAATGTATGTATGTACATATGTGTACATATACATATGTGTTGTAAGTGTAAAATAAAAATTGGTAGTCACCCAAATGTTGTAATTGGAACAAGACATTCGTGGGCAGAAAGAATGTTAAAAAACAAAACATTCATGTGAAATCAAATCCTTCAAGTTTTCAGATACTTAAAGTTCTATTTCTGTACTTGCATAAAATTTTGACAGAAGACACCTTTTATGTGTTTTTATGAAACCTTCTATAAAAGCCCTGTGGTTGTTTTAAGATATGTTCATAAATCCTCTGATATGCCTGCTTTTCAAGAGTTGGATCATAATTCTTCTACCCTTGAGGGTGGGCCACACTTGGTCACTTGCTTCTAACAGAAGAATATAATGGAAGTGAAGGTGTGTTACTTCAAAGTCTAGGTCATTAAGAGGTCTCATCCTTGCTCTCTTTCTGGCCTCATTCACTCTGGAGGAAGCCAAATGCTATATAATAAGAATAGAGGAAGTAACCCAATGGAGAGGCAAACATGGCAAGAAACTGAGGCCTCTTAACCAATGGCAATGTGATCCTCCAAGCTTATTCAAGCCTTCAGATAACTGTAGCCCTGGCCAACGACTTGACTGCAACCTCGTAAAATATCCGTAGTCAGAACTCTGAGCTAAAGAGTCCAAAGAAATGGTGAAATAATATATGCTGTCCAAAGGAACAGTGAAATAATATATGTTGTTTTAAGTCATTAAGTTGTGGAGGAAATCTGTTATGCAGCAAGAGATAAATAACACAGATTTTAGTACCTGGAAATAGGGAATTACCATACCAAAACCCAAAACTGTGGACATAAATTTAGAACTAGAGAGTGGGCAGAAGCTGAAAGGATTTTTGAGGAAAGTTTTAGTGAAAGCTTGAAGAGCCTCAAAGGAATTGTTTGTAGGAAGATTAATGGCCATTTAGGAGGCCATGGGTGAGGGCTTAGAAAGAAGTAAGAAAAACCTTATTAGAAATTATAGGAAAGAGGATCCTTAATGTAGTGCCAGAAAGTTTAGCAACATTGTGGTAACACAGAAAGTAGAAAATGTACCTAATGGGACTTCCCTGGTAGTCCAGTGGTTAAGACTTCGCCTTCCAATGCAGGGGGTTCGGGTTCGATCCCTGGTCTGGGAGCTAAGATCCCACATGCCTCGTGGCCAAAAAAAAAACCCCAAATGAAAATATACCTAATGAATGAGGTGATCTAAGTAAGGAGATTTCCAGACAAAATATTTAAGGTATTACCTATGCTTCTTCCTGTTTAAGTAAAATGTGAAAGGAGAGAGAGGAACTAAAGAAAGTACTGTTAAACAGGAAACAGTTGAGACTTGCTGGTTTTGAAGATTAACAGCTTCTCCAGCTGGCAAACAATATTAAATTAAGAAATGTTCCAGGCAAAGATCTAATCTAGAAGACTGCTAAGAAGCTATTGTGCAAATGGTGCTGAAGGTGTAACTGCAAATGCTTTAAGACCTCAGAAAGATCAAAGGTGGTACCTTAGAGTACCATTCAGTCAGATAAAACGCCCTCCAAACATTTTAAAGATGTCTCTTACTTTTCCTCTCAAACAACAGGCCTTCTAAGAAGATTAAGGAACTACCTCTAGACATCTTTGGCTTTGGAGAAGCCAAAGGTAGAGAAGGACTTACCTCCAAAAGATTTGTGGGCACAGCTAGTGTCTAATGGAATGAACCTCAAATAAGATTCACAAGAGATCCACAAAGATTTATGAGAATTATAAGCGAAGAAAGACAGCCAGCTGCAACTAAAAGGGGCAGAGACAGTACAAAATGAAAAGAGGCCTTTGGATCCCCAAATTTTCACTAAAAGGAAGCAGGCTGAGAAAACTCCACAGGTGCTACCTGTTACAAAATTGAACCGAGCTTCCAGAGTACAAAGCCAAGAACCATGGAGAATTATTAGCAGGCTTTGAGTACTAATCAAGAAACTTCGAATCTCAGCTCTGCTAGATTTTAGAATTGCTATGGACCAGAGATTCCTGTGTGCCTCCCATCACCCTCCCCCACTTTCAAATAAGCCATCTTGGAAGCAGATTCTACATGCCCAGTCAAGTCTTCAGATGAGTGCAACCCCAAGTGAAATCTTGACTATAACCCTAAGAGAAAGCCAGAACCACCCAGTTAAGCAACTCTCAAATTCCTAAACTACAGAAACTGTGAGATGTTATTTTAAGCCACTAATTTAAGGGGAGTAATTTTTTACACAGCAATAAAAAACAAATACAAACTCACAGAGTAAATTTCTCCTCACACTCTATACTAGTAAAACATCTACCCAGACAGATAAACTTGAATAAATCCTTTTTGTAGATGATCACTATATAATTCCACTCATTTTCCTTTTTTCATTATCTTCTATGGAAGCCATAGTTAAATGCAGGGCTCAGCTACAATAAGCAAGTCATTCCAGGAGGCTTTCCTTTTAACTGCTTTAGTGGTGTTTTAATCAACTATTACTGTATACATATATAACAAGGCAAATTATCCTAAGTCTTCTATTTCAGTTAAGTGGAATAATAAATACTAAGTAAATATTCCCTAATAAATTGTTCCTTAATGTATATGTATTCAGAATTATATTGCCCATGGTTAGTAGTTAAGTACAATGCTAGAAAAAAAGTTTTAATGCAAATATGACACAAAGAAAAATTATCTCACCCATTAACACAGACTTAATATAAAGGTGTTAAAGCAAATATTAAAGGATCACAGGCAACATACTTAGTAAAAATACACGTCAGAGTACCTCCAGAACTATGCAGAATAGTCAGTTTTGTTTTTTGTTTTTTTTTTGCGGTACGCGGGCCTCTCACTGCCGCGGCCTCTCCCTTTGCGGAGCACAGGCTCCGGACGCGCAGGCTCAGCGGCCACGGCTCACGGGCCCAGCCGCTGCGCGGCACGTGGGATCTTCCTGGACCGGGGCATGAACCTGCGTCCCCTGCACCGGCAGGCGGACTCTCAACCACTGCGCCACCAGGGAAGCCCCGAATAGTCAGTTTTTAAAAATCAACTGTATTTCCAGAACTTATTTTAAATAAGTTTTTATCTTAAATAAAACATTCATTAATCATGCCCTTGATGCTAATGAGAACAGATAAGAAAAAGATTTACAAAGGAAATTCTCATTTTACCCTACAACTATTCTTTTTCCTCAGCCATAAAGAATAAAATTCATAAATAGCCTGCTATAATAGTCTATACACAAACTAGAGTTGGGTTCTATAACAGGATCTAAAGGATACTTAAATCATTTTAATACTAAACATCTATTTTCTGGGTTTTCTGTAGAATTAAATCACAGAAATCCAAAGATTCCTATAGATCTGCTATGGTCTTATCTCAATCTTCCAAATACAGTCTTAGTTCTAAATTTTGCTATATAAATCCTCTACTTTATACTATCCCACCAAAATCTTACACTTTCCTGCTTTCCCTTTCTTTTCACCATTTTATAACATCCAAATTCCCTCCTGATTATTTTCAGCATATCCAAATCATGAATATTCCTGAGGAGCCAAAATGGAAACCTTCCTTTGAAGTCAACATTTCCAATCTAATCCAGTTCAAAATGTTTTCATCTTCTGAACCTCCTAGATGTCTGCCATCTTATTATTCACTTGGTAGTTATTTCCATGTTTTACTGGTATCTGAATGTATATGTCACACATTTGTTTGTGTTTTACAATAAAGAGCTAGAGCCAAATCTTACACTTCTACATTTCACAGTGCCTAGCATAATACCTTTCCTATGGCATACATGCCATAAGTATATGCAGATAAAATAAATACTGGATCAGTAAGCATCAATTTAAGAAATATATAGTACATCGATTACCTAATTCAATACACCATATACTGAGAAACTACATTTGAAAAATTATAGAATATGATCCAAAGTAATCATTCTAGAAAGATTTGTATTTTATAAAGATGGAATCTTACCTTTAGCAGAATGGCAGGATTGATGCAGATTGATTTGTTCCCTGCTGTTAGCCTTTTCTATAGAAAGTCCCAAATCATCAAAAGTTGAATTCAATGTTTCTTTGAAACTTTGTAGATTTATTTTTCCCTTATTGGAATCTGACTTCCTAGCCATTTCTATTCTCTTCTTAGAAAATAAGTTCGCCGTGTTTGATTGAGAAAGTGGTGTACTCATAACTTTCTCTCTTACTGGCAATGAAAATTGAGAATAACCAGGAGACATAAATTCTTTATTTTTTGTTGCATTCATTGGAAAACATGCAAAAGTTGGACTCCGCTTATCTTCACTTGATGGGTTAGTAATGGTTTCACTCGTAGAACTATCAACATGGTCTCTTGATATTACTGCTTGATTTGAAACATAATTCGCATCATTTATCTCCTTAATGTCTAAACACCCTCCAGATAGATCATCTAAAATTTTATTCTTATTTGTATCTGACGCATGTTCTAGTATTTCATCATCAGTATCTGGACTACAAAATCCTAAATCAAAGGTAACAGAAAATAAATCCTTAGAGCAGTCAAAACCATATTCATCATTCTTCAGTTTTTCCTCATGTACATCTCTCAAATCTTCATGAGATTTCCAACTATTCGTATCACCGATAATTTGATCTTGGGGTTCAGAATTATTGCCTAACAAAAGTTCATCAGAAATTAAGAACTGA
This sequence comes from Grampus griseus, assembly GCF_964374135.1. Lineage (NCBI taxonomy): Eukaryota > Metazoa > Chordata > Mammalia > Artiodactyla > Delphinidae > Grampus > Grampus griseus. The sequence continues at coordinate 54,559,915 of NC_139018.1, forward strand.
GAGTCCAGTGCCATTTCACTTAGAGCAGTTTTGTCTGACACACATAAAGATTTGCATTTACTGTTCAAGGGAGGAAGGTTCACATCATTACACTCTGTATTAACATCCTCAAATAATAGCAAACTCTCATCCTGATCAGTATGCAATATTGGGAGGCCACTGTTATCAACATCATGATTCTTTTCTTCAACGAAATACTTTGGAGGGCCAGTGTTTATTTGAATATGATGGTTGGATACTAAATGTTCATTTTTAATATCTTTATGTACTTTATTATAGTAACAGAAGCTTGGTTCAGCAGAAATCTTATCATTAATTGTACCATAAAGGCAACTTTTTTCAGAAGGATGAGTAATAAATTTAAGTGAACTCAATTCTAAATTCTGTTGAGAATTTATAGTTGAATTTGACATCAAACAGGTGGATTTGTCATTTTGTAAACACTCTGTGTAGGGTACAAAAAGCAAGTTCTCAAGTGCAGAACCCTTAGAAATTTCATATTCCAAATTTGAGAGTGCACTAAGAGGCGGAGGAGAATGAGATAAAAATCTCTCTACATTAGCTAGCACCTCTTTTGTTAATGAATGACAATTATAAAATTTGTCATCTGTTCTAGCTATATAAAGCTCATCCTCAAATGGAAAAAATAAGCTAGATGAAAGAGATTTCTCATCACTGAAACTGTTATAACCAGAATCTAAAAAATTTCCAGTAAATGAACTAGTAGATTTATTTGTAAACTGACAATCTGCTAATAATCCACATGACCGATTACCTACATTTTCACTGATAGCACATGTGGCAGCAACTTCATCTGTATCTGATACTCTTTTATCATTTAGTAGGTCTACCTGAAAAATATTTTTAGCAGTAGAACTGCCATCAGTATCTAAAGGCCCCATAACAACCTCCTTATGTTCTTTTTTAGGTTGATCTTTTTTCAGTTCTTTGGAAGCTTTTTTTTTTAGAGAAGCAATTTCAGTTGGTTTGATACGAATTTGTTTAAAAATTTCAGCACATTCTTCATCAGATTCCGTTATTGAGAGTGATTTGCCTTGATTTATATTCTTTGTAAATGAAGATTTCTTGTTACTAGTAAAGATGCCATTGGCAAAAGGATTATATTCATTCCTGGGAGCACTAGATGTTGAGCTAACATCTTCCGTTTGTAAATAAGATTTAATTTCCAATTCATAGCTGCATTCTCCCTATAAAGAAGGAAAATGAAAAATTCATAGGAAAACAGAAAAAAAAAATTCTAAAGATGAGTTTTACTCTGCTAAAATATTTTCTAAACAATATTACATTATTCAAATGATCTTTTATACCTTAAAAACTTATTCCAAGTCAAACAAAATAGAAATGACACTACTGCAAAATTATCATAAATAATCTTTTATCAGTTAATATTTTTGTATTCCCAGTACCCAGTACATGAGAGACCCATGATAACTATTTGGAGAAAGTACAAATTAATACATAGAATATGATTATAAACACTTTTTTCACTTCTGACATTTAATTGAACAATTATTCTAATTTTCTAAAAGTAGATATTTAAGAAATTAATATATATAAATGAAAAACACACATATGTATGTTAAATTTACTCTCTTGATGAAGGTAAACTAAGAACAGCTTTTGAAACATCTGAAATAATGGTACCTGTATGTCTTCTAGGCTGTAAGCTAGAATATACTGTTTTTAACAAATTTCCTAAGAACACTTCTAGTGAATTTCCAAGTCTTACTTATCTCTAAATCTAAAACTACAGTCCCCACCATCCCTGACTCATCCTTCCCTCTTGCCCATGAATGCCACTTTAGTCAGGATTCTTCTACTCTTCAGGGACTTAAGCAATTAAGTATTGCTTATTGTATTTGAATAATAAATACAGTAAATATTAATGTGAAAATGTCTGTCTCCCTGCTAGGATATATGCTCCCTATAGAAAGTTTTATCTGACTTCTTCACCAATGTAGCCACAGGGCCTAGAACAAACCATGCCATGTAGAAGGCACTAAATAAATGTGTTACTTTGATGCATAGGCTTTGCTGGGGTCCAAAAATAATTACTTTATTTACATGTATTCATGAACAACAGCTAATAAAAATAGCAGCTACAATCTATTGAGTAATTACTATGTGCCAGTTTCTATTCTAATTGCTTTATGTGTATTAAGCCACTTAATCCTCACAACAATCTTATGAAGAAAGTATTATCATTATCCCCATTTTACAGATAAAACTGAGGCACAAAGAGGTTAAGTAACTTACAGATGCACAATTAGTAAGAGGTAAAGTTGGGCTTCTAACCCAGGCATTTTGGATTTCACACTCATGATACGTTCATCATTCTGACTCTCTCAAGGAGGAATAATCAGGAAACTGCTCAGGAAATCACTAAATCTCTAAACTACCACCAGGATAAAAGAGACATACCAAATAACCTATATGATAGAGAACATTTATGCAGATCCCAATCTAACAATAATCCTAAATTAGCTTTACAAACAGTTTATATAAATCATTAAATGGGAATTCCCTGGAGGTCTATTGGTTAGGGCTCAATGTTTTCACTGCTGGGGCCCAGGTTCAATCCCTGGTCAGGGAATTAAGATCCTGCAAGCCATGCAGCATGGTCAAAAAAAAATTTTAAATAAAAGAAAATTTTTTAAAATCATTAAATATATCAAAATTTTACTCTGATCTATCAATATTCACAGATGACATTCTTCTAACTAGGTCTACTTCTCCTAAGACAGAAAACTAGCTCCTCACTGAGATCACAAGAAGCTATATAGAAAAACAAAAATAGTCTAGCTATGATTATTTATAATAAATACTTGTTTCTTATAATAAAGACTTCAAATTAAGAAGAATAAAGATTAAGTATTCTAGTTTCACTGGCATACCAGCAAGAGAAAGTTACAGTAGAACCCTACCTCTTCATGTCTCATTCCTTCTATCATTTGCATAATGTTTACGAAATGGTGACATCGATCTGAATGGTCGACTTGATATGTAGGTAAAGGATGATCCTGCCACAGTCTCCATTCAGAGAGAGAGAGTTGATGAATTCCAGTGGTTGGTTCTTGAGTCTTGATTAATGATAAATTTAACATAATAAAAACACACATACTCAGATTTCACACACTGATTAAAAAAATACTTAATATACAGATAGCCTACCATAAATAATTTTAATTCATTTAGGTATTTTCAACTAAAATCTCAGGAGAAAAAAGAAAATACTTTTATAAAGTACAAAGATGTTCTTTTAAACACATTTTTAAAATAACTGTTACATGTATTGCTTTTAAAATTAGAAAGAAAACAATAAATGTCATTAAAAATGAAATACACAAATAAATAAATGTTATATGAGTTACTAGTTCGCCATATTCCTGTTTATATAGTCCCATGTTAAGAGCAAATATTTAAGAAAATGTGTGGCTTCAAAATTACTATTATGCTAGATTTATATTCTATAATCAAATAAAGAGGCAGTCATAATCTCTCAGTGATACTGATCCCAATTCTTCATGCCTACTGCCATTTCTCACTTTCCCTGTTAGTGAATAAAATACAAATTCTCAAGAGCCATATATTTCTAGCCCTATAAATCTTCCCAAAGGAATCTTCCTTGAGGTTGTTTTTCTAGTTCTCTAGGTTCATATGTAACCTTTAATCAATTCTCTTGACTTTCATTAAGTTCATCAATAATTTGTTCATAGTAAACAAAATAAACAAATCTAAGATCCAATTTAAAGTTTTACTGTAATTTCAAAACAAAAATTGAAAACAAGTTTGTACAAAGATGCTCATGACAGCCTAATTTTATATTAGTAATATACTGAAAATAATTCTAAAACATGACAGGGAAAGAGCCAAATTATGGTATATTGCAGAGCAACATAACAATCATATAAATTACACCTACACAGACATGTTCATATGCAGAAAGTAATAAGAAAAGTCAGAACTTATGTAAGTATATTACAGTCATGTAAAAATATATATACAATAATACAAGAAAATTAGTAGTTTTACCAAATTAGACTTTAATATTCTTTTTTACACTGCTTACATTCTTAATTTTTACATAAGTTGACATTCTGATCATGAACATTCATTCTCTTTACTTCCAAAGCTATTGCACAGTCGCTATAAAAAGCATCTGAAAACATGTTCAACTTACTGGTCTGTTCTCCTCATTCTGTAAAGATAGAAACTGAACTTGAGGCAATGTTATTTCCTTAATTTCATCAGTGTCTCTTAATCTATATCGTCTGTTCCATAATTTAAATTCTTCTTCTGATAAGAACCAATCATTCTTTGAATTACTCTGCCTCATTCCTATAAGTTTAAAAAATAATTGAAAAGAGGTTTAAAAAAATCTGCCAGGCAAACACAAAATATATGACATCAACTCAAACGCTCTACCTGTTTATGTCTACTCATCTCTGCTAAACCACTGATTCTATACCTTAAAATTAGTGTTCTTCATATAAAAACTCTGGTTATCACTTCCTGCTTCTACATATCTCCTAAACTTCTCTCACCTCTTTGAAAGTACTAGTGCACCCTTCCATCTAGAGCTAACCTTTGGTAATGACTTTATTATCAAAACATCATCAGGCAGCTAGGCTCTCAGTCCTGGTTTCTTTTGGACTCTCTCCATTTTGTTGTCTAAGACCTGGCAGGAAACAGATAACTCACAGATGAAAACTAGTATGATTCTAGCATAACATTATCGGAAAAGTTATCTGAAACTGGTGTGGGGGTGGGGGAGATGCCAAGACTAAAGTCTTAAATGGGGTGGGGGGGGGGTTGAAAGGGGATAGGAAAGACCTACTGCTTTAAATAATGACATAATAATATACTTTTTAAAAAATGTATCGTAAATTAACCCTTTTTTAAATTTCCATAATCTTTATGAAGGAAAACAATCACCAACATGGAAAGGATAAAAAATACAAACCTATAACTCTGGTCCCAATACAGATGAGGGCAGAAAAAAAAAATCAGAAAGACTACTGAATTAGGAATCAGGAAGCTTCTGTCTTAGCTAGTCCCAAATATTATATAGAAAGCTTTTATAAAATAAGGGGTTTGAACTAGGTGATCTCTCAGGTCCCTTTCAGATTTAGCAATCTGAGGAGCTAAGGCTTTTGAAGTAGAAAGGTATTCCATTCTCCTAGTCACTTTAAATAAACTCAGACCTCTAAGCCCAAATTAATTATATACTAATACACAGAAGATGACATTCATACACACTATCTTGGCAAGATGAATCACTGACACTTGAAAAATCAGAGAAAACGGTAGAAAAAAAGCACAGAAAAATGAACATGAGCTAACATTATCTCAACTTTTAAAAAAGGACAGGTTCTAGACTTTTACCATCCATCCCTAGTAACATTTTATAAACAATCATTAAACATATACATTTATAAAAATAAAATGATCACTAAGAAAAATGTATGCCAACCTAATCAAGTTTTTTTTTTTTGTTTTTTTTTTTTTGCGGTACGCGGGCCTCTCACTGTTGTGGCCTCTCCCGTTCCGGAGCACAGGCTCCGGACGCACAGGCTCAGCGGCCATGGCCCACGGGCCCAGCGCTCCACGGCATGTGGGATCTTCCCGGACCGGGGCACGAACCCGTGTCCCCTGCATCGACAGGCGGACTCTCAACCACTGCGCCACCAGGGAAGCCCCCTAATCAAGTTTTTTAATAAATTCAAGAGAATTCAAAATACATACTATCTTTTCATTTTAACCCAAAATTTAGCAAAGTCTTGTAAAATGACAGGTATATTCCTATTAAGTGGATTTGCATTAGGTTTAATAGGCATATCCGAAAAGCACTGATTAATGGCTCTGAGTTAAGGGAAAGAACATTAACAAATTTAAGTGAGTAAGTCCTAAGCAGGTGCCTAGGAGGGAAAGAACTTTGAAACTTCACGGTAATGAAAACCAGTAGAACAATCAGTTGAACAAACCTGAGAGGTACTGTCTTCAAATACATAAAGAACTGCCACCTACGTAAACCAAAGATCAAATCCACTCTTTGCATCTAGAAGCTGTTGGCAAAGAAAGTCGCCTGCCATTTCAGTAAACAAAGGATGATGGGGCCATCAAGCCATCAGCCACTGCAGCTGCCCCCAAGGGGGTTTCAGCATGGAGAAAAACAGGATACTGGCCCCAGATAGTTAAGATGTATATCAAAGGTATAATTTTAATGAGCCCAAACTCTTGCATCTTCCCATACATAAAAAAGCACTAAAATCATTAACTTGAGACGTCTGTTTTTTGTGATTAGCAGTAATCTTTTGATGCTCAACTACTAGGGTTCTTTTTCAGCAAAAACTCCTATATACCCTGGCTCCTCCTATACCTCTTTGGACCAGTCCCTCAGAGCTGTCTGAGAGGCTGCCTTCCTGGGCTACAGTCCTCAGTAATACCCCAAATAAAACATAATTCTCAACTTTTACATTGTGCGTTCTTTTTCAGTTGGCAAAGCCAAAACTAAATCAATGAGCAAAAGGTACAAAGCCAGATTGTTTTTTTCAACAGAGGGATTTCTTCTATACGGACTATTCAACAATGGAATGAACCCTCATAAAAGAATACGATTTCCATTAACAAAGATGTTCAAGTTGAGGCTGGATATACATTTAACAAGAATGCTACAGAAAACATCCCTACCTTGGTAAGTAATTGGACCAGATGACCCCCAAGATTTCTTCCAAATCTTAGAATATAATTACATGATTTTATGATTCTTTAAAAGCTTACCTTAAAGATTAAATAAAATTTTTAAAAAAAGTTTTTGTTTCTCATTTTTATAGTGCTAACAGTTCCAGATATTTTCTTGATATCACCAAAATCTCTGCAGTTCTTAAGCTAGCACTCTCATTACTATGCTCCCTGGCACCAAAGTATTTTTTTCTTACTGATTCAATATCACCAACAACTTAGTCTAACTTCACCACTATCTGGTGTAACAATAAATTGAAAAAAAAGGGGGGGGGGATTTCCCTGATGGTCCAGTGGTTAAGAATCCGCCTTCCAATGCAGGGGATGCGGGTTCAATCCCTGGTTGGGGAACTAAGATCCCACATGCCGCAGGGCAACTAAGCCTGCACACCGCAACTACTGAGCCCGTGTGCTCTAGAGCCCGCATTCCACAACCAGAGAGAAGCCTGCACGCTGCAACGAAAGATCCCACATGCCACAACTAAGACCCTGTGCAGCCAAATAAATAAATAAATAAATATTTTTTTAAAAAAGAAAGAATATTTTTTCCTTTGTAGAGATGGAAATAAACAATTCCCCCCCTCCCTTTTTCTGGGAGCAATTCCAGAGATACCTAATGTTCCTAAATCCTTTATTTAACCCTTCGATATTTATGCAAATCGTTGTAAAGGCAAAGCAAGCCTCTAGCCAGCTTTCCAACTAGAAATGATTTTCTTAAGGACCTAGGAGCCATCTCTTTGAAATGTAAACATCAAGGAAGATAGTGTCCCTATCTCCCATACACCTGCAGAGATTAGCCTTGGCACCTTTCTCTGAGTTGTCCTTATCTGCTTGTCATAGAGGCAGAGAAGTTTTATTATTTCTTTGGATAAAGGCAACTAGCTAACACAAATGGCTACCTCAATTACCAGGTGAATTTGGAATGAATTATGAAAGAACATATAGCAAATGGTGCAGTTCTCTTATATGAGGACAAGTTACTGTTAATCTTAAGAAAATGATGTAAAGGACTGTGACTGCTTGGATGAATAGGGTGGAATTTCTTTCTGTCTTTGTATTATCTCAGTGGATTCCTTACAATGCGCACTGTAATTGGCTTAATGCCTATTCAATAATAAAACTATTTTCTTTCTTTTCCACAATTTGTAAAGAGGATTCTCTGGGCTGATAAGATATTTTTAATTTTCCCAACACTGAGTTTCTTTCATTCTGTACTGCCAGTGTCTCCTTCCCTTTGCCACATTAATCATCTCTTATCCTTCTCAAAGTGAACATCTATAACAGCCTAGAATGTATGCTGAGTTTCTCATAGAAGAAAAATATCAATATGTGACCTGCTAATGAACAACAAGAAGACAAATGCATGTCTCAAATGTGAAAAATTTTATTTACCCTTCCTATAGGAAAAGATAGATGACTTTCGCTGCAAGTTCCGAGAAGGCTTGTCTGGTTCATAGACACCATGCGTGATGAACATCTTATGTAAGTGTGGATTGATTCCATCAGGAACCATTCGTGGACTTCCTTGGTAAAAATGAAGGACCTGCCTATTACCTGAAATAGCTTTATAAATACTTCTTTTGTTACACTGACTTTGATTATAAGTCTGCAAAAACAAATAAACATCAAATCACATTATTTCTATAATAATCACCAAGCCACGACAAGCAGTTATTATATTAGTCTGAGTTTATTCTAAACAGTAAACTCTGATCCACTTAAATACTTGAAGAATGGAATATCTGTTGTCTTAAATTTGAAGCCTATTTAATTAACTCTTGATGAAAATCATTTCAAAATTCATTATTATAAAAGCTTAACTTAGTAACTATATTGTACAAAGGAAATCTGTCTTTTATTAATATCTTGCTATTTTTGATTAAGTCTGATGTTTATACATAAGTGTCAATTGCTTTTTAAAAAAATACTATTCTCTTATTTCAGCTTTTACTTCATCTCTCTACGTGTCAATTTTCTTTACTGTATACAACAAGAAAAGCACTAGTACTGCCCTTACAGGGTTGTTGACAGGATTTAAACAAAATAATGCATTTGAAACATTTGCAACACTGTCCAGCACAGAGTAGGTACTCACCAAATGTGGGCCATTATGACGACTTAACAGATAAGAAAACTAACACCTGATATCTAAACTAACAACTAACAACTCACTTAAGGCAACTCAACTTAAGTGAGTTGCCAAGGTAATACAATTAGTTAGAATCCAATTCCACTCAGTGATAATACATAGACTTTTAAAAGCTGCCAGACATTTCATTTATTGGAATCATTTTGTAGATAAACTGGATGTTACATAAGAATATGCTATAATCACATGAAAAGTATTGGGGGGAAAAATTCATTTTTCAGGATGATTTTTAAAGGGTTTATAAAACATTTTAAATCCATTTTTTAAAACTATCACAATTAATGAAAAAATCTTTAATGTAAAACTATTCACTTAGACACAGAAATAGTCCCACTCAGTTACAAAAGTTAGTTAACACTTTAGTGTACATACACAAAATAATATTATGTATTGATACAACATCGTATTTAGGAAGACCTGTTATCCAAGATTACAACAAAGTATGAATATCATTCAAGTCCCTTATCACTTAGAATAGGCATCAGCAAACTTTTCCATAAAGGGCCAGAAAGTAAATATTTTAGGCTTTGCAGGCTACCCATTATCCCTGGTGCATATTCTTGTCCGTTGGTTGGTTGGTTGATTGATTTAGGCAATTCTTTAAAATATAAATAAAACCATTCTCAGCTCACTGTGGTTAAAAAACATAAAAACAACTAAACACAAAAAGCAGGCCTTAGAAGCACAGGGAAATAGTAACACAAAGTAATACATATTGATTTTTGTATCTATGTGTCTCTAAAATAATACTGAAGTACAAAAATGTGTTTCTTTATATGTATAAAAATATTAAGACTGAATCCAGTCAAAAATTCTCCTAATTACAAGAAAAGAACAGGCAGAATCTAATACAAAGGAAAACAGAAATCAATCACAATTACCTACAGATTGTTTGGACTTTGAATGTTAACAGATTGATACTTGTCTTTAGGCTCTGTTTCTCAAATTTCAATTGTCAAATTACGTTTCCACATGTCTACTTACCCGTTCTTCTCGTCCTTCAGCAAGGATAACAACAATCCTGCCTTGACGTTTGCGGCCAGTTCTACCCATTCGTTGCACAAGACGAATTGGGCTCTTCTGGGCATCAAAACATATTATAAGATCAACTTCTCCTATATCCAAACCTTCTTCACCAACACAAGTAGAAACCAATGTATTGTAACCACCACTACGAAATTGTTTCACTACCTAAAATTAAAATGATTTAAAAATAACTAGATGCAAGTATAAGAGAGTTGTAGATCAAAGCATACTCTTTCCATTTGTCCCTGAAATGAGATTCAAAATCAGCACCCAAAGTACTATCGAATAGGAAAAGAAGCGGCAAATGGCAACATAAGCCAAAAGAAATTCTGGTAAAATGCAAAGGGCAGTCCCAATTTCTTTGCTTTAATAATGGTTATGATTCCAAAAGGTTTTGCTAACAATTTACACATGAATGAGAAACCACAGATACTATTTTTAGCATCACTAAAAGGGGTGTAAAGCAGATAAGTGGCCCAGAGCAATTACTGTTATTTATCATGTCCTAGACCTAAATTTATTGTTAGTAAATTTAACAATAATAGTACGTTTAATAATTAAACTATTGTTAAAGTAAGATTGTTTTATTACTTCTAGAATTCATATTTTAAATAGAAACAGAATCATGGACATAGAGAACAGACTGGTGGTTGCCAAGGGGGAGGGGGGTGGGGGAGGGATGGAGTGGGAGGTTGGGGTTAGCAGATGTAAGCTTTTATATGTAGAATGGATCAACAACAAGGTCCTACTGTACAGCACAGAGAACTATATTCAGTATCCTAGGATAAATCATAATGGAAAAGAATATATAAAAAAGGAATGCATATATGTATAACTGAATCACCTTGCTGTACAGCAATTAACACAACATTGTAAATTAACTATACTTCAATAAAAAAATTTTTAATTAAAAAAATAGAATTCATGTTTTTCCTTGTATACTGTCATTCCAGTGAAGGGTAGCAGAATATGCCACCCCAAAATATGACTGTAGGAGTTTAGAACATGCTGCCCCAACCTATGCTGCTTTGGTATATTGATTATTTTGAGCTATAGGCACTCGAAAAACAGCAAATGCGGGGAGAGGCTTTCTCTGAACTCCCCTTATCTGTCTAAAAGCAGATCCTCCAGAAGGAACTCAATTGTCATAAATCCCCTCCCCAGGAGTTTCATCAACCAGGGAAAATTGACTCAACAAGACACTGAAAGTCCACACTACATCCAGACAAACTTTATCACAAACTATCATACCTCCCATCTTTTCTTTTAGGGCTCCATTCATCTTCCCTAAAAATCATTTACTCTCCCCTGTGCACCCCCCCTTCTCTTTCCCCATAAGATGATATTTAAATCTGTATTCTAAGCCACTTCAGGGAGTTACTCATTTTTCCCTCAGTATCTCCTATGCATACATGAGGTATACATGTTAATAAGCTTCTGTTTTTCTCTTGTTAATCTTTTATTACAGAGGTCTCAGCTATGAACGCGTAAGGGTAGAGGAAAAATTTTTTTCTCCCCTTCACCAGGATTTCTCTCTGATCAAGTTAATGAAACTACATTAGCATGACAATGAGTTAATGAAAAAGTCAACAAATATTTTGAAAAGTGTCCTTAAGCCTTATAAACTTAGTTCTCAACTGCTCTGAGCCTCAGTTTCCTCATCTACATACACACACACACACACACACACACACACACACATATATACACACATCAATGTTGCAGGTTTATGGATGGTGGAATAGTAGTAGTGGTGGTAATTAAATAAGATCATGGTCAATAGATAGATAGAGAATAGAAACAAAAATTAAATGATGGTATTCCAGAGGAATCAGTCATACTTTTGACTAATACCTTTATAAATGCCTATTAAAATGTAAGAATGCCTGAACAAAATGGCTAGTATGAAGGACAGTTATCAGACCTCATATCTAAAAAGTAAATTTCAGGAGAAAATATTAGGGGAGTATACACAAAAAGGAAATATGAACTCTATCAAAGTATAGAAATAGGGCTTCCCTGGTGGCACAGTGGTTGAGAGTCCACCTGCCGATGCAGGGGACACAGGTTCGTGCCTCTCCGCAACGGGAGAGGCCACAACAGTGAGAGGCCCGCGTACCACAAAGAAAAAAAAAAAAAAAAGTATAGAAATAGCTATGGACCCATGACAAAAGACCATAAAGTCGTTTCAAGCTCAAACATTCTACTATTCTATAAGTAATAATAATCATCAGCATTTAAACCTAGGTCTCTCTGACTCTAAAAAGCTATTATCTTAATCCTTAAGCTAGTTCTTTTGTTTAAAACAACCACTTTAAAAGTAGGATAATAAATATAAATTTATCACGTTAAACCCTCTTAGAAACCTTTCCAGTAACACTAGTCAAAGAGTTTTCCTTCAATATGGAAAAACAGAATACAGGGAGAACCAGTGGTCATAGTTAAAAGTTAAGAATAATTCATTTCCCTTTGTAATCTGTAATGACATTAAGCCAAGGAAAGACTGACCTAACATTACCTGTATGTAACTTAAAACAGATGTCCTTTTTGTCCTGATCAAAAAAAAGCCCAGAGCTAGAGTTGTAAAAAAAAAATTCTTTAATATAAATAATTAATAGATTAATAAAGGATGTCAAAGTAGCAGGTACAAGCTAAATTGTTATTTATTTGCCTAGGATTGATATTAATTTCCCTAGAGTTTGAAAAATAAATATGAACCAGAAGTTGTTTAATCAAAGAAAGGAATAAGTGATTAAGTAATTTCCACCAGGACTTCTTATAATCTACCGATCCTACCATTTTTTTGCTGTTTACACTACACTCTAGCTTACAACCCACTCCCTTGCTTCTCTCTCCTCCAATATTCCTAACTAAACTGCAACACTGATTATATCCCACTTTCCACTGGGTCTGTATTTACACAGTTGAATGTGGATGAAGGAAAACACCAACCATGCTGACTGGTTACACTTTAAACTCGTAATATCTCACCTTGAGTGAGCCCTTAGTGCTATCTGAAAATAATCTTATATTTCCCTAATCCATTCACTCTCCCCATTCTCCTCCTCACTCCTCTCTCATCAAACTTCCAACATTTCCTCCCCATCCTCACTCTCAGTTGGTGACATGACAAAAACTGAGCAATCAAAAAAGACTTTCCGGGCTTCCCTGGTGGTGCAGTGGTTGAGAGTCCACCTGCCGATGCAGGGGACACAGGTTCGTGCCCCGGTCTGGGAAGATCCCACATGCCGCGGAGCGGCTGGGCCCGTGAGCCATGGCCGCTGAGCCTGCGCGTCCGGAGCCTGTGCTCTGCAACGGGAGAGGCCACAGCGGTGAGAGGCCCGCGTAACGCAAAAAAAAAAAAAAAAAAGACTTTCCGCAAGGTATCACTGCCACATCTACATACCCACCTCTACCTGTGCCTGCATAGTTTACCTTCCCCTCCTATTGTTTTGGACAAACTATCCGTGTTCTTAACTGAGGTCACCCCCCATAGTTTTATACTAGATCCCATCCTTTTCCCTTAACTACTCAAAGATCATTCCAGCAATACTCTTCTCTCTGCTCTGTCATCAATTTTTCTTTCTCAACTGGTCATTCCTATCAGCATATAAGCATACTATTATGTATCTCAACATAAAACAAACAAACAAAAAACTACTTCCATCTCTGTGCTCCTTTTAGTAATAATCCTTGAAAGACTTGTATACTTGCTATCTCCAGCTCTTCTCAGTGGTGGCTTGTCCCACCATTCCACTGAAAATGTTCTTTTCAAGGTCATTTGTCTTCTCCTCTCTTATTCCAATAGTCAATTCCCAGTTATCATCTTATATGACCCACCAGCAATATTTATACATTTAATCACTTCCTCCTCCAGGAGATACCACACTCTCCTGGTCTTTCTCCCATTTCACTAGCCACTTATTCTGATTCCCCAGGACTCAGTCTTTGGACATCTTCTATGTCTTCATTCAACCCAGTCTCATCTACATGATGATGATTCCCAAATATATATTTCCATGAACCCATGAAGTCAAGACATATATTCAATTGTTTACTTAACATCGCTACTTGATGTTTAAAACAGTGTAACTCAAAGTACAATCCATGAAGTATTTATTACTGGTGCCGGTATTGGTTCACAAACTGTCTACTACCAGCTGACAAGACTACAAAAACTTTGAGTAAGAGTTTAGAAACTTGACAGAGTATTCCCCATCTGTTGACTCTAAAAAAAAATTTAGACGTGAACTTTGTTTTTCATTAAGCTTATTTTTCTAGTAATTCATTTTTGTAGTAATGTTCAAAGGTATCTGTGATGTATTGAATGGAAATAAACTGGTCCTCCATCAGTTTTGACAGTTTGAAAACCACTAATCTCATAGGCATGCCAAAGTTAATTTGTCCAAAACCAAGCTAATATTCTCTACAAAACCTGCCTTTCCTGCAGTCTTATCCACCTTAGTTAATAGCCACTCTTTTCAGTTGCTCAGGCCAAAAACCTTGGAGTCAGCCTTCACACTCTTTTATCTCATATCCCACTCTAATTTGTCAATAAGTCCTGTCAGCTTGACCTTCAAAATATATCCAGAATCCAATCATTTCTCACAACCTGCTACCACCCTAGTCCAAGCCACCATCATCTTTAGCTTGAATTATTCTAATAAGTCTTCCAATTGGTCTTCCTATTTCCACCCTTAGCCCCTATAGTTTATTCTTAAGACAGCAGCCAGTGTGATTCTTTTAAAATATCAATCAGGACATGACCTTCCTCTGCTCCAAATTCTCCAAGGTCTTCTTCTCACTTTATTCAGAGTAAAAGCCAAAGTCATTAAAATGGAAATGTAAGGTCCTAAAGAATCTGGCCCCCAACTTCCTCTGTGACTTCATCACTTGTTTCTAGATAAATGAATAATTCAATTACAACTATCTGCTTGAAAGCTTATTTCAGAATAAAACTCCTGTTATGAAAGCAATTATGTATAGGAGTAATAAAAAGGATTATTACCCTGGCCTACATAAAAATATTATTGATAAAAGTGAATAAAAGACAAAGTGAATAAAATCTATAAGGTTTCTTACGATACCTGACAAACCCAGGAAATATGACTCTGGGTAATAATGAAGTTGGCCAGAGACCAGGTTGGGGACTATGGGTATTTCAAAATGCTTGACCTCCTAGGTAGAAATTCACTTCATTTTTCACACAGATATTACTAATCACTAACATGATTATTAACGTTAGTAATAATCATCCATTAGATGCCTGAACCCTTTAGAGTACTTATTAGACTCGAGATAGGGAAAAGTGTTACATTCAGACTCAGGAAAACCTCCTAGATTCTCTCCACCAGATCCAGTTTGCTTAAACAGACTCTTTTGAGTACAGTGGGGACTGGTATAAGAAGTATTTAATAATAGGAGTCCTCATCTATTAATGTTGACAGAATCAAGAAAGGATCTTTCAAAATGAATTAGACATTAAAGACATACCTACTCAAGTGTAGACCTATAGCTAACCTGAAAAAACCTGTATACAGTTTATAAAAATCTATATATAGTCTAGGGCTTCCCTGGTGGCGCAGTGGTTGAGAGTCCGCCTGCCAATGCAGGGGACACGGGTTCGTGCCCCGGTCCGGGAAGATCCCACATGCAGCAGAGAGGCTAGGCCCGTGAGCCATGGCCGATGGGCCTGCGCGTCCGGAGCCTGTGCTCTGCAACGGGAGAGGCCACAACAGTGAGAGGCCCACGTACCGCAAAAAAAAATCTATAGTCTAAAATATCCCCCAAAACATCATAGCACTCAAAAATTTATGATGAATATTCAGAGCATACAGCTACCTTAAATACCACCATGGTTTCCTCTGACCATATTTTTAAGTTAAGATTTTTAGATAACAGAAAAAAGTGTAAGCTTATTATTTGTTTGGAATAAATAACTAAAGTGACTTAAGATAAATAAATAGTAAACACTTCTTGAAGGCTCTACAGTACGATTTCACTTAATGCTTACAATAGCTCTACAGGGTATGTTTACAGATAAGGAAAACTGAGGCACAGGAAGTAAAGAAACTTATAAGTGGAAGAACCAGGATTCCAACCTACATAATATGAATCCAGAGCCTTTCTGCTTAACCATTATACTTTTTAAAAAAATTTCAAAATCCAAAAAAACCCACTTTTTTTGGTCTTTCAAAATATGCCTAGTTTTATTTATACATTTACTACAAAATTATCTTTAAGATGTAGCCAACTGACCAGTGAGTTAAAACAAAAAAAGGCGTAAGTGCAAAGCTAATCAATTTTATTTTTATATTCATCATTTCCAAAAATAATTACCTCCAGTTGCTCCTTCTGGGTAAAACCCTTCATGCTTTTCCCTGAGGCATGGCCAACAAAAGTCATTACTCTAATAATTGGCTGATGCTGTAAAAGCATTTCTGCAATTTCTTGAACACTATCTCGAAATGAAGAGAAGATCATAACTCTGGTCTCGTCACATTTCTTGTCAGATGTCTTTTGAGCTATATAACAAAAATACTTTAATTACAACTTTTATAAAAGCATTTAGATGAGAACTAATTCAAAAGACAAACCTGAAACTATATACTAGTGAGTGACAATTCTTTCAAAAAAATAATTTAAGCATCTTAAATCTTTGCTGGTTTTCCTCCTACCTTTTCTAGTAATCTTAATAAAACTGGCTCCTTATCTCTCATTGGCTGTCATAAAATAAAAACCTAAACCAAATAAAAATTACCTTTTGACCAGTCCTTCAATTCATGCATGATGCCTGTTATTCCCCTTTACCTTCTAAATCAGAAGCACAGGACTGCAGAGCTCTCACTGATTTTGTATATCTTCCCTTTCCTTTCTGCTCACTAAAGGCACTGTCTTAATCCAGGCCATGGTATTCTGTCTCCAAATTATTGATATGTTCAAATTCTCCAAGAAAACTGCAGAATATACCCAACAGTCAATCACAAAGCTGCTCCCAGTGTCTCTGTGCTTGGGAGGAGTAGAATGCATAAATAAAAACATGATTTTGAGGCTGGACCACTTAGTCTCTGGGTGATGTGTGACCATGGTAGTCATTTAGTCTCTTTAAACTTTAGTTTCTTAATATCTAAAATGGATCGAGGTGATGATTAAATGAAACAGTAAATATAAAGTATGTAGACTTGCATATAGCAATTGGTTAATAATTGCAAGTTGTGTGGAGTTTTTTGTTATTTGCTTTCTTTTGTTTTTTAACCTTGCATGGGTCTTTGACAATCCTTCTTTCTTAAACATGATTTATATTATGTTAATCATCATGTGTGTGCCAGAGACTACACTAAGCATTTTATATTATGAACTCATTTAGTCTTCATAACAACCTTATGAATTAAATGACTTAATAAAGTTAATGTATAATACATAAGGAAAAAGAAGCAGCTGCTGTTGCAAGGAAAATTATTCCAGATAAACCTCCTTTGAATCAGCATAGCATCAAGACTCTACATCTGACCAACTGCAGATCAATAGCTACTTTCAGTGCAAAGCCTACCTCCTTCAACAGGCCGCAGCCTGCCTTTCTATCTTCATTCCATTAAAGCTGCTCTACCAAAGTCATCAATAACTCTATATTGCCAAACTCAGTGGATGCTTTTTAGTTCATCTGACCACACCTCTCAGTAGTATTTAACACAATCCACTCCTTCCTACTGAAATAGTCTCTTCCCTCAGCATCTCTGATAATTCACTTGTCTGGTTTCTTTCTCAATCTTCTTTGTGGCATTTTCCCCTCTGAACTCTAAATGTTGGTATTCTGCAGGACTAATTCCCGGCCCTCTGTCCCTAAACTGTACTGCTGGTGATATGACCACATTCATTCTTGAAACTTTTAATATTGTCTTTATGCTGATAACTCTAAAATTTATTTATATATATGTAAATAGATAAAAATATCCCAGACTATTCTTCTGAGACCCAGATTCACTTATCCAATGCCTACACATCTCAACTTAGATGTCTCAAAAGCATCCTAATACATTTGCTCTTTCTTCACCATGTTGTTAGTTTTCTCTTTGTTCATACAGTCATCTGCAAACACACACACACACACACACACACACACACACACTCCTAATGATTTTTTTCTCATACTCTATGTCCAATCCATCAATAAACGCTGTTGGCTCCAACTTCAAAATATATCTAGACTCTATAACCACTTCTCAGAACCACCTTGCTGCTTGGTACTACTATCTTAGTATAAACTATCATCATCTGTTATCATCTTAGACTATTACAATAGCCTCCTAATTGGCCAACATCTACGAGAGTGATATTTTAAAAATATAAGTCAGATCACGTCACTCTGCTGCTCCGAATGCCTCTGTAATAGTTTCACAAATCACAAGCATACACAGAATAAAATCCAAAGTCCTGACATGGCCTACAAACCCTACATGACCTGGCCCCTGGCTGTCTCTCCAACCTCTGCCTACACCACTCATCCTCATTACACTACTCCAGCCAAATTGGTTTGTTTACTGATCCTTAATCTTACCAAGCACCCTACTGCCTTAGGGCCTTTGAATCTGCTATTCTCTCTGCCAGGAATGATCCTCCTACAGAAATCCACAAGGCTTGCTCCCTTACTTCCATCAGGTAACAGCTCAAAGATCACCCTACAAAGAGGTCTGCTCTAAAACTATATATAAAATAGCCTCCTTCATGACTCTCTATTTTCTCACCTAGCTTACTTTTCCCTATCATTATATTATACATTGTTTTATTATCTGCTTCCCTTATACTGCCCCAGGTTGACTTTTCTTTTTCACATAATACCCTATTCTTAACATTTCCACCATTCCCCTGGTGCCTACGCTCCCAAAATTTCTCAGAGCTTTTTTATATTCATTATCCAGAATAATTAAAAGCTCATCTTCTCCATAAGAAATGTTAGCACAATCTAATGAGTCAGAGTTTTAGCTTTCTCAATAACTTTGCCTTGCCTTGAGTCTATTAAATACGACCTACCATTCCACGACTTGAAGTGTTCAACTACAATTTCTTCTAATTTCTTTAATTTTGGATGACTATAGCAGAACTTTTTATCTTCATCTCCTGTAAAAAAACAAAACACAAAAAATTTTTCTGTATTTTTCCATATTCGATTACATTAATGTATTTTAATTACCCTTTCAAATGGATTCATTAAAACTTATTTCTTTTTATTTAAACAGTAAGTAGCATCTGGGTAGCACACAAACCTTACTGTAAAATAAACTGAATTTTTATGAAAATTTCATTCTGAGAAAGACTCCAAATGAGAATCAGCAGCAAAGAGAAGGGAAAAATTCACATTTAGTTAAGCTATAAATTAGTTTTTGGTAGTTCTGAGAATTTTCACTACCAGTAACAACTACTACTAACTTCTATTATATATTTAAAGTTTATGAACTGCTTGAATATATATTTATCCTAAGTTGAAGAATAAGATCTTTTAAAATTTAACAGGTCTATTGCTACAGAAGTATAAGTAGATATAAATAGACACGTGGATCAATGGAGCATAATTTTAAAATTAACCTTGATAAAGAGGAAACAATACAAAAATTTAAAAGAACAACCAGACCTTTTTTGATAGCAGAAATGCCACTTGCTGAAGTACTACGTGTATGTGCAAACATGCACTCTAGATGATTATAGAGTTTCATGAAGTCCTCATTTCGGCTAAGTTCTTTTTTTGCCCGAGTCATTCCTTCAGAAATTAAGAAAATATTTTTCCAATAAATTTAATAGCAAAACTAATCAAATGTATCATTTATTTAAAAAAAATTAAACTATAGCAATGAATGCAAGTTTTTCAAATTTAAAAATAAAAACCAGCAACTTTTTCCAGTTCCACATTCACATATGTATTAATGAATGGCTTCTTTTCTTCCAGCAATTTATCAAAAGCAAAGAAACATGGGCTGGCACCTTGATCTTGGACTTCCCAGCCTCCAGAACTGTGAGAAATACATGTCCACAGTTTAAGAAAAAAAAGAAGAAGAAGAAGAAGAAAAAGAAAGGAAGGAAGGAGGGAAGGAAGGAAGGAAGAAAAAAGAAAGAAAGAAAGAATTTGTTACATAACTATTTCACTGCTTTTTATTTTATTTATTTATTTATTAAGCTGTGCTGGGTCTTACTTGCAGCATGTGGGATCTAGTTCCCTGACCAGGGATCAAACCCGGGCCCCCTGCATTGGGGAGGACCACCAAGGAAATCCACTGGACACACAAGGAAGTCCCCTTCACTGCTTTTTAAAATAAAGCACCTTAAGTAATCCAAACGGCTCAATACATATCGTTAACCAAAATAATACACGTCAGCACTTTTAAAAATAATTTCATATAATTTACCTTTAGTTCCATCCATAATTCCACAAAGGAAGAAATATAATGATCTCATTCCCATTTGCTGCAATAATTCATAACCATGATATAAACTAATACAAATAGCAAATTCTCCCTCGATTATGCCTTGTTGCAGTCCCTAGAAAAAACAAGCATGTATCAAATTTACCCAGAGAAAGAAATGAAGATACATGTTCCATGCAGAACTTATTGGTTCTACTGAATGTCCTAAGATGTTGCTATGGAAAGGTGTCAATGTACTTTCCATATACAATCTGCCCCTTTATTTAATTCAACATGAAACTTACATTTTAAAGAGAATAAATGAACGGGGGGATATTTATCATATGCTGTTTTTCTTTGCAGGTAAATTATTAGCAGTATATAGATTTATTTGGTCTTTCAAAACAATTTAATAAGCACCTACTATTTGCTGAGCACTGAGCTAGACATTTGGGATATAAGGGAAAATAAAACAGATACGGGCCTACTATCCTCACAAATGTTTCTGACATCAGGACAAATATTTAATCAAACTGTTTAACACTAACATTTAACACCAGGTATACATGCCACAGTAACATCTGACAGGGAGCACCAGACACCGTTATAAGCACACTACTTATACAAACTTATTTAATCTTAACACCTAGGAGGTAGGTACTATTGTTATGCCCATTTTACATATGTGGAACCTCATGTAGGTGATAAGTAGCAGAGCCAGTATTTGAACCTAGGAAATCTGGGCCAGTGTGCTTGTGCTTTTAACCACTACTCTCAAGGAAAAGTAAAGTATATATTCCTTTTGTAGGAGCACACAGTCAGTATATCTATACAATAAAATACCTTTAAAAGACCATTGAGAATATATTTTAATTATTTTCCTTTATTAGAGATGCAGACTATTATTTAATACCTTACATTTTTAGTAGCATTAATATCAGTTACACTCATTTTAAATGTTTCCAGGATAGTGATAAATGCCTTAAAATAGCACGCTAATTACCTAAAAGGGTAAAACAATGTCTCTGTAAAACATAAACTCTCATCAGTGAGATCAAATTCAACAGGTTTAGATTTATGATTTAAAATTTTAATGAACCTTTAACTCCTAGCAGAAACTTTAAACATTTTATTAAAGTCTAGTATAATACACTGCAATTTCACAGAAAATTCCCTTTGTGGTTTCCCAGATACTATAGAATAAAGTCCATATTTCTAGTATAACATTTAAAGCACTCCCAGGGGGTCACAACCTAGATCATATCTGACTCCCTCAATCCTTTACCTCAGGCAAATTGGTTTTCTCACTGTCTCCTTTATACCTTCATTCAATTGCCTCTGTCCTTTTGCACATGCATTCCCTCTCAGTTCCAAGAATGACTCAGTGCCTTTTCATGTTTGTGAGCATCTCTTTTGACTCTGGACCTAACTTGATGGATATGTTCCTATCCACCTATTTTTTTCCTATAAAGATTAAAAATACAAAGCTTACTGTGATGCTTAATCCAACCTCGGTATGGAGATTTAAGACTAAATGCTATGGGTCTAAAAGTTAGTTAAAATCTACCCTCTTATGACCCTTTTACTTTGCAAAACAGAAGTGAACTAAAAGACCAATTCTTAATTAAAAGTTATAAGATAAATTTATCTTAATTCACATCATTAAACTGTATTCCTGCTAGATCTTTTTCATGTTTTTATAAACTATATAAACCACCCCTGAATTCTTGATGAGCTAATATATACCAAAAAATAATCATTATTTACATTTCATCCTGGTTCTAAGTAAAAATGTAGTCTATCAGCAAAATTTATTTTAAAATACCTACCACAATATTTGGAGATGGGTTTTTCCTAAATTGATCTCTTGCCAGAATTATCTGGTATTTTGTTAGATTGGGAATATCCCTTCTCATCAAAACATTCCTCCGAATCAAAGAACTTGCAAGTGCTTCCAAAATCTGCAAATTTCAAAGAAATTTAGTTTAATTTTATTTTAAAATCCTTTTACAAATACATTTCCTCACATACTAAAATAGTTTTATATATTAAATTATATGTTAAATAAAGTTTGTCTTAAAATGAACTTTTAAGTAAACACAGAAGAGATGATAAAGTTTTAAAGTACTTGACAATTATCCTCAGATAATCCATGTGAGAGTCAGCACAAGCAATTATTAGATTCAGCGATAATTCAAGAACATATGTGTTGGGCTTTCCTGGTGGCGCAACAGTTAAGAATCCGCCTGCCAATGCAGGGGACATGGGTTCAAGCCCTGGTCTGGGAAGATCCCACATGCCATGGAACAACTAAGCCCATGCGCCACAACTACTGAGCCTGCGCTCTAGAGCCGCGAGCCACAACTACTGAGCCCATGGGCCTAGGGCCTGTGCTCTGCAACAAGAGAAGCCACCACAATGAGAAGCCAGTGCACTGCAACGAAGAGTAGCCCTTGCTTGCCGCAACCAGAGAAAAAGCCCGTGCACAGCAATGAAGACCCAATGCAGCCAAAAATAAAATAAATAAATTTATTTTTTAAAAAAAACAAAAAACGAACATATGTGTTTATCTGTTTATTTCTTAACTCTCCTCCTCTCCCTCCAAACTAAGCACAATGAAAGGAGGGCCTCGATTTTTTGCTCTGTTGCATCTTCAATGCCTAGAACAAGTCTAGCACATAGGCAAATATTTGTAGAGTGATGACTAAATCAAAATTCCTTGAGTACATTTAATTTCATTCACTGATTCATTCTCTCAAAAATATTCATTAAGCGACTTCCCTGGTGGTCCAGTGATTAAGAATCTGCCTTCCAATGCAGGGGACGCGGGTTCGATCCCTGGTTGGGGAACTAGGATCCCACATGCCACAGGGCAACTAAGTCTGCATGCCACAACTACTGAGCCCACATGCTCTGGAGCCTGCGTGCCACAACTAGAGAGCCCGCGCTGCAACTAGAGAAGCCCACGTGCCATAATGAAAGATCTTGCATGCCACAACAAAGATCCTGCGTGCCACAACTAAGACTTGACATAGCCAAATAAATAAATAAATAGATATTTTTTAAAATATATTCATTAAGTATATACTACATATCAAACATCGTTCCTGATGCTGGGGATATTGTGGCTGAGACAAATGAAGTTTCTATTTTCCTAAAGTTTACATTTAATAGACGGAAGAAAGGAGTAAAGAAGTGAACAAAGAAAATAAGAGAATTTTGATTATGATAAAGCATTTAAGAACCTAAAACACAGTAATGCTTTGTAGAGTCTTTGATGGGAAGGGGGTCACTATCATATAAGTGGACAAAAAGGGTTTCTTTCTTTCTTTCCTTCCTTCCTTCCTCTCTCCCTTCCTTTCTTTCTTTCTTTTTTTTGGGGGGTGGGGGGAGGAGCAGCAATTGTGCTCTGCCCAGGCACCCCCTGCCTCATCCGTCATCCAGCCCCAGGATGCAGAGGAGCGGGCCCTTGGATTGTGACCTTGCCAGCGCCCTTCCACCTCCAAGCAGCCAGTTTCCCACACTAAGGTTCCTGGCTGGGGATGGACCGCTCTGGGCCAGGGCTGCCTCTGGTACCAAGCAGCAGGAGAGACGGTGGCCCGGGTTGGGCAAGCAACGGAGCCTACTGCTGCATGGGTGACAGCAGGGCACTCTCAGGGGAGAACTGGGCATGCAGGCTCCCACAGTTCTCCACGTGTTCATGCCACCAAAGATGGTTTCTTTTAAGAGGTAATACTTGACATCTGAATGATAAAGTATGCCGAGCCTGAGAAGTTCTGAAGACAGAGCATTCCAGGCAGAGGAAACAGCAGACAA
Organism: Grampus griseus; assembly: GCF_964374135.1. Lineage (NCBI taxonomy): Eukaryota > Metazoa > Chordata > Mammalia > Artiodactyla > Delphinidae > Grampus > Grampus griseus. Next base: position 54,584,059 of record NC_139018.1, read on the forward strand.
AAGGTCGTGAGCTTGATGCCACAGTGAAGGTAAAAAGCGACCTCCAGATGAAGACCTACTACAGCAACATGTAATTTGCCTAAGTTTTATTTCCTAAAATATATCTATTTTAGTACATTTCAATCTTTCTTCTCTTCTAGCTTTGCTGATCAGCTTTGCTGACCACATGTGCCTAAAGAAGCACTCTAAAAGAAATCAATAAAGTTAGGGCTTCCCTGGTGGCGCAGTGGTTGAGAGTCCGCCTGCCGATGCAGGGGACACGGGTTCGTGCCCTGGTCCGGGAAGATCCTACATGCCACGGAGCAACTAAGCCCATGTGCCACAACTACTGAGGCTGCGCTCTAGAGCCCGCAAGCCACAGCTGCTGAAGCCCGCACGCCTACAGCCCGTGCTCCGCAACAAGAGAAGCCACTGCAATGAGAAGCCCGCGCACCGCAACGGAGAGTGGCCCCCGCTCGCTGCAACTAGAGAAAGCCCGCGTGCAGCAACGAAGACCCAACGCAACCAATCAATCAATAATGTGTCAAGACATTGCCAAATGCCACCAAGTGGGCAAGATAGTCCCCAGTTGAGAAACACTGCTGTACAAGGGATCAGGGAGGAATATATTGAAAATATATTTCCTTACAAAGAAAGTTCTGGTTGAATCTGGATACATGTTTTGGGTGTGTTCACTATGTGAAAATTTACTGTGCTGCACACTTACATTTAATGTACTATGCTGTTCATATGTTTGGGGGGGCTGGTTATACTGCAATTAAAAGGTTTACTTAAGAAAATACAAAACTAAATTGGCTTTAGAAACGGTCCATCATTTTGTATTTCCTCTTTAACTAATAGTTTGCCAGTACATATAAAACATGGCGCTCATACTGAAAATTGTCATTTCAAAGAATTTTTTACCATATTAATTATATAAATGATTATAACTATACATTCTCACAGTCCAATTCTGTTAAGTAAAATAATTACATTATCAGTTCATTTATTAAAACCCTGAATTATGATAAAAATGGCTTACCTGTATATATGCCTTTTGGATAGCTCCAAGTTCTTCACCAAGAGGAACAACAAGCTTTTCAACTCGTCTTTCATGAGAGTATGGCAAAATATCTGGAGAATCTTCAGAACGAATCTCTATCTGCCCAATTAGTAGATTAGTAATAACCTGTTGCACAGCCTACAGAAAATCAATTAAGTATGATTATATATTATATTACTTACTAAATTTTTTAGTTTGCCACTAACAAAAATAAAATAGCAATAAGTTTTTGAAAAAAAATTAGAAATTTATATCATTAAATATTTTTTAAAACTACAAATTATAGCACATCAGGAGTGGCACAATAGGGGAAAATGCTTTTGAAACATCTTTCTTGCATGCCAAGCATCCAAGAGATAAAATGTCCAACAAGTTCCTCAAATGTATTTTGTGCTTTCCAGTGGTAGTGTTGTATCTTGTCAATATTTATAAAGACTCAGACAAAATAGAAGTTTCAAATTAGCAAACCAAATCCCCAAAACATTATATAACAGTCAATTTTAGAGCCAGAACTAAAACCCAGATTTCCTGATTCCCTGGCAAATACTTTTTTCCACTGATTTTTTATGGGGAAAACAGAGAAGTCCTGTTACTACTAAAGGATACAAATGTACCTTGGAAATACTTTACAAACTGACTTGTTAAGAAACTGAGGGCATATGTCCTACACTAAATCTATTATTAATAAATGAATGGAGGGAATTCCCTGGCAGTCCAGTGGTTTAAGACTCCACACTTTCATTGCCAAGGGTGCGGGTTTGATCCCTGGCAGGGAGCTAAGACACCACAAGCTGCGGGTGTGGCCAAAAATAAAAATAAATAAATAAATAAATGAGTGGAATATTTTCCATTTAAATCAATATATATGCTGTGAATATATTTCTGGAGCTAAATTTCATTCACCAAAAGCTTATAAAGGAACTTAATTGTAAAAATAGGGAATTTAAGAAAAAACAAAAAACCTGTTGGTATAAACAACTGCTGTACCATTAGACCACAGTTCTACTGGGTGTGATGAAAAAAAAGAAAGGAAGGGAGAGATGGATGGATGGAGGGAAGGATGAAGAAAGAATCCTGAAAATATCCAGAAATTAAGAACTCTTTTTTTTAAAACTAGTAAAGCCTCATGGGCTTAGTTTCAGACAAAAAATACTCTAGGGCAAGAATCACATCTTAGTCACTTTTGTATTCCCAACACCTAGTATAATGCCTAATACAGTAGTACACTATAGTTACTGAATGTCCACATACATTCAAACTCTAGAGTAAATATATGACCATTTTATAAAATTGACTAAGACTTCAGTATTTTTTTTTCCTTTGGCCGCACAGCATGTGGGATCTTAGTTCCCCGACCAGGGATTGAACCCGTGCCCCCTGCGTTGGTAGCACAGAGTCTTAACCACTGGACCGCCAGGGAAGTCCCAGACTTTAGTATTTTTAATCATTCATTCATTCAAGAAATATTTGAGTAACTCCCACATGCCAGGTATTGAATTGGTGATAGAGGCATAACCAAGATAGACATAATCCCTACATTCATGTAGGTACTATTTTAGTGGAGCAAAAATACAACAAATAAATGAATAAGCAAAAGAATGACAGACTGTGATAGATATTAAGAAGAAAATAACAAGATAGGAAGAGTTGACTTTTCATAGCTTAAGAGTGAATTTTTCTGAAGAGGTGATATTTAAGCAGAGACTTGATGATTAAAAACAATCAAGCATGTTTAAAAAAGGTTGGGCAGAAATGATACGATAGAAATTTCTAAAACTAATCGAGGCTATGGACAGAAGGAAAAAAGTCTATGGCTTGGCAGAATTGAAAGCTACCTTTGAAATTATCCAGAACCTAACACAGAAGACCATTCAGAGCTACTAAATTAGAATGTCATGGGATAAGGCTCAAAATCTGCATGGGATAGGGCTCAAAACTTTTTACCATCCTCTGAGCTCCCTAGAGAAATGGTGGATTCCACAGCGGGGACTGGAAAAACACTAAATGATCATAAAATATCTTGTGATGCCAGTAAGTTAGGAAGTGTTCAAAACAAACACGAACAAACAAAAGTGCATTCTAAAGGACACAGGAGCCATCTTCAAGGCACTCTCAATGGCCCAATCTAGAATAATCAAAATTATTAATGATAGTATTGGATTGTAGCCAATAAAATATATATATATATCCATATATATATATCCATATATATATATATATATCCATTAGTCCATATTGATGTAAAGACCTGAATTAGAAATAAATGAGGAGGGGCTTCCCTGGTGGCACAGTGGTTGAGAGTCCACCTGCCGATGCAGGGGACACGGGTTCGTGCCCCAGTCCGGGAAGATCCCACATGCCGTGGAGCGGCTGGGCCCGTGAGCCATGGCCGCTGAGCCTGCGTGTCCGGAGCCTGTGCTCCGCAGCGGGAGAGGCCACAACAGTGAGAGGCCCGTGTACAGCAAATATAAATAAATAAATTAATTAAATAAATGAGGAGAGAAGACAGCTTTTCACAACAGAAGAATTCAAATTTTGAAATGTAAAAGAAATGAGGGAAAGAGGAAATAATGATTCGGCAAACAGCACAGAAATAATTGTTGCAAGCAAGAACCATCATTGGATGCTAAAACAGAATATTTACATAGTCTCATAGTATCTCCCTCACAACAGACTTAAGTAAAAAGGGAAAAACAGTAGTTTTACAATAGAGAAACCAGAAAGTCATCATCTGAACCAAGTCAAAATTAATAGCACCAGTAATAAGACAAATCATCATGTATTCTCAGATACAATGCACTAAGAAAGGTACAACATCACTTCTGGGGTATTCTTGCCCAAAATGCATACAGAACCTCACTCCAATCATAAGAAAACATCAGACAATCCCAAATTGAGGGATATTCTACAAAATAACTGGCACCTACTCTTTAAAAGCATCAAGGTAATGGAAGACAAGAAAGAATGAGGACTGTCACAGACTGGAAGGTACTGAGGAGATGTGACAACTAAATGCAATGTGGGATCATAGAATGAACCCCAGAGCAGAAAAGGACCCTGGTGGGAAAACTGGCAATAGTCAAATAAGATTTGCAGATCAGTTACTAGTATTGTACCAATGTTAATTTCCTGGTTTTGATAATTTTACTATGGTTATGTAATATGTTAACATTAGGGGAAGCTGAGTGAAGGATATACAGACTTTAATTTTTGCAAATTTTCTGGAAGTCTAAAGTCATTTCAAAATAAAACAGTAAAAATTTAAAAAACAGCTTTAGGTGATTCTTTGGCACACTGAAGTCTGAAGACTCTAATGTAGATAGTCTCCTACAACCACAGAAGAAAAGGTAGGCATCTTATACGAAATGCTGTACTCCTGATGTTAAACTAAATACTAGAATGGAAAACTGATCTGGTCACATACAAAAGTTCTTATTTTCTTAAACATTAATAAATTTTACTTACCTTTATATCACTACCTGGTGTGGCACTAAGAGCCAAGATTCTAAAGTGATTTGTATATTTGACTAGTTCTCTTACAACCTTAAAAAAAAAAAAAACAATTCTTTAATTTCATCTGCACAATACAAAAATAAAAATGATTCTGTTAAACAAGCTAGTATATCTGATCCACTATCATTGTTCCTTATTTAGAGTACTGATGGACTAGCAGATGGAACTATCTTTAGTTATGTTATCTGAAGAGCAAATGATTTAGGTTTATACTCTATCCCAATCAAAAATACTTTAGGGGGCTTCCCTGGTGGCACAGTGGTAAGAGTCCGTCTGCCGATGCAAGGGACACGGATTCGTGTCCCGGTCCGGGAGGATCCCACATGCCGCGGAGCGGCTGGGCCAATGAGCCATGGCCGCTGAGCCTGCGCGTCCGGAGCCTGTGCTCTGCAACGGGAGAGGCCACAACAGTGAGAGGCCCGCGTACCGCAAAATAAATAATAATAATAAAAAAATAAAAAAACACTTTAGGGTTTCTTCTATACATAAAGCTACAACATCAAGGCCTATACTGAGGCAAATCAAAATATTCAAAGGGCTAATTCAAGAGCAAATGGTAGAAAAAGATCAAGTTTATTCTCCATTGCTTGGGCCACAGTCTAGGCTTACAGCTATATCCATATGCACACTTGCCAGATTAAGATAAATCATAACACAAAAATAGAAAAAAAATTAAGTACAGGGACTTTCCTGGTGGCGCAGCGGTTAAGAATCAGCCTGCCAACGCAGGGAACACGGGCTCGACCCCTGGTCCGGGAAGATCCCTCATGCCGCGGAGCAACTAAGCCCACGAGCCACAACTACTGAGCCTGTGCTCTAGAGCCTGCGAGCCACAACTACTGAGCCCACGTGCCACAATTACTGAAGCCTGCACACCTAGAGCCCGCAACACCCAGAGCCCGCACACCTTGTGCTCCGCAACAAGAGAAGCCACTGCAATGAGAAGCCCTCACACCACAATGAAGAGTAGCCCCTGCTCGCCACAACTAGAGAAAGCCCACATGCAGCAATGAAAACCCAACACAGCCAAAAATAATTAATCAATTTAAAAAAATTAAATACAAATGTGAAATTAGATTTGAAATGAAAAAAGTTTGTTTTAGGAAAGATTTTAAAGAAGTTAGATTTCATGTGGAAGGCTCACAATTTTTAAATTAAGTTTATTCATAAAAAAAATAAGGCTAATTTGGGGTAATTTTTAAAATCTAAATTCCCTTTTAAATCCTAAAACATTTTCCAAGGGGCACCAAAGCATCTCTCTAGGCTTTACAGTTTGAATTCAACACCCACTTCTGGTATAATCAATACTGGATAATTTGCCAGATTCCCATATGCCCCAATACAAGGAAAAAGGACCCCTAAGTAAACTGAGTTACAGGAACAGCTCTTACTATCCCATAGTTCCACATTAGAGGTAGGAAACTAAAAGCAGATTATTTTTTTTTAAATTGAAGTATAGTTGATTTACAATACTGTCTTAGTTTCAGGTGTACAGCATAGTGATTCAGTATTTTCCCATATTATATATTATAGATTATTACAAGATAATGGGCATAATTCCCAGTGCTGTACAGTAAATCGTTGTTGCTTATCTATTTTACATATAGTTGTTGGTATCTGTTAATCCCATACCCTAATTTGTCCCTCCACCCTTTCCTCTCCCCTTTGGTAACTACAAGTTTGTGCTCTATGTCTGTGAGTCTGTTTCTGTTTTGTATATACATTCATTTGTATTATCTTTTTAGATTCCACATATAAGTGATATCATATAGTATTTGTACCTCTCTGTTTGATTTATTTCACTGAGTGGCAAATGACAATATTTCACTCTTTTTTATGGTTAATATTCCAGTGTGTGTGTGTGTGTGTGTGTGTGTGTGTGTGTGTCATATATATATATATATATATACATACGCCACATCTTTTTAATCCAAACATCTGTTGATGCACATTTGGGTTGCTTCCATGTCTTGCTACTGCAAATGGTACTAAAACTAGATTATCTTAAAACTGCTCTGATTTCAACCCATGTCAAAGATGAATTCAATGAGACTCAAACTGAATATTGATCAATACTCAAAAAATATTATTTATGCAGTTTTTTAAAACATGATACAGAATACATTTAAAGATAGAACATTATAGGGAATTCCCTGGCAGTCCAGTGGTTAGGACTCTGCGCTTTCACTGCCAAGGGCCCAGGTTTAATCCCTGGTCAGGGCACTAAGATCCCACAAACCACAAGCCATGAGGTACCGCCAAAAAAAAACAGAACATTATACTTAATGGAGACTTAAGAACAATTGTCCTAATTAAAAACTGATACAAGAAAAAATCTCCCTGATACATTACTTTTTTTCCAGGAGGGATTCTCAAGCATTTTATAGAAGTGGTGTTGTGTTTGTAACCCAGGAAGCTACATTCTTCAACAAGCTGTGTGCCTGTTGGAAACTGTATCTGGAATATTCAGTGTAGTATAAATTCTTAGTGCTATTTATATATTAAAGAAGTCAGTCATGTCTCATTGTACTCAGTGAAAGCATAGCCTTGTAGTTTAAAAAAAAAATCACCTAATGTGTAGAAATTTTTTGAAAATAAAGTTGCTAAGGGGAGTTCTCTGGTGCCTAGTGGTTAGAATTCTGGGCTTTCACTGCCATGGCCTGGCTTCAATCCCTGGTCGGGGAACTGAGATCCTGCAAGGCGTGCAGCACAGCCAAAAGAAAAAAAAAAAAAAGTTGCTAAATGTAAGCTAAATGTACAAAATGAATTCCACAGAGTTAGAACAAAATTTTTAAAATGATCCTTTCAAGCAGAAACTTTAACACACTGGATATTAATTTAACTTGGAAAAATATATCCATTTCCTGACTGAGATCAACTCTAGATAACAATTCTCAAGAAAATAATACAGAGATATAATAATACTTAAAAGTCCCCAAGGAAACTGCTTAATAAAATCACAAACTGGCAGTGAAATTCATCTCTTTGCACTAAATGAAATAAACTTTCCCTCTACTCTTACTCTATACCCTCGCCCTAGTATCATCACCTATTATTGTTTTAACTACCTACCACTATATGGTAGTGGATCACTGCCTCAACGAGACTCTCATCATCTACATCTGACACTAATAGTCTTGTTTAAATTTAAAAAACAAACAACAGCAGAGACTGATTTGAATGGATGAAGGAAAGTATTTATCACCATCTGTTGAGATAATAGATATAAGGCTTTTCATAATAATACCATCAGTAACTTCCATCATTAATAATTATTCCCCAAAATGCTCTTCATCAATATATTTACACTATAAAATACTTTTTAACAAAATTACCTGGCAATAAGCATAATTTCCAAGAGCTTTATGAGCTTCATCAATAACTAGACACTTTATTTCAGCAGCAGGGCAAGCTCCTCTAGAAAGATCATTTACCATGACTTGAGGTGTAAGAAAATGGACTCTTTTACTGCCCCATATTTCCTTCCTGGTGAAAGCTTGAGTAGATCCTGTAAATAAAAGTGACATTGTACATTCTAAACTCCCGACTGTTATCTGTAAAATATAAATAACCTGGCCTATTTTCAGAATGCATTCCTGCTTTGGTAATGTGCTTTCAAGATGATAATTAGACAAATCATGGGAATGCATTTTAAAGATTTGTTGTGGTCCAAATGTCAATGCTGGCTTTTACCGAAAACCACGACTAGACTGCCATTAAAGAATTCCTACAAAACGACATAATATTTGAAGAGAACAAAATTCTTCAACTGGGAAATCCTTCTGCGGAAGAAACTCATGTTCACTTACCGATGGGGTATACACACATAATCACTTCAAAATTCTTTGACAAGATACAGGAATTCTCTGAAGATTGAATAAAGCAACCCTATTCATTAGAGCTGGACTTGCTACAAGTAGATGATGTTTCAAGGGAGAAGACGTAAAATAAGCATATTGTGATCTGGGGACTATTCCACACGGGTCAGGAATTCCTTTAACGCTATTTCCCAGAACGCATACTTTTCCCTGGGTCCCAGCTCTTAATTTCAAATTAGCCCACTGTTTCTAAGATACCTGTCATTTCGGCCATGTGGGACTGCGGGATACCCATCACCCGGTAGCAAGCCTCGATCTGCTGTGTCACCAAAGGTTTCGTGGGGGCCATGAAGACAACCTTGCCGGAGGGGAACCAGCGGTAGAAATTGTACATGACTACGGCGGCAATGAAGGTCTTTCCCAAGCCGGTAGGCAGACACACCAGCGTGTTGCAGAACAGAGCGGTCCTGGAGATGTGCAGCTGGTAGTCCCGCACCGGGCAATTAGTAGGGTAAATCCACAGGGCGCCCGCTGAGGTGCAGAACCCGCCATTCTCTAGACTCAGCTGCCGCTCTGCTTCGTACACCGCGACCAGCAACACATCATCGTCCGACTCGGGCTGAGCCTCTGCCGCCTCCGCCGCCTCTGCTGCCTGTGCCGCTGCAGGAAAACTCGCCCCGGAGATGCCAGGGCTCTGAGGCCGCTCAGTTCCAGAGCTGCAACTCGGAGCCCCAGTGGATCGGGAGACTCTTGAGCCCCACGTCTGAAAAAGCGTTCTTTGCCGCCTGCTCATTAGGCCGAAGACCACCGAAGGCTTCTCTCAGACGCCAGCAGCTGTTGCAGCTCAACAGCCTCCGTTCCAAACCCCATCGGTTATCTTCGCATAAAAAACACTAGAACTAGAAGGCGGGGTTAAGGCCTGTTAATCCAGTTGGAAAGTGCCGCCACTGAGTTTGCGTGGGGAAAGTGATTGGCTGGCTTCCCGGAAACACCGTGGCCCTCTAGGAGACGCATGCGCGTTGTTATGGAGCCACCGAAAATTTGGTCCCCTTGTCAATTTCTTATCGACTCTAAAGTTGGGTTCCGTTTTTAATGACGAGGTGTCCGGGCATCATTGCGAAATTGATGCCTCTTAAAATGATACAATAAATAAACTTGAGGTTCAGAAACAATGGATAACCTTTTTTTTTTTTTTTTTTTTTTTTTTTTTGCGGTACGCGGACCTCTCACTGTTGGGGCCTCTCCCTTGCGGAGCACAATCTCCGGACACGCAGGCTCACGGGCTCAGCCGCTCCGCGGCACGTGGGATCCTCCCGGACCACGAACCCGTGTCCCCCGCATCGGCAGGCAGACTCTCAACCACTGCGCCACCAGGGAAGCCCTACCCATTTTTTTTTAACTTAATGTTATTGAGAGTCTAACTTGCCTTATTCCTTGTGGTTGGCCATGTTTTTAAATCGGAAGATGAGGTGAAAAACAAACATGTTTAGATAAAATTAAATAACGTGTCTTATTTCTCTATCCAGGCTGAGAAAACAAAACGCCAGTTCTCTTTTTCAGGAGTGGCAACGCATTATCTTTTTTTTTTTGCGGTACGCGGGCCTTTCCCGTTGCGGAGCACAGGCTCCGGACGCGCAAGCTGAGCGGCCATGGCTCATGGGCCCAGCCGCTCCGCGGCATGTGGGATCTTCCCGGACCGGGGAACGAACCCGTGTCCCCTGCATCGGCAGCGGACTCTCAACAACTGCGCCACCAGGGAAGCCCCATTATCTTAGTATTTTGTATTGTTAAAAGGGAAGTGAATGGTATGGTCCTGATATTCGTTGGAAAATCCTAAGGGAAAAAAAGCAAGGCGTCCTGATGCTCCACCATTACATCTTCATAAATGATATAGAGCAGTAAGCGTCGGGGTGATATTCTACTCTAGCGATAGCATTCTACCTCAGACTTGGATACAATTCCTGGCTTCTCCCCTCTAAAAGTGGCGACCTCGAGTAACCTCTGTAGATTTGTTTCTTCGTGTATTGAGGAAAAGTACACACACATCACGAGGTTGTTTGGACCACTAATAATGTCATCCCCTCATCGCCACCATCAGCAAGAGCCATCCTGCGTGTAGCCACTTTACATTGTTTTATATGGTCAAGTGTCTGGACTTGCTTTTAGACATGCTGTTTATCATATGTTTGTATTTGGGAGGGGGAAGGGAACCGGTTGTATTTTAGTTTAATTTGTGTGAGTTTTAAAAGGAAAGTGGTGGAATATAGGTTGTTCTGATGGACAAGGACTGAGCCAAGTCAGATGTGAATCTTTAGGCTAGAACTAGATAAAATGAGATTAGATGTCTGAATGCTTTTGTTTCCTTTAAACATATTAAAGACTTTAAATGCATAGCAGCTTGTCGGTAATAAACAAGTGTGGGTAATGGCTGGTAAACAACCACTACTATCGGAGGTCGTCGCCTCACAAGGGTTCCAATTATGAGCAGCTGACAGCTTGCGGCTTTCTGCGTAGTCCGCTGCCGGGGCCACATCGGCCGATTTTACCCGGGACTCAACAAAGAGGCCCGCGGAGTACAGCCTTAACGTCACTCAAACACTGGCCCCAATCCTGCTGGGTAGCGCCGTGACCCCGCCCGCTTGAGCTCCGAGCAGAGTCCGCGCCACGCCTCTGGGGCGGGGCGATGCCGAACCCAGGCGGGCTGGCTCAGTAAAGCGGAGGCAGCGGGGGAAGATGGCGGCGGCCGTTCCACAGCGGGCCTGGACCGTGGAGCAGCTGCGCAGCGAGCAGCTCCCTAAGAAGGACATTATCAAGTTTCTGCAGGATCACGGTTCAGATTCGGTACCGGAGGCGGCGGGGCGGCCGGGCTGGTGCGGCTGAGGGACACTTCACCCCCCCCGTAGATGCCCATACATTCCGTATTCCTCGGTGCCCCCGCCCTCGTCTCCAGCGGCCGGTGGCCTGGAAGGCCGGAGAGGTCCCGCGTGCGCTCCCGAGCCACGCTCCCGCCCCTCGGGCCGGCCCTGCTTGGGCGGGTGGAGCAACTTTACCTCTTGCGGCACGCAGCAGTAGCAGATTTAGAACCTCACTGAGATGCTTGAGTGAGGTGGAGGCTGTGAAAAAAAGGAACCCAGTAGATTTTGGGGGTTGAGACGGGGGCCCGAGGACTGGAGGCTTGCGTGAGATAGATCCCTGGCGGGGAGTGTGGGCTGTTAGGGAAATGAGAAGGGATGTGAAGATTTCGGTGGGAACGATGGTGCGATTTGCTTTTCTCATCAATTACCAAGCACTGAACACTAATAATTGTGATTTTTTTACAGTCTTGCTGTTTAACTTTTAAAATATCGATCCTTTAAATGACCTTTTCACCTGTATATTTAGGGGAGTTACATGAGTATTTCGGGTACAGTGGTCTCCCATTGTTATAAACAAACCAAGAAATCTATTTGGCATTCTTCCTACTTTTACGCCCTGCATTTTTCAGCACAGTCTCCATCTTAACCACTCTCCGTAGTCACAAGTTATTTTTGTCAGACGGCTTCTTTTCCTTCGGAAATTAATATAATTCATATCTCCTTAAATTGCAGAACAACTGTACAGTTTGTGTGCCCGCAGCATCTCCCACTTATCAGAAATAGCAGGGGTCTAAATGTGGTTTATCTACGGTTTTTAACTTAATTTCCAATAATCTCCCTCCTGAATAATAATTCTGACATCAGCAAATACTTATACAACATCTACAGCAAGAACCGTACTCAGTGTTTGGGGATACAAGTGTGAAAATGAAAGACCATGCCTCAGAGACACCATTTTATACCATTTTACTATTTTAGTGGAATTATTTTCTCTTAAGCCAATCCACATTTCACTGAAACAATAGAGTAGATATATCATTTATTAACGTGTAATGCCTCAAAACTGTACTATATTCATCAAATTCTTATAAAACAAATCATCCCAAGGTGGAATCTAATGTAAAACTGGCCCACGTTGGACAATTTCAAGAGACTTGGCTTGTCAAAATACTAAGATACTAATACTAATATACCAATCTTTTACATGCATATTTTCCAGTGTTCATTCACATATGTAAACCTATATTTGACAGTCACTATTTTATTGATCATAAGATATCATGGAGATGTTTATATTTTGGATATCTTTCTGAAAACTTGCTAAAGAAATCACAACAGTGCTAAAGTAGCTGCTTCTGTTTAATCAAAATAGCCTTTCCCATGAGCCTTTATCATTTAGAACGTTTCTCTCTAAGCGTGAGAGAGAAAAATGCAATAGTGATTGTTTCAGAAAAACTGCTTTATTGTAAGGTTAGAAGGTTAGAAAGATTAAAAGATGCCAGAGGACAACTTTGGGAAGGTAACAAAATGAGGAATCAAGCAAGGACCACGAAGTAGAAAAGGAAGAAGAATAAAGTAAGGAAAACATGTACATGATTTTGAGATGAAGGTACATGATTTTGATGATTTGATATTTCAGTAGTAGTATTTCAGTATTCATCTGACAGTTTAGTCTTATATTTGAGAGAAATGGAATTCTACTGTTAGAGTTATTAAATACATTATTAATCAAATAGGTAATATGTATTGAGTTCTTACTGTATGACTGGAAATGGTTTATTACATTTACCCTTATAAGAAGCCTCTGACATAAGATGCTGTTATTAATCTTTCACTGTGATGCAGAAACTGAGTCTTTAGGAAAGCTTAGTCCCTTGTCTAAAATCAGACAGCTAGGATTTTAACCCAGATGGTCTGACACCACAGTCTATACATTTGAACACTATATATCCAGCATTGTGTAACAGTGTTTCTGGGTGTGCCAAGAATGGGTTACAGATACGTCAAGATATTAATACCCAACATGGCTAGAGGCTCCCAGGGCACGGGCCAAGTAACATCCTGCCAGGAGCAGCTTTGCCCAGTTACCAAAATGTGCTTGCTGTGTAAGTGTGCTCTTCCGTGAGTTCCATGATGGGAAAAGGGTTAGTACACACCAGTGTAACCACTATGCAATATTACAGTTCTAATCTTTGAGTATTTCTTATAATTACCCAATATGGTTTTTTTTAATATTCCTTAAATCTTATTTTTGTTATGAAGTAGAGTATAAAATGTAATGTTTCATTTCTTTTATCAATAGGTATGATTGAAAATATAATTTCTAACTCAAAAGTTCATTTTCTAATTTTAGACCCTTTCTTACATGAGGGAAATTATTTTGACTAACCAGCTTTTTTTCTTTATAGTTTCTTGCAGAACATAAGTTATTAGGAAACATTAAAAATGTGGCCAAGACAGCTAACAAGGACCATTTGGTTACAGCCTATAACCATCTTTTTGAAAGTAAGGTGAGTATTGTTACATTTTATTACCAAAATATCATTTTAGATATTTTATTCCCCAAAAGAAGCTTTAAATGCATTTATTTGCAGAATATGTTGACATTTTTCCACCTGTACTTTTTCTTAACTATAATCATAAATGGACTATCACATTTAGCATGGCTAATCTGTAATATGGCAGGATGTTTTGATATTTTGAAAGGGAACAGATTTTTAAGGACACTGAAAAGTTACAAATCTAAAGTAAGTTGCATTTCATTAATGTATTTAAACTCTTGGTTAGACCTAGGCTGAGCCTTTAGAAAAGGAAATTTTAAGAAATTCTCCAATATATGTTAACTATGAAATGACCACCTTCCACAAAAAAAAAGAGAATCTTTATTAAGGAATTGATTGAATACTATTCATATCTCTGAGTCTGAATTGGTCTTTCTAAAGGTTACGGGTCTCATTACAGAATTTATTTTGTGAGATAGTTTGAGATTCATAATTTGTTGATTAAAATGCTTAATATAAGATTCTTCCTTTGTTCTTAGCCAGACATGAATATGATAAACATTAGACCATTTTCCTTACAGCGTTTCAAGGGTACTGAAAGTATAAGCAAAGTGTCTGAGCAGGTGAAAAATGTGAAGCTTAATGAAGATAAACCCAAAGAAACCAAGTCTGAAGAGACTCTGGATGAGGTATGTATAGAATGTATTCTTACTTGATTTCGCATGTGAATTTGAGAAAAAGTATTTGCTTTACAGCACTGACTTCTCATAATAAGGGGTGGCCACTTTCAGTGAGCCAAACACTAATATGGAGTGGGTTATCTCCCTTGGGTGTACTCAATAAGGAAAAAAGAACCAGTGCTTTACAGTTAGTAAGCCTTTCCTGTGAAATACCTCTAGTTTTTTTTTTTTAAAAAAAACATGTTCTCACTCATAGGGCCAAATCAGTACGTTGTTTTTTTGTTTGTTTGTTTGTTTTAATCAATTAATTTATTTATTATTGGCTGCGTTGGGTCTTCGTTGCTGCGCGTGGGCTTTCTCTAGTTGCCGTGAGTGGGGGCTACTCTGCCTTGCGGTGCGCGGGCTTCTCATTGCGGTGGCTTCTCTTGTCGCGGAGCACGGGCTCTAGGCACATGGGCTCAGTAGTTGTGGCTCGTGGGCTCTGGAGCGCAGGCTCAGTAGTTGTGGTGTACAGGCTTAGTTGCTCCACGGGATGCGGGATCTTCCCAGACCAGGGCTCAAACCCATGTCCCCTGCCTTGGCAGGCGGATTCTTAACCACTGTGCCACCAGAGAAGCCCTAGCTTTGTATTTTATATTGCCTCTATGTCTGGCCAGAACTTCTGAGCTTTCAAAGCTATTTTAAGGGCCTATTCTATAGCCAAGTTGGACTGAGTGAAAGAAACTTCCTTTTGATTATTTTTAGCTTTTTCTGATGTACATGGTGTCCTAGGCAATATAAATAGTTAATTCGGGCCTGGCTGCAGGGTGTGGGTTCATCTGTCTCATCTTTCCCAGCCCAGGTTTTGTATTTTGGTACCAAGGTTTGAAGAGCCAGATAAAACTATTTCTGAAATTAGGAGATTGGGATTGACATACATACACTAATATGTATAAAATGGAAAACTAATAAGAACCTGCTGTATAAAAAAATAAATGAAATAAAATTCAAAAAAATAAAACATTTTTCCACCAGTGTCTCCATTAAAAAAACAAAACAAAACTATTTCTGTAAATGGACAGACTTAGTAGAGCTAAGGACAGCTCTTTGAAAAGCCTCAGTAGAGCTAAATTGATTATTATCTTGCCACTTTTGATAATATCTTGCTAACAACTAAGCTCACTCATTCCTAGCAGTGTTAGTATCAGTGACAATAATAATAATTTGATAAATGTTTTATATAGTGGGCGAATATTGAGCAGCTACTAAGGTAAATAGAGGTATAATTATTAGAAGGTTTACAAAAGCAGTTGGCAACATAGTTCATCTTCCAGAAAGAGTATTCCAGAAAACTAGAGTAAGGGACGTATGAGGTAGCAGATAATATATCAAGAGATTAAGAAAAAGAGCATTACAAATAAAAGTAAAAGCTGTAAGGGCTGGAGGCAGTTTAGAGAGATTTCGTGAGAGTCCTAAACTATATCGTTTTCTTTAAAACGTCTTTTCATTTCATTTAACTGGTCAGTGTGAGCCCTCTTTTTTATGTACTCATTGTCTTCCTGCCTAGATTCCGTAACTTCTTGACCAGTACTTTGCTGGTCCCTGCTGTCTGCTTTCCCTGTTCATGCTTCAGGACTGCAGAGCAAGTACTGTGAAGAAAAATAATTATCAAACTTTTTACTGGGCTTTGTATAAATTAAAGCTTAATATCAGACAGGCATGGTTTCTAGTTTCACTGCTACTCAGCAGCTTTCATACTATCCCTCACTCAATTCCCCATCCACATAAACTACTTGACATTTTTCCAGAAGTTCTCAACCTTCTCTTATTCCTTTCTCATTATATACTCTTGTGTTCTATTTTACCAAAATATTAACATACATAGTTGTAACCATTCTCTTCTTCCCAGTTTAAAAGTTCTCTGATCTTTGGTTTTCTTTTTCCTTTTCATGTCTCCCTCAGATCTAAGGCTGTCAAACATCTTCTTTTTCACATCTTCATCCATTCCTTTTTGATTCTCAAGCATTCCAAGGCCTCAGACCTGGAGTGTGGGAAAAGTCACTAATCTGCCTTCATTCTCTTTCATCATCATTCAGCCCCAAAATGGCTGTTCTAGTAAGTTTTCTAAAATATTTTGCAAACTGCACCCTACTCAAAAATCTTCAATAACTCTATACTGTCTAGAGCTGCACTGTCCAGTACAGTAGTCACTAGCCATACGTGGCTGCTGAGCACTTTGTGGCCACTCCGAATTAAAATGTGCCTTAAGTATAAAATATGCAGTTTCAAAGTTTTAATATGATTTTTTTTAATGTAAAATATCTCAACATTTTCATATTGATTACATGTTGAAATGATATTAATGCAGCAACTAGACAACTTAAAATTACATTTGTGACTCATTGTTTTTCTATTGGATTGCATTTTTGGCATTCAAAACCTTCCAATATCTGGCCCCTGCCCAGCTCCGTATTTACTACTTCTATAGAAATATTCTTCTTCGGTCACAGATGTCTGCCATTGTCTACTAAACTGTCCATACTTTTATTTCTTGCTTAGTGTGTCTCTCCTCTCAGCTTCCCTATTTGTCAGTTCTCTGTCCCCTTCAAGACCCAGGTCATCGGCTCATCGCTTCCTTTGAAATTTTTACCATCCCAGACTTTACATAACTGCCAAAAATTTCTGTAGCACATGGTTATCTATATTATTTACCTCTACCTTATTCATCTTAATGCAGAGAACCTTGTCTAATAGCTGTTACTAGACTTTAAATAAATCAGTCATAGTCAATATATTTATTACCTATTATGTATTAAATAGTGTTGAGGAAAGTTTTCAAGTATGAATGAATATTGGACAGGAGAGAAAGTATAAGTTAGGTCAGGAACTCACATTCAGACGTCAGAAGTGACTGTAAAAGTACTCAAGCCAAAAACTTGAGATTCATCCTTCATAACTTCTTTACATATAATCATCACCAAAGTCTGTTGATTCTGCATATATATATCACAAAACTGCTCATCTTCTGTCATCCTCAATGTTGGCACCGCAGCATAGACCTAGACTACTATACTAACCTCTTCCTATCAAGTCTCCCCACTTCCACTTTTGATTCCCTATACATTCCTCAACTAGATCAAACTGATCTGTTTAGAACACAAATCTGATTTTGTAACTTCTTTGTTTAAAACTGGTAATTGGTTGCTCAGTGACCTAAAGATAAAAACCCAGATTCTTAACATGTGTTATGTCTTTCCAGCCTCATCTCATACCATTCTCTTTTCATTCTTACCTTGCAGACTACTATTTTCATGCTCTTCCCTGCTATGAAAATGCTATTCTCTGTTGTAAACCTTCCTCTACTGAGTGACCTTCTTTTGTCCTTCAAGATACAGTGTAAACATTACTTCAGAGAACCCTCTCCCAGCCTATAGCCTATACTGGAGTACGTCACTGTGTCCTTCTCATGTTGGCACCCTGTGCTTCCTCTTTAGGTCTCCTAACACACACCTATATTCTCTGTTAAAGTGAGGGCCAGAACCACGTCTGCCAGCTCAGCTGCGTATCTCTAGTTCCTGACATATAGAACATGCTCAAATATTTCTTGAATTGAGAATAATTATGTAATATACAGTTGACCGTTGAACAACATGGGTTTGAACTGCATGGGTCCTTTATAATATGCAGATTTTTTCCAGTAGTAAATACTGCAGTACTTCATGACCCTCAATCCTTAGTTGGTTGAATCTGCGGACGCAGAACCATGGATGCGGAGGAATCATGTAAAGGGAGGGCCAACTATAAGTTATACATGAATTTTGGACTGCAGGAAGGGTTGGCACCCCTAACACCCAAAGTGTTCAAGGGTCAACTGTACTCTCATTTTTAGAGGCTATGCTGTGATCTAGTTAATTGCAGCTATGATGATTACTCTCAAAAGTTCCTTTATCTGTGTCTAGAAGTTTCTAGCTCAGACCCAGTCTCAGGAATGTAGTTCTTTTCCTCACTCTGGACTAAGAAATTGCTGCAAAGCCAGGAAATTACCTAAAAGCCAGGTCCGTTCAAGCACATTAACTCCAGGATAGCTTGGGACTGATCTGACCTCCCACCATGAAGCAATCAGGTTCTTGCAATGAAACCCAAAATGAGATCCACCATTTTACAAAGTGTGTTTTATAGGTCCCAGAAGTTCCATGTTGTTTTCATGTGTCATCAAAAGCTGTACCTTGTGTCTCCTACTTGAAGTTTCACAGTGTATATTAGCTAATGCATAATTAGCTCTGAGAAGTTATGCAAGAGAGGCATATTTAACTTGAATGCAGTATTTCCCAAACTTAATTATATTAGGCCCTTTTCTTCCAACAATGCCAAGGAATGGGTGATCCATAAAAGACACTTTGTGAAACACTGAAATTGAGGCCCCAAGTAGGCAGATTGTGCCTTTACTGTTAAGACTGAGATATAGCCACCAATTTATTGTGTTTGCATTATACTAAGACCTCTAATGTAGGTAACACAACATGCCCAAGCAACGTGGTACAACAAAGGGAAAAATAATGGAATGACATTGGTGTTTTTGTTTTTTTAAAAAATTTAATTATTTATTTTTGGTTGTGTTGGGTCTTCGTTTCTGTGCGAGGGCTTTCTCTAGTTGCGGAGAGCAGGGGCCACTCTTCATCGCGGTGCGTGGGCCACTCACTGTCGCTGCCTTCTGCTGTTATGGAGCACAGGCTCCAGACGCGCAGGCTCAGTAGCTGTGGCACACGGGCTTAGTTGCTCTGCGGCATGTGGGACCTTCCCAGACCAGGGCTCGAACCCATGTCCCCTGCATTGGCAGGCAGATTCTCAACCACTGCACCACCACGGAAGCCCGACATTAAGTTTTAAAATGTGGCTATTATTTGCTAATCGTACCTTATCCACTCAATAGTTATCTGTAATTTCTTTAATAAAGTCTTGATATTCTGATATTCTCACATAATATACGTATATTGTCATCCTCATTTTGTGGCTTTTAAATGCTTTAAGTTAAAATTATTTTCAAATTTGGGATATATGTTAACAGTTTTTGTCAAGTCAACTATATTCCTTAAAAATCATTTATTTTTCTGATATAACAGAAAAGGATAGAGAAAACATAATTCCAACACCTAGAAATGAACGTTTAACATTTCAGAATATTTTTGAATATTTTCTCTGTGTATATTTATTGAAAAGTTGAGATTTTACTGTAGAACTTTCTACTGATTTTTCTTGTAATCTTATAAGAATTTTTCCACATTACTAAAAACTATTATATTACCATAAATATGTGGTTTTATTTTGCCATTATGTATAATAGTGTATGGAATAACTGCATAAAGATTTTTTCCTAAGTTTCAAATTACTTCTTGAGTATATATCTGTATAAAGAGAATTATCATACTTTTAACATTTTAAAATTGCATTCCAAAGAGATGGCACCAGTTTACACTACTAGCAGTAGACTTCTAAAGTAACGTCTCACTAAAACAAGCTTGGAATGGGTCAGGAAGAAAGTTAATGCTTACTTTTGTAATACACTTTGTATTCAAGCTATAGATGTGACTTTCTTCTGACTTAGGGAGGCAGCCTAGCTTTAGCTGAAAGTTCTAATCCTTAAGACTCTGAATTGCATAGGGCTTTATACCCTATCCAGGCCTCACTACTTTCTCTATAAAAGATGGGGAAAGAACTGCCAGGTTGCTGTATGGTTAAATGAATGGACATAACAAAATGACTAGTATTAATACCTGACATTCCATATGTGCTTGAGAGGTAGTAAAGTGGTTAAGGCTTGGGCTTTATAACCAGGCTGCCTGGTTTCTAATCCTACACAGCCACTTTGGAGCTCTAGGACCTTAAGCAAGTTACTTATCCACTCTATCCTTTTGTTTCCTTATCTGTAAAACAGGGATAATAATAGTACCTACCTCATAAGGGAGAGTTAGTTTCTGTAAAACATTTGGAATGTTCTGTAGTATAAAATTCTATATATTCTTAAGTTTACCTAAGAAATTGATTCTTTTGATTCTCATTGATTCCTCACTAATGATTAGATTAACCCTTAGCTTTAAAAAAAAAAAAAAAAGACCCTGATAATCCTGCTTTGTTCTAGGAAATCTGCCTCTTATGGTAATTTCTATAGATAATTCCATTCATTGTGTGAACTTATTTTCAATTCAAGTCCAGGAACAGATGCAATATTACTTGTATTTATTCTAATTGGATATAATTTAAATATTTAGTAATGCCAATTATTGGTGCTAACACAACTCAAATCTTTGAAAAGATGTCACAATGATTTAATGCCTTATAATTTTATAGGAATTAAAATGTAATGATATTTCTAACCTTGGAAAATAACTGGATTCATTTTATGGTTTGATGAATAATTACTCTTTGTCAAAAGAACATAGGTTTCCAAAGAAGATGGAAGTTATTTGAAATTATAGGTGTGCTAGTTACTAATATTCTCATCACAGACTTGAAATGAGATAGTGAGTTTTTTAACTCAGTGGTGAACCAGAGGCAAAATAGTTTGTTACCAAATCTGTGAAATTCTTGTGACTGGACTTAGGTCACAGTTGGCTGTATAAGTATTCTCTTTGTCATCCTTCTAAAAAAAGGACATGAATTAACAACTCTATGTGTGTGTTGTTTTTGTTTGTTTCTAGGGTCCACCAAAATATACAAAATCTGTTCTTAAAAAAGGAGATAAAACCAACTTTCCCAAAAAGGGAGATATTGTTCACTGCTGGTATACAGGAACACTACAGGATGGGACTGTTTTTGATACTAATATTCAAACGAGTAAGTCTAAATGTAATCTTATCTCTTTGGCTTTAGGGCATGCCAGATATTTGTGTTGGCAGTACCTTTTTCTTGGCTGTCATTTTTTTTCCGGAAGTCTTTTACACCTGTGATTTACTTGTAAAAGGTTTTCAGTTCACTACTTGGCTGGGTGTAAATGAAGACCTTTTGGTCACTGAAAAGCAAAAAATAAGGAAGCTTAGTCTAAACTTTGTTAATGCCCCAAATTCCGGCTTTTGTATTTTAATATAAAAGGCAGAATAGTGTTATTTTAATGGTGTAAATATAGGTCCTTTCCGTCTCCCTACTTTAGACCATAATTATTTTTACATCCAAAATTTTCTTGATGAAATACTTGGCTTTCTGAATTTTTATTTCTTTTCAGATGCATAGCATGGTAAGTTCTGAAATCAATTTAAAGACTTAAATCACTGTGTTTTTCAATTGGAACTTAACTTCATTATTAACTATAAAGAAAATCTGTTTTACAGGTTCGAAGAAGAAGAAAAATGCCAAGCCTTTAAGTTTTAAGGTTGGGATAGGCAAAGTTATCAGAGGAGTAAGTAAAAACTGGCCACGAACCAGTAGATATTCTGGCACACGCTACTTGTGGTATGGTAACATAAAGAATTAGGTTTGAGAATAAAATGAAAACAATCTTTCGAGTCTTACAAATCAAGTGTTATCATTGCTAACTGATCTGGCACAAATTACATTCTCTGGATCTCAGACAGTACAGCCTACCTCAAGGTTGCTAAAAGATTAAGTGGGGGACTTCCCTGGTGGCACAATGGTTAAGAACCCACCTGCCAATGCAGGGGACAAGGGTTCGAGCCCTGGTCCGGGAAGATCCCACATGCCGTGGAGCAACTAAGCCCATGCGCCACAACTACTAAGCCCGTGTGCCACAACTACTGAAGGCCGCGTGCCTAGAGCCCGTGCTGCACGAGAAGCCCCCGCACTGCAACAAAGTAGCCCCTGCTCACCGCAACTAGAAAGCCCGCGCACAGCAACAAAGACCCAATGCAACCAAAAATAAATAAATTTTTTTTAAAAAAAAGATTAAATAGGTATAACTTAAAGCACATAATAGAGACTCAAATATTATTTCCTTCCATGCCTGCCCCTTTTATTATTTTTTTCTTTGTAAAGTAATTGCCAGAATGTTTGGCTTTCTAAATTTGATTCTTATAAAATGTTAAATAGCTGTTGTACCACTTATACATGATTCAGAAAGGTAAAATATCTGTTCCACTAAAGTACTAATAGAAACTTCTAGGAGTCTTTCCTGTGGCCCTCTCACCTCTCACAATTTAGGCTCAAACACCAAATATATCTTTCAAATGTTAAGTATGCCTTTACCCACCCTTACATGTGAGAGGTAACAGAAGGAAACTCTGAAAAAAGGGGAAGTTAGGCTTAAGCTGTACTGACCATTGCAGTGTACAGTACAAAAGGAGATGAAACAGCAGGACGTCAAATATTAATAACCAAAATGCCTATTTAAATGCAGTTATGAGGACCCTAAATGTGTTATTCTTTGTACTGTGGTAAGACCTAAAATATTGTTCAATCATATCCAGAGCCCAAAATAGAATATAAAACATCTTGAAACTAAAGGTTTAGTTGAAAATCACTTTTAACTACTATCTGATTATACCAAGTTGATATATCAGGTTGAGCTATTTTTGTTTCTGTAACTAAAATGTTTACTGGTAAATTTGTTCTAGTCAACCATACTCTTAATTTCCAGTATGTGACAGATCTCTATCATTTGAGCTTTATGTAATTGTTACATTTCAGCAGAGTATATGATATTAGTAATATATTCTGTATCCTTGCATCATATTGTTTTTGGTAATTTGGCTTTAAGATCCAAATTTGTACAAAATGACATTTTTGAAAAGTTCAAGTATTTACACTAGAAAATTGTTTAATGTGTCCTTAACTTTTTTCATTGAGGAAATAAAGGACAGATTTAGAGACTCTCACCCAAGGACATTACCTTAGGACATGAAATCCTGTAACAGAGTGCTTTGTATGTAATCTTGGCTTTCTTCTGGCTTTGCATGCTTTTGTAAAGTATCATTAGTTTTGATTTTATGTTCTTGCCTTTAGTGGGATGAAGCACTCTTGACTATGAGTAAAGGAGAAAAGGCTCGACTGGAGATTGAACCAGAATGGGCTTATGGAAAGAAAGGACAGCCTGATGCTAAGTATCCTTTTTTCCTTTGTAATTAAAAGAAAAATCATTAAGAAAGATCACTTGAAGGTATGTAAATGCTGTCTAGGTTAACCTCTAGGTCAGAGATCCTGTCCAGACCAGTCTTCCTGATATTTAGATGCTTTTGTGTCAACACCTCCAATATACACAATATTTTCTAATGTTACAAAGTATTCTAACTTGAGCTGGAGTCTTTTTTTCTTCCTATAAGCTCTTAATTTTCAAGACCTAAACTGAGGTTTAAGTTTCCATCTTTGAAAAGCTATTAATGTTTGAAGGGTTTATTTAAAGGAGTTAAGATGCTCAATACAAACAACTGTAGCAAACTGTAGGATTCAGATATGGCTCATGGTAATTTTATGCTTCCATATGATTTCAGGCAGTTAATTGGGTACTCAAAGCTTAGAAATGGAACACGTTGGGGATCACCAGTTGTGAAATGAAGGAGACCACAGGTCCAACATCATAGTGTACGCATTTGTGATTACAACTAGTGACAGTACTTTTCTGATAGGCCCAATTTGTGAACATTAAAAAAAAAAGAAGAGCCGGGCTTCCCTGGTGGCGCAGTGGTTGAGAGTCCTCCTGCCGATGCAGGGGACACAGGTTTGTGCCCCGTTCCGGGAAGATCCCACAAGCCGTGGAGCGGCTAGGCCCGTGAGCCATGGCCACTGAGCCTATGCGTCCGTAGCCTGCACGTCTGCAGCCTGTGCTCCGCAACGGGAGAGGCCACAACAGTGAGAGGCCCGCGTACCACAAAAAAAAAAAAAAAGAAGACCCATGACTCCAGTCTATTACGACCAAAACAATCCAATAGCTAAGTAGGAAGGTAGTTTAGTTGTTGGTTCCATTCCCAGAGAACTAGTTGGACCAGTCAGACTTAAGTTTGGGGATAAAAAAATTGGAAGTCCTTTCTAGACTTATCAATTAGTTACTTGGGAATATAATAGCCTTCTTCTCAGCCTATCAAAATCCCGTGACCAACTGCAGTTCCCTCTCGTGAAGTATCTCAAGACCAGTCAGATAAAAATCACTGTTATCTGAATTCAACATCTGAAAATTCACAGCAAATATCAGGTAGTACCTCATATGAACTTTGATTTATTGTAACATATACAATCAGCTAGACTGAAATCACTTGGGGCAGGGGTGGGGCATACTAAGTAGCAGTCTTCATCAAGTAGTGGCTAACTTGGCAGTACTAGAGAGGAAGATCCTAGTTCAAGCTGAATTTATCTAGTCAGCCTTTATTGACAGGTTATGACCTCCATTCACAAAAATACTTTTAGGAACCTCTAGGTTCCTATGTACTAGCCCCTGAGTCAACTATAAAGCCCTCCCTTTGGAGTTAATTACCAGTATCCAATACACATAATTCTAATTTTATTTATTTTTATAAATTTGTTTATTTTGGGCTGCGTTGGGTCTTCGTTGCTGTGCGTGGGGTTTCTCAAGTTGCCGCAAGCAGGGGCTGCTGTTCATTGTGGTGGGGGCTCTAGGTCATGGGCTCTAGACATGTGGGCTTCAGTAGTTGTGGTGCATGGGCTCAGCAGTTGTGGCTCGCGGGAGCACAGGCTCAGTAGTTGTGGTGCACAGGCGTAGTTGCTCCGCAGCATGTGGGATCTTCCCAGACCAGGGCTCCAACCCATGTTCCCTGCATTGGCAGGCGGATTCTTAAGCACTGCACCACCGGAGAAGTCCCATAATTCTAATTTACACTAAGGGGAATAAGGGGAGAGGCAAGTTTTATCAAATTTACCTTGACTTCTTCAACAGAATTCCACCAAATGCAAAACTTATTTTTGAAGTGGAATTAGTGGATATTGACTGAAATAGTAAAGGCATCAGCAACAATAAAACACAGCCTTGAAGAAACTTAGGTGTCTCATTAGAACTGGTTACTATTTTAAGGGAAGAGTCAACTGGAAAATTCAAGAAGTTAAGTTAGAACTTGTTTACTTGATCCCCAACTTCTAAGAAATGTAATCCATTATAAATCCTTGAAGTTTAAAATATTTTACTACAGCTGTGTAGAATATCACTTAAAGAGAACTGACTTGCCTTTTACCTCATGTTGTAAACTAAAAGGCTCAATAAAAATTTATCCTATGTCTTGATTTGTGTTGTGTAAATATATTCATGTTCTGATTAGGTTAACCAGTACTAAGACTTCGTCAAACCTGGGAGTAACAGTAAAATTGTCTGGACAGCTTTGCCAGAGACAATCATCTTAAAATCTTTAAATATTTGTGTATAAGGAAGGCAAAAGCATAGAGATTGAGAGGAAGCAAAAGGCTAAAAGGTCTAATAAATTGTCAGCAATAGATGAATTCAAGAAAAGTATACTTCAAAACCAATAAACCACTAATACTGGTGAATATAAAGTTAATATTATTAGGTGATTTCCCCCCCTCAATAAATTCGTAACAATTATTGGATGAGTCTTCAGTTTTATTACAAAAACGAAGATGATCAGTTTGATCAAAATGAAAGCTTGCTCACAAGTTTTAACATGAATATTCCAAATACAAAGTCTCCTGAAACAAGTTTTGATATGATTTTCATTTTTTTAAAGGGATGCAAACATTCCATTTCCTCATTTATAATCTCTATTCCAAGACAGTATTTTAATAAGTATCTTCTGCTGTTTGATCCAAATTCACAACGATAATTGAACCACACAGACAATATCTTGTCAGCAAAGGTTAAAAAGCCATTTTTTTTTTTAAGGAGGAGGTAAATCCTTAATAACCAGCCCTTATGTATTTTCAGAACCTTGTACTACACTGACATGATTTGCAGTCAGTTTTTTTTCCCTACCCTTAAGGCTACAAAACTCTATTGCAAATGCATTGCAAAAGAATTCTAGACCACTTAATGCAAAAATCAAAAAAATAGTTCTCCAATAAAAAGTAAATTTTATAAATGGTAGGAAATAGTATCTGTGGTAAGCTACTAAGTGACATTTTCCCCTATTACTGAACAAATCATGTTACACAGAAACAGGGAAGACAAGTTATCAAATACAACAAGCTTATGCTATGTTTACATCCCTCATTAAAAAAAAATAATTTCAAACTTTTCACACACTCCATCTGATATTTAATTTTCCCATCAGGTTGGAGGGGGAGGATAATACTGTCCATAATTCCAAGGATTCTGATAATTGTACTGAAAGGAAAAAGCAAACATGTTAGCATACAAGAACTATGGCTGAGTTCTATATATAAAAATGTAATTAAAGCAGGTATATTTAAGAAAACAAGCATGTGTTCACTGCTGAAATTCCAAGTCTTAACCACAAGACAATGTATTATACAATCTGCAACCAAAGCAGAGTTGTTTTTTCTAAAGGAAAAAAAAAAAGACTATCCTCATTTATGCATTTCTAATAACATCTATTAACAAAAAATTCAATTATAATTATGTAAACTCACTTGATACCAGGCACTATAATTATAAGCAGCTTGATTTGCCTGTAAATCACCATCAATCATCTGCGTAGATGATGAAGTTGTATCTTCTGTGTGTGCTTTCTTTTCCTCTGGTTCTTCTGATCTAAATCAAAGGTCAAAATGGAAACTTTCAGAATTCCCACAGATAAGTACTTTTAACAAATGGATGAGTGTCACCTGTGTACATTCATCTGAAGTTCTTGACCACTCTGTTTTATATGATTTCAAATCACGAAAATAAATTACCACAACATAAAGGTGATAATTATCTTTAAAGGGATTTCCACAATGAAATGTCTTCTTTTAAGCATCCCTTTCTGATTCAGCAGGAAGTTACATACCCGTTTTCTGCTTTCCTTTTTAAAGAATCCTGTTCTTTTAGGAGTGTTTGATGTTCATCATAAGCATTCAGAAGCCTGAGAGGGAAGGAAAAACAATCCTTTGGAATAGACAAAAGCCAAACTTAAATTTTTAAAGTGTTTAAGTTATTTCCACTTAGGGAAACAAAAGCATGTTGCAATGAACATCCTTTTGGGAAAAAAAAAAATGATCCAGCAGGCAAAACCGCCCCCAGCTACCTTTTCTATGTTATCTGCTTTGGCAAGCCGCTGCCTTGCACTTTCCTTCTCAGTCCATGTGGTTCAAATGAGGCTTCAGAGATACAGGCCTAGCCAATTACCTTACTACGTATCTCTGACCAATGACTGGTTTAGAGGTGATCATGTGACTCAAACCAGGATGTCAGTAAGTCCCAGGATTTTTGACTGAGCTACTGAAAAAGTGCCTGTTCTCTGTACTACAGTGGGCTAAAGCTGATGGGATACTGGCCAAGAGCTACCTGTTTTTATTATTTGTAACACATGGGGAGAGCCCGACTAAGGAGCTATCACCCGACAAAGACAGTGACCTTGACAATATGTTTCCGTCCAATGCAACGAGTCCTGACAGTTACATAATTTGTACACTTTTGAGATCTAACTTAACAATGCTTCTTAAAGACACCTGCCACCAGTTAGGATAAAGTGTAAACTTTGGCCATGTGATAAATTGAATTAGAGCTAAAATAAAACTACAGTATAATTAGTTATCATTGATTAAAAAGGTAATTTTTAATAAATAAAAAAATGTGATATGTATTATAGGTCTCACCTGGAACTCAAAACTTCAAAAACAATGTCACTTGAAGCCAAACTGACTTTAAAATCATAATGATTTTGTTTTCCTTTTACCATTTTCTTTTTGAGCGTGGAATCCTAACCACTGGACAACCAGGAAATGCCCTCCTTTTACCATTTTCTTAAATATTTTTTAGAAAGACAAAGATGGCCTTATTTTTTAAGGAATCAGAAACCTGAACACAGATAATTAACATTTCTGTGGAAATGACCTTGATGTTTACATGCATGTTCAACTTCCCTGGACAGCCTGCATATGTACACATTTAATAACAATTAACAGTAACACTGGTCCCAAAATATTACAGGGGCAAAAACTGTCAATAATCTCTGGTTCAGTGTTTACTCAACATAAAGGACTTTAAAATGGACTAATTTCCTTAAGACCTTTAACAACTCATGGGTTGGCAACAAGAGACTCAATATTCATATGAGAAAGTCTGAAAACTGAGGAATACAAAATATTAAGTGAGAGCTAGGATTTAATCCTATATTTGTCTGATTGAACATTAATCCTTACCAATTCATTACACTGCTACCTAAATTTCTAAGCAACTCATTTATTTTCCATATCACTCCCTTTTAAAATTTCAAATACAACAATCTTAGACCTGATACTCAGACCCTCCATAACTATATTTACAAGGGCCTAACTGGCATCCTTGTGTCGGACCTCAGATTTGTCTGTATATTACTGCCAAATTTAAATATGTCATTTAATCTAATTCAAAACTCTAATAGCTTCCTACTGTCAACCGTGTACATGTGCTCAGAACTCAGTCTAGCTTTTAAGACACAGCACATTTAGCATCAAGCTTTTACCGCTTCATAAAACCCTCCAATCAAGCAGATATTCTTTTTACATGAACTTTAATTTGCTTCCACCATTTTATCCTCTCCTTAGCTTATCAGAATCCAGTAATAACTAAATGAAGCCCCACCTCCTCTATGAAAGATGCCAAATACATTCTGTTCCAGAGAGATCAAAGCCTTCTTAACAGTTATATGCTACCTCACATACTTATGTACAGCCTCTCTAGTCACCACACCATCCAACTAGACTAAAAGCTAAAATTACATATGCCATTTCTTTTGTATACTTTCTTCAGTACAAAACAAAAGGAAGACACATACAGCACATGAGGTGGTCAAGAACACAGGCTCCGAAGAAGGTTCTAATTCCAGCTGCACAATGTAATAGCTAAGTGACCTTGGAAAAACTGCCTAATCTCTCTTTAAGCCTCTCTTTGTCTATTAAAAGACCAGTACCTCCTCCCCTGTTAGACTGTTAATGTACTTTACATTAGGTAATTATAAAACTTTTAATGTGCCAAGCACACATATACAGTTGTATTAAAATGTAACTCATATTAAACGTTTTTCAGTTGAATTAAAGTCTTACTCAGCCATCAAAAATGTATACACACTTGCCTAACAGGAATTGGGGTATTTCCTTACTAGACCAGGTAAGAAAGGAATGGCAGCAATGCTCTAATCAATATTTCTACTCTTCTATTTTGCAGATTTAAATTTTAAACTTGTCCTTTTCCCCACCCTCATCTTTTAGCCTTTTATAATGCATGAAGATGAGGTCATTAAGGCATGATCTGTAAAACCACACCCATCCTCTTCTCTAATCTGAGATGGCATTCCTATTCTAGAAAACCCCATCTACCTTTGGTGGTCTATATATTAAATGTTTCTGTGTTTCAGGGTTCAATCCTTCACCCATTTCCTTTTTCACAGAATTCCTGCCTCCTGCTTTCTCTCATCTACTCATTGTTTAAATCACCACGCTAAAATTCTGAAAATAATTTTGAAGGAAAGACAAACCATATGTCCTCTCATTAAGCACATAGACATCTGCAAAACTGAATTCACCCCCACATATACCCGAGGAAAAAGAAACCTAGGAAACATTTTAAATTTAACAGTATATTATTTTGTACTCATCATCAAATTCCCATCCAAAATTATCAGTGCTCTATTACTATTCAGATAGATAATAATATATAATTAAGATCTTACTTATTAACATCTGAACCAAAATCTTCAAGAAATTCCACTTTTCTCTGAGAAAATGTAATTCTCATTTTCATAGGTAATGAACCATGTATAGCTTTGTCAAAACAATTTAGGATATTTTCTTCATTTTGTTTGAGGTCACCACTATATTCCATTTCAAGTAAATTGAGGTATAACTTTGTGTTCTCCTGTGTAAAAAGCAGTACCAATTAATCATATTTCTAAGATATTTTGATTAGACCACAGATATTTTAAATGCCTTAATTTTTATGTCTCAACTTGAAAAATTCAGTATTGAAAATTGTATTAAAATGTAATTCATGTTAAATTTTTTCAGCATACATCTAATAAACAGGTAAAAAAGTAATAAGCACATTGGTAGGTAGAGACATCATCCTAGCATCTCCTAAACTATGCAAGTTGTTAAATGCCAATAAATTAAAACCCTATATCCTATCTTGGGTTTAATGTAGCTTGACCTACCATAACAAATATGAAATAAAACATAAAAAAATGATCTCTACAGTTTCCAGTAATCTAAATCTTCACAACCATAGATAATCTTCCTCACTGCAGCTGGAAGCAAACCTCTTATAAACCTGTGTCTTAAACAGACCTGTCATTAGCCGAAAATCTAAAAAATGAGAAATTTCCTAGACAGTATCTTTTGACATCAGTTGATATATAAAAGGAAATACTTTAGAGAAGGAGAATAATCTCACTGCTACATTTGTTACAATGTAGGCAACTGCCATACTTATGTTTATAAAATGTTCTCAGGCCCTCTACTCTACTTAATAAACTTGCCATAAAATTTCTAAATGTGGAGAAAATAGAAAATCCAATAATGTTAATTTTCTCAACCTTTTAATGATAATTTGAAAAATTTTTAAAAGAATGGCAACATCAGTTTAGAGGGACTGTTGTCTTCATTTAGTAATGAAATATATTACATACAGACCAAACCTTTCATCATAGTTGCCAAAATGAAAAACAACAACAAAAAAGACTACTTTTTTTTATGGAAGATATTCTAAAAAACACAAATACATACTTTGTCTCTTTCAATAGCTTCCAAAAGCACCTTTCTTGATTTTGGAAGGTTTTTTTGTATTTTGAAAAGATGTCGGGCTAGTTTGATAGCATAAAATGATGATTCATTATTTGATTTGGCATTTTTAATAGCTTCCTGAAGCAAACGTTCAGCTTCTTCCATATTTCCAAGCCGTCGTTCTAAACTTACTCTTCTCAAACGAACCATTGCCAATCCTAGAACACATTCTTCAAATGTTCTCAAGATATTCCTGGCTTCATTAATATTACCTAGAAATAGTAATTAAATGTTTATGCTTTTGTTTAAACTTATGAAATATCCTTTATGCCAGGTATTGGCAAATAACAGCCCACAGGCTAAATCCAGCCCTCTGGCTATTTTTTTTTTTTTGAAATGGAAAACAGCCATGTTCATTTTTTTATGTTATTGTCTATGGCTATTTTGGAGCTACAATGGCAGAGTTGTTAGGAAAGAGACCATATGGCCTGCAAAGCCTAAAACATTTACTATCTGGCCCTTTACAGAAAAAGTTTACCTGACCTCTGCTTTACACCATCTCTCAAGACTCAATTCCTATAACTTTATCCTAAAGTAACTTAAATCCCAAAATATCAACTGAATTTCCTCATTCTTACCCTGCTGTTCCTCAAAAGCTGCCCAAAGCATATGCACCATGGGTTTCTTTGGGAGATGAATTGTGCAAGCTCTGCTGAAGACATGCCTCACTCCTTCAATGCTATGATTTTCCATATACTTGGCATACTACATACAGAAACAGAGGAAATACTGAAAAATTTACAGTTGAACAAGCCATTAAATATGTGACAGAACGATAAAATTCTATTTTTAAACCCATTCAGCACCTTTATTGAACCACTAGACTAGTTTCTGTAAGGAAGGACGAAGAGAGGCAACGAGGTTGGCATATGCAGCAGTCAAATCTGGTTGCAAGCAGACCATCTCCTAATGCAACAGATATAGTTATATGAACAACATTCAACAGAAGTACAAAAAAGGTTAGTCACTAGATCAATGTTTATAATATATTCAAGTTTCAGAGCATATAATTTTCTTACCTTAATCCAAAACTCCTCATAGAGGGCACATGATATGACACATCTTTCAAAGAGAACCACAACTCGTTCATGAGTCCCATTTTCAATTTCAAATTCTAAGTATTCTTTCCAGTTTTTCAGTTGTGCCTTTTCCAATGGTTTCACATGAAAATAAGGTCTTTTAATCTGTAATAAAAGCATGACATGACAATGAAAGTAAACCAGTACCAACACCAAAATATGTATGACTACAGTAATACAAATTATTTAAATTATAAATATAATAATGAACCAAAAAATTTTAATCACACCTCATGAGTAAAAAAACTTCTAAAATTAAAATCCCTTTAATTACTTAGGCTTTATAAATTGAAGAAATAATGTATTTTCCACTTACCCTGTCATTTTAATAGAACTACACAATTTTATGTTCAGAAAACTGTATTCTTTGCTGACTATTTTAGAATTGAACAATTCTAAACAGATTCTAAACAGTAACAGAAAGCAGATCAGTGTCCATCCAAAGATGAATGGATAAAGATGATGTGGTATATATACACCAATGGAATACTACTCAGCCATAAAAAAGAACGAAATAATGCAATCTGCAGCAACATAGATGCAACTAGAGATTATCATACTAAGTGAAGTTGGTCAGAAGGAAAAAGACAAATACCATTTGGTATCACTTATATGTGGAATCTAAAAAATAAACTAGTGAATGTAACAACAAAAAAAAAGGAAAGTAGATCAGTGGTTGCGTGGGGTAGGAGTGCAGTGTAGGTTATTGACTGAAAAGGGGTTCTGAGGTGACAGATTAGTTCTATATCCTGATTGTGGTGGTGATCACAATGCATATACATTTGTCAAAACTCATTTTACGAGCCAGTCACAAAAAACCACATACTACATGATTCCATTCATGTGAAAAGCCAGAAGAGGGAAACCTATAGGAACAGAAAGTAGATTAGCGGTACCTTAGGGCTGGGAGTTGGGGGCAGTAAGCAGATGAGGGAGTAGAGGGGTGAAAGCTAAAGAGTAAGGGATTTCTTTTCGGGATGATGAAAATGTCCTAAAATTAACATTAATTAAATGTTCTAAAATTAACTGTATGTACCTATCTGTGAATATACTAAGAACTACTGAACTGTACACTTCAAAATGGGTGAACTATATATGGCATGCGAATTACATCTCAATAAAGATGTTTAAAAAAAACAAATAAAGAATTAGAATTCTGAAAAAAAAAAAAACCTCATTTTACTGTACCTAAAATAGGTACATTTTGTTGTACATAAAACTCAATGAAATTGATTTTAAAAATTGAACTGTAATAAAATGGTTCAGATTAAAGATAATTTGCAATTCATGTAAGTCTGAATTCAATGTTTCTAAAATTGATAATGGAAAATGATAAAATAATGGAAAACTGATAATGGAAGCCATAGGTAGGACAAATACCTCATCACTTAAATAAGCAAAACTAAAAGGCAGAGACATCACTCAAAACTAAAACAAAAATACATTACTCCTATCTGTATTTTGAAGCATATAATGACAATAACAAAAAAGCAAGCACTTACACCTTCTTCAAATGTCCATCTTTTACTAACTTCATGCTCATTATAATTAAACATTTCTTGATGAATTTCAATGATTCTATGTCTCATGTTTTCTATTTCAGTAATTAGCTAGGGAAGAAAAAAAATTTTAATCACACAAGTTATATACTGAAATTTTAAATATCACTGCTTACATTTAAGTATTATCCACCCATACTATAGTCTTAGAATAGTGATGGGTTTTTAACCATTATCAATTATGTGCAAAGTACAATTAACAATACTGAAATCTGTAAAAGTATTTCCTAATAAACTACTTTCTCATATGCCTTTTTAAAAACAAAAAACAGGGCTAGTACATCACAACATAGGCCAAATAATGCTTCTAAGCTAACGTAGTTTTTCAGGTATCTCATAGTAAAACACATTATCTACTCTAAATCAAACAAGCTAAAGAATTCCCACCTGCCTTAATCAGAAATTGATTTTATATGAGCTACAAGTCACACCACACATGCAGTCAAGGGACATAAAGTTTAGTTTCTCATGCACTGAAAGATTTTTTTTTAATAAGTCTGGTTACCTTTGCTGGATCAGTTATGTCTTCAATTCCTGATGGTAGATCATCACCAGGAGGACCATCATCACCACTATGCCCATTTACAGAAGCTAATTCCCTTCGCAGCTGAATAAACTGTTCACCAGTTAGAAGATCTCTAGGTAAGTTATTCTGTATATGTTCTTTAAATCTAAAGGAAAACAATAAAAATACAAGCTTTATATATGAAGTATAATTTTAGATCCCACATTACATTTCTACTACACATTACTCTTTCAAAGGAACTCTGATTTAAAGAAGCCAAAACACCACACCCTTTCTCCTTTTCTACAGTAATAACCTACCACTTGATAAAACAGTCTACAGACATCTTCATTTCCTTCCTGCCTTTGCAATGGAATGAAGAAGGCGTGGACAAGTCATACATTGAAATCCTACTTCTGTCCATTACTAATTATTTGACTTATAGGAAGTTTTTCCCTTCTCTAAATCTTGGTTTTTCTCATCTGTCAAGTGACTGTGAAATTAAATACAGCAATCCATGTTTAAATTATAAATGATTACTTACAAATGATCAACAAATTTTGCAGTTCGTTCCTCACCTCCCAATTACTCCTGAATTCACATGTCTGTGCCAAACACTCCAATGAAATTGCCCTAATTAAAGTCACCAAGTACCTCTTACATGCAAAATTAAATGGATACTTGTTTTATAGTACAGCATCTATCCTAATAATGTCCTCAGTACTTAAGGCTGTTAACTAACCTTCCTTTTAGAATCTTCTTCACCCTGGGCTCTGAGTTACCACTTGGTTTTCCTCCAAGTCTCTGACTGCTCCTTGATTCCAGCCTGCCCCCAAATGCTAGTATGCCCAATGATCCCACTCTGCATTTTGTTCTCATCTATTTTTATATACTTTCTGTCCAATCTTATTAATACAGCTTGAAATAATAAGCATACTATGATTTTAAAACTAACTTAAGCCCAAACCTTTTCCCTAAATTTCAGATTAGTATATACAACTGCCAACGCTCTGCATAAAGAAATAAAGATTTTAAGCAAAGAGTGTTTTGAAAAACATGTCATTTATCTACACACACTAGTTTATATACACACACACACACACACACACACACACACACACACACAAACTTTAATCAAAAACACCAAGTTGAAGAGCTAAAGTATCTACACCATCTCAATTTGGAACCTTATATACAACGTGTCTATAAGTGTGTCACTTTCATCCACAAATCAAAACCCTCAGCATTTCTAATCTTTTTTTTAAATTATTATTTATTTAGGCTGCACAGGGTCTTAGTTGCAGCACACGGGATCTTTGTTGCGGCATGTGGGAACTTCAGTCGTGGCATGCCAACTTCTTAGTTGCAGCGTGTGGGATATTTAGTTGCAGCATGCAGGCTTCATAGTTGCAGCATGCAGACTTCTTAGTTGTGGCATGCGGACACTTAGTTGCAGCATGTGAACTCTTAGTTGCAGTGTGATCTAGTTCCCAGACCACGGATCGAACCCAGGCCCCCTGCATCAGGAGCGTGGAGTCTTACCTGCTGGACCACCAGGGAAGTCCCAACATTTCTAATCTTGAATCTTGATATTGTCAACCACTAAGTTGCCGAATCTCTTCCACCTACCTTATCTCTTACATTCCACTGGATATTAGGTCCAATTTAGTCTACGTTCTAAATATGACTTCATGCCCTCCTCACTACAGCTAGATAAACATAAACCAGTCTTCCAGCCTCTGGTCCCACAGCTTCTAACCCCACCTCAATATTGCTATCAAAAATGTTATTAAGGGCTTCCCTGGTGGCGCAGTGGTTAAGAATCTGCCTGCTAATGCAGGGGACACGGGTTCGAGCCCTGGTCTGGGAAGATCCCACATGCCGCGGAGCAACTAGGCCCGTGAGCCACAACTACTGAGCCTGCGCGTCTGGAGCCTGTGCTCCACAACGAGAGAGGCAGCAACAGTGAGAGGCCCGCGCACTGCAATGAAGAGTGGCCCCCGCTTACCACAACTAGAGAAAGCGCTCGCACAGAAACAAAGACCCAACACAGCCAAAAAAGTTATTAAAAAGTAAACATGAAAAATAAAATAGTAAACAGGATCATATCCCACCCTCATGCCAAAATCACTTCAATGTTTACCCTGCATTCAGGTTAAAATCCAATCTCCTTGAAGTCTTTCATATTCTGACCTAGCCTCTGACCCAGACCTACCTCTTCAACCTAATTATCAGACATGGTTGTACATGTACCATATGCTCCAACCTTATGGATTTTTTCCCCCAAGTTTCTTAAAATTGATTTAGGTTACTGACACCTGGATTTTTATGGATTTTAAGACTTTCACAGGGACTTCCCTGGCGGTCCAAGGGTTAAGACTCTGTGCTCCCAATGCAGGGGGGGCACAGGTTCAATCCCTGGTAGGGGAACTAAGATCCTGCATGCCGCATGGCATGGCCAAAAAAAAAAGACTTTCACAAACATATGTAAATAACATTGGAAACTAATTTAAATTTTGCAAAATCAGTGGATACAGAGGCTTAACTTCACCTATTTTATCACCAGGAGGACAAAAATACAGATTGCCTTATTTAAAAAAACTTTAAATGAGGAAGTAACTCTCACATGTGTAGTATGAAAATGAATAGATTTAATACTCAAATAAATATTAAAATTAAAAATTGTCAAGACATAAATAAGAAACTTCAAATAAGGTAAAACTGAAAAATAACTACTTATAGAACATAAATTTAAAATAACTGGACTTCCCTGGTGGTGCAGTGGTTAAGAATCCTCCTGCCAATGCAGGGGACACAGGTTCGAGCCCTGGTCCAGGAAGATCCCACATGCCGCAGAGCAACTAAGCCCCTGTGCCACAAGTACTGAGCCTGTGCTCTACAGCCCGCGAGCCACAACTACTGAGCCTGTGTGCCTAGAGCCCATGCTCCGCAACAAGAGAAGCCACCGCAGTGAGAAGCCCGCACACCACAACAAAAAGTAGCCCCTGCTCGCCACAACTAGAGAAAGTCCATGCACAGCAACAAAGACCCAACACAGCCAAAAAATAAATTAAAAAATAAAATACAATAAAAATAAAATAATCGCCACATTATATATATAAACTTCTTTCACATGGTGATAAAATATGCATAATACTAAACAGTAATATTCCATTAGCTTTTTCTACTATAAAGCTAATATATTCAATATAGAATGGCTGAGTGCCTAATACTGGGTTGGCCAAAAAGTTCGTTAGGGGTTTTCCGTAAAGGAAAATACCTGTTCCTAGGTATTAAGGCCAAAAAGAATTAAAAATCCTCAGAAAATGACAGACAGGTGAGGATACAAGAGACATAAATTCAAAAGAGTGTTATCAGTGCTAAGATAAATGAAATAAATGTAGGTAGAGTGCTGGCACAAAAGACAAAACAGACACTTCCGTTTAGGTGAACTGGAAAAAGTGTCACGGAGAAAACATTAAGCTGTATGGGTCTTAAGGAATATGAGTTCACCAGACAAATGGAAAATGGAAAAGGTATTACAGTCATAAAAGCATAAAACATCACTGCCCTTTGGGAAATTATCAGTACTCAGGTTATGTCTAGAGTTTAAGAACTACCAGGGACTGGGCCTGAGGAATTAGATCATATCACAAAAGTACTCATGCTAAGGAGGACTTTAAATTAGATATATTCTTAGAGATAATGTTCAGTGTATATCCAATATACAAGCCTACACAATAGAAATATTTCTAATACAGCACTTAGTTCCTTTAGCACATGCTTCCTCTTCTACACTTTTGAGCAACTTGAGGGCCAAGTCAATGCATACATATCTTCTTTGGGCCTTTATTCCCACAACTTAAATGCATATCATCTGGTACATGGCAAGCGCTAAATAACTGACTTTAAATAGGAGAAGTATATTTGGCAAAAGAAAACATTTCAGCAGTTCTCAAAGCAATTAGTCATGTGAATTAGTTTACTTACATAAACTATAAGATTTACTTATACCAACACTACTTCTGAGTTTGCTGTACTCATAAGGAAAGTGTGTCTCATTACATTAAGTGAAAAAGAGTAGATTAAAAAGCAGTATGTGTAATGCAATCCACTAATCTCTATTATACTCATACATGCATTTTTAAAAGCCCAGTGAAATATTAAAAAAAAAAAAACCAAGAACTTTGGGCCACACTGTCTAGGTTCCAATCAGCTTCCACCCACTTACTAATTCTGTGACCTTTTGCAAATACTTTAATCTTTCTTTGCCTCTACTTCCATAAAACATAGATAAATAATAGTACCTATACCTATATCTGGTTAATTGTGACGATTAAATGAGTTATAAGGCACTCAGAATACTGTCTGTATAACTGTTTCCTAGTCATATTTTTTTCTTACCAACAATAGAATTATTATAATCATATATTTTACCTATACTTTAGACCCTAGAAGAACTGGTTTATGAAAGGAACCTGCTTTGTCCCAGAAAACTTTTTAAATCTTTAAAGGCTTTTAAAAAAACATTAAAAATATTTTAACTTTTTAAATTCAGTCAACAAATATTCACCAAGCGTCTCCACATGCCAACCCTTGTATTAATAATCTCTTTCAGCAAGTGTCTCCCTAGGTCATTATACCCTAGAAACCTGCCCACCTCCTCTATCTCATGAAAAACAGAGATGGTATATTCAGGTCCACATGCTTTCTGTTTCTAACCTGGGTCTACATAGCTTAGCAAATTCATCCACAGTTCTGTACAAACGTTTCATAAAGTTTTCTAATTTGTTAGTAAAGAAAAATTTAGAAAATCACTTACTTAATAACTACCTAAAGTTTACAGGCTCTACCACAATACTAGTTATAAAAATTATGACAGAAATATGGCAGTTATAGCAAACATTTATCAACACAGTCCTCATAACTTTCTTGTTCAGAAAGACTAAGTCCGTATTAGTGGGAGCCTTATTAATGGGATACTTTGAATACATCAGAAACATGGAAATCACAGTACACAGAACTAGTTGTTTTAACAGCACTCATTAAAATGAAATGATACCAGTCATAACAGATTATCATAGTAGAAAATTAAACTGAAATTATTTTTGATTGTTTGAATATAAACAGGACTTACTACATAAAATACATTCTTTGCTCTTTTGGATATAAGATGTTACGTGAATCACAAGAATGGACCTTTAGTAAATCATTATGTTTTAAATAAGCATCTATTATGTGCCATGTACTGTGTTAACCATGAAGAATAATTAAACTTAGATTCTTTTCTCTCATTCCTTCACTACTCTGAAATATCTTAGACAAAAGACAGGATTCCTATCGTTTCCTCACCTATAAAACAGATAAAAAGAACCTTCTGTCTAAAACCAGTAAAGTTCCTAAACATTTTATAAGCTATACTGAAAATGTCAAAATCCAGAAGTGTATATAACTTGCGATTATCAAGCAATAGAATTTATTCCTGTTTGCGTCTAATAGAATCTTACATTTCAAGAGAATAAGTATCCTCATTATTGGAAATTAATTACCTGAGTAATCACAAAAAAATGTTAACAATCTGATTTTTCCACTCACCTCTGAAAATGATGACTGTACAGCTGTGTTGGAATACCAAGAATACGATCGTATATAGCTGTAACTTCTCTCAGGTTTCCCTGTTCATTTTCCCAGTTTATATACATTTCCCAGAGTCTGTCAGATCGGAAATCTGTTCCTGCAGCTAGAACAGCATGCTCAAAAGTTCTGTAAAATTAAATTACCTCTTAAGTTATCTTTCCAAGATAAAATCACTTTAAAAATATTATTTCTACATTTTGCAATATATACAAATATCAAATCATTGTCATACTCCTGAAACTAATAAAATATTTCTAAATTTTAGAAGATAATGCTAAATTCAAATTATATTCAACTTTATACAAGTAGAGATTAAAAGGAAGAAGGAATAGTAGAAAAGTGTATGACAGTTGCTTAAAAAAGGGAAAACGTAAAGGGAATAGGTAAATGTAATTTTATGTAACTGTATATTGTTTTATATGATATAAATTTGCAATGCAAATTACACAGCAAACATATAAGAGTAACACAGTAGACACTAAAATATTTGTTAAACTTGAAATGTCTGTTGAATAGATTCCTTTAGGGCAAAAGACAGACAAAATTTATCTCACTTTAAGAAATAATTTTCTGGCAAAACAACTCTCCAACAAGGGGTCCAGCTGCCTTGTCAGGTAATGAGAAATATACATATATTCTAAAACTCTCAAAATTCTCTCCTAATTCTAAAATTCCACAGTTACACTTTACTACAAAATCATTTATTTTAAAATACTTAGCTCATCTGAAGAGATTTCTGTAAGCAATTTTAATCACTGGATTTGATATCCCAATGGGATAAAATTTTAGGTACGTTTTCAAAATAAATATTAGAATCAAGAGGGATTTGTAACAGTATAAACTACACTACCTAAATTAATCTACAACTTTAATTGAATGCCAATCAAAGCTCTAGGAAATTTTGGATGGAAGAGAAAAAAAATTCTAACATTCATCTAGCATACAAAGATGCAAAACATTTTTGTAAAAGTACAAAGCAGCAGGCATTTTCCTGAAAGGTATCAAAAGAAACTAGAAAGCTACAATAATTAAAAGTATGGATTAAAAGATCTATATATATGTGAAAATTTAGTATATGATAAAGTATTTTAAATCAATGCACACAAATTTTTTTTTAATTTAAAATATAAAAAAATAATAAATCATTGCAGAAAAGATGGACTATTCCAAATGGAAAAAATAAAAGGTTACTCTCTGACTTGCAAAAGACACAAACTAAGGTTAATCTGTTTCACAAAAGACAAAAGCTAAATGCCAGATAAGTGAACTATAAAAAAAAGCCTATAAGAAGAATTAGAAAAAAATTCAAGATTTATATATTCTTGGCAAGATAGGCACAAAACTCAGAAACCAATAAAAGATTACAAATTGAACCACAGTAAGAAAAAAACAAAAACAAAAACCTCTATATGATAAAGATACCCTAAACAAAGATGTGCCAAAACCGGGAGAAATATGTTTAATACACATAAGGGATTGAGAGAACATGCGAGCGTGTGTGTGGGGGGGGGGGTACGGGCACACACGTGTATGTTTGTTTGAGATTTTCAAGAGAGTTAAAATACATGTTATTCCTCTGCAGAATCCCAAAGTGATTCAGGAAATTAACGCACCAGACACTAAGAAAACTGGAAGTAGCTGGAAGAGGAAGGATGACAGGTAATGAACAAAATGTTTAGAGGAAGGTTTGCTTAATGAATGGTAAGAGGCCTTGAACCCACTTTCCTGCTCAGCTATGGGATTTCAGAAGCTAGGTATATGCTCCCCAGGCAGATCAGATGATCCTTCAACGAAGAAACTGCTTGGTATAGGAATAAGATATAAAGATTCCAACACTGGGAGTCCCCCAACAAAAACCTGAGTAGCCACCTGATCATGCACTGTGAAGCCCTTTATGCCAGCTAACAATGTAGTACAGAACTTCCATTCAGTTTATTAGTATTGAATCTTTAACATGAGCAGAAATCCAGAGATCAAACGTATCAGAAATGAAAACAAGCAAACAAACAAAAAAGAGAAAACAGCACTGAGGGCAGGGAAAAATTTCAACTATCCTTAATACCCTCAAAGAAATGTTAAAAAGATATGCAGCCAGGGACTTCTCTGGTGGTCCAGTGGTAAAGAATCCACCTTCCAATGCAGGGGACGCGGGTTCAATCCCAGGTCAGGGAACTAAGATACCACATGCCGCGGGGCTACTAAGCCAGCACCTCAACAAGAGAGCCCATGTGCCTCAAACTACAGAGCCCATGCACTCTGGAGCCCACGTGCCACAACTACAGAGCTCATGCGCCCTGGAGCCTGCGCTCCACAACTAGAGAGAAGGCTGTGCACCGCAACAGAAGATTCCACAAGCCTCAATGAAGACCCCGCATGCCAGAACTAAGACCAGACACAGCCATAAATAAAATTAAATAAATAAATAAATAGGACTTCCCTGGTGGCGCAGTGGTTAAGACTCCACGCTCCCACGCAGGGGGCCCGGGCTCGATCCCTGGTCCAGGAACTAGATCCCACACGCATGCCACAGCTAAGAGTTCGCATGCCACAACTAAGACCTGACACAACCAAAATAAAATAAGTATTTAAAATAATAATTAATAAATATTTTTAAAAGTAAAAAATTTGGATATTAAAATAGAAAGATATGCAGCCATATAACAAGAATAGGAGGCTATAAGAAAAGGAATATTCAAAGAAGAGGAAAGATTCTTAGATACTAAAAATCTTATGGCAGCTATTAAAAATCCAATACAAGGTTCAAGGAAATACCTCAAAAAGTCAAACAAATCCTGGCAGATTGAGAAAAAGGAAAAAGGTAAGAAAATTAAATGATTAAAACAGAAGGTTTTGAACTATTTCAACTATTGAAAACAACAGAGAAAACCAAGAGAAAGAAATTATCAAAATAAGAATGTACAC
This sequence comes from Grampus griseus, assembly GCF_964374135.1. Lineage (NCBI taxonomy): Eukaryota > Metazoa > Chordata > Mammalia > Artiodactyla > Delphinidae > Grampus > Grampus griseus. The sequence goes on from NC_139018.1 coordinate 54,626,970, forward strand.
AATAATAACATTTCTAAGACTAGAAAGATGTGCTTTAGAACATCCCAGATTGAAAAGGCCCACTAAGTAAGCACAATTAACTAGAAAAAGAAAGTCCACACCAAAGCATTACAATTGCAGTTACAACAAAGATAAAGAGAACATTTAAAAAGCTTCCATGAAGAAAAACAAGTCACATAAAGAGAATTCAAAAGAATGGTATAATACTTCTCAAAAGCAACACCGGAAGACAGATGGAGAAATGCCTTCAAAGCCCTAAGGAAAAATTACTTTCACCTCAAAATTCTACACCCCACTGGACCATCAATTGTTTCAGACATAAAGATTCAAAAAAATTTTTTTCATTCCAAGCATCCTTTATCAGGAAGTTATGGGATGCACTCCTCTAAAAGGCAGGCATGAACCAAGAAAGAGTAGGATCTAACAAGCTCTAATAAATAGAGCTTGATACCCAGGAAAAAGGTAAAGACATCTCCTAGAACCATGATAATGAGGAAATCCAAAAACTGCTGTACAACAGAATCAGAATACAGCAACCAGTCCAGATTACAGAAGAGGAGGTTCCAGGAGGGCTATCTCCAAGAAGAGGAAAAAAAAATGGAATTTACATTTCTCAGAACATAATTCTCTTTTTGTAATCTTCAGATTAAGTAGAATAACACTAGATACATACATTTTTTAGTTTCAAAAAATAACTTATATAGCATTTGTACGCTGTGGAATGTCAGTATTAGTACTGACTACTGAAAGTAGCTGTTGAAGGGGGTAGAAAATTTTAAATGTTTAAAGAAAGCCAGGCAAATGGGAAAAAGGGGGAAGGGAAGGAAAGGGGTAATTACAGGAAGAACAAAAAGCTATGAAACTTATCCATACTGGAAAGATGAGGAACGGGAAGCAGGGTATAAGTGAACTAAAAATTCTCATCTACCATAACAGAATGATAATGTCTATAGGTAGTGAGAGAGAAGCAGAAAGCAGTAGAGTGCTATTGTTTTAAACATGTTGGAAAATATCAGAAGAAACGGCTAAAATATTTAAAGAGAGGTGGAGGGAATCACTTTTTGTTACAAGCAGTTTAACATTAACTTTTTAAATTACATGTACATATCAATAATTTGATGAAAATAAAAACAAAAAAAACACATTTTAAATTCCTATAATCAGTAACAAAGACAATCCCAAAGTAAAATGAGCAAATGTCATGAACAAGCAATGTAAAAATGCCTTATATAGACAGCATTTGAAAAGATGGTAAACCAGGATGACCAACCTACAGATATGTGAACTAAGATAATGAAATACTACTGGAGGTTAAAAAAAACAAACATGGCATGACTATGGGAAAATGACTACCCTCATACACTGTGGGAGTTTAAAATTGCTACCACTTTTAAAAGAACATATGACAAAACATAGCTGCGATTCTCTTTGACAGAAGTTACATTTCTAGAGTGTTCTACATAAACATTGACTTGTAAACAGATGTTCACTGAAGCACTAATGATTTCCTATAAATAAGAATTTGGTCAAATAAAATATACTACCTTGATACTATAAAACACTCTTGCAATGGTTAAAGAAAATGGTAGCGAGAATTTCTAAAACATTCTGTTAATTTTTTTAAGAAATCAAACAAAAGTATGTGTAATATGTATACACACATATATGTACATCTATGTGTATCTGAAAGAACACACCCCAAGTAATTAACCATGAGAGGAGAGGGACTGGGGACATAAGAAAAGGGGGTGTGGAATGGTGGAGGACTTTATTATGTACATTTTTTAATAATCATGCATAAGTTTACTATGTGTATCATTTTTTTAATAGTGAAAAAGAAAGTTAAACTTTTAGTTCAGCATTCATGAGTAGTTCTATTATCAATATCAGAATACTTGACTTATTTATATCTTTAAATACATTTAAGTATCAGTGTTTCACATACCCTCTTATTGTACTGTTTGTCTCAGGATCACCAGGGTCCAATGTTTCTTTTAAGAAGTTTATATAATGTATCCAAAGGTCAACACTAAGAGGTATTGCCTGAAGCCCCCGGCGATACACCTAAGAAGAAAACAACAAACTGTACTTCAAATATTTAATTATTTCTTAACAGAGAGGCAACACTGTGTTATCCGGTGAACCTTAGAAATACTAATTACTGGAATTTTGTTTAAATAATCTACCATTACCATTTGGGTGGAGGTTGGATAGAACATGGCAATGTTCTGATCCCCACGTGCAGAGTCTTGATCTTCAAAGCGCAGCAGTCCCTGCATTCTGACCGGGTTGTGTGGGCAGGCTTTGGGTTACAGACCATAGGGCACAGACCCATTAGAGCATCAATGACAGCGTCTGACCAAAAATGCAATAAGACGTAGCAAATGTGACTAGCAAACCAACTATATTGTTTGGAAAATGAGAAATAAATGTAAGTGAGAGAAAAGCCCTGCCCTACTTGTTAAGCTGCAGTGTAATACAGAGGCTTGCACTGCAAAGCTTGACAAACTGTAGAGGTTTAACGCACCTGCCAACAAAGAGAGAAAATATTAGCTACAAATGCCACAAGAGTGACAAATGCAAATAAAATACCCTATAAAATTGTTTGACCATAAATCGTAGGTACTGCCAGCCAAAAAAAGTCTCTGTTTTGTTATTATTTGGCTTACAGTACCTAATGGAGATAACTTTATTCAGTAATGTACGCACCTCATCTGATTGTTTAATGTTGTCATGCCGCTTTTCGAGGTCTGCATACTTTTTCCAATAACCATAGCAATACGGATAGTGTATGAAAAATTTGTCAAACGCTTTCCTGGCAGCCATCAAGTGATTCTGATGAAAATAAAACAAGGTGTTTAAACATCTTGGAAATTTTTGTCACAAAAACTATTATTCCTTTCAAATGTACAGGCATACCTCAGAGATATTGCGGGTTAAGTTCCAGACCACTGTAATAAAGCGTATTATCGCAAAAAAGCAGGTCACACAAATTTTCTGGTTTCCAAGTGCACACAAAAATTCTGTTTACACTATACTGTAGTCTATTAAGTGTGCAATAGCATTATGTCTAAAACAACAATGTACATACCTTAATTTAAAAAGACTTTATTGCTAAAAAATGCCAAAATAATTACAATAGTAACATCAAATACCACTGATCACAGATGACCATAACATAATAATGAAAAAGTCTGAAATACTGCAAGAAATACCAAAAATGTGACAGAGACAGGAAATGAGCAAATATTGTTGGAAAAATGGCATCAACAGACTTGCTCGACGCAGGATTGCCACAAACCTTCAATTTGTAAAAAAACGCAGTATCTGTGCAGCTCAATAAAGTGAAGCGCAATAAGACGAGGTATGCCTGTTATTATCTCAAAATAAACGGCAGGCTTAAAAACCACACACACAGCAGCCCTTTTTCCTACAATGCAATCTTATCCTTTGAAACAGAAGGAACTAATTCTGTCAAACAGCAAAGTAATTTTTTTATATTTCAGCAATTTTATACACACATACATACACACACCAATTATTACAAACATTAGACTTTGATTCTAATACTTTCCATAATGTACAAATGCTATGGAAGTTATTTTTGAAGCTAAAAAAATATTATCTAAAATGTTCTTCAACTTAATCTGAAAATTATAAAAGAGGCAACTTTAATTACAAAACAATAAGGCCTAGTCTGATATTACTTGATTTTTCTGTCCCCTCTAATCCCATTTAAATAGTTACTAACCTCCTGTTCTACATACTGAAGCAAATATACCCAGCCTGTAAAATCCTGAGGATTACTTTCTACAGTTTTCCAAAACTTTTCATATTCTGGAGGGAAATTTGCTTCTGTTTCTGTCACTGGAAGGTCCACAGTATTTGCTATTTCATTTTCTTCCGTAGTTGTATTCACATTAGGAGATCCATCAGGTGACTGTTCCATTTCTGTAACATTCATAATCTCAGTACTGAAATCAGTAGACTGATCTACCACTACCTCTGAACTGTTGCCTGTGCTGCCATTATTGGAATTTCTGTACTCATCCATGTGAGAATTTTGCATGGCTGTTTATTTTTTCTTCAGTTAATGATCTGTGGAAACATAAAGAGAAACATCTTCCAAATGTTTATTTGGCATCATCAAAACCACCTTTTAAAAGCCCAAGTTAGCTATTAAAGGAATATATTAATTTGATTCTTGAGCTCTCCTGTAAGTCATAATCAGAAGGTTTATTAGTTTTTATATTACAAATTAAATTCTGTAACAAATTTTCCAAACTTCTGCCAGTTTATTGTTGACTGAGCAAAAACTAGCTCCTTCATCTATAAAACAGTGAGTATTGAGCCTGCTCCCTAAAGAAGCAATCATATCTAGAATTCAGTGCTCCTTAGCTAGCTAAGAATCTAAATTTTAGTATCTGAATGCTATCTTGCTACCAATCCTGAAAAACAGCAATATCTTTAATATCTGTTCTGGAGGCTTTAGCTAACAAAACAAATTCTGGTCATGGATATAAATGTTTCAGAGGGAAATTCATAACTTAGCTCAGGATAGATTTTTAAGAAGGTTATACTGTTGAAATATATCTATAAATTTTAAATCCTAGCAGCTAGGTTTGATTTTATTATAGAAGATACACATTAAGGTTTTAAAATTAAAGAGTGATTTTTAAAGTAAGTGTTATTAAAAACATAGTTATAAAAGAAATAATAAAAAAATAAAAATAAAAACATAGTTATAAGGGAATTCCCTGGCAGTCCAGTGATTCGGACTCTGTGCTCTCATTGCTGGGGCCCCGGGTTCGATCCCTGGTCAGAGAACTTAGGTCCCACAAGCCACGCAGCCAAAAGATAAAAAAATCGTAGGGCTTTCCTGGTGGCGCAGTGGTTGAGAATCTGCCTGCCAGTGCAGGGGACACGGGTTCGAGCCCTGGTCTGGGAAGATCCCACGTGCCACGGAGCAACTAGGCCTGTGTGCCACAACTACTGAGCCTGCGCATCTGGAGCTTGTGCTCCGCAACGAGAGGACGCGACAGTGAGAGGCCCGCACACCGCGATGAAGAGTGGCCCCCGCTCGCCACAACTAGAGAAAGCCCACGCACAGAAACGAAGACCCAACACAGCCAAAAATAAATAAATAAATAAATAAAAATCATAAAAAAAAATTTATGAAAGTTTTACCATCTGGATAGTTACTTCATAAAATCTTTTAAATTAAGTCATCTTATGGTTAAGGCCATAAAATAATAAGGAATTATTCTTTTATCCTGTAAGGTAATACTACAATATATTTTCACAATTCACTTTCATCTCTTCCACTAACAGTTTAAATGGAAACTGAATCATTAAATTATAGAGCATGTCTTCTTTTTAAATTAGGGATTATTCTCAAAACTAACCAGACCACAAAATTGATTTACTCCTAAAATATACTCAGAATACATAGTTAATATTGCATAATATAATGTAAAAAAGGATTAAGACTAAAGGAATTCAAAGAAAGAAATGCAAGTGGCCAATAAACATATGAAAGGACTGAATCTTTACTAATAAAGATGTAAATTAAAACAATGAGATACAAATTGGCAACAAGGAAAAAGATATTTCTGGAGGACAGTCGCACAAAATATACCAAATGGCAATTGTGCATATTTTATGTTATGTAAATAATCAGATAAAAACATTTATTTGTTTAAAAGCATTCACTAGAACACTATTATAGCGAAAAAAGAGGGTAGTATTAAGAACACTGCTTTAGTAGGTGGCATGTTTGTACAATGGAATAATAATAATTTAAAAGGAAATATGTGCACCTATCTTGATACGGAAAGATAACCACTACATATATATTATATGCATGCTACACACAGATCTGTAAGGATTTATATCAAATAAAATACACTAACAATATTAGTTGGTGTTAATGGTTGTTCTCCCCCATATAACTGGGCTGACGCTTTCTTCTTTTGGCTTATCTGCAATTATTTAACTGAAGTTAAAAAAAAAAAAAAAGAGGTATTTTGTTTCATTTGTTTTGTTTTTAAGAAAAACGAGCTCCAGATATGACATGCCAGTGGTTGGCTGGATACAAATTTTTTTTTTTTTGCAATTTTATGCCTACTTTAAAAATCTGGGTTTCTCTATAGTCTACACAACCTAGCTCCACATAATAGTCACCTAGTAAGCTATTTTTTTTTTAAATACATATTCATTGGCCCCAACGCCAATGATTCTGAGTTCTAGGCTCAGGCCCAGAAAGTTGTACTTCTACCATGTTCTCTGAATGATTCAGAGGAACAGAAACTTATTCATGGGTAAACTGAACAATGGAACTGTTGCATCAAAGATCTGTGTATATTAAATTTGGGAATACGCTTACAACTTATCTTTAAAAAAGTTGTACCAGCTGTGTGACGAGACAATTTTAGCTGACTATCCAACATTCTCTCTCACCATCTTCTCTCACCATCTTCCTAATAAAACATTGTTTTGGTTCAGAGCAGCAATATACCTAACCCCATGTAAGGATTATGAGTCTGAAAAGCACATCTGCTGCAGAGCTCTGGGAACAATTTTGCTTTTCTGATAAAAGGGACAGTCAGCAAATAGTGTAGGCTCTACCACTTTCTTCTTACTTTGAATGTGAACATATCTGAAACAACTTGTATTCACAAAGCAGTCAAAAGAACTGGCCAAGAAAATTAAGAAATGCCAGCCCTGACATCAAGCTGCTAATAACACAATGCCAGCTGTGTAAGAAAATAAGTCCCTATTTGCTTAAACTAGTATCAATAGATGAGTTTTTCTATTACTTGCAGAAAAATGCATTCCTAACTAATCCACTAATGAGATATGGCCATGAGAATGTCCATTTTTCCATCTCCTCTTGTCAGCACTAGGTATCATGAAACAATTTTTGCTCATCTGATTAAAAAAAGGAAAAAAGAGTAGTACCTCATTTTGATTTGCATTTCTTTAACTACAAGTATGTTGAATTTCTATTTCCTTTTTCCCCTTAAACACTATTTCACATCCTTTGTCTATATTTTCTTTTTTTAAATTTATTTACTTATTTATTTATTTATCTATTTTTGGATGAGTTGGGTCTTTGTTGCTCCACGTGGGCTTTCTCTAGTTGCGGCGAGTGGGGGCTACTCTTCTTTGTGGTGCACAGGCTTCTCATTGCGGTGGCTTCTCTTGTGGCGGATCACGGGCTCTAGGTGTGCAGGCTTCAGTAGTTGTAGCTCGTGGGCTCTAGAGCGCAGGCTCAGTAGTTGTGGCGCACGGGCTTAGTTGCTCCGCAGCATGTGGGATCTTCCTGGACCTGGGCTTCAACCCATGTCCCCTGAATTGGCAGGCGACTCTTAACCACTGCACCACCAGGGAAGCCCTGTCTATATTTTCTACTGCATTTTTTATGAATGGTTTGCAAAAGCTCTCTGTAAACTAGAAAATGACACACATTGTAAAACATTTTTGAGTTTGTCTTCTTACTAGTTTTAGGTTTTTTCTGTGTGTATGGAAGGCATCTTTTAAATTGTCATGTAGATTTGATATCCAGATTTTAAAATATGTCCACTATTTCAAAATGCAGTATGAAGCAAATTTTTTCCCAAGAAAGGATAAATTTAAAATGTTAAATCAAGTGAACTTTGAGGCTGAATGCCACTGGAAGAATTAGTTATAACCAGGTAAATCTAAGGAATATTTTTTAAAAAGGAGAAGAAGAAGAGGAAAAGGAGAAGAAGGAAAGTGGGGGAAGGTCAGGTGGGGACAAAAAAGTTTTCAATACTTGATGCATATCCAGCACTTTACTACATTCCTTATAGAGAATACATAGGTATAAGATAAGGTCCTCACTCTAAGGCTTATTAACTATTAGTAGTTGGAGAGCGATTAAAAAAACATGCAAAACAATTAGAGAGACAAAATTTCAAATGAAACAAAGTCAAAGTTTAGAAAAATCAATTGAACATTATAGGCATCTAGCAAACCTTCATGAAATATAGAATTTGGTCTTCACTTTGAAAAACTACAGATTTTGGAACAATAGAGAAATAATGATAAATTATTCCAAAATAGCGAATAGCCCACTTGACTTGACAGAACAACCCTTCTTATTAACAGTAGACAAGAAGATGGAAATTAGGACTGGTTCCAAGCCAAGAAGGAAATAAGACTGACCAGAATGAAGAGGGTCTGCATTGGGGAAGTGAAATGAAAGTAAGCAGCGTGGAGAGCAAGAGGAATCTGAGAAGAAATAAAACAACCAAATCTAGTTGGTACACGATAAAGGACAATCCCAAAGTATCAACATTAGACTACCAGAAAAAATAGTTCCCTTCTACTTGAATGACTGATTATTGTCATAAACTTTTCCGGGTTTACCAGTTGAGACCCTAGGAAAAGGCGCAGAAGCTTTTCAACTTATTTTGGTCTCTTTTGCCCCCTCCTTTAAAGGAAAGACACATTTGAAGACTAATCTTCCAGATACAAATTAGTCATTATTTTGTATCTTTTTATTTCAAAGCATACTGTCAAAAAAACAAACGGAAAGTTGTTACATTCTGATTCATTTACTACCTGTTCTATTCTAACTGCATACTTAAGTGGGACATAAGGGTTTCTTCTGGAATCAGCAAATTTACCACACCCCTGCATCTTCAGAAATGATCAATTACTCCACACCCTGCAATTACAGTGTTATAAAAAGAGTTAAGGAGCTTCCCCGGTGGCGCAGTGGTTGAGAGTCCGCCTGCCGATGCAGGGGACACGGGTTCGTGCCCCGGTCCAGGAAGATCCCACATGCCGCGGAGCAGCTGGGCCCGTGAGCCACGGCCGCTGAAACTGCGCATCCGGAGCCTGTGCTCCACAACGGGAGAGGCCACAACAGTGAAAGGCCCGCATACCGCAAAAAAAAAAAAAAAGAGCTAACGCCAGCCTTACCCTTAGGGAGATCATTTTTCTGATTACTTAGAAAAATCACATGGCCAAAAGAAAAATACACTAAAGTTATTTTTAATAAGTTATTCTAACATATACTTCATAATGTGGCAATTACTAGTACCAGTTTACTCTTAACAACAACCAATAACTTCCAACTAGCAATATAAAATGGCAAAGGGGTAAAAAAACAACTATCAAAAGGAAGAAGACAACAGTGTGGTATTGGCATAAAGACAAACAGACCAATAGAATAGAACAGAAAGCCCAGAAATAAATGTTGGACAAGGGTCCCAAGATCACTCAATGGAGAAAGGACAGTCTCTTTAACAAATGGTGCTAGGAAAACTGGATATTCACATGCAAAAGAATGAAGCTGAATCCTTATCTTACGGCATACACAAAAGTTAACCCAAAATGGATTAAAAACCTAAACGTAAACCCTAAAACTATAAAACTCCTAGAAGAAAACATATGGGAAAAGCTTCATGATATTGGACTTGGCAATGATTTCTTGGCTATGATACCAAAAGCACAGGCAAAAAAAGCAAAAATAGACAAATGGGGCTACATCAAACTAAAACTTTCATGCATCAAAGGACACAATCAACGCAGTTAAAAGGCAAACAGCAGAAGAGGAGGAAATATTTGCAAATCTTATGTCTGATTAGTAGTTAATATATAGAATACATAAAGAACTCCCATAACTGAACAACACTCAATTAAAAAATAAAAAAACAACTTAGACATTTCTCGAAAGATGATAAACAAATGGCCACCAAGCACATGAAAAGATGCTCAACATCACTAATTATCACAGAAATACAAATCAAATTCACAATGAGATATCACATCAACACCGATTAGGATGGCTACTATCAAAAAACCCCAGAAAATAACAAGTTTTGTCAAGGATGAGGTGAAATTGGAACCTTTGTACACTAACTGTGGGATTGTAAAATGGCACAGAAAACCAAATGGAGTTTCCTCAAAATATTAAAAATAGAGCTACCATATAATCCAAAAATCCCAGGGACTTCCCTGGTGGTCTGTCCAGTGGTTAAGACTCCACGCTCCCAATGCAGGGGGCCCAGGTTCAATCCCTGGTCAGGGAACTACATCCTGCATGTCACAACTAAAAGATCCCACAAGCCTCAATGAAGATCCCACACACAGCCATGAAGATCCCACGCGCTGCAACTAAAACCCAGCACAGCCAAAATAAATAAATATTAAAAACAAAAATCCCACTTGAGTATATATCCAAACTAACTGAAAGCCAGGTTTCAAAGAGCTAGCTATCTGTATACCCATGTTCATAGCCGCACTATCCACAACCACCAAAGGAGCAACCCAAATGTCCACCAACAGATGAAGAAGTAAATAAAATGTGATATATACATACAATGGAATATCATCAGTCTTTAAAATGAAGGAAATCTTGTCATGGATGAACCTTGAGGACATCATGCTAAGTGAAATAAACCAGTCGCAAAAAAAGACAAGTACTACATGATTCTACCTAGAGTCGTCCAATTCATAGAAAGAGAAAGCTAAATGGTGGTTATGAAGGAGTAAAGAGAGGGGGAAAAGAGTTGTTTTAATGGGTATAGTTTCAGATTTGTAAGATGAAAAAGTTCTGGAAATCTGTTAAACCACGTTAATATATGCAACACTACTGAACTGTACGCTTAAAAATAGTTAGTTAAGAAGGGACTCCCCTGGCGGTCCAGTGGTTAAGATGCTGCACTTCCACTGGAGAGGGCACAGGTTTGATCCCTGGTGTGTGTGGGGAGACACACAACTAAGATCCTACACGCTGTGCAGCATGGCAAAAAAAAAAAAAAATTAAGGTAAATTTTATGTGTTTTTACCACAATAAAGCTTTTTTTTTTTTTAAAGGAAAACGACAGCTAAGCTATAACTAAATTAGAAAAGGCAAAATACAAGAGACTAGGAATTAGAATTTCCAGATCTTTCTTTCACCATAAGACAAAGTACAGTGTGGTAAATATTAGAAAGAACAAAGAGGTAGAGGAGGGTGAGTCCTACTTCTCTCCCTTAATAGCATGAGATTCTAGGTCAGTCTTACTTTTCTCACTTCCAAATAAGACTAGTAATACTTGTATTATCTGCTTCACAAGGCTGTTGAAAACTTCGGATGACATAAAAGCATGTGAAAGTCTTAAAAACTATAAATTCACATAAATGAAGATACCACTGTGAACAATTAACTCCCTGGAAATTGTTATCCAAACTTAAGGTGTTATACTTTAAAATTAATAACGAAAATAAAAGTGAACTTTACAATGCATTTAGAATTTGTTTTGCAGAGGTTTTAAGAGGAGGAAGAAAAAAATCTGTTGACTTAAACTTCAAAAAACTGATAATCAACACAGCGTTTATCTGAGGGCATTATTTTATTTCTTGACTTTTCCATTTTAGATCTTTTTTGCTATTAGAGAAGATATGGGTTTAGTTATTATACCAAACATACATGCACAGCTTTCCTCTCATGTGCTCCCAATACAGTTCTATCAGGTTGGGCTTGAATCAATATTCAAGTTTATATTATTATGACCATGTAAACATTTTTTTCAAGCTATCTTGTAAACTATAATTACATTTCCTTGCTTCTCTTTCTTTAAATATTTCCTCATTTTCATACGTTTCATTGCCTTTGAAAAATGACCCCACATCCTTGAGGTCTTATAAAGGTCCTTCAAAAGCAACTGTCACTCATACTTATCAATTCTATTTTCCCTTCCGGAGCCATCCTTTCTGAAACCATCTAACCTTCTGCAACAGTTTAGACTGGCTTGTCCTGTCTAGGTTTGTCTCTTCATTTTGATCCAAGGAATTCCCTTCACTTGTCCCCTTGGTTGAATCTCATTTATAATAAAATCTTTTTCTTTGCTGATTTACTCCCTTTTGTAGAGAATCCTTTCTGTAACTCTGAAAAAGGGTATGTAGGGTGAAAAAAAGACTTTCCAATTCTAAAATCCTCATAACTGAATGACAGATTGTGAGTTTAAAATTCTAGAATGAAAATAATTTTTTCTTAAAAGTTTTGAAGGAATTTATTCATTGTTTCCTAGCATCTGACGTTGCTGTTGAGAACATCTGATGTCTTTTTACTTCTTATCCTCGATATGTAACCTTTTTTTCCTCCACAGAAGCTTTTAGTTTCTGTTTATCCCAGGTGTTCTGAAATTGCATAATGATGTGCCCTAAGGTGAGTCCTTTCCATTCGTTCTGCAAGGCATTCATTTGGAAGGCCTATTTTAATCTATTTACATCATTCAGTTCTTATGTTCTGTATCTATTATTTATTTGATAATTTCCTCCTACTGATTTTCTCTTTGTTGAATTCACACTGCTCAGGTGTTAGACCTCCCGGATTGATCCTCTACTTTTCTTACCTTTCCCCACATTTTTCTTCTAACTCTTTGATTCATTCTACTCTGCCAAAACTCTTTTACTGGATTTTTAATGTGAGTCAAATTTTTTTTTTTTTTCGCGGTATGCGGGCCTCTCACCGTTGTGGCCTCTCCCCTTGCGGAGCACAGGCTCAGGACGCGCAGGCTCAGCGGCCATGGCTCGTGGACCCAGCCGCTCCGTGGCATGTGGGATCTTCCCGGACTGGGGCACGAACCCGTGTCCCCTGTATCGGCAGGCGGACTCTCAACCACTGCGCCACCAGGGAAGCCCTGTGAGTCAATTTTTTAACTTCCATTTTTTATTCTCTGAGTAATCAATATTCCTTTTTCACTGCCGTATCTCCTGCTATCTCTCTATAATTTACTTTAAATTTTCTTCTGTTCTCAGCACTATCTGTCTCTTCTGAGCGTCTTCTGACTATTTATTTTGGTCTCTCAAGTACAGTGATTTTCAAACTTCTGTTCAAGAATAAGTGTGAGGCGTTACAAAACATATTAGAGGCTGGATAAAGCTTGGCAACTGGTGGGCCTCAGTGCAGGATGGCATTCTTTTTTTTTTTTTGGCCACATCATGCAGCTTGCAGGATCTTAGCTCCCCGACCAGGTATGAAACCCATGACCTTAGCAGTGAAAGTGCAGAGTCCTAACGACTGGGAATGCCCAATGATGGCATTCTCTGAGGGCGGAACCCACTAAATGTCAGTGCTCTACATTATTTCCCTTGGGTTAAGTTTTCCCAAAGAAGAATGTTTCAACTTAAGTAAGGCAACAAGCATTCTGGGAGCAAAGAAGACAAACAGGGCTGGTGATTTCACCATTCTATATATAAACTTTCATTCAACTTCCCATTTTCGCTAAGACCCTTCACCCCTGCCCCACCTCCCAATAGCTGTGCTAACTTCTCTGCTTTTGCCCTCTTCAAATAACGAACATCCAGTTTTTTGCTGGCTATACTAGATGGAGAAGGGTCTAAACTACTCTAGACTTTTAACAAATCTTACAATTTTTAGTTGCATTCAGCACTCCTATCTTCAGAGGCCCTTGGAACCTGAAATTCCTGAGCCTATCTGGGATTTTGTGGGAATATCCATCTTGTTTCTTATTAACTTCCCTCTCTGCAGGCACCGAGCTGAACGCAAAAAAGTGAAAACCTAAGTTAATCAGTTAAAACTGGTCCATCTGCTTTCTTCCAAAACGTGAATTCTCATCTGTTGATACCTCCTCTTCTGTTCTTTGTCCTTTTGGGTTTATACTATTTTATTTCTTTTTTACTTTATCTGATTTATATTTTTCATTTATTTTACTGAATTTAGGTATACAAATTACTCTATGCTGAACTCCTTTTATTTAGTATTTTTAAAAATCTCTAACCAATATCATATCCTAGTGTAATAATATTCATTCAACAGATATTTAATGAGCTAATTCTGTGTGTCGGACACTACTATTCTAAGCACTGGAAATTTAGCTGTGAACGAAACAGAGTTCCTGCTCTCAAGGAGCTGACGTTCCAGTGGGGCGATAGAGACTTTTTTTAATCTAACTATATTTCTAATATGTATGTGGTACCAAGTGCTAAGAAAATAAAAGAGAGGATGAGGTAGTAAGAAAGCCAGTCATGCAGCTGTCTGGAGGAAGAAAATGACAGGCAGCAGAAAGAGCAAGTACTGAGATAAGTAAATGCCTTGCCTGGCATGTTCACAGAAAAATAGATCAGCAAGAAGGGCAGTATGGCTGGATTTGCTTAAATATTCCTCAATTTGACTTGAGTTCTTTCTAAGATTTGGCTTTACTAAGTATATCACAGTAAACTCCCTCATGTAAATGCCTATTTGTAAAAAGCAATTTCCTTTGGGTTATATTCTCAAAATTCAGTATGTAGCATAAACCATAAAGTTAAGCACAGCTTTGACCTATGTTTAAAAGAAAATATTCTAGAATTTTCTCCTTAAGAAATAATGATGAATCTACAGGCAAATTATTAGAAGTATTAGACTTACAAAGTTATTGGCTAAAAGAGAAATATGTAAGAATAAGAAACATTTCTATTAGAAATAATTTTTAAAGGCCATATGAAAGAATTAATCATGAACAACCATGTTCTACTGCAGTATTTTTCCTAAGAAAATAACCATTTGTTGGTACACTACGTAGTCCAGCCCATATCACTCCGATGAAAATACTAATTTCTCATATTGACCTAGCTGCCACAACCAACAGTGGGTCAGGCTTTATCCTCCTAGATCTCCATTAATGCCCTATTTCCTTCTTAAAATTCTTTATACCTCCACGAAGTAAATCTATTATGTTACCATTCTCCCAATCCCCTCACCTCTTCTATTCTTTATTATTTTTTTTAATTTCTATTTTATATTGGAGTATAGTTGATTTAAAACGTGTATGTTAGTTTCAGATGTACAGCAAAGTGATTTAGTTATATATACATATATCTATTCTTTTTCAGATTCTTTTCCCATACAGGTTATCACAAAGTATTGAGTAGTTTCCCTGTGCTGTACAGTAGGTGCTGTTGATTATCTATTTTACATATGTAGTGTGTATATGTTACCCCCAACCTTCTAATTTACCCCTTCCCCCCCACCTTTCCTCTTTGGTAACCAAAAGTTTGTTTTCTATGTCTGTGAGTCTATTTCTGCTTTGTAAATAAGTTCATTTGTATCATTTTTTAGATTCCATATATAAGACATATCATATATTTGTCTTTGTCTGACTGACTTCACTTAGTATGATAATCTCTAGGTCTACGCATGTTGCTGCAAATGGCATTGTTTCATTCTTTTTTATGGCTGAGTAATATTCCACTGATATGTACAACATCTTCTTTAACCATTCGTCTGTCCATGGACATTTAGGTTACCTCCATGTGTTGGCTATTGTAAACAGTGCTGCAATGAACACTGGGATGCATGTATCTTTTCAAATTATGGTTTTCTCCAGATACATGCCCAGGAGTGCTTTTGCTGGATCATATGGCAGCTCTATTTATAGTTTTTTAAGGCACCTCCATACTGCTCTCCATAGTGGCTGTGCCAATTTACATTCCCACCAACAGTGTAGGACAGTTCCCTTTTCTCCACACCCTCTCCAGCATTTATTTTCTGTAGACTTTTTGATGATGGCCATTCTGATCAGTGTTGAGGTGATACCTCACTGTAGTTTTGATTTGCATTTCTCTAATAATTAGTAATGTTGAGCATCTTTTCACGTGCTTTTTGGCTACCTGTATGTCTTCTTTGGAGAAAAGATCTTCTGCCCATTTTTTGACTGGGTTGTTTGTTTTTCTAATATTGAGCTGCATGAGCTGTTTGTATATTTTGGAGATTAATACCTTATTGGCCACATTGTTTGCAAATATTTTCTCCCATTCTGTGGGCTGTCTTTGTGTTTTATTTACAGTTTCCTTTGCTGTGCAAAAGCTTTTAAGTTTAATTAGGTCCCAATTGTTTATTTTTGTTTTTATTTTCCTTATTTTAGGAGATGGATCCAAAAAGATACTGCTGCAATTCATCCTGAAAAGTGCTGTTCTGCCTATGTTTTCCTCTAAGAGTTTTTCCCTCACCTCTTGTATAATCTTCCCTCCCTTTTGCTCTCAAAGTATTTGTTCTGTACCCCTATTATAGCACTCCTATAAAAGTTGAAATACATAACCATTTTTTGTCTTTTGCTCTCTAAGTATTTGTTCTGCACCTCTATTATAGCACTCTTATAAGAGCTATATTATTTGTCCTCCTCCTTACCTTGGTCACAATGGATGAAGTATCTCTGCTGCTACAAAAGGTCAAACCCTGAACTCATGACTTGGATCACTTCTCCCACCCATCTTCTCAAGAATGTTGCTTCTTAAATTATCTTGACTCTCTCCTTATCAGTTTCTCTCAGTATATTAGATTACTTCCATTAGCCTTCAAACATGTAAAAATATCTCTCATCTTTTATATAATAATTTATAATATACATACTATAATTTAGTTTAAAAACAACCAAAGGGCAATCATAAGCTATGTTAAGGATTTGGATTTTGTTCCAAATACAACGGGAAGACAATGAAGTTGTCTACTTCTACACCCTCCATTTACTCGTAAATTTGAATTCTTCTTTATCACGACTCTGAAATTCCCCCAAGATCCCAATCTCCCTGTTTATAAATCCAACTGGACATGTTCTGATTCATCTTTCTGATCTGCTCATCACAGCATCCAACAGTAATGATGACTTCCTCCCTGAAAGGCTCTCTCTTCTTGCCCTTTACTGACATATCACAGTCACCTAGTTTTGTTGTGTTTTCCAGTTCAGCTCATTTCAGCTTCAAGGCCTTAGTGTACGCAGTTTCTTCTACCTGGAATGCTCTCCCACCCCTGTACCCCACCCCCACACTCCCACTCAGAGCCTTCAACCTAACTGAAGCCCACTCATTAATCTGGGCACATTTAAACATCCCTTCCAGAAAAGTATTCCCATACCCTCCAAATTAGTTAGGTTCCCCCAATGATGCTTCCATAGCATCCTTTTCCCCCATAGCACACATCACATTTGTGATACTCATTCAATGTCTATCTTCCTTTGTCTCAAATTCCCTGAGAGTAAGAACCGGGTCTACAAATACGTAGCTATACAGTACACACGCAGGCCTAGTACGCACTTAATTCACTGTATGATAAACAAAAAACACCACAGGCCTTACCCTCCACCCAGAGTCCTAAACCTAGTTTATTATTTTCAAAAGCAATTGGAAAGTTGTATAATAAAGTGCTTGGTCTTTAGAGCCTGATAGAACTGAATTAAAGATCTGGCCCAGTTTCTCATTAGGGAACTTTGAGCAAGTTACTTAACCTCTCTAAACCTCATCCACAAATAATCACACATACCTTGCTATAAAGATTAACTATCCTCTTCTTTTATACTGCTACTGTTACAATATAAATAATTATTCTCTCCCCTCTTGAATAATGTTTTTCAAACATAATTCAGAATGCTTCAAACCAGCTTATTTTTTTTAAAAGGAAAAATACAGAGTAGAAAAAATACATCAGAGTGCAATGCACACGTTAAGGGCATACTGCTGAAACACACACAGAATTCAACTATTGGATTATTGGATTGAAATGTTACACATACATCCTATTATGGGTTGCCGTCAAAAAACTTGAAAAACATTGCTACACTATTGCTACAGATAAATTAATATTATTAGAATATTAAATTCAGTGAGATAAGGGCCCTTGGTTTTGTTCACTACTATGTCCCTAGAACCTAAAACTGTCTAGTATAAAACAGCACATAAATATTTGTTGAAAGACTTGAATGATATATCTGGTCCCAATTTAACTTTTCAAACGTATTAATCCTACAGTATTCCTTACTGTCATTTACAGAGGACAACACATTCCCATGCCTGAGCCTGGGCTCATGCTATTCTCTCAGAATAACAAAAGTTTCCTCCTTTTCTCAACTCACTAAGCCACTCGATGCCCTTTTACTACTCTGTACTTTCTTATATAAAACCATATGAAAGGTATAAAGTCCACAAGTATAAAAGAAAACATGATATATTAAAAGTGAATATGCATGAAAAAATGAAAAAATACAGTTCTACATCAAGCTCATACAGTTCAAGTTTTAGTTCAGTTATGACATACATCTAACAATTCAGCATGCCATCTTAAAATTTAAAAGCTCTTTCAAGGAATGACTTAAATATCCCATACTCAATTAAAAATGAGAAGTCTGATCTATTACCTTCTTTTTCCTCTCTCTATAGGCATTTATGCTGACAGAGGTACTCAAAATCATACCACTGATTATTCTTTTCATAAAGAGGGCAACACATAAAAATCTTAGTCATCACTAAGGAATGAAAGTCAGGAGTTTGAGTACTGCAATCAACTAGCTTTGCAATCCAGAAGTCACTCTGTGCCTCATCCACACATAAGCCAATTTGAAGACTCAAAGTGTTTAGAAGAAAAGAGGCTATCATAACCACTAGTTTTGGAAATTGTTTTCAGAGGCTGAGCAGAATGTTCACACATTGACCTTTTTAAAGTTTCCACGTATTAAGCACTTACTATGTTCCAGAAATTGGGCTTTGTTTATTTACATAAATGTTTCTATCATCTTTGGTCTTTGAAAAAAAAAAACACCATTTGGCTGGAACTACTTTCTTCCCCCTTTGGCTACTTTTCAAAAAAAAAATTAAAATCCTATGTTTTATGCAGAATTATTTGTTAGCATACCACAGAAGGTTCTGTTCTTTCTCTCTCTTCTTTATTTTAGGTTATTACAAAATATTGAATGCAGTTCCCTGTGCTATACAGTAGGCCCTTGTTTATCTATTTTATACATAGTAATTTGTATCTGCTAATCTTCCTCTTGAAAAAAAGCCACACACACTTTTTATCTTTCCCATATTCAACTACAAGTAAGCAAGTAAAAAGACTACCAAATATTCTGACACTAAAAAAATTCTGCTTTTCAATTCTCACTTCAAATATCTCTCACCACCTACTAATTAGCCATCTTTGGTAACCCCTAATTATTCCAGAGTT
This sequence comes from Grampus griseus, assembly GCF_964374135.1. NCBI lineage: Eukaryota > Metazoa > Chordata > Mammalia > Artiodactyla > Delphinidae > Grampus > Grampus griseus. The sequence continues at coordinate 54,645,922 of NC_139018.1, forward strand.
CACAATCTTAAAAACTTGTCTTCTTTAGTACAACTCCTTTCATTCACTTTATCCCTACCAGAGGCTGAAGAGTGGAAAATTCCAACTTTTGCAATTTTAGAATGAGGTTATAAAGGGGGGGTGGGGAGGGACACCTGACAGTAGTTGCTTGTTTTTTTCAATCCACTTAAGCTCTCAAAGCCAAAAACACTTAAGTTCCAACATGAGTTTCATATTTCCCTGTATGAAACCTGCTTTCTTAGGTTTCAACCTTTACAACTGTAAAAAGAAAAGTGTTACGTATTTCTGAACAAGGATCAGTTGCCAAATAACATGACGTCCTCAAAGAAAAGGCAACATGAATATTACACTAAAATTTTAGTCGGCATAAATATAGTACATAATATGGTACTTAATAACACATTAAGAGCAGTACTACTAATTAACTTAAAGATGTGATTTTTGGAACGAGAAAAATATCAGTGTTGGTCTCTGGCTACAAAAGGTAAACATTATTCTTTAATGTTTGGTTTTTCTGCTTCTACCCCATCCTGCCAAAAGCTTTAGCTGATATTTGGGGTGCTGTGACTCAGGGTCCCAGAGTGTGGCTCTGGTCAGAACGCGAAACGCGCCCTACAAGGCGCCTAAAAGTTTAACACAATTTGTATTATGTTCTCCCAATCCTCTAGGTCCCTTCCACTTCCAGCCGTCCCAGCCACAGTGATTCCGAACTCTCGGGAAAGCTTTAAACTTACCCCCAAATCTCTTCCTAAATCAAGGTGGCGGCCCACATTTCCCCTCCCGTCCTGAAGCACCGGCAGACAAACGTGGGGTCTAAGAAAAGAAACCTCGCACCGCTCCACCCAACAGGTGGGAAGGAGGAGGGATGGACAGCTGGGCCCCGAGGCCAACGCAGGCCTCAAACAGGGCGGGAGTCGGAGGCCGCAGCCCTAGCGCGGCCTGAAACAAGGCAGGCGCCTTGCTGCCCCGCGTACCACCCACTCCGTCCAATTCCAAGGCGCCCGCCCCAGCTGACCTGACGATGGATGCCACTCAATGCCATGAGCCGCAGTGTGGGCCAACCGAGCCGAAGAGGGCACTTCCACCGTCTCTGTCCCCACAAACACCGGAGCAGACGCCACCAGCGCCACAGCCGCCTCTTCGAGAGTGCGGCGCGCATGCGTCGGTGTCCCCGGAGGCGAGGAAGTCACGTGGTTGCGCAGCGCGCAGGCCTCGCCCTCCTCGGGATCCGGCGGGGGCCGGTCCTGCCCGGCCACGCCTCGCCCAGCCCCGCCCCGCCTCGCCCAGCCCAGCCCCGTCCCCGCCCTGCCGCCACGGAGGGCGGGGCCGCTGCTCCAATTCAGTGTTTCCTCCTCTACGGGGACTTGCAGAGCCGAAGGAGAGTCTTCAGGGCCTTCCACACTCCTGATTTTAAACACAGACAGCGCCCCGCCCAGTCAAGGAAAAATACTGTTACTATTTTTTGGCAAACAACTGCCTAGGCTCCACGCCTCTACCTAAAAGTGGTCAGAAATTCAGCCTTAAACTCCTAAATCTCACGATGGTTTGGACTTTGGGTCCACCCAGGTTTCCTGAAGGTGAAACAATAGTGGAGTTAGGGGCTTGAGGAACTGATTATTAAAGGGATATGTAAAATTATTCCCTGGACAAATGAAGGCTGCATTATTTTGATAGTCTTAGCAGTACTCTTCAGCTATACTCCCATCCTCAGTTTAAAAAAAAAAAATTTTTTTTTTTTTCAAATCTGGCCTCTCTCCTGTTCATATTTCGAGGCTCCTGAATTCACCGACAATTTACCAGGCAATCGCTTGTTCAAGATTCAGTAGTATCACAACTGGGCTGCAATTTCCTCCTCTGGAATCTGTCTGTTTCCAGAAATATTTCTCTGCAAGATGATGTTTTCTGTCTATTAACCTGTTAATCATAAATCCCCTCAACAGCTCCTTTGCTTCCAAATATCAAAACCAGTCTTATCTTTCACTTACATCAAACTGCATCTAGTTGCAGCTTTCGCTTTGCATTGCCTCTTCTACTCTTCAAGCTAACTTTTTTGAATTCTCTGACAGTGCAGCCATGCTTTTCACTGGTGTACCCAGTGACGTTTATGTTCACTATGGGAAGGAGCAGTTAAGGGTCTCTGATATATTGGGAAGGCATGCAGACTTTGCCACAAACACTGTCATTCAGTGGCTCTGAGTGCCACAGCTTTCACTTCTCTCCTGGTTCTTTTCAAACTTTCCTAAAGTAATCTCAAATTCTTCATCAGTAAATAAGATTATGTTTGAGATTCTCATCTCCTCTAAGAGCCATTTTCTAAAACTCTACCGGCTTCTTCAGCTTTATTCACTGTAGATTCATTGTTTCCCTTTATCTGGTTTTCTACATCTTAACCTTTCAAGCCAGTACTATTGCTTTCACGGTCCTGCTTAAAAACCTTCACTGGTTTCCCCCCATGCTTTTAAGAAAAACCTAAACATTTTAGCATTGAAAATATAGTCCTTCGTAATAACACCAGCCCTCTTACTGGTTTCTGCCTTCCCATAAATTTACAAAACCCACTGTTCCCTTTTAAGTGTCTATGTCCCTTTTATGTGTCTCAACCTTTCAGTGTGTTTTCCTCTGTCTACAGTGCTTGCTCTCCTCACAGGTGAAAACTCAATTTTTTTTTTTTTTTACTTGATGTAGCTTTAGTTGACTTTAAAAGAAATTGTATATCACAATTATAAGCTTTAGGAAGAAAAAAAGGATATACCAAATAGTGCAGTTTACATGGCAAGTTCTAAAATACAGTATTTAAAGTCAGGTGATTCAGAAACAGAACAAAAAGTTGGGACAGATGGGAAAAGGTGTTGTTTATTAATGTAATGGATTTCTTCCATTTGCCTCTCCAAATCAACTGTCCACCCTTCTCTATCTTGACCTTTGCTCGCTGGTTTCTGGTTGGGTCTGGAAGAACAGAAGGGAGGAGTGAGGTCAGAGTATTTATTCCCCTAGCTCCTTCCATGCGGTCTCCGTATCACTTTCTTCTTCCAGATTCCAAGTTTCCCTAAACCATTGTAAATAGTCCCTTATTAACCACTTCTCAAATTACCCTGATGTTGATAAGCCATGTATTTCCTTCTGGGATTGTGACTGATAAAAGAGCAAAAAACTTCTTATACCCAGTGTTAGTCGCAGCTTCTTTCTGGGCTATTCAGTAAAGATTCCTGTTTATTCTGTTCAAAATGTAACATGCAATGAAAAAGCACATAAAACACCACATGGCTCATTTATTACAGAACATATTTTCTCTAGGGAATGCTATTCATTTACATCATAAATAAATCCATCATTGAATAGTGGTGGCTCTTGTATTCAAAACATTTAGACTCCTGTATTTAGTGTTCTTTCTTACTGGTTAAAGCAAATAAAATTGTGGCTCTAGGAGATTTAAATCCAAACACAATATGGATATTGTCCCTCTCTACTATTATATGATCTGTGAGATTTAGTTCAAATGGTATCGCCTCAGTTCAGTCTTCCTGAGAGTTATTTGGATCCTAAAATGCTCCAATTTGAATAATTTATTTTTTATTTTATTATTTATTTTGGCTGCGCCTGGTCTTCGTTGCACCATGCGGGATCGTTTAGTTGCAGTATGCGGGCTTCTTAGTTGCAGCATGCATGTGGGATCTAGTTCCCTGACTAAGGATTGAACCTGGGCCCCCTGCATTGGGAGCCCATAGTCTTACCCACTGGACCACCAGGGAAGTCCCCTGAATAATTTGTTAAATTGTTAATCTGTGTAATGTTTTCCCAGCTGTCAAAATGTCAAAATTAAAGAAAGAGGGAGATTTGCATTTTAATTTCTCCCACCCCAGCCCCAATTTCCCTATTCCAAGCCTTTTTGTTCTCTTGTCACAGGGCTATGAAACTGTATCTGTAATTGTTCATGACTTCCTATAGCAGGTCCTAGGGGATAAAAATCCAAATCCTTGCGTTTACCATTTTGTTCTTGTTCTTACCTCTACTTTTATCTGGAACCTCTCTGTCCTGCTCACTGTGACACATGGAAGATTGACTTCTTTCATCTTCTTAGTTTTTGATCTTTGCAGGTACTTAGAATGTGCTTTTCCTTTCTTTTCTCATTGTCGAATAACTCAATCTTCAGAACTTATTTGAAATGTTGCTTCCTTGAAGATATCTTCTCTGATCCCACAAGCCTGGGTTATGATACTGTTATTTTGCCCATTAAAAATCATGATACCTACATTTTCATTATGGATTGTATCTTTACTAGACATGGAGTGTTGGATATAGTATGTTGCAAGATTGAAGTAAGGCTGTATGTTGTTATAAGTTAAGGACTAGGACATTTCTACATTCTTCACAAATAATGCTGCAAAAAGAGAATAATGTGAATGCAAGAAGAGGATAGGGGTTATTCTTTCAGGGTGATTGAGTTTTCAGGCTTTAATAGCTAAATCAACTGGGGTACCATGAACGGCTTGTGAAAGAGATTGCTGATATTTGCAAATATATATTGTGTGTGTATGTGTATTGCTGTTTAGCTACTGTTAATGTATTCCATGTATATTCATACATATACTCTTTTTTTTTTTATTTTTGGCTGTGTTGGATCTTCGTTGCTGCACGCGGGCTCTCTCTAGTTGCAGCAAACGGGGGCTACTCTTCGTTGTGGTGAATGGGCTTCTCATTGCGGTGGCTTCTCTTGTTGCAGAGCACAGGCTCTAGGCGCACGGGCTTCAGTAGTTGTGGCACGCGGTCTCGGTAGTTGTGGCTCACGGGCTCTAGAGCACAGGCTCAGTAGTTGTGGCGCATGGGCTTAGTTGCTCCACGGCATGTGGGATCTTCCCGGACCAGGGCTCGAACCCATGTCCCCTGCATTGGCTGGCGGATTCTTAACCACCAGGGAAGCCCCATACTACTCTTTTAAGTATATTCATATTGCTGTGTTAGGTATATATTTTGCTTTTTAAAGTTTTTTTTTTTCTTCAGGTATCAGGTAATAATGTGCCCAACTCCAGGAGCTGAATCATAATCAATACAAACCAACTGTGGTAATCCCATTCCTATTTGCCAATGACTGATTGAGGGATAGAAGGGGTGACCCAATTCTGGTCAACGAGACGTAAAGAGAAATTGGCTGTTTCTATGGGTGAAGGAGAGAGAAACTAGTTCTAGACATTATTTGAGCCCTGAGTCAAGCCAGCTTTGAAGCCAGAGACTTTGACTTCTGTTATAAGCATCAATAAAAATAATTTTCCTTTTTGCTCATGCCAGTTGGGTTTTTTTTTTCCTTTTCTCTTTCTTCTCTTCCCTTCCCTCCTTCCTCCTTCCTTTCTTTTTATCCTCTTGGCCATAGATTTAATAAATGTAAAGCTGTAATTTAAATTCAGAACTCTGCTGGGAATCCCCTGGCGGTCCAGTGGTTAGGACTCTTGTGCTTTCACTGCCGATGGCCCAGTTCGATCCCTAGTCGAGGAACTAAGATCCCACAGGCCTGGCGGCGCAGCCATCAATCAATCAATCAATAAATTCAGAACTGCCTTCAGAGTCAGTTCTCTCACAGGGGTCTGAAAGCATTACATTCCTCTTTTTTCCACCACCTGCTTCTCCTCCAGTGTTCTCCATTTCAGTTAATGGCATCAGCATTCACCAGTCTCTAGTGTGAGAAACTTCTTTAACTTTGACTCCTTTATGTTCCAAATCTAAGTATGTCATCAATTTAGTCAGTCCTGCCATCAGAATACCTTTCAGATCTATTCTTTCAATTCTCACTCCTGTTATACTATTCTTTAGACCTTTACTATCTAGAATCTGGCTCTGAGCCCTGGATAGTAAGATCACTATACTCTTTCCTATTGAAACTTGCTAGAACCTCACAATCTTTTTCAACACATTGAACAGGCAGACCTTATCTATCCATTAGGCTGGGACATCCTATGAAATCCATTTGCCACAGGAGGCCTTTGGATCGGTGTTTCCATCCAACTATCCCTCTTCTACTAGTTAACTCTTAAAATACACCACCCCCACCCTTGAAAACATTGCTCCAGAATAAATTTCAAACGTATATAACATTTTACTCAAGTACTATTTATTCGGCACCCAGTATAGGCCAAGGCACCCAGTAAATGCATAGAGGTGAACAATTCATTCAAGACTGGTCATACCACACCATTGTCTTCATCTTACATAACATTGTCTCACACATTCCATATTTAATAAGAAAAAAAAAAGACTATTTGCTAAACCTACAATTCACTTTGAAATCTGTTTATCCCATTGTTGCCCAGAAAGAGTTTAAGTATGAATTTAGGTATTCTTTTACAGAACACATTATGAGACTTGAATTCATTCTTGTTGATATAGTACTTAAATGATTTTGCCTTCGTTTGATGTATTTAACCTTCTAACCAGCAATGAAATAAGTAGGGTTAGCTTATCTTGGCTCTAAAGATCTCTGTAGTGTTTCTGCCCATCTCTCCTCAACTTCATTTGCTGCTGGGAATAAGTTACCTTTGTACAGAATTTGAGGTTTACAAATGCTTTCTTATGCATAATCCCATGTTAATTTTGTACCTCACACCAACTGCAGGATATATGTAAGGTTTAACAAGTAATAGTAAACCTGGGTTCCAAATCCATGCTTTCTGAATCAAAGTCTTATGCTCTTTACCTTCACAATTTCTTGCTTTCCTTTCTTCTCATCTCTCTTCTAGTCGTATCACTGTCTACCTCCCTTAGCACTTTGATATTCACTACTGTCTCTTTTTTGCCATGTTTTCTTCTCTTCACTTTACCCTTATTTTCAGATTCTCCTCAGATTACCATATCGTCATTTAAACTTTATTACACAGGCAATACATGTTGCTCATTTCTGAGAAAATAGAAATTGCAGAATAGTGTGCTGAAAATATTAAAATAACTTCTTTACCCACAGATTACCACCATTAACATGTCGGTGTATATAATTCCAGTTCTGTTTTCTCTGTGTGTATATATTTAACAAATAGAGACACTGTATTTTGTAGTCAGGCTTTTTCCCTTTAACACATTGTGCACATGGCCCTGTGATTAAAATGATTAACATTTTTAGTAAATATATGCTATCAATTCCATTGGGTAAATACGCCATTTAAATTTTTTGCTGTTTATTTTTTAGTTGCAGTGCTGGTGGGGTTACACTTTTATCACTATCACTGCTTGTAAAAAAAAAAAACAAATTCCTTTATTTCAATTTATTCAAGCCTTCAGCTTTTCTTTAGTTCTTTCCATCAGTGGTCAGTCTCCAATTCTTTTTGATTTCTGGGTTGGTTAACAGTTCTTGGCAACAGAATGCTAGATTTCTGAGTGCTCAATATCAAGAAGTTACTAATACAGAGAAAAAACTTTTAGGCGTGGGACTCTGTTACATTATGGCTATTTTCTTTATAATAAAAACACACAGATTGTGTGAAGTAAAGTTTCCACATTACTAGTAGCGATATATTTACTGTACTTTTTTCAATGCAAAATTCAAACTGTATCTACTGAAAATAAGGGATGATTAAGCTTTAAATAACGTAGTGCTCTTCTTTGGCCTTTGAAATTTATATATTTCAATATATCCAACAATCAATCAATGCAAATTTACTAGGCACATTTGCAATGAAACAAGGGCAGTGGTAAAAATTAATAAAATTTAGAATCTGTAACTATTGTTTCAATAATGAATATCACAAAGGTTGAAGCAAAATTTAATAATGATTTCAGAGTTACAACTGAAGTCAAAAGCATCTAAGCCAGGTGTTGGCAAACTATGCCAGAGGCCTGAGCCAAGAATTTATTTACATTTTTAAAGGGCTGTAAAAAAACAAAAACAAAGAATATGCCAGAATCTGTGGCTTACAAAGCCAAAAATATTGATTTTCTGGTCCTTTACAGAAAATGTTTGCCAATTTTGGACCTAAATTATAGGAACATAATAAAATACATTTAGAAGAAAAGGAATTTTAAAAGTATGTATTTAATTATAAAACAGTGTATATAAACAGAAAAAGTAGCCACATCTTTACTCTCCTTTCAGATTAGCTTCAAACTTTTTTTTTTTTGCTTTTTTCCTCAGAAATTGCAGATAATACAAAGAATCACAATTTAAAAAGTAGCCAAATATCAATACATTAGAAAACTAGTCAGTGACACAGAAGTGAAAAAGAATGAAGGTAGTTCACAATGGTAATAAAGTGATCTTAGAGTAAACTACAACATAGAATCACAGAATTTTAGAGCAAAATGGAACCTTAAAAATCATCTAGTCCAGTCCTCACATTTTAGAGATGAGAAAATTGAGGTCTAAATCTGGCAAGTGACTTGCCCAAGGTCACAGAGTGAATTTTCTGTAAAGCTAGAACTATAACCCAGGTCTATTGTTAGGTCAATAGAGATAGGTCAATATTGTATCAAGTATAACAAGTGAAAATGATAGGTCAATATCAGAATACATATTTTCCCCATTTTAACAAATACAGAGTTGGAAAAATAGGACACCTCTCACACATCTACAGAAATAAATCCTTTTATTTTATAACATTCCTTTTCGTTTTTAAGATGCATACAGTACTTGTTGCCCAAGAATTCTGAGAAAAGCTATAGAACACCTGGCACTATATTTGAGAATTACACAACTGGGCAGCAAAATAACACCTTTATAAATGTCAGGACATATAGAAATAAAATTTAGTGTTTGCACACAAAAATAGGGAAATTACATTCAACACGTTTTCTTAAACGTGCATTTAAAATATTTAAATGTTTTCTAAAACTTTGGTCGTCATGCTTTATTATAACTTGTTAAATTTCACAATTATATAGATGATTAAACCGAAATGGTAAGCAAGTATATCACATTAACACAGCAGCAAAAGCAAGCTAATACTGCACAATCATATTAGCAGACTGATTTCAGAAATACATGTTTTTCACAAATAGCACACAAAACTTTGTGATAACATAGTTCAGTGACTTTTCTTCCACTTCATAAAATAAGGCTGAGTAATGAGACATAGCAAAACATGATTACATAATAAACAGTATATTTTTAATTAAAAGTCTAATTGTACATATAGGGCAACAAATTTCAGTTTCTACAAAATAGTGCAAATGAGCAGGACTTTTCTCAAAAATATTAAAATTGGATTCATTCCACATGCCTCAGATTTCATGAATATTAGATTAGATTATTTTAGATTTTTGTGTGATGGGTGCAAATGATAGGGTTGATATAGGACAGATGTGTACTCATAGGCTGCAAATAAAAATAGCTATTGACTTAATTTACGGGATGAGAAGTACAGGCACTGAAAATCTAACTTTAAAAAACTTCCATTTGTCATCATGTAAACAGTTTTGTTCATATTTCATCAAAAATTCGTAATTCATTTCAAATTGTCATATCAAGCAATTCTTCTAAACTCTTTTTTATATGTGATGGTTGAGATGCAGCCTGATTTAACAGATTCTGACCCATCTGTGTAAAAAGTGCTTTTGATAATTTAGCTGTGGCTGTGCGTATATTTCCTCCAGCTCCAGGCAGCGAGCCACTATTTGTCATGTTCCCTAAGAGGTGCCATAAAACAACCAACACTTTCTGTTCTGTGGCATGGGGCTTCCTTTGATAAAGTTCCGTAACAATATCTGAAACACAAAAATATGGTAAACAGTGAGGTTAAAAAAAAGAACAAACAAATTCGAGTTCTGAGAATTAAAAAGCATATAAAATAAACGAAGCTTCTTCCCTATGCCATTTGCCCTGAAATGTTTGGTATCTTAAAAAAAAGTAAAGTCAGAAACTTTGCTCCCAAAGATTGGGATCTTCAAGTATTAGAAATCTATATATGACAGGCAAAAGTAGTAAAGACAGAAACCAAACCAAAAATTCATTACAATGTTTTCCAAATGTAGTTAAATCAAGACATATACAGTTTTAACTCATGGACCTTTTATTAAATACATAATTTGAAATAGTAGTTTTCCATCTGTACCAATATTTGATTTTAATGTCTTTTTATTTATCCTGTTTATTTCTACTAACAAGAAGACTAAACACTTACTGGGGAAAAGAGGAATAAAATTCTTTTGAAGAAAATTTTTGGGTAAAAGTCTTAAAAGGTCCTCTTTCGGATCATTATACAATTTATTTCTACTTCTTGGATAATGATATTGAGTTTAGTAGCTATCCTAAAATTGAATTGAAATGTCCATCAGTTTATCCTTAGTCAATAAATTATTTCTTTAGAAATAACAATTTAAAAATATTTACCAGCAAGCTTTTCGGTCATATCCTGTTTTGCCTTTCCATTTAAAAACTGGGCTTTTGTGCAAAATGGCTGTAGAAGTAAGTAATTATCTAAACAAAAAGAATAACACAGAGGCACATGTTTAAAGAGTTACAAGATCTTATTTATTTTCCATTACACAGCATTGAAAGGAAAAAAATCCATGCAAGTGAATGCAAATGTGTTAGAAAGATTTAATCTACATAGTTAAACACTTTTTTAAATTCTCTATAAACCTTAACAGAGTAATATTCTTACAGCAAATGAGAAATAAAAATAGCTCACAGAATATTAAAGGAGCTGTCATACAGTATAAAAAAGAAAAAGAACTGCCCATCTCCTAGGCATCTTATTCCAAATGATAGTACATAGGTTTATCAGAAAAAAAAAAAAAAAAGAATTGAAATTTTGGGGATAGTTTTTACCTTTACTGATTTTTTTCAAATCTCTAATTTCATAGTTTCACAGGAAGTTGCAAAGACAGTACAGAGAGGTCTTGTGTACTTTCACCCAAATGTTACATCTTACATGATTATAGTACACATCAAAACAAGGAATCTGACATTGGTACAATATGTGTATATAATTCTAAGTCACTTTATCACATGTATAGATTTGTGAAACTATCAGTACAATTAAGATACAGAACTATTCTATCACCCCAAAGATCTACAGTCACATCTAGCCACTCCTCCTAAACTGCCCTTAAACCCTGATAACCACTAATTTGTTATCCATCTCTGCAAATTTGTCATTTTGAGAAAGTTATACACATGGAATCCTACAGCATGTGACCTTTTGGCACTGGCTGTTTTTCACTCAGCATAATGACCTTGAGATCCATCCAAACTGCTTCATGTATCAATAATTCATTCCTTTTTATTGCTAACTAATATTTTATGGTATGGATGTATCAGTTTTTTTCACCATTAACACACTGAATTATATCTAGTTTTTTGCTATTACAAACAAAGCCGCTATGAACAATCATGTGCAGGTTTTTCCATGGACATAGGATTTCATTTCTCTGGGATAAAGGCCTAAAACACAACTGATGGGTAAGTACATCCTTAGTTTTTTAAGAAACAGCCAAACAATTTTCTATAGTGGCTATGCCATTTTATTTACATTCTCACCACCAACGTAAGAGATCCAGTTTCTTTGCAACCTTGTTAGCATTTGGTGTTGTCACTATTTTTAATTTTAGCTGTTCTAATACTTGCTGTGGACTGAATGTTTGCATCCCCACTCAAATTTATATGTTGAAACCCAATCCCCAGTGTGATGGTGTTTGGAGGTGGGGCTTTTGGGAGGTAATAAGGTCATGAAGGTGGCACCCTCACGAATGGGATTAGTGCCTTTATAAAAGAGACCCCAAAGAGCTCCCTTGCCCCTTCCACCACGTGAGGACACAGCCAGAAGATGGCTATTGATAAACCAGGAAGAGGGCCCTCACTCAACACCAAATCTGCTGGTGCCTTGATCTTGGACTTCCCAGGCTCCAGAACTGTGAGAAATAAGTGTTTGTTGTTTTTAAGCCACCCAGGCTGTGGTAGTTTGTTTTAACTACCCGAACAGACTAATGTAATGATTACTTGTGTAATGATTATGGTCTTAATTTGTATTTGCATTTCCCTAATGACTGGGGATGTTAAACATCTTTTCATGTGTTTATTTGCCATCCATATAAGTGTTTCTTCACATCTTTTGCCCATCTTCTAATTAGATTTTTTTTTTTAATGTTGAGTTTTAAGACTTCTTTACTTATTATTTATTTATTTGTTTATTTATCGGCCAGGCCATACCGTACGGCTTGCAGGATCTTAGCTCCCCGACCAGGGATAGAACCCAGGCCCCCTTACAGTGGAAGCCCGGAGTCCTAACCACTGGACCGCCAGGGAATTCCCAAGAGTTTTTTATATATTCTAGATATGTGTATTTATCAGATATGTGGTTTGCAAATATTTCCTCCAAATCTGCAGTTTGTCTGGGAGGATAATTGGGATGATGACATAGAGGATGACTTGTCCAATTAGTTACGAGCTACACTATAGAAATATGGTTCTAAGATGGAGACCTCATAGCATCCAGAACAAGTATGAAGCAACCTAAACTTGAATTGTTTACTAACTTCTAGGACAGAGAGCCCAGGATGGGACACTTAAAAAATATGTTTATTTCATTATCTGCTTGGATATATTTTTGTTTTTGTAACACAAAAATAAATATTTTCATGTAAAAAAAATAAGGTCTTTTGCAAAGTAAATGTTTTACATTCTGATGAAGTCCAATTTATAGACTTTTTTTGGATCATACTTTTTTCCTTTTTTTCACCAAGCACAGGTCCTAAGGATTTTCTCATGTGTTCTGAAAGTCTTACAGTTAAATTTTACATTTAAATCTGTGATCCATTTTGAGTTAATTTTGTATCAGATATGAAGTTGAGGTAGAAAATAAGAATTGAAAAAGTCAAAAAGAAGGGAAGAGAAAGTCAATTTAATGGGATGGTATTTAATCACTAAAAATAATTAAAACTTTTACTGAGAAAATAAAAAAAATTCTGTCACAACATGAATTGACAAAAATTTAACTGCTAGGTTTTCAGTATTAAAAAAATTTGTAGAATCAGAAAATACGAAAGTAAAGCCAAAATAATTTGAATGCCAAAGTAAGATTTCTTACCTACATGCTGACTCAGTGCCTGAACAACATTTGTGGCAGCAGCATAGATGCCTGGATTCTTGGAATTCAGATTGTTATCTACTATTGCTGGGATGAGCATGTTGATTATAGGAGATAAGTTGTCTCTAAGCAAAGGAATCATTTTGTGCATTGTTTCTAGAGCCACCAGGTTTACTTTACTATTGGAATCATGAAGTCGAGATTTAAAAGCATCAAAGATCTGGAAGTAAATTGGTAAATTATTTAAAGTGAAATAATGTTGATATCTATTATATTTAAATTCCTTATGACATTTCATAGTATCCATCCTACTAAAGGAGAAATGTACTATTTAAAAACACACACACATCTTACTTAACTTGAACTTAGATAATAGGAACTTTATAAAAATGTTGATGCTAAATCTAAGTGTCCAGTCTTCTTATAGCAAAAAGAGAAGGCTTCAAACATCACCTAAAAAGACATCTTACTAAATTAAGGTTGAGAAATTTGGTTCAGTACACAGATAACTGATTTACTATAAATGTGATAAAAATGCTGTTTTCTGAAATGTACAGGTTTAGCTAACTTTAAAAACTTAAGAAAAGTTTCTATTCTTTTCTCTATTTGTAACAGAAGTAGACATGTCCGTTTTACTACAGAGATTTAATCTAGTTTCAGTTTAGGTTTCTCATGAGAATTTTAGATGCAATTTCAGAGTTAAGTTTTTATTATTACCTCTTAACCTGAGTACTTAAACAATTGTTCCTTGCTCTTTTAATTCTTAGCTTTCATAACTTCAAGATATAATAAAGTGAATGCTAAGCAATTCTTTACCTATATCAGGTGAGGGAAGAGCTATTCTGTGAAACCAAGACTATTAACTAATAATTCCTGATATATGTAGATATAGATATATGAAAATTACTCAACAGATATCAGAAAATGTAACTTTCTGATTCCCATGACATGGTAACATGGTTCTTTTCTTCCGAAAATTAAGAGACACGACCACTAGAATAGAGTTGTTATAGTATGTTTGCCAAGTTTAATGAACCTAATACAAATTTAAAATGGAATTTAATGAATAAATTACTAATGGGATTAACTGAACTAAACTCTGATGAAGCATAAGTAATCTATACTCTGGTACCACTAACATTTATTAATTTACTACTGTCTCCCTTTCTATTGCTTCTTGTCTTCCTATACAAATTATAAAATATAAATATATATTTATAAATATATATTAACATAATATATAAAAATTAGCATACGCAGATTTCTGACCTACATATGAAAACTTTTATTAACTATTCCTTAGTAATATCAACTCTCTTAAATGCCCTGGTTTTTAAAATATTTATTGATTAACTCAGCAATTTTTTTTTGGGGGGTCATACCTCATGGCTTGCGGGGATCTCAGTTCCCCGGCCAGGGACTGAACTCAGGCCATGGCAGTGAAAGCCCGGAATAATGACCATTAGGCCAACAAGGAACTCCCTCATGCAACATATATTTACTGAATGCCAGGTTCTAAGAGCTCTGAGAATACAGAGCTTTCAAGGAGTTACCATCTAGTGGGACGAGTCAAACAAATAAACCTATTTTCTTACCTTTTTCCTCAATTACTTTCAATTGTTCTAGAATGCTTTTAACATTGCAAAACCTAAGCAGTGCATTCTTTTCACTAAGTTTAACACTTTACAGTAATATATATATAATATTAAGAAAAAGGGCAATTTTTTATGCTAATGAACCTTATTAACCACAGACTGAAAATGAAAATTAATTTTGACAGTCCTTACCTTCACAATGTTTCCAACAACAAGCTCTTGATTGTTTTCAGTATCTGATAAAAGCTGCTTAATCCCATTAATACGATCACGAAAGTCTTTTGCATTTAATAAACCTGTTATGACTTTAATGTACTCAGCACTTTCTAAGGAATTGCGGGGAACTGATTTTCTGGTGATTTCACGAATTTCAGTTACCTCTCTAAAGTGAAAGAAAGGTAAAACACAAACACAATGAATAATTCTCATCATGTATTCATTTTTGAAAAATTCAAAAAATGACTTAACCCATAGCCACGATACCTGTGTTGGGGGTCCCTAATATCTCCCCTGGGTTTGGTGATTTTCTGGGAGAACTCAGGATTCAGCATGTAGCTTTACTCATGGTTAAGATTTATTACAGCAGAAGGATATAAAGCAAAATCAGCAAAGGGAAAAGGTGCATGGGGTAAAAGTCTGAAGGAAACTAGATGGAAACTTCCAAGAGTCCTTACCCTGTGGAGTCACACAGTATAAACTTAATTCTTCCAGCAACAAACTGTGACCACACATATGAAATGTTTTCTACCAAAGAAGCTTATTAGAGGCTCTGTGCCCAGGATTTTTATGGGTAGTTGGTCATGGGTGGTCCTCTGCCTTGGACATACCAAAATTCTAGACTCCCAGAAGGAAAGCAGGTCTTCAGCTTTAACCATACTGTTTGCCTAAATAATAGAGGCACAGTAAATTACTCTTATCAAGTTAAAGAATGGGGGGGAAATCCTCCTGAAATTCTAGTTTCCAGATGCTAGCCAAAGGCTAACCTCACAAGCTGGCCTTTCCAAGGATACCAGTCTCAGGCCCGATATGTCAATCCTTTTCTGAAAAATAGCCATGTGAATATGCCTGGGAAAATTAGAATCTCAAGACCAGTGGGATTTACTATTTCAATGACTTAGTATTAGTAACAATACATTAAAAGAATTATAGACAATGACCCAAATAGGATTCATCCCAGGGATGCAAGGATGGTTCCACATCCACCAGTCAATCAATATAATATATCACATTAACAACATGAAGGATAAAAATCATATGATCATCTCAATAGATGCAGAAAAAGCATCTGGAAAATTCAACTTCCATTCACGATAAAAACTCTCTACAATTTGGGTATAGAGGGAACATACCTCAAGATAATAAAGGCCATATATGACAAGCCCACAACATCATACAACAGTGAAGGGTTGAAAGCTTTTCCTTTAATCTCAGGAACAAAACAGGGATGCCTACTCTTTCCATTCTTATTCAACATAGTATTGGAAGTCCAAGCCGGAGCAATTAATCAAGAAAAAGAAATAAAAGGCATCCAAATTGGAAAGAAAGAAGTAAAATTATCTCTATTTCCAGATGTTATAATATTTTATATTAAAAAACTCTAAAGATGTCACCAAAAAATGTTAGAACTAATGAAAAATTCAGTAAGGTTGCAGGATACAAAATTCACATATAAAAATCAGTTGCATTTCTATATACTAACAACCAACTATCTGAAAAAGAAATTAAGAAAACCATCTCATTTATAAATGCATCAAAAAGAATAAAATACCTAGAAATAAATTTAACCAAGGAGGTGAAAAAGCTCCACACTCAAAATGAAAGAAATTGAAGAAGACACAAATAAATGGAAGACATTCCATGCTCATGGATTGGAAGAATTAAGATTATTAAAATGACCATACTACTCAAGGCAATTTACAGATTCAATGCAATCCCTATTGAAATAACAAAATTAGAACAAATAATTCTAAAGTTTGAATGGAACCACTAAAGCCCAATTAGCTAAAGCAATCTTGAGAAAGAACAAAACTGGAGGCATCACATTTCCTGATTTCAAACTATATTGCAAAGCTGTAGTAATCAAAACAGTACGGTACTAGTTTAAGAGAGACCCATAGATCAATGGAACAAAGTAGAGCCTAGAAATAAACACACAATTAAGTTATGATATATGGTCAATTAATTTATGATAAAGGAACCAAGAATATACAACGGGAAAGCATAGTCTTTTAAATGGTGCTGGGAAAACCAAACAGCCACATGCAAAACAGTGAAACTGGACCCCTATTTTACACCATACACAAAAATCAACCCAAATGGGTTAAAGACTTGAATGTAAGACCTGAAACCATAAAACTCCTAGTAGAAAACATAGAGGATAAGCTCCTTGACATCAGTCTTGACAATGATTTTTTGGATTTTACAACAAAAGTAAGGCAACAAAAGTAAAAACAAACAACTGGGACTACATCAAACTAAAAAGCTTCTGCGCAGCAAAAGAAACCATCAACAAAATTAAAAGGCAACTTACAGAATGGGAGAAAATATTTGCAAATTATATATCTGATAAGGGGCTAATATCCGAAGTATAAGAGGCACTCATACAATTCAATGGCAAAAAAACAACCTGATTAAAAAATAGGCAGAGGAACTAAGTAGACATTTTTCCAAAGAAGACACAAATGCCCAACAGGTACATGAAAAGGTGCTCAACATCATTAATCATCAGGGCAATGCAATCAAAACCACAGTGAGATATTATCTCACACCTGCTGGAATGGCTACTATCAAAAAGACAAGAAATAACAAGTATTGGTGAGGATGTGGAGAAAAGGGAACCCTGTGCACTCTTGGTGGGAATGTAAATTGGTGCAGCCACTATGGAAAATAGTATGGAGGTTCCTCAAAAAAATTAAAAATAGAACTACCATGAAGAACTCCAAGTGCAGGAAAGGGAGTGAGGCAGCCATTCACTGTTTTGGAAAATAACAACTGGGTGAAGAGGCCTCTAACTATGCCTCACCAGGGTCTTTAAAAAAAAAAAACTACCATATAATTCAGGAACTCCGTTTCTGATTAATATATCCTAAGGAAATGAAATCACTATCTCTAAAATATATCTGCATCCTCATGTTCACTGCAGCATTATTTACCATAGCCAAGACATGGAAACAACCTAAGTGTCCACTGACAGATGAATGAATAAAGAAAATGTGGTATATACATATACATTCAGCCCTAGAAAGCAAGGAAGTCTTGCTGCTTGTGACAACATGAATAGATCTTGAGGGCATTATGCTAAGCGAAATAAGTCAGAGATAGATAAATACTGTATGATCTCACTTAAACCTAAAAAACCAAACTCATAGATACAGAGAACAGATTGGTGGTTGCCAGAGGCAGGGGTTAAAGGGTGGGCAAAATGGGTGAAGAGACTCAAAAGATAAAAATTTCCAGTTGTAAGACAAATGAGTTCTGGAGTTGTAAAGTACAGTATGGTGACAATAGTGTAGATTTGGAAGTTGCTAAGAGAGTAGGTCTTAAAATTTCTCAGGGAAAGAAAAAGAAATTGTAACTATGTGAGGTGACGGATGTTAACTAAATTTATTATTGTGGTAATCATTTCACAATATATTTACATATTAAATCATGCTGTATACCTTAAACTAATACAATGTTATTTTTCAATTGTATCGCAATAAAATTGGGGGAAAAAAGAATGAATGAAAATAGTTCATGGCAACATTATTAATTATACAATGTATAGACTATTCAAAGCAAATATTACAATAATGTATTGTGGGGATTATAGTATGTAGAAGTTAAATGCATGACAAAAATAGCATAAAAGGGGCTTCCCTGGTGGCACAGTGGTTGAGAGTTGCCTGCCGATGCAGGGGACATGGGTTCGTGCCCTGGTCTGGGAAGATCCCACATGCCGCGGAGCGGCTGGGCTCATGAGCCATGGCCGCTGAGCCTGCGTGTCTGGAGCAATGGGAGATGCCACAACAGTGAGAGGCCCATGTACCGCAAAAAAAAAAAAAAAAAAAAAAAAAAGATGATAGGCTTAAACCCAACCATATGAACAATAACATCAAATATAAATGGTCAAACATCCCAATTAAAAGGCAGAGATTGTTAGACTGGATACAAAAGCAAGACCTAATCACATACGATCTACAAAAAACATACTTTGAAAAATTTATTCTGAAACTTGATAACTGGGGATTTATAGCCAAGATTGAGAGGGTCAGTGGATGGAAGATTACTAAGAGTAGACATCAAGAGTAGGGGGTTTCTTACTAAGCTGGTCTAACAAGATTTTTGCTGAAGACAAGCCAGATACTTATATATCAAAGATGGAGGATGAGGAACCTGCTCAGATATCAAGGGTGATAAGTATGAAGGGGTAGAAGGAAATGACTTAGCAGGATTCTTAACTAAGACTAGCTTAGGCAGGCCAAGGACATGGCCCAAGGATGAGGCCTGGTGTAAAAGAGGGCTCAGAGGAGGCTGTCTAAAGTTTGTCAAAGAGAGACTCTTTGTCAAATAAGAAACCAGTTTACACCTACATGGAAAATAACAAGTATTGATGAGGGTGTGGTGAAATTGGAACCCTCTTACTATTGCTGGTGGGGCTGTAAAATGGAGCCACTTTGGAAAAAAGTCTGACAGTTCTTCAAAAGTTTAAACACAGTTATCTTACTACCCAGCAATTCCACTCCTTATACCCAAGAGAATTGCAAACATGTCCACAACAAAACCCAAATATCCATCAACTAATGAATGGATAAACAAAATGTAGTGTATCCATACAATGGAATATTATCTAGTTGTAAAAACGAATGAGGTACTGATATATGCTACAACTTGGATAAAGCTTAAAAACATAATGCCAAGTCTAAGGAATCAGTCACAAAAGACCACGTATCATATGATTCCATCTGTATGAAATGCCCAGAATATGCAAATCCACAGAAACAGAAGGCATATTGCCTAGGGCTTGGAATGGGGGGGTTGCAGGGAAATGATAGTGACTATTAATGAGCATGGGATTTCTTTTAGAGGTGATGAAAATGTTCTAAAATTAACTGTAATGATGGCTGCACAACTCAGTGAATATACAAAAAACATTAAATTGTATGCTTTAAATAGGTGAATTATGTGTTATATGACTTACATCTCCACAACACTGTTATTAAAAAAAAAAGACATATCATGTAAACACTATTACAATAAAATGGTTAATACTAGACAGAGTAGACTTCAGGAAAAAGTGAGAGACTTCATAAGGATAAAAAGGTCGTTTCATCAAAAAGTCACAACTATCCTAAATACCTGAACATAAGCACATTGCATCAAAATACATAAAGCAAAAAATGACAGAACTTAAAGTATAAATAAAAAAATCCACTACAGTTGGAGATATTAATACTCCTATCTTAGCAATTAATAGAACAAGTAGACAGAAAATCAGTTAGGGTATAGAAGACTTGAACAACAGCTACAGAAGGCCACACCCCATGCAGAGAAAACCCAGCACAGAGGAACTGAGGCCTTGGACATGGAGGTGAAGATGCCATGAGAGAAGAAGGGAGCTAAAGTGCAGTGAGAAAAGTGGCCAACTGAGGAAAATCAGGACCCTAGGAGGCAAGAAATGGGGCAAAAAGGGCCCGCAGACTAATGAAGTCAATCAGACTGAGAAGGGTATTGAGGAGGAGAAAAGAGCTGAGGTGGCAGGTGAAATGAGCCCCTCATTGGTAAGGTCCTGGAAGTAGGCCCTATTTACTGCATGAAGAAGTCAGCGATTTCCTCTAGAGTCCTCATAAATTAAATAATAATTCATTCTAAAATAATTAAAAGAAACATAAATACACATCTTCCCTCACATTTTGTTTTGAAACTTTTGCCCCAAAGTGGTTTGGTCCTTCCAAGCTATAGAATAACGTGGCATACACAGTCTCTGCTCTGGAAGCAACCTAGTTCCTATAGTATATTATTTCCTCTAAAGAACTCTTTTAACATTTCTTGCAGAGCAAGTCTAATGGAAACAAATTCCCTCATTTTTCGTCTAAGCAAGCCTTTGTTTCTCCCACACTTTTTTTTCTTCCAATTTTATTGAGATATAATTGATATACAGCACTGTGCAAGTTTAAGGTATACAGCATAATGATTTGATTTGCATATCTCATGAAGTGATTACCACAATAAGTTTAGTTGCACCTAAAGAAACAGAAAAAAATGTTTTTAATAAATAACTTTTCTCCTTGTGATGAGAACTCTTAGGATTTACTTTCATATATAACGTACAGCAGCATTAATTATATTTATCATGTTGTACATTACACGTCCCTCTGTGAAGTACACTTTGAATAACAAAGTTCCAAAATTCCATGGATTTTTATTTTTTGTAAAATTTATTATCCAAAGACACACAAATATAGAAAATATGAAAGATACTTATGTATCTACTCATATAATTTTTAAAGTAATATTTAAAATATATTTTAAAATATACCAGAGATCATAATAATTCTGAAAGATTTTTATAAGTTATATAATCAATCTATTAAATATTGCTAAATAGCTTAAATAGGTTATGCAATTACATATACAATTATATTTATAAAAATTTTAAGAGTAGTTTTTTTTCCTGGTTGGTGATATTATGTGATTGGTTAAATTCTTTTTTTTTATTTTAAATTTTTATTACATTATAGTTGATTTACAATGTTGCATTAATTTCTGCTGTACAGCAAAGTTTATCAGTTATATATATACATATATCCACTCTTTTCACTTACTTTTTTTTTCTCCTTTTTTTATTTTTATTTTTTTGCATTTTATTTTTCATACAGCAGGTTCTTTTTGGTTATCTATTTTATACATATTACTGTATATGTCAATCCCAATCTCCCAACTCATCCCACCACCACCCCCCCATTAAATTCTTTTAATGTTTGTATTTTCTCAAGTGTTTTTCCCCCTTAACCATAATTATGTATTACTTTTATAATCAAGGGGGGAAGTAAAGCCTATAAATTGAAAAAATTAATCAGAGTTGTCCAACACTGGTCAACTATTGACAAGTTCAATAACACTAAAGTTTTACTAATGTTTAGCTCATGTAAAAGCAAGTTGCTGTGAATATACAATTACCTTATTAAATCTAACTACCTCACACTTTCTAAGTCCTTACCAACTTTTAAAACTCCATTAAATTTTGACAAATACCCCTGGGATAGTTCATGAAAACATTCAAATAGACTATCATCACTATTAGGGAGTAATTTCTGTAATATGTGGACAAGCAAACGCTTCTACCTTTCAGCTGAATTGAAAGCATCTCTAGAAACAGATGATGACCTTGTATTTCCAACACTGCCAGTATGAGATCGTCTTCCTTTTGCTGAAGGAGTATCTAGTGGTATCTCTCCCAAACCCTATAAGAAAGGCAGTGTAATAAAAGTCTTAAAACTTGTAAAGTGAAAGAATGTGTACAATGGAATTTTCATAGCAGTCATTGTTGATCTCTTATGGTTGAAAGCATTTTAATAATCTGCTATACTTGTGCTTTAAAGGGTTTCAGATATGTAAACTATCTTGTAATTAGTAGTAAATTAACAAAATATGTACCCAACTACTAGGAAATGATATTGGCTTGGTAAAACTGTTTAAATACAAAACTTAACATCTATGTTTTGTAACTACTCTTCTTCAAGCTTAAAATCTATACAGAAAATATGAACACATTATATAAACAATGAATTCCTATGCAACACTAGTATGAAAATAAACATTTCGAAAGAACTATTTAAAACCTCTTTTTTTTCCTGATACCTGTACTTGAAATAACTCACAGATATAATCTGCCTCATTTTAGTAAGACAATCTTTTTGCATGGTTATTTTGATAAATTCTATATGAATTAAGCTGAAATCTTTAATATCAATAGGAAGAAAAAAATGCTCTAAAATGTTTACCACAATACATATTTGAAGTAGTATCCCTTCATAAATGAATCCTTTGCCTAAGCTTACCAGAGAGGAATAACATAAATTAACACAGAAAAATTCTACATTATTAAATTAAGCACATTTTTGCAAAAAACAATGTGTAAACAGATTACTTTTTTATAAGACACTTTTCACATTTCATTTCACTTGATATTCCCTCAGTCACGCATTTTACAGACATTTTTGAATCCCCATTATCTGTCATGATATATAAGACATGGGGCTTCCCCTCAAGGATCTCCTTATCAACACTCCACAGTGTGGTAGGAGCTCTAACGGTAGAACGTACAAGGTAAAGTAGGAATCAATTGTAATAAACATCATTATCCTCATTTTATAAAAATAAAAATTCTGGGTTAAAGAAATGATGTGCCTAAGATTATATAGTTGCTAATTCTGAGTTGTGATTCAAACCTGTCTTGTAATTCCAATAAACCACACTACATTCTACCAAATATCAAGCTTCTGTTCAATAAACATCTACTGACACTATGAATGTCTACTCAGTACTGCAGTTGTTGAAATGCTACTGTAGATATATTCTAAATGGTTAACAGAAATAATCAAAGAAGTAATTATTTCTATCCTTTACCTTCCTCAGCAAATGAACTTTGTTTTTAAAGTTGTTTATAAAATAAACTTCTTCTACATACCTTTTGCCTTAAGCTTTTAACAGATTCCTTAATATATGGCAAATCTTTAGATGGGACATACTTTTCAAGCATTTTATCAAAGTTAGGATGACACATCATGAGGAAAAGCATCTTTCGGCCATAATACCTATGGATATTTAAGAAATACATAAATAATTCTATAAATCTTAACAAGCTCAGTTTCTGTCCTTAGATACAATTTTTTTTCCAATAGAAAAAACCTATCAACATCAAGATTATCATCTCTATTTTAAATAAGTCATTGAAATGTAGTTACACTAACTGGATTAGAAAACACAGCATTCTCTTGCCACCCATCTTTAAAAAAACATGGCTTCAAATCTTTCAGCTATGTGTCAGATCAGAGCCAAAAGCTCTGACTCTATTTTTCAGGCACCCGAGGGTCCATATCAAGGCTGGCATTTGGCAGAACTATGAATTAAGAGAACTGTGTCTTTGTCCTGGGCTCCTTGCTCGGTGACCTTTTGCTGCTCACTTGCTGGCCAGATGTTCTGGCCTGAGACAACCTTCCAAAGGTTTTGTATTGCCGACCCTCTCTCTTTTCCTTTTCCTGCCAAAACTTACCTGGGTTTCAATTCTTCAAAAACCTATTCTTTGCTACTTAAAATACAACCAAAGTTAGTTGGTAAATCGTGGCTGATATATTAATGAATGTCTAATGTTCTCCAAACTAGGTTTTTTATGCTATATGAATTTTAAAATAATTCTTTTAGGATAATACCTTAAGCCAAGATATCATTCTAATGGGTAAATGATATGGTGGAAGTGCATACTGGAGATATTTTTGGATGGGGTGGTCGGTATAGTACCTCATAATAAAAATACATTATTATTCTTCAAGGAGGCTTGGCCCTAAAATAATTACAGTTATACTTTTACCTACAACTTGGAATTATGACACTAGAAAAACTAGGGAAGGCAAGGCTTTTGTGGGGGAGATGAATAGGATGATCTCAGCATCATTTATATCAACCAGACTCCTTCAAATGTAGTGAAATTACAGAAAGGGAGGTTAATAACAAAGAATAAAAATTACTTTTCTTGCCCCACAACCAGAATAAGGTCAACACCCGGATAAGTAGCTCCTAATCAGTTATAGTTTCAAAGGTGACTCTAAAGTTTATCCCAGAATGTTAAGGACTGTAGGTCTATCATAGGCCTTAATGATATGGGAATGGCTAAAGCAAACAAGTAAACATGCAAAAGGGACACAAAGTGTAAGAAATACTAAAACTGGAAAGTTGTAATTATTTTGTAATTTTAAAATTTCAAATAAGAATCTAAGAAACGACAAAATGGATTAGAAAAGTTACTATGCCATTAAGGAAAGGTTAAGATGTACACAAAACAGCTATTGTAAATTTTATTTTGTTCCTAACTACTCTATTATGATCCAGCCCTCCTAAATTGTTTTGAACTTTACTGTAGTATGCAGAACTTCTAAAATGGTTCCCCCAAAGATGTCCTGCTCTAATTCCTACAATTTATGAATATGATGAGAAGTAACTTCCAGGATTATGTTATATGGCACAGTTGACTTTAAGATAGGGGGATTGGGCTTCCCTGGTGGCGCAGTGGTTGAGAGTCCGCCTGCCGATGCAGGGGACATGGGTTCGTGCCCCGGTCTGGGAAGATCCCACATGACACGGAGCGGCTAGGCCCGTGAGCCATGGCCGCTGAGCCTGCGCGTCCGGAGCCTGTGCTCCGCAACGGGAGAGGCCACAACAGTGAGAGGCCCGTGTACCACAAAAAAAAAAAAAGATAGGGGGATTATCTGGGTGAACCTAATCTAATCACATGAACCCTTAAATGCAGAGAACTTTCTGTGGCTGGTAGAAGAAAAAGAAGTCAAAGAGATTCCAAGCATGAGAGGGATTCAACTTGCTGTTGCTGGCTTGAAGATGGAGTGGGTTGTGTGAGAAGGAATTCAGGTGGCCTTAAGGGAGCTGAGAGAGGACCCTCGCTGACAGCCAGCAAGGAAACAGGGACCTCAGTCCTATAATCACAAGAAACTGAAATTGGTCAAAAACCTGAATGAGTTTGTAAGCAGATTCATCTATAGAGCCTCTAGATAAGAGCCCAGCACTGTTATTACCTTGATTTCAGCCTTTTGAAACCCTAAGCAGAGAACCCAGTTGAGCATGTCAGACTTCTAACCTAAGAACGGTAAGCTAAAAAAATCTGTGTTGCCTTAAATCACTATATTTGTGGTTATTTGTTATGCAGCGACAGAAAATGAATATATCTACTTTCTATGTTAGCTTTTGGCATAATGACTTCCACAAGATTAACTGTAGTTACCTAAAGTACTGAATATCTTTGTCTTAAAATGTTAAAAGTTTGATATCCTTCTTTACTTTTTAGTCTCCATGAAGTCAGGATCCTACCTTCTTCCTTTAATCTATGATCATATATAACTGCCATAATTTTTAGATTTTGTATGGGACATTATAAATATCTGGTCCAACCTTACTAACTTGATAGACGAGGAAACAGAGGCTAACAGAGGTTAAGTAACTTGCTTAGGGTAGACAGTGACTGGAGCTAGGAGTTGAACCTAGGCTTCTGACTACTTCCAAAACTTCTGTCAGCATTACAGCTATAGTACCATCCACATCTTAATTATTTTGTTATCTTTCTCTGATTGTTCTTAACCTTCATAAAACTATTCTTCAAGTACAGACAGCAATCAGAAATTCATGGAATTTTCTAAGTGAACGTATCTCATGTTATCCATTTTGCTTCCTGTATTTTTCCTTGATTTTACCAGGCTACTTGGAAAATATATCATTTTCCCCTAAAGGCATTACCTTACATTTGCCCACAATGAAGTTCTTCAGCCACTTTTCTGCCCACTCATACAGTCTTGTGCCATTTTCATGCAGATCATCCCTGTGACACAGCATCTCACTACCCAGAAGTATGTAGTGTCATCTGTAAATTTGGAGAATTCACTGTGCACTCCCTCAAGACCATTTACAAACTGGTTAAATAAGATCATCCCCCAGCACTAATCCCTGGGGATCCCACTTTTCCATTTAGAAAAATGTTCATTCTTCTTTAGCCTTTGTTTAAGCCCTTAAAGTAAGACATTTAAGCCCTTAAAGTACACCATTTAAGCCCTTAAAGTAAGAGATTCAGCAAATACTATTAGCAGCTACTCACCTGGTTTCTGGTGAGCTGTCCTGAGCAAATTTAGCAGCAGCTGGTAATATACGGTCAGCCATATCCTTTGTTCCAGATAGAATACGCTCTGGTTCCATAAATTTTACTACATCTGATAAGTGCTGGGCTGCACATCTTCTTACCGCAATGTGTAAATGGCTACAGGGAAACGTGGTCAATTAAAATAGAGTTGATGTATAAACAATTTTTCAAAGATATACCTTAAAAGTCAAATGATTACTCCTAAGCCTCAGCAATCATCCTTGCAGGCTAAAATGACAAATTATTTGCATTAGCTATCCCTCCCCAAGAAGTTAAAAACAAAGCTCATAATCACTGACATTTATTTAGCTCCAGATGTATGAATGTAAGTAACATTAGAATAACAATATTATCCTCTGTATGCTTAGTACCTAATATGATGTTTATCATGTAGGAATTATTTAATACATGTTTTTTGACTGAAATAACATTGAAATTTGCTTGTTTTTTTCCTATACCCCAGATTACAAGCAACTGTATTTTTAGTTTAAGGACATGTCCAGATTATTTTGAACATTACCTTTGTCCTCCATTGATAAGAGAAACAACTGCACGTGCAGGAGTTACATTAGTGATCATAGCTCTCAATGCCTTGTCAACATCTTCTCTTATAAATGTATTTGATTCTCCTGATTTATGCAACAAAACTTTTACTGTATTATCTAGTTCTTGATCCATGCTCTTTTTCAGGTAAGTGAAAAGGTCACTTAAACAAACCACAGCAGCACGAGAAACTCCAGAGCGTAAATTTTTCACCTAAAAAAAATTAACATTGTGAAGAATTAACATTGTGAAAATGACTCTACTACCCAAAGCAATCTACAGATTCAATGCAATCCCTATCAAACTATCACTGGCATTTTTCACAGAACTAGAACAAAAAATTTCACAATTTGTATGGAAACACAAAAGACCCCAAATAGCCAAAGCAATCTTGAGAACGAAAAATGGAGCTGGAGGAATCAGGCTCCCTGACTTCAGACTATACTACAAAGCTACAGTAATCAAGACAGTATGGTACTGGCACAAAAACAGAAATATAGATCAATGGAACAGGATAGAAAACCCAGAGATAAACCCACGCACATATAGTCACCTTATCTTTGATAAAGGAGGCAGGAATGTACAGTGGAGAAAGGACAGCCTCTTCAATAAGTGGTGCTGGGAAAAATGGACAGGTATATGTAAAAGTATGAGATTACAACACTCCCTAACACCATACACAAAAATAAGCTCAAAATGGATTAAAGACCTAAATGTAAGGCCAGAATCTATCAAACTCTTAGAGGAAAACATAGGCAGAACACTCTATGACATAAATCACAGCAAGATCCTTTTTGACCCACCTCCTAGAGAAATGGAAATAAAAACAAAAATAAAAAAATGGGACCTAATGAAAGTTAAACGCTTTTGCATAGCAAAGGAAACCATAAACAAGACGAAAAGACAATCCTCAGAATGGGAGAAAATGTTTGCAAATGAAGCAACTGACAAAGGATTAATCTCCAAAATTTACAAGCAGCTCATGCAGCTCAATAACAAAAAAAACCCAACCCAATCCAAAAATGGGCAGAAGACCTAAATAGACATTTCTCCAAAGAAGATATACAGATAGCCAACAAACACATGAAAGAATGCTCAACGTCATTAATCATTAGAGAAATGCAAATCAAAACTACAATGAGATATCATCTTACACCAGTCAGAATGGCCATCATCAAAAAATCTAGAAACAATAAATGTTGGAGAGGGTGTGGAGAAAAGGGAACACTCTTGCACTGCTGGTGGGAATGTGAATTGGTACAGCCACTATGGAGAACAGTATGGAGGTTCCTTAAAAAACTAAAAATAGAACTACCATATGACCCAGCAATCCCACTACTGGGCATATACCCTGAGAAAACCATAATTCAAAAAGAGTCATGTACCAAAATGTTCATTGCAGCTCTATTTACAATAGCCAGGAGATGGAAGCAACCTAAGTGCCCATCATCGGATGAATGGATAAAGAAGTTGTGGCACATATATACAATGGAATATTACTCAGCCATAAAAAGAAACTAAATTGAGTTATTTGTAGTGAGGTGGATGGACCTAGAGTCTGTCATACAGAATGAAGTAAGTCAGAAAGAGAAAGACAAATACCATATGCTAATACATATATATGGAATCTAAGAGAAAAAAACAAAAATGTCATGAAGAACCTAGGAGTAAGACAGGAATAAAGACATAGGCCTACTAGAGAATGGACTTGAGGATATGGGGAGGGGGAAGGGTAAGCTGTGACAAAGTGAGAGAGTGGCATGGACATATGTACACTACCAAACGTAAAATAGTGGGAAGCAGCTGTATAGCACAGGGAGATCAGCTCAGTGCTTTGTGACCACCTAGAGGGGTGGGATAGGAAGGGTGGGAGAGAGGGAGACGCAAGAGGGAAGAGATATGGGAACATATGTATATGTATAACTGATTCACTTTGTTATAAAGCAGAAACTAGCACACCATTGTAAAGCAATTATACTCCAATAAAGATGTTAAAAAAAAAAATTTCCAAAATGTACATTTTGCTGAAATTCTGAAAGAAAATCAGTAATAATGACTTTGAAACCAAATTTACTATCAAAGTAACGTGCTTTAAATATGTATTGTATTATTTCCTAAAAATATCAACATTTTATCAATTTTTTCAAATGTGGCAAAGTAAGGCATGAGTTACTTTACATATAAGCCTACCGATTTCATTTAGTACAGCTTTTCTAAGGTCAAATAAATGTGGCATATTTATACTTTGTTATTCAAACAATCCTTAACTCAGCTGAAACATAGGATTACCTCTTGAAGTACTGCAAAATTTGTTTCATGCAACTTTGTGTTCAATATTTCAGAATGAAAAGCAGCTAAGCATCTAATAAAGTTCAGTCCCTCAATTTTCTTCTCCCTATGGGAAAAAGAAAGAAACAACAAAATCATGCATTAAATGGGGCTCAACTGGAACAGGATCTCAGATTTCTTCTTTTGTGTGTATGGAATACTGTCAACGAGAAGACCCTGGGTATTTTCCCTTATCATGTAGGAAGCTCAAATAAAAAAGATATGGAAAGTTTTGTTCACTCCTATAGTTCTCTTTCATGATCCAGAACATCTTTTAAGAGCCAAAAGCACTATTGACAGTCAAACTAAGTTCATGCTTTATAAATAAAAAGGAACATTTCTCCACCAGTAAGAATGTCATATTCTTTTTAGAGAACAGAAGGGAAAGGAATGGCAAATCAAATGTGAGGGAATCAGTAAAACAAAAATGGAAGGAGATTAAGTAACTACGTATTACTTTGTTGGTGAGTATATAATCCAAGTGCAGAAAACCATCAAGAGATGTTTCTGTAACTTGTATTTCTTTTTCATTATCTTACCTAATGAGCCAGATGAAGGGTAGGTGAATACTAACAAGACAGTAGATTCAAGTGGGATTGGGATATAACATTTTAAACTTGATGGTTTCCATCTTATATGTTTGAAAAATGCAAGCTGAGTTTCCTTAGTTGGTAATATTGATGGTGGTTATTTTTCTAAGCATTTAAATCCCCTGAATAAGTTACGGAAAATAGGGAGAAAAGACCTAAGATTCCAAGGTGGCAAGAGTAAACCTATTTAATAGCTGTCTGGTTCAAGATTTTCATTTTTTGATTAAGCATAAAACTGTTACAGTTACTGTTCAGATGCACAAACAACCAGATTCTGTACACAAAGTAAATAACAGAAAGTGGAGTCAAGAGAGAGGAAAGCAGAAAAAGAAATTAAGAAATAGTGGCTGAAATTTTTTCATCAAATCTATAAATTCTCAGATCCAAGAACAAATCCTAAACAGGATAACCATAAAATAAACACAAAATGGAACATCATTATCAAATTACTAAAAAGAGTGTTGAAGGGAATATTCTTAAAAGCAGCCATAGAAAAAAGGGCAAATTACACACAGGAGTAACAAAGATAACAATGATAAAAGACTTTAGCTCAGAAATATGCAAGCCACTGAACAAAATTTAAGTGCTAAAAAGAAACGGACAAAAAATCAACTTAATTTAAGGAGGAATATACAAATCTTAAACTATAGTTGGAGATTGCAAAAGCCCAGTAACTGATGAAACAAATAAACAGGAAGTCAGTAAGGATACAGAAAACTTAACACTGTCAACCACTACCAACCAACCTGATCTTCTTAATCTTTACAGAACACTACAAACAACTTCAGAATGCAGATTCTTTTCAAGTTCATGTGAAACATGCATCTGCATGGTTTTGACATCAGGGTATAGTGGTTTCAAAGAATGAGATGCGAAGTATACCAGCCTCTTCAATGTTCTAAAAGTTTGTATAGAATTTCTTTCCTAAATGTTTGGTATAATTCACTAGTGAAACCATCCAAGCATGGAGTTTTCTTTGTGGGAAAGAAACTCAAATTCAATTTCCTCAATAGATATTGGGTTATACAGATTATCTACTTTTTGAGTGAGTTTTGGTAGATTCTGTCTTTCAAGGAATCTGTGCATTTCACTAAGTTGTCGAATTTATGGGCATAAAGCTGTTTATCATATTCCTTTATTATTTAATAGCTGTATGATCAGTAGTGATGTTCCTTCTCTCATTCCTGATATATTCATCTGTTTCTTCTCTTTTTTCTTCATCAGTCTGACTAGAGGTTTATCAATTTTATTTATTTTCTCCAAGAGCCCGCTTTTGCTTTCATTTATATCCTCTATTGTTTGTTTTCTATTTCATTGATTTCCATCATGTTGTTTATTATTTTCTTTTTTTTTTTGCTTATTTTGGGCTTCATTTGCTCTTCTGTTTCAGTTTAAGATGAAAGCTGAGGTCACTGATATAATGTTTCATTCTTAATTTTATTAAGTTCAAAATATTTTCTAATTTCCCTTATGATTTCTTCTTACAGCCATGGGTGATTTATAAGTATGTTACTTAGTTTCCAAATATTTAGAGATTTTACAGGTATGTGTTCCTAACTTCTAATTTAATTCCACTGTGGTCAGAGAACAAAATTTGTATAATCTGAAACCTTTTAAATTACTTGTTTTATGTTCCAGAATATGGTCTTTCTTTGTAAATGTTCCTTGCAGACTTGAAAAGAATGTGAATTCTGTTGTTTTAGGTGGAGTGTTCTATAAATGTCAGTCAGGTCAAATTGAAAGTCTTCTATATCCTTACTAATTTTCTTTCTACTAGTTTTATCAATTAATGAGAGGATTGTTTGAGTTCCAACTATAACTGTGGAGTTGTTTATTTCTTTGCAGTTCTACCAGTTTTTGCTTAATGTATTTTGAAGCTCCATTATATGGTAATATAATTTATATAATATTATATTATATAATAAAATATGGTTCAGGATTGCCATGTCTTCTTGATGAATTAACTCCCTTATCAATATAAAATGGCCCTCTTTATTCGTGATGTGATAGAATTCTAAGATGGCACCTTGATTCCTGTCCCAGGTGTACATGCCCTGAATAATACTCTCCCCTTGAGGGTGAATATGATGGGATATCACTTCTCTCAATCATGTTACATTATATAACAAAAGGGATTTTGCAAGTTGTCCTACAGCTCACCGATCCTCTGTTCATGTCTTTCGTCTAGTTTCTTTAACACATGGATTAGAATTATAACTATAGTTATAATGTCTTTGTCTACTAATTCTATCATCTATATCATTTTTGGATTAGTTTCAATTGCTTTCTTTTTTTCCTTTTCATTATGGGTTGTATTTTCCTGCTTCTTTGCATGCCTGGTAATTTTTTATTGGATGCCAGGCATTGTGAATTTTCATCTTAGATATTTTTGTATTCCTATAAATATTTTTGGGCTTCATTATGAGATATAGTTAAGTTACTTGGAAAGTCTGATCCTTTCAGGCCTTGCTTTTATGCTCTGTTTGGAGAAACAAAACTAGTCTTTAGCCTAGGGCTTATTCATTCCATAGATGAAGCAAAACTCTTCTGAGTATTCTACCCAATGCCATGTGAATTATAAGGTTTTCCACGCTGCCGGTGGGGAGAGAAAGTATTCTTGCCCTTGTATACATCCCAGGGAACATTCTTTGTAACCTCTATGAGTGGTCCTTGTTCTGGTTTCACAAGCATGCCTTGACCAAATACTCAGCTAAACATTTGAGAATAATCTTCTGAAGGTTCTTAGAGTTCTTTAAGGAACTGTATCCTCCTCTGGCATTCTGCCCTGTAAGCTCTAGCTATCTTGGCCTCCCCAAACTGCCAGCTCTATCTCTATCTCTGCTGGTATCTACATGGTTTTCCCCTCCCTAAGCTGTGTAGGAAGTTAGCAAGGGCTCACCTTTGTTTCTCAGGGATCACTGTCTTTCACTGCCTGGTTAACAATACTCTGAAAACCATTGTTTCATATATTTTGTATTATTTCTTTAGTTCTTTCTGATGTGAAGGCAAATCTAATGCCTGTTAATCTATCTTGGCAGGAAGTGGAATGTCAAGAGTTCTGTTTTGGCCATGTTAAATTTAAGATGTCTATTGGCATCCAAGTGGAAGTCAAGGAGGCAGTTCAATTACAAGTCCAGAGCTCAAGAAGATACCAGGGATTCAGATAAGCATTTATGAGAAATCAGAGTACGGATAGAATTTAAAGCTATTGAATTGAATGAGATCATTTAAGAAAGGGGTTGGCAAACTATGGCTCACAGACCAAATCTAGCCCCATCAGAGTTTACTTCTATAAGTAAAATTTTTATAAGTAAAGTTCACTGAAAGACAACCGTGCCCATTCGTTTTCATACTGTCTAAGGCTGATTTTGCACTATAACAGCAAAGTTGAGTAGCTGCAACAGAGACAAGTGGCCTGAAAAGCCTAAAATATTTTACTATCTGGCTCTTTATAGGGAAAGATTGCCAGCCTGGATCTATGGGATGAATGTAGATAGAGAACGCCAGTGGATTAAATTCTGGAGCACTCCTCAATTTTGAAATCAAACATTAAGTACTGAAGCAGGAAAAGAACCAAGAGTCTCAAATTTTTCCAGGGTGAAAAGAAAAAAAGTATATGAAGAAGGGAGTGTCAACTGTGTCAAATGATGCTGAGAGGCTAAGTATGATGAGGACTAATAAGTGACCAGTGTTTAGCAAATGGCCACTTCTGCAGTTTTAGTGAAGTGGCAGTCACAGTGGGGAGGGCTGAAAGCCAATCAAAGAAGGTTGAGAAGAGAACATGAGGTGAAAAAGCAGACACAATGAATTAGCCTTTTTGAGGACTTTTGCTAAAAAGGGGGGAGAAAAGAAATGTGAAAATGTGAAGAAGATGTGCAGTTTCGGAAAGAGTTTTAAAAACAGGAAATATTATAGCACATTTTTATATTGATGAATATGAATCTAGAAAAGAAGCAAAACTGATGATGAGGTATAGGAGGTGGATGCAGAGAGAGATTGAAGATTGACTAGGGGAGGAAATGGGACAAGGGGAGCCAAGAGATGTTCCAGCTGAAGCAAGTGGAATGCCACTGTCTTTTTTTTCCCCTTGAGTTATTGGCTGGGTTGGCTGGGTGGCTGTTGTAGCTGTGGTAGGAACAGATAAGGATTTTCAGGATTTTTATAGGATATATTTCACAGAGAAACACTTGGAGAAATGATGAGATTTATACTTAATACCAAAAGGTTTGCATAATCCATAATAAAGCTAACTATGTCCTTATGGTATGTAAGTTATAATATAACAGGTAATACAGTGCTATTAGGACCAGAGTTCAGCTACATTAATAAGTTGGAAAAAACTCAGACTGCCTAAGAAGTAAAATAATCATTCCTAAGACTATTTTAATAGGAAATGTTT
This sequence comes from Grampus griseus, assembly GCF_964374135.1. Classification (NCBI taxonomy): domain Eukaryota; kingdom Metazoa; phylum Chordata; class Mammalia; order Artiodactyla; family Delphinidae; genus Grampus; species Grampus griseus. Next base: position 54,680,274 of record NC_139018.1, read on the forward strand.
CAAGGTTTCTAAAAATAAACTTTCAGAAAACTTTTGGAACTCAGCTTAGTTTTAAGTTAAGGATGGTGAACTCACCAATCCTCATCAGCTAAAAGCCTCAGAGCTTCTGTCAGTGCTACTTCTGGTTTGGAAAATGGCCGTAGTTCTGATGAATCCATTATTTCTGGACTATGAGTGACAGAAGGCATCCTTTCTTTATACTGTGGAATGGCTCCAGGAGATGCTTCATCTAAAACAAAGAAACATACTAAATAAAGCATCGAATAACTCTGATACAAAGGGGTACAAATAATATTCTGACCATAGACTCTATGAATATTTCTTATAGAAACTAGTAACTATTAGTTTAGTCTCTAACAAAATTGTAATACCTGGATACCAAAGCTATTTAAAACTATACTTTTTATATACAAAATTATTAAATTACATTTACTGTAAGTACATAAGTGGTTTTGCAGTCATGAGTCATATAACAAAGTCTAGCTTTAAGAGCTAAAAGTCAGTAAGAAGCATATGATCCCATTTTGTAAAAACATGTGGATATATACCTGTTTCACTGTACAACCGATAACAGAAATGAAGCTTTGTGACAACTGTATATAAATTACCAATTTTTGCTATTGTTATTGAATTAATGGTATACTAAAAATCCTAAGACCATGTGTAGTAATGTGGTCGATGTTTCTTCCATAATCAAACATTTACTTTCCATTTTCTAGATGTAAGGCATTGGCCTACATATTGGGGAAGCAAATCATCTGAGTGCTCAGGGTAATACCTTGAGGGCACTGCATAATGTAAGACACATGCAGTGAAGGTGTTAGAACGGAATAGACCAAAAAGATAAAATAGAATGTGTAATGGTTTTTGTAAATGGATAAAGGTTATTTTTTCATGTTAAGAGATAACTTTAAAAAGGTAATATTAAGCACTAGAAAATGACTATAATAAAAAGTATTTATCAACCATGCTGTTCTTAAGAAAATGTTAGATGAAACACATGAGATACACAAATATAAGAAATTACACTTGATGCTGTATATTAATTACATATTCAGATGCAATTAAAATCCAAAGGCAAGATATTAATGATATTAGTTAACACTTATTAAATACTTTGTGTTAGATGTTGTGATAAAGACTTTACAAACTTTACTACATTTAATTCTCTCAACAAAGGTGATGGATATTCTCATTATCTCTAATTTGCAACCGAGAGAAAATAACTGAGTTTTACAGAGGCTAAGAAATGTATTCAAGGTCTCAATGCTAATGAGTGGCAAAGGCAGGATTTTCATCTAGGTCTACTATCACCCTAGATTTTATACAAAGAGGTCTAAGACAGAATCCCTGCTTTCCAAACTTTATCACATACCCGATGAGAAGAGACATGCAAAAAGATGAATATGGTATTCTGGATTACTGTAGTGATAAACTTGTACCAGTTTTTGTTAGAGTAAATCACATACGAAGAAAATTATATGACAATTAATGAACATGATAAATAGACATCATTAATTTTTTTTGATGATTCAGATGCACCCTCATTAGGTTTCATATGTAAGACTGACATGTATTAAAAAAAAAACAACCCAAAACTCAACTTTGGAATTTTACAATCCAGAAAGAATAGCAAATAACAAAATAGCACTACTAACTGTCATTTATTGACATCTTGCCTGCATTGTGCTAAGTGCTTCACTTACATTATCCCATTTGATTCATTCAACAACCCTATGTGATGGTTACTATTATTCCTACATTACAGGTGAAGAAAACTGTTGCTAATGTTTTAAGGATTCCCTCTCTATATCTACTCCACCTCCATTCTCATGAGAGAATAATTCATTAGGAAGAGATGCAGATAAACACCAAGTTATCAACCTTGGGGTTATACCACTATTTCTACTGTTTTTACCTGAAAAAAGTGAAAAAAAACAAAACAAATACTACTCTGGAAAAGGAGGTGTACAGAGTATCAATCTAAAGCAGTGCTGCCCAAACTAAGGGTTTTTTGTTTAAACATCCCCTCCTGAAGCCTGCTACTTTTATAAAATACAATAAAAATGTTGTGGCAAGTCTCTAAAAGGTTACTCTCACTGTTTGTAGTTATCTTGTAAGCATATTCTTCTGTTCAAAATATAAGCATGATTTCAAGGAAGCACTCTCCTTATACTGCTTAGAAATAAAATCTGCAAAGCCTATATTATAGGCGAGAAAAATCACAAAATTAGTTGATGTCTCTAGCAAGAATGAATATGAAACAATTTATGATTTGCTACTCTTTGTATGATTTGCTACTATTTGTACTTCTATTCCTACTGTTAACTACTGACTTAGGTAAGAAGTTTTGTGGGTTTTTCTCCCCCTAGATTCTATGACAGTAATAATTAGTGAAACTATTTAAGAATGCTGAAAATAGGCTTAAATGTCACAAATGCCTAGATTTAACTGGTACTCAGGGCCATGTTTAACCAGTAATTTTACAGGCTAACACCTCTCATCAGGCATACTCTCAATAATTACTAACTTTGAGGATACAGAATTTTTAAAACATTTTCTACACTTCCTGCATTATTAAAAGAAATACAAGCTAGGAAGAATTGCAAACATTTATCTAGTTCAACTCTCTTTTATATTTATCTTTGGGAGAGGTTAAGTATGTTGTCTAAGATCACATTTATAAATTTACGTTTTCTATACTTCTTGGGTTTTTTGTTCACACCTAGACTTCAGACCCAACATCAATTTAAGAATGTTTGTTATAGTTTATACAGTTTATTCCTTAGAAAAAAAATAACAAAAATAATAAGCAGTAATTTTTAATGTTTATTATAGTTCACACAATTTTTCATTTCAAGTTCTGATTTTCCTAGCTGTTGCTACACCTAAGACCTATTCAATATTTTTTAAAATAGCACAGGAAACATGGAGCTTAATCTTGACCAGGTATAGAACCTATTAAGTACTCAATGACTAGCTGAATAAATGATAAATGCAATGATTTTTTTAATCATGATCTAATAAACCAGCTTCACAATCTCAGTTACCTTAGCTATAAAATGGAATACTACCCTCAGTGAAACAAGAATATTTGCAGGGAACAAAGACGAGATCTTTGAGATAATCTGGGCCTTTCAGATAGTTTAGATATTTTACATGGCCAGAAAATAGAGGCCTGTTTTCAGGTCACAAAGCTAATTAAAAGGCAGAACTAATATTAAAGAAGCCAGGTCTGTCTACTGACTCCTACTGGTTTAGTGTTCTTTCCATCACAAAATGCATTGAACCACATGTGGTCTCTTCAACTTAAATAAGCATTTGTGACATTACTCCCTATATTTAAACATATCTTACCTGAATCTGAAAACACTAAAGATGGTGACCTTTTTAAACTGGCCTCTTTTTTTCAATGGAGGGCTGAAGGCAATGTTTTCTAAAGGAGAACTTTCATTTTTTTCATATTCCCACCTCATCCCCCAAAATATTTAAGTCTAGAAGGGAGAAAAACAATCAATTAGCTTCCTTTTTATAAGAAACAATACTTATTACAATAGTTAGAAGTAACTGGGTCTTTCAAATTTCAGTGTTGTAGTTCAACATATTCCACTATTAGCGATATATCAACCTCAGTTAAACTATAGTACATTAGTTTTAGAATATTACGAGTTAAATAAAACCACAGCAAATGTTAAATTCCACTTACTTTCAGATGCCATTTTCTCAGTTCCTGTATGTTTCATTCGTTCCCAAGGATTCTTCTCACAATCTTTAATGTCAAAAAGTTCTTTTTCCTCTTTTCTCTTTTGTCTCATCTTGTCATAAGTAGATTTTGAAATAGAAACTTTAATCTGCAGGAAAAAGTTGAAATATCCGAAATCATTCAGGGAGTCTGACATTTAAAATAACTATCTTCATCTTAGATAACTGTAAGTTATACAAAATAAACTGTACATTTCTTAGTCCTTATTTCAGTAATTCTAAAACTGAATAGAATTACCTAGTGCTAATCTCCAAATAAATTTGTGCCTGAAGATACTAGTTTGTTACTCCCTGAGGATATCCTAGGAAATTGTTGAATATATACATACACATACATATATGTATATAAAGTACATGTAGAGCATAAAGTACACTAGATACTTTATGCCAGAATGACAGCATATTTGGTGGGAAAGGAGAATAACCTATCATTTAAATGATTAAAGTTCAGGAATTTCAATTACACTGAGATTTAAAAAAATTTAATCAAAACACTTTCACTACCCCAAATCTGATATACACAAAACAATGATGCATCATTAAATTTATCCTAATAATTAGTAAATAACCTTACATCTTTTTCATTTTCAACATCAACACATGATGGAATACTCTGCTGGACTGCTCTTCCATAAATCCCTGATGGTGGTTCAGTACTTTTAAGTGAAAACGTATCCCCATTTTCCACAGAAGATATCACTGATTGGCTGCAGGTTGCTGGTGCTGGGACTGGACTTCCAAATACCCCTGAAAGCAACCAACCATCAAACTGTCATTAAGTATTTATGTGATGTTACGCTGGACAGCAAAGTTTTAAGACAAGGCTCTTGTCTTCAAGAAGTATACGATATAGTTAATAAGAAAAACATGTTAAATATCACAAAATATAAAAACACTCTAACAGGATGATAATATGAGGTACCACAAGATATTTCATGATAATATCAAATGAGAACACCGTATTGTAAGTTCTGAGTTCACAAGAAAGAACGGTTGGGTGAGCTGGGGGTTTAAGATGGTTTCAAAGAGCAAGGATTTGAGCTGGGATTAGAAGACACTAAGAATTTGGATAGACAAGTGAGGAAGGAGGGGAGGACGTCCTATGAGATGGGATGCTCATAAGCAGAGCTGAACAAGTAGAAAGCATGTATGTGGAGTGAATAAGTTTGGCTGGGCACAAGGCAAATAGAGGAAAAACAGAAAATAAGTTTACAAGGGTAGGTTGGAGCCAATCTGAGGAGGGACTTATTTTTTATTATATATTTCTTTTTAAATTTTATTTATTTATTTTTGTCTGCGTTGGGTCTTTGTTGCTGCGTGTGGTCTTTCTCTAGTTGCGGCGAGCGGGGGCTACTCTTTTTTTTTTTTTTTAAAGAAGATGTTGGGGGTAGGAGTTTATTAATTTATTTTATTTATTTTTGCTGTGTTGCGTCTTCGTTTCTGTGCGAGGGCTTTCTCTAGTTGTGGCAAGCGGGGGCCACTCTTCATCGTGGTGTGCGGGCCTCTCACTATCGCGGCCTCTCTTGTTGCGGAGCACAGGCTCCAGACACACAGGCTCAGTAGTTGTGGCTCATGGGCCTAGATGCTCCGTGGCATGTGAGATCCTCCCAGACCAGGGCTTGAACCCGTGTCCCCTGCATTAGCAGGCAGATTCTCAACCACTGCACCACCAGGGAAGCCCAAGCGGGGCCTACTCTTCGTTGCAGTGTGTGAGCTTCTCATTGCAGTGGCTTCTTTTGCTGCAAAGCACAGGCTCTAGGCACGCGGACTTCAGTAGTTGTGGCACATGGGCTCAGTAGTTGTGGCTCGTGGGCTCTAGAGCGCAAGCTCAGTAGTTGTGGCGCATGGGCTTAGTTGCTCTGCAGCATGTGGGATCTTCCCGGACCAGGGCTTGAACCCATGTCCCCTGCGCTGGCAGGTGGATTCTTAACGTGATTTTAACCACTGTGCCACCAGGGAAGCCCTGAGGAGGGTCTTAAATTAACTTAATAAGACTCTATCAAGCAAAGAAGTTAGGAAAGCTTTCTGAGCATTTCATTCTATTTACCAAAAATAAGATGTACACCCTCAATGTCTATCATCATATTCTAGTTTCTCAACTAGAATTGAAATTAAAATTAAACTAAAATTAAATTGAAATTTAAATTAAATTTTAACTTAAATTAATTTTAATTTAATTAAAAAATAAAATTTAATTAAAAAATTAAAAAGGAATCTAGCTGGGTTGTGTTAATGAACTTGATGGGGAAATCCTTTCACAATGTATATGGATATCAAATCATCACACTGTACACTTTAAATATCTTACAATTTTATTTGTCAATTATACCTCAATAAAGTTGGGGGAAAAAAACGCTAGTTTTAAAGGATATTTGCAAATATGTTGTTCAAAGGTTTCCTAACTCCCCTAAAATATATAAGAGGTATTAATTAAGATTTGTCTAGTCTTTGCATGGGAGACAATACAATTATATTAATTTATATTGATGACAAAGTCGATCAATACGGACTACTATTTGAATTTAAACTGTGGTAAAATGGTCTAAGCTATCCTAAAAGTGTCTTAGAAGTACCTAAACTCCACCTGTCACATAATACATCTCTGAAAATTACTGACATGAATTTACTGTTGTTTCATTAGAGGATAGAAGTGTCATGTTATGTATTCACTTTTAATTCTTTCAATTTAACGATTTTTTAAAAAGAAAGTTCTATTCAACACCTGAATCACACTCTTCTCTATTCATTATTGATATGCTTTGCTTATACGTGAAGAACATATTCAATTAAAAGCTAAAAAACTTTGAAATACCTTTTCCAACAACTACTACTGAGTCTTCTGATAAGGTATTTGTAGACATGAAGTCGAAACTGGAAATTTGGTGGAAATTTGATGATGACCCTGTAAATCCTAAAGAAACAAAAAAACCCACATTAAAAAATACATATTTATATAGTATTTCAGGATATCATAACATGATCTTTTAAAACTGAAAACTAACTTCATACAAAGAATTTACAATTTATATATTTACGCATATTCATTAACTCAATAAATATTTATTTATTTATTTATTTATTGTTTTTGCGGTACGCAGGCCTCTCACTGTTGTGAACTCTCCCGTTGCGGAGCACAGGCTCCAGACACGCAGGCTCAGCGGCCGTGGCTCACGGGCCCAGCCACTCCGCGGCATGTGGGATCTTCCCGGACCGGGGCACAAACCTGTGTCCCCTGCATCGGCAGGCAGACTCTCAACCACTGCGCCACCAGGGAAGCCCAACTCAATAAATATTTATAATTAGAATATCTGGTTTGTCCATTGTATATTCTTGCCTCCTTTGTCATAGATTAATTGACTGTAGGTGCATGGGTTTATTTCTGAGCTCTCTATTCTGTTCCATTGATCTATACGTCTGTTTTTGTGCAAATACCACGCTGTTTTGTTTACTGTAGTGCTGCAGTATTGTTTGAAGTCTCAAAGGGATATGCCTCCATCTTCATTCTTTTTTCCTCAGGACTGCTTTGGCAATTCTGGGTGTTTTGTGATTCCATATAAATTTTAGTATTATTGTTCTAGTTCTGTGAAAAATGCCATGCGTATTTTGATAGGGATCACATTATATCTGTATAGTTTGCTTTGGGTAGTATTAACTTTTAAACATTAACTCTTCCAATCCAAGAGCACGGGATAGCTTTCCATTTCTTAAAATCATCATCAATTTCCTTTATCAATGTTTTGGAGTCTTCAGCATATAGGTTTTTCACTCATTTCATTTCATTTCTTCATTTTGCCACACCATGAGGCATGTGGGATCTTAGTTCCCCCCCCAGTGATCGAACTCATGCCCCCTGCATTGGGAGTGCGGAGTCTTAACCACTGAACCACCAGGGAAGTCCAGTATTTTTTTTTTTTTGACGTAATTTTAAATGGGATTTTTTTTTTAACCTCTTTCTGATATTTCATTGTTACTGTAAAAAAATGTAACAGATTTCTGTATATTAATCTTGTATCCTGCTACCTTGCTGAATTCATCTATTAGTTCTAATAATTTTTGTGTGGAGTCTTTAGGGGTCCCTATATAGAGTATCATGTCATCTGCCAATAGGGACAGTTTTACCACCTCCCTTCTGATTTGGATACCTTTTGTTTCTTTTTCTTGTCTGAATGCTTCCAATACTATGCTCAATAGAAGTGGTGAGAGCAGGTATCCTTGTCTTGTTCCTGAATTTAGTGGGAAGGCTTTTAGCTTTTCACCATTGAGTATTATGTTGGCTGTGGGTTTGCTGTAAATGGCTTTTGAGATATGTTCCCTCTATACCCACTTGGGTGAGAGTTTTTACCATGGATGGATGCTGAATTTTATCAAATACTTTTTCTGCATCTATTGCGATGATCATATGGCTTCCTGTTGATGTAGTATTGATATATCACATTGATTGATTTATTATGATGAACCATCCTTGTGACCCTAAAATGAATCCAACTTGATCGTGATGTATGATCCTTTTTACGTATTGTTGGATTCAGTTTGCTAATATTTTGGAAAGTTTTCTTTTTTGATTGATTGATTGATTTGGCTGCATTGGGTCTTAGTTGTGGCACACAGGATCTTTGCTGCGGCACATGGGATCTTTCATTGCAGCACGCAGGCTCTAGAGTGTGCAGCCTCAGTAGCTGCGGCACAAAGGTTCTCTAGTTGTGGCGCATGGGCTCCAGAGTGCACGGGCTCAGTAGTTGCAGCAAGCAGGCTCTCTAGTTGTGGCTCATGGGCTCTAGAGCGTGTGGGCTCAGTAGCTGTGGCGCACGGGCTTAGCTGCCCCATGGCATGTGGGATCTTAGTTCCCCGACCAGGGATCGAACCCACCTCCCCTGCATTAGAAGGTGGATTCTTAACCACTGGACCAAATCAAAAAATATTTGCTAATATTTTGTTGAGGATTTGTACATCTATGTTTATGAAACATATTGATCTGTAATTTTCTTTTCTTAATGTCTTTGTCTGGTTTTGGTATCAGGGTGACAGTGGCTTCATAGAATGAATTAGGGAGTGTTCCCTCCTCTTCAATCTTTTGGAATAGTTTGAGAAGGATAGGTGTAAGGTCTTGTATGTTTGGTAGAATTTCCCAGTGAAGCTGTCTGGTCTGAGATTTTTGCTTGCAGAGAGCTTTTTAAATTACAGATTCTATTTCACTTCTAGTGATCAGTCTGTTCAAAATATGTTTCTTCCTGACTAAATTTTGGCAGGCTGTATATTTCTAAAAATTTGTCCAATTTGTTGGCATATAACTCTTCATAGTATTCTCATGAGTTTTTGTATTTCTGTGGTATCAGTTGTTATTTCTCTTTACCTTCTTATGTTTTTTCGGGGTCCTCTCTCTTTTCTTCTTGGTGAGCCTGGCTAGAGGTTTGTCAATTTTGTTTATCTTAAAAACAAACAAACAAAAAAAACAGCTCTTGGTTTTATTGATCTTTTTATTTTTTTTGATCTCTATTTATTTCCTCTCTGATATTTATTTATTTCCTTCCTTCTGCTGGCTTTGGGTTTTGTTTGTCCTTCTTCTTCTAGTTCTTTTAGGTGGTAGGTTAGGTTATTTGAGATTTTTCTTGTTTCTTGAGGAATGTCTGTATCGCTATAAACTTCCCTCTTAGAAATGCTTTTGCTACAACCCATAGATTTTGTAAAGTTGTATTTTCATTGTCACTTGTCTTGAGGTATTTTCTGATTTCCTCCTTGGTTTCATCATTTACCCACTGGTTTTTTACTTCCATGTTGCTTGGTATCCATGTGATGGGTTTTTTTCTTATTTTTCTTTCTGTGGCTGATTTCTACAGTTTCATACCATTGTGGTTAGAAAAGATGCTTGAAATAATTTCTATCCTCCTAAATTTGTTGAGGCTTGTTTGGTGACCTAGTATGTCATCTATTGCAGAGAATGTTCCATGGGCACTTGAAAAGAATGTGTATTCTGGGTTTTATCAATGTAGTGTTCTATAGATATCAATTAAGTCCAACTGGTCTATTGCATCACTTAGGATCTCTGTTCCCTTATTGACTTTCTGTCTGGAAATCTGTCCATTGATCTCAGTGGGGTGTTAAAGTCTCCTAGTATTATTGTATTCCTGTCAGTTTCTCTCTTCATGTCTGTTAGTATTTGTTTTATATAGTGTATTTAGGTGCTCCTATACTGAGTACATATATGTTAATGAGAGTAATATCCTCTTCTTGTATTGATCCTTTTATCATGATATAATGTCCTTCTTTGTCTTTCTTTATGAACTTTGTTTTAAAGTCTATTTTGTCTTTAGAAAATGGACTTGAGGACATGGGGTGGGAGGGCAAACCTGGGGTGAAGTGAGAATAGCATCGACATACATACACTACTGAATGTAAAATAGTTGGCTGGTGGGAAGCAGCAGCATAGCACAGGGAGATAAGCTCAGTGTTATGCGATGATCTAGAGGGGTGGGTTAGGGAGGATGGGAGGGAGGCTCATGAGGGAGGGGATATGGGGACATGTGTATGCATATGGCTGATTTGCTTTGTTGTGCAACAAAAACTAACACAGTATTGTGAAGCAATTATACTCCAACAAAGATTTATTAAAAAAGAAAAAAAAAGTCTATTGTGTCTGATATGAGTATTGCTACTCCCACTTTCTTGTTATTTCCATCTGCATAAAATATCATTTTCCATCCCCTCACTTTCAATCTTTATGTGTTCTTTGCTTTAACATGAGTCTCTTGTAGGCAGCATATTGTAGGTTCTTGTGTTTTTATCCAATCTGCCATTCAGTGTCTTTTTTTTTTTTTTTTGCGGTACGCAGGCCTCTCACTGTTGTGGCCTCTCCTGTTGCGGAGCACGGGCTCCGGATGCGCAGGCTCAGCAGCCATGGCTCACAGGCCCAGCCGCTCCGCGGCATGCGGGATCTTCCCGGACTGGGGAACGAACCCGTGTCCCCTGCATCGGCAGGCGGACTCTCAACCACTGGGCCACCAGGGAAGCCCCCATTCAGTGTCTTTTGATTGGAGTATTTAGTCCATTGATATTTAAAGTGATTATTAATAGGTATGTACTTATTGCCATTTTAAACCTTGTTTCCCAGTTGATTCTGTAGTTCTTCTTTGTTCATTTCTTCCTTTTGTTTTCCCTTTTGTGGTTTGATGATTGTGTATTATGTTGGAGTTCCTTTCTTTTTGGTTTTTGTGAATCTATGTATGTTTTTGATTTGTGTGATAAACTTGCTGGGTAGAGTATCCTAGGTTGTAGGTTTTTCCCTTTCAGGACTTTGAATATATCATGCCACTCCCTTGTGGACTGCAAAGTTTCTGCAGAGAAATTAGCTGATAGCCTTATGGAGGTTCCCTTGTAACTGACTCTTTGACTCTTTGTTTTTCTCTTGCTGTCTTTAGAATCCTCTCCTTAACTTTTTCCATGTTAATTATATGTCTTGGTGTGGGTGTTTGGGTTCATCTTGTTTGGGACCCTCTGTGTTTCCTGTACCTGGATATCTGTTTCCTTCTCTATGTTTGAGAATTTCTCAGCCTCTTCAGCAAGTGGTGTTGGAAAAGCTGGACAGCTACATGTAAATTAATGAAATTAGAACACTACCTCACACCATATTCAAAAATAAACCTATAAAGACCTAAACGTAAGACATGACACCATAAAACTTCTAGAACAGTACACAGGCAAAACATTCTCAAACATAAATTGTACTAATGTTTTCTTAGATCAGTCTCCCAAGGCAAAAGAAATAAAAGCAAAAATAAACAAATGGGACCTAATCAAACTTAAAAGCTTTTGCATAGCAAAGGAAACCATAAACAAGATGAAAAGACAACCTAGGGAATCAGAGGAAATATTTGCAATTGATGTGACCAACAAGGGTTAATATCCAAAATATACAAATAGCTCATAAAATTCAGTATCAGAAAAACAAACTCAAAAAATGGGCAGAAGACCTAAACAGACATGTCTCCAAAGTAGACGTACAGATGGCCAATGGGCACATGAAAAGATGCTCAATATTGCTAAGTATTAGAGAAATGCAAATCAAAATCACAACGAGGTACCGGACAAAATGGCTACTATCAAAAAGTCTACAAGTAATAAATACTGGAGAGGAGGTGGAGAAAAGAGAACACTTGCACATTGTTGGTGGGACTGTAAATTGGTGCAACCATTATAGAAAACACTATTACATGATCCAGCAATTCCGCTCCTGGGTATATATCCAGAAAAAAATGAAAATACTACTTTGAAAAGATACATGCATCCTAATGTTCATAGCAGCACTATTTACAATAGTCAAGACATGGAAAAAACACAAGTGCCCATCAACAGATGACTGGTTTAAGAAGATGTGATGTATATGTATATATTATATATATATATGTATACATACATACATATATACACATACACAATGGAATATTACTCAGCCATAAAAAAGAATGAAATATTGCCATTTGCAGCAACATGGATTGATCCAGAGAATATCATACTAAGTCAGTCAGAAAGAGAAAAACAAATATTATATGCTATCACTATATGTGGAATATAAAAAATAATATAAATGAATCCATATACAAATCAGAAACAGACTCACAGACATAGAAAACAAACTTCTGGTTACCAAATAGAAATGGGAGGGAAGGGAGGAATAAACTAGGAGTATGGGATTAACATACACACACTACTATACATAAAATAGATAAGCAACAAGGATTTACTTTATAGCACAGGGAACTACATTCAATATCTTGTAATAACCTATAATGGAAAATAATCTGAAAAATATATATATAATTGAATCACTTTGCTATATATGTAAAACTAATACAATATTGTAAATCAACTATATTTCAATTAAAAAAAGAAACCTAGTTCAGACTAGGCACTAGAGAGAAAAGAAACCTTGAAACACTTAAGGAGTTTATACATGCCAAGGTTAAGAGTGGGAAAGATGGCACTTCCCTGGTGGTGCAGTGGTTAAGAATCCTCCTGCCAATGCAGGGGCCATGGGTTTGAGCCCTGGTCCAGGAAGATCCCACATGCCACAGAGCAACTAAGCCCGTGTGCCACAACTACGGAGCCTGTGCTCTAGAGTCTGCGAGCCACAGCTACTGAGCCCACGTGCCACGATTACTGAAGCCTGCATGCCTAGAGCTCATGCTCTGCAACAAGAGAAGCCACTGCAATGAGAAGCCCATGCACCGCAACGAAGAGTAGTCCCCACTTGCCACAACTAGAGAAAGCCCAAGCGCAACAATGTAAACCTGACACAGCCAAAAAAAGAGAGTGGAAAAGATATACAAGAGAATAATCACCACATGATAATCAACCAACAAAAGGATAACTTTGAAGGAAAGCGTCTAACCCCCAGGAACAGATCAAGTCAATTTTACAGCAATCTGTACTTTCTTAGGTTAACTTCTAGCTCAGTTTGTGATTATTTAATTATCCTCTCTCCTACTAGACTGTAAGCTCTATGGGAATAGCATCTATGTCTAGTTTTGATTATCATTCTTTTCCAGAGACCGTTAGTACAGTGCTTGGCACATAGTAGGTGCTCAACAAATGTTAGATGAATGTTATAAGGCAGAAAAAATGGAAAGCAAAATATAATTAATTTAGGGTCAACTGACCGAAACATCAGGTAGCCCCAAAAAGTGTTTGGTGACAAAGAGAAACAAATCTCAGTAAATGGAACAATTTGCTCCACAATAGTTCACAAACATAAAATCTATACATAAACTATTAAGAGATGATTGATAATTAGACAAATCTCATGAGGAAACACATAAAAAACATATTTAAGTAGCTTAATTTCATTTATAAGAGAGGCTGACATAACACCATTTTTTGGTTGTTTTTATTTTTACCTTAACAAAACAAAGCTTTTTTTTTCAATCATATAATATTCGTTCTTGAAACAGGGGAGAGGTTCTGCTCCATATAATCCTTACTCAAGGACCAGGGTTCATCACCTAGAACGTCAGAATCATAGTGGCAGGAGGAAGATGGAAAAAGAGAATCATGAACCTGTTCTAAAGCCCTTCTACCCACATGTCACTTCTGATTACGTTTCATTGGTTAAAGAAACTCATGTGATCAACTAACTGCAAAGGGTCAGAGAAGTGTATTCCTGCTGATTAGCCAAAAGGAGAACTGGAAATAATTAATGAGCAGCGATCATAACATCATTTTTAATGTTACTTTTACTTTTTACCCTACAGTTTCTTCTAAGCAAAGAATTACTGAAATAAATATTGCTCAAATCTCAATTCTAACATATAAAGAAAAAATATGCTTAAAAGATTTTTTGCATATGAACTATCCTTATATAATCTTTTTTTGTTGTTATTTCTGTCCCATTCATTCAAACAGAGACAGAGAAAATATTAACTCATGGAATCTAGTTTGCTAACACTCCAAGCATCCATCTTAATCACTTTCTCAAATCGTTAATTGGGGCTCCAGGTTAATATGCTAGAAAATGGGCAGGTTCAAAGGGACAACCAGCAGAGAAAAGGAAGAAGAGGTGGTTCTGAGAGCTAATCCTAAAAAAGTCTGAAGTTTCTTGTAAAAGGAATCCATTCACATTTGCCACTCATTGCCAATATTTCTTTTGGAAGTTTTTTTTTACTCCTTTTAGCACTGCACTCAATATTTACTTTAACCTGATTATTTGAGGATGCAAGTTTTGTCTGATTGTGCCCAAGGCCACACTATTAGTTTTGGTTGGCTGATCACCACTCCATTCATTTAACATGTGGCATGAACACCATTATATACAAAGCATAATAGGGATATAAAGATGACAGTATCTTAACTTTATCTTATACTACTCCAGACCAGAAACATGGGGAAAGCTTCCTAACGAAATGGCTTTTAGCCATATTCAAAAAACAGACATGATCTGGACACATTAAGATTAGGAAAGGGCATCAATGAAGACTGTACATACAAACCAAGAAAACTTCTAGTATTAAGAATTCTAGAGCATTGGGCATGAAAAGAAGTATAGTGAGAGGTAATTCAAGAAAGGTAAGCTGAGGCAAGATTATTAAGGGTCTTAAAAATTATGCTACAGAGTAGGAAATTTATTCTGTGAAAACCACTCAAGGCTTTGAGTATGGAAGAGATGATGACTGTACCTTAGAAAGATAATTCTGCAAGATTATGTAGCCTTAATTAAAAAGAACTGAAAATAAGTGATAAAATGTCTTATCACAAGGCTACTGTAATTATCCAGGGAAGAAGTAATGAAAGCCCAAATTAAACTGAAAAGAATTGGTAAGATTGGTCACTGCCTGAACTTGGAGGATAAGGAGAAGTAGAAAAGATGACTGTAAAGTTTTAAGTCTCCGTAACTGGGAAAATGGTAATGCTGCTAATAAAAATAGATAAAAAAGGAGGAGGAGCAGGTCCAGAAAGGAAGGTAAGTTTGGTCTTGAACATATTTATTCTTGTTGGCCAGATAGACCTAGTATATGTTTGGTTTAGAGTTGGAAGTGTGAGTGTGAAGTAATTTTCTGGAATAGAATTAACTATTGATCAAAGATACAAATATTTTTATGACTCTGTCGTCCAAAACAAAAAAAGCCACTGGCAGTAAATGAACATATTCAGCAATTATTTAAAAACAATTAAATTATATTACCTTTAGGAAGAAAAGTATTTTTACATTTGATTTTTTTATATAAGAAATAAAATATGTAAGTAAATATGAAAAAACCCTGTCATTCTCTTTTGTAAAAACAATGGACAAATGATCTCTCCTAAAAAGAACAGATACTATGAATTATATTAAGGATTAAATTTTAAGAAATTTACCAAAAAAACAAAAACAACAACAACAAAACACAAAAGGTTTCTAATCAAGTTCCCTCTTACTGAATTTGTGTTAGCTCCACAAAAAATATACATGTCTAAAATGCCTGATTACCTGCACATGTATGACTTAAGGTGACCAGAAACAAGAGAAGTTGACCTTACGATAACCAAGATTGCTACACACAAAAAAATGACAGCTCCTTACCTTTACTGATAGGTCACAATGCTTAAATACAGGTGACTTCTATTTACTCTATTGAAATATTTATACCCTTCAAAATCACTCCCTCTTTGTTTTTTGACCCACCTCCTAGAATAACAAAACTAAAAGCAAAAATAAACAAATGGGACCTAATGAAACTTAAAAGCTTTTGCACAGCAAAGAAAACCATAAACGAGACGAAAAGACAACCCTCAGTAGGGGAGAAAATATTTGCAAATGAAGCAACTGACAATGGATTAATCTCAAAAAATATACAAAGAGCTCATGCAGCTCAATATCAAAAAAACAATAAATGCTGGAGAAGGTGTGGAGAAAAGGGAACCCCTTGCACTGTTGGTGGGAATGTAAATTGATACAGCCACAATGGAGAACAGTATGGAGGTTCCTTAAAAAGCTAAAAATAGAGCTACCATATGATCCAGCAATCTCACTCCTGGACATATATCTGGAGAAAACTATAACTCGAAAAGACACATGCACCCCAATGTTCACTGCAGCATTATTTACAATAGCCAGGACATGGAAGCAACCTAAATGTCCATTGACAGACGAATGGATAAAGAAGATGCGGTATATATATACAATGGAATATACTCAGCCATAAAAAAGGAACGAAATTGAGTTATCTGCAGTGAGGTGGATGGACCTAGAGTCTGTCATACAGAGTGAAGTAAGTCAGAAAGAGAAAAACAAATACCATATATTAATGCATATATGTGGAATCTAGAAAAATGGTACATATTAACCTATTTGCAAGGCAGGAATAGACACACAGACGTACAGAATGGACGTGTGGACATGGGGGAGGGAGGAAGGGGTGGTGGGATGAATTGGGAGATTGGGATTGACATATATACACTACCATGTGTAAAACAGATAGCTAGTGGGAACCTGCTGTATAACACAGGGAGCTCAGCTTGGTGCTCTGTGGCGACCTAGATGGGTGGGAGGGAGGTCCAAGAGGAAGGGGATATATGTATACATACAGCTGATTCACTTCATTGTACAGCAGAAACTAACACAACATTGTAAAGCAACTATACCCCAATAGTAAAAAACAACAACAACAACAAAACAAAATCACTTCCTCTTTACCCTGAGGAAAAAAATTTAAATGCAGCTGAAATAGGATCTCTGAAAAAAACAGAGCAGTCACAGAAGTGCTGCTTGCTACTAAGTTTAAAAAAAAAAAAAAGGAATGTAAATTATTAACAATGGTTAGTGATAACAAGGAAGCTTCCCAGGTTCTACCACAGGGAAATTATATTCCTGTTTCCACAGTTTTACTCCATAGTTACAACCTAAGTAGGCACCTAGGAGTCTTTTGTTCACATGATTTCTCCGTTGCATTTTAATGGTAAAATGTCTGTATGTGTGTGTATGCGTGTGTGTATCCTGGGGCTAAAGGTCAGCAGGGAAACCCTAGTTTTAACCTCTTGGGTAACAGCTTCCCTGCATTGGCTCCTCAGACAAAACCATAAATTAATATGTGAACCTATGTGTTCTCCTATTTGGCAAAATTATTCAAACAACAACACAGCAGCAGAAGGGTAAGAAGAAAAATCTCAAAACTGAGACCTCAGTTAGTTTTTCTTTATTGGCATGCTTACAGAGAGACACTGAATCTTAAAAATGAACTTATGAAATTTACTAACCTTTTGTATGCTTATAATGTCTTGGGTGTTCCTTATTTTGTATTTTTAAAACACTAGGTGAAATGTCATGTGGCCTATCATCTTCAAAATCACCACATCCAAACCCATAGTTCACACGTTGACCAATTATGCTTACATTGGATGTTGTAATCCCTATAAAATAAATAAAATACATAAAAATATTTATTTGAATGATGTAATACCATAGGTACATATCTCTCCTCTAAATCTATCTTGGCTTCTAAACCTTTAAAAAGGTTCAATAACATAATATTAAAAATTATAACATTACAGTAATTTTTTAAAGTTTTATCTTATTTAAAATTTTTATAATACTTTTTACCTTACTAGCAGATCAGAATATTTATTATAAGCCATACTATCACATTTTATAAAAGAGGCTTTAAAATTACAATGAAATACAAAATTCAATGTTTGAAAGAGATAATCAAATATATATATTTTAAAAACATGACAGGTATTTAATGTTTAAATGACACTTTACAGCAAAACAGAATTTTTTTAAATCTAGAATTTTTAAACTGCTTCCTGAGAGAGGCCTATATTCTCCATTTCTCTCTTTTCTCCCACTCTCATGGTCTGGATTGTGAGGCAATAAACTATATAGGAAAGGAGCTCAGAATCTGGAATTATGCTTCCTGGCTTTAAATCATAGCACTGCCACTTAAATTGCTGACAGAAGCTGGTCAAGACACTTAAGCTTATTTGTAAAATGGGGATAATAGTAGTAGCTCTTCCAGAACCTCTGTGAGGATTGAATGAAGAAAATGTAAAGGGGTTATTAGTACAGGGACTAGTGTACCATAAATATACAAATGTTATATTCCTAGTTAAAAACAAATCAAACCCTAATGTAGGCCTCCTTTTAATAAATATCTAAAATTTTAATCTACATTTGAATGTTTAAACTGAACACCCTATACTAATACTTTGCAGCTGTTAAAACCACAAAACTACTAAATGGAAAATCCTAGGCAATATATATTTAAGTCACCATCCATTTTTATGTATAGCTGCCATGTAAACCATTAAGTAATAACAATAAAATATAATTTGTTTTTAATACTGTTGAGGGTATTTTAATAAAAACAGGACAGCAGGGAGAGGAGGTGGCTGGTGGCCGCTGGGCTAGAGAGTACTGCAGAGTATAGGGCACTAAGTCAGATTCATTGAGAAAGATTTAAAAAATATCTGCTATTAAATGATAGAGACCTTCTGGGTGTAACATGGATATCTTTCTAAATTCTTCTTAATTTTGATAGTTAATTCATAAAGTAAGCCTCATAAAGATATTGGCTTTGGATGGAAATGCTTTCTACTAATAGTTGATACTAACGTAAAGCTACAGGAAAAAAGTTTGCTAAAACAACATTCAGGAAATTCAGCACAATGTGCTATAGTAGGTAGTAGTGGAATCTATGTGGAAATCTGGAAATGCTGATGTGAAGACAGAATGAATTTATAATTTTTACGTAATTATGTTTAGGTAGTCCTTATTCTGAGCATTACCATTTTTATGTTTCACCAATTAAACAATAAACTTGTAGAAATCACTTGCTTACTGAAAACAAAACAAACCCTATCCCAAAGAAACAAAAAATGTAAACCCAAATTTATAAAATCCTAAACCATTAGCAACTTAACATTTTGGAAGCATATTAAATTTAACCAAGAATATCTTACAGTAAATACAATAATAGTGTTTCTAAAACTTGATCCTAGAAATACCTAACTTATTTGTTAAAAATGCAGATTTCTAACTCTGAAGATTGATTCAGTAGGTATAAGGTGAGGCCCCAAAACCTGTATGTTATATGCATTCCTAGTGATTCCTAGGATTAGGCAAGTTTGAGAAACACTGACTATTAAACAAGTTTGGGAAACATTGAACATCGCATACAGAAGCGTGTATTACTGTAAGACCTATCACTCCACTAAAATTTAAATGACTCACAAGGTCATACAACTAGGGTCAGAGGGAAACTCAAATCTCGGTTTTCTAAATCTACCCTTCTCTAATTCCAAGAATATTCTTCCAAAAGAGGGTTCCATTTTTATAAACTAGATATAACCTGGCAACAAAGTGTCTCTTCAAACTTATATAATTATTTGTAAAGTAATAAATAATTTATTAGGATAATCAGCCTTAAAAAAGAATTAAAGAATAAGTTTATGTATTATATTTCTTTGGGTCTTCCCTTTTAGGAGAACAAATACTTACCAAGTGCCCACTATGTACTAGGTGCTTTATATATGTTATATACTTAGATCTTCACTACCCTTCTCAAGGTTTACATCATCAGATGAGGGAACTAGTTTCAAAGCAATTAACTTTCACAGAGCAAGAATATGATTATTAAAATATCAAACTGGGATTCCAGCTAGAGTCTTTCAGACTCCAAAGCACATATACATTGCCTTCCTGTGCCTAGTAGAATAACTATCTCTTAGTCTAACACACAAGCTTTGTGGAAGCCAGTATACCAGACACACATAGCTGAGTTGGGCTTTTATAATTATGACAGGCACTTGTTGGCAATCAGGGGTAAATAATCTCTGGGGATCAAGAATCTGAGAGTCCAAAAAAGTAAAACACTTTTTACTTATATAGTGCAATACCACTATAAAAATGTCAGTGCAAAATGTAATGATATTACAAAAGAGGTAATATCAATTTTATTTGTGAATTGGGAAGGCCTCCCAGAGAAAGCAACTGAGTTGTTTTCACAGCTGAATGGGGTGTGGTGTGGATTTGAGTTCATCCAGAAGAAACAGTACGTGCAACTGCAAAGAGATAGAAATGGTACTGAAGGTGGTTTGATTTAAATGGATCACAACATACAAAGCAGGAAATGAAAATGAAGCTGGAGATGTCTGCACGGCTCTGATCAAAGAAGAATGCTCTGAATAAATTTAGGCTAGGCAATATAGTCAGTTTTGCATTATGGGAAAGGGATTGTAAGTGGACGAGACTGAAGCTGGAGAGAAATGTTAGGCGGCTAAGTAAAAAATGAGTAAGAGTGATAGTGGGAATTACAAAGAGATGAAATTAAGATATATTTAGGAGGAAGAAATTTAAAATCTTAGCAAACAGTTAGATACACACACAGCTTTCTAAGAAAGTAATTATAAGGTAAACTTTAAGGTTGTTAGGACTTTCACACTGAGATCATGCGAAAATAAATATCATATCCCAACTTGCTACAATTAATTCATAATTCAATAGTTTTACAAATCATAAAGAAGAACATACAGTTCCCATCCTAAATTGATCAGAATTCAAATATTTTTCTAATTTATTACTAATACCTGAATCTATTTTCTAAGAACTGCTGTTATAAATTAGTGATTTCCAGGTTAGTTTACAAAATGCTTAACACAAGATATTTACACTAGCTAAATATTATTTTTAAAAGAAATTGTCTTTTGTGGCCCCCGGTGGTTTCTAAACTATTCTGCACCTAGAGAGTTCTCAAAAACTTTGATGGCCAGGTCACATTCTGTATCAATTAAATCAAAATGTCCTGGTGTAGGAGCCAGACCAGGTAACTTATGGGTTTAAAGGGGTATCAATTATTCAGGTAAGTATTTTTTCTTCCAAGAATAGTAAGTATTCTTGCCAAAATGGCCTTTTAAGGAGTTAAGAAGATAGTTAGTCTTAATTAGTAATTACAAAAATTCTAAATCTAAAATACATTTGCCATCATTTTTTAATCATTTAAAAATCATACTTTCTATAAAACATATTTATAAAACAGTCATAGAATACCTGCACTGGGGCTTTGTTCAGCTACCTGAGAGTTCTTATTCTTTGCAGAAGAAAGTTTTGTTAGACAAGGTTTTGATCCAAATGTTGGAAATATGTCTGACCTACAATGAAACAAAGTAATTTCAATAAACATTGAAGATCTAGAACTATTCAGCATTCTTATATCAAACATTCTCTATACTTTTATTAACTCACTAAACTTTGATAGTGAGGCAGCAACAAGTATGATAAACTATGGCTAAGAATATTTCTTATTGGTATTCCTATTTCACCTTTTGAACTTCCAACCTTTTCAACATATGGTCAATCCTTAATTATTCATGAGAGGATTACCAAAGGAAATGAAGACACTATAATTTGTGCTGTTTAATCTTCCTTTGGGTAAGGGGAAAAAAAAAAAAACCTGACCCAAAGACAGTCCATTCCAGAACTAAGCCAAATGATTCTAATCATCTAGTATATTATCTACCTTCATATATAATATAAAAATAGGGACTTAATAATATTATAAGAGATCAGCAACAAGTGAGTTTTAGCAAATGCCGCTTTCTTCATGGACTATTTTTTGCTATACTTTCTTGACTTTATAAAGGCCTACAGGCCTTATTTCACAAAGAAAGTAAACTGAAGAATATTAAGTCTGTACATAAAGGGAACTGTTTAAAATCAGTAAGAGCTAAAATGCCAATAAGTCAGTGATGGATATTATCAAGAAGAGATTTTACAAAGGAGTACAATTCTTAGTAGTTGGGTAGGCATATTTGTTAATTGACCTAGTGAGAAATCAATGTTAAATATTTTAAAAGAGTAATTTCTCTAGACTAGATGACTGTCAATTTACATTTATATTGAGTGTATTTGACTTAGATGAAAGAAAATACTTCAGTCTCTAGAAAAGTGGTTCTCAATAATTTTTCCTTCCCAACCCACGTAAGGATGAAAGCCCTGCAGAAGTAGTAGTGACTTTCTTTGGACATGATTCTTAAGGCAGGATGTAAGCTGGTTGAGAATAATTGCTCTTAAACTAATAAAATAAAATGTGGAAATAGTAAATTCATTAAAGATAATTCAGTCCATAAATGAGGGTATACTGAACTCCTTTCTCACGGAGTTTAATATCTGAAGAGAATAACTCTATGAAACAATATTGCGAATAGTGAATTCTAAATGTTATATCAACAATATAAAATGAACTTTTCTTCCCAATTGCGTTCCAGATTACTTACAGAACCTTGAAACTGTAAGAGTATGTAACATAGAATTTCACATTCATGTAAGATAAAGGAAAAACTTTAGGTCTAAGAGATAAATGTATATATTTTAAATGTCTGGTAACTTAATGTAAACATAATTACTTCATCAGCCCACATAGCCATTCCAAATTCATTTTGTAAATATATTGCATTATTCTACACAGGTAATTACAACAAAGGAATTTCCAGTAATAAAATATTTCCAACTGCAAAATAAGCTGCTGTTTCAGCTAAAAAATGTGGGGAAGGAAATCATGGAATGAGACAAACCTCTCACAATGGGACACAAAAATTTAGTTTAATTCTATGAACTGCTGAAATAAAACGCCCTTCTACATTAATGTTCAACAGAACATCATCTCTCCTTGGATTATGTAATCTCTACCTATTAGAGGTTCTAGTTCACTTAAGTAAAAATAATTTAAATTTGATTTTAAATATTTACCTCTATATGTAAACATGGTATGGATAAAATCAAAGGAAAATGAAATTAAACAGACTGACAACACCAAAGGTTAATAAGGATGTAAAACAACTGGAACTCTCATACATTGCTGACAGGAGTATAAAATTGCACAAGCATCTTAGAAAACAGCTTAGCACTTATTTAAAAAGTTAAATGTCCATCTACCCAAGACCTAATAATTCTACTCCTAGGTTTCTGTCTAAAATAAAGAGGAATACACCTGAAACACAACACTGCAAATCAACTATAGTCCAATATAAAATAAAAAATAAAATTTAAAAATAAAATAAAATACAATAAAGAGGGAAAGGATTCCCCAAAATTCTAGAATACGGTCACAGAGATTTTCAGAAATCAAGGTAGGATCACTGTTTAAGATTTAAAGGTTATTGAGGGGGCTTCCCTGGTGGCACAGTGGTTGAGAGTCCACCTGCCGATGAGGGGGACGGGTTCGTGCCCCAGTCCGGGAAGATCCCACATGCCGCGGAGCAGCTAGGCCAGTGAGCCATGGCCGCTGAGCCTGCGCGTCCGGAGCTGTGCTCCGCAGCGGGAGAGGCCACAACAGTGAGAGGCCCGCGTACCGCAAAAAAAAAAAGGGTTATTGAGGTAATCTGGAAAAGTTCGTCCAATTGCTATGCTGTCAGTATGGGGTGACCAGGACTCTAATTCTAGCACTGCTGCGGTAAGGAAACTCCTGAGAGGGCTGCAAAAGCTACTGCATGGAGTCCTAAACTCGCACAAGATAATGGAATAACAAAATATAAGAAATAGTTGGGTAATGGCTGGGTGGAATTTATCCATCGATTAGAGGAAACTGGTGCTGAGTTTTAAACGAAAATCATTAAACGAAAACAGTAATATCAGCTATTGGTCAATCGTCAGAGTCAATGATACAGAAAAGAGCTAAAGGACAAGGAATATTAGAATAAATCTTAGGCATAAGAATAAGTGGGGCTTTGGGACTAGGATTTATATTAATTTAGTTGGGGTTGTGCTCTGTCTCTCCACAACCACCCCAAACCAAAGCCAACCAAGGTAATATCTGTAAATTTTCTGTTGTCTTTTAAATGTATTTCAACGTTTCAAAAACTAGAAAATGGTCTTAAAGTTTTTTTTTAAATATGATATTAGAGCTTCAGACTACAAATTACAGATCAGAATTCATCTAACATATCAAAAAATAAAGTACATTATTCTCTTCCCCTGGGGAGTTGTCGACAGAGAAGAAGTCAAAGATTCTTGGCTGTAAACTCCACTTTCATTGTAAGAGCTGATGTTTGGAGAGGAAGATCGAGATGCAGAGTCCACAGTCAAGTCAAGCTTAATTGCAGAATCAGGGCTTTCAAGATCAGAAGTACTGCCACTCAGTTTTGCTCTTTTCTTAGCTGCACTATTACGAAGGGACCTAAGAGAGCTCTGCATCTAAAAAAAATTAAAACAATTAACTTTACAAAATAATTATATAAGTAAAAGTTATCCTTAAATTTCAAACTCCAATAACTATACCTAGCTAGCCACTCTTCAATCCAATACTAACAAGATGGATGTTAACATATCTGTACATAGTATAAATACAGATTTCATCACTCAGGTATTTATTTATAAACAACTTCCTAGATTATAAGTTCCTTAAGAGGAAGGATCTCAAGATATTATTCACCATGGTACTTCCAGCACTGGGTACAACGACTAATATATTGTAAAAATTCATTCATAGGTGAATCATTGAATCAGATAGTAGCACAGTTAAAGTCACAGAGGTCCATTTAACCTTAGGTCAATAGTGTGCTGATGTGGCTATTTAGAAGTTCTATGAGAAGGTCAGCAAAAAGTAATCAGCTTTCTAAATTTGAAGTTTACATCAAGCTTGCCAGTGTTAGAGTTCAGAGAATAACAGATCATTGTATGTAACTTCTGAAGACAAGTATCTATAAAAATGCAGAGGAGAAATCTTTATCACATATATATTAAGTTTGGGAATAGAGCCTTGAACAAATTAAGGAACTCAGAAATATACATAAGCTGTGTTTTGCTTATATTTTGATTATAACAATTAATAGTTGATTTGATAGTACAGCCACTTCCCTAGTAAATCCTTGGAAGGTTGAATATCTAAAAACATTAGTATCCACCTATATTTACTAATAATTATAAAAAAGAAATTACCCTTTCAATTACCCACTAAAAGGACTATTTTTAAGTTATCATAAAAGACAATATGTAGGATCAGATGAAATTTATGAGTTACACAGGAAAATGCCTCTTCTGTAAGTTTGTTTCCTGTAAATAAATTCCCTTCATAGTACCACTGGACTATAACTGGAAAAACAAAAGCAAAAAGAAAAAAACAAGAAAAGATTTTACAAGCAATTAGAAGTTGGAATGACTAATTAATTCATTAAGAACCAATTTTGATTCTTTATAAGTTAGTTTTACACATGCTTAATGTTAAAGAAATGCTTTTTAAATGAATATGCATTAATTTTTTTTGAACAAACTATCAGTACATGATGCCTTACGTCTTAAAAACAGGCTAAAATAAGACCACAAAATATCATCACTGGGTGTTTCAGTTTACATATTTAATGTAAAACACTTTTCAACCTGACATCAGGCAAACTGAAATGATAAAAAGGAAGCATCTGTGGAAATACTGCTCTGAATCCAAAGTAACATAGCAGCCACATCCCTTCTCTGGCATAATTAATATGTAGAGTTATCATATTGGCAATACATTTTTATAGTATAAATGGAGTGATCTAGGATTCAAAGATAAAAATACAATATAATGTCAATTTCATAAACTTGCACATATGCACAAGGGACATGCTCAAGAATGTTTACTGCAGCATAGTTTGCAATAGCAAAAGACTAGAAATAAGCCAAAATCAATTATATGAGTACATTATAAATATATCAAAATACTACTATAGCAATATAAAAAGTACATAAAACACAAACTAATGGTAACAGTGGTGCCTCAGTGAAGAGGAAAGAGAAACTGGATTGGGGAGGGAACTATGTTATGTTTCATTTATTTAAAAAGTAGGAAACAAAAACGACAAATTGTTCATTTGGTAGGGGTTACTGCATGGGTATATTGCTATATTATCTGTACTTTTAATTTGAAAAGGAATAATATATGCACAGATTACTGGAAGGAAAGACATTAGAGTGACAGTGATAAATTATTCTGGGTAGTGGAATTTGGTGTGATGAATTTTCTTCTTAATACTTCACTATAGTTTCCATGTCTTCTATTGTGAACATAAAATATTTTTACAAATAAGACACCATGTTATGGGATAAAAAGTACTTGATTTTTCCTTAAATAACAACTATTATTTATAGACAATTACAAGCATTTAAAAATTACTGAAAATATTTGGTTCTAACCTCTTCTTGATCCAAATCTTTATCCCTGATATTTAATTCTGAAAGATCAATTGTAAGATTATCTTTTTCACTCTTCCAAATGTCATCTGGCTCTTTCTTTTTGGGTCCCACTGTACTTAAATCAGCTTTATCAGGCAAAAGGCTGATGCCCCGTGGTATGGGAGGTACAGGCTTGGTCCCATTTAAGCCTCGTCGGGAAGATGGTGATCTCACCAAAGCAGGTGTAAGTTGAACTGGAGAAGGTTTCTCTTGAGAATTTTCTCCTGCATGAAAAAGACATATTTTATTCTTTTTTTTTTCAACTTCAAGTTGAAAAACAGTTATCGATAGCGTTAAAATCACAAGTGTTTAGAATTAGGTGTTTTTAAATTAAAAAGCACATTATATTTTACTAGAAATAAAGATTGCTACTTGAGATAAAAATATCAGTGTCCCCTAAAAAGTATAACAAAAATGGACCACCCAAAATCCTTTCATATCAAATAAAAATATTATATACCAAGTGAATCTTTTTTTTTTTCCGGCTGTGCCGCATGGCTTGTGACATCTTAATTCCCTGACCAAGGATTGCACCCGCGCCCTTGGCAGTGAAAGCATGGAGTCCTAACCACTGGACCGCCACGGAATTCCGTGAAATTTCTTCATACACATCATCATGATTAATACTTGTAAAGTCCGTAATAAGCTAGAAGGGTTAATTATCTGGCTTGATATAACTATGTAAGCAACACTTGAATGACTACTATGTGCAAAGCAGTAATACTGGGCACTAGGGAGAACAAGTTGAATAATGTCTCAGCTTTCAATACAATATCTGATTTTGGAGGAAAGACAAATATAGAAATAAATTAAAGAAGAGAATGAACACTCAGTGCTAAGAGAAAGTAATAAAATCAGCTGACTATGCAATAAATTGACCTTATGGTTATAAACTGGAACATCTGTGTTGTAGGGTAGTTTAAAGGTGAAATATCTGATCTCAGGGGCTAGGGATAGGAAAGCATTTGGGACATGGGGCTTGCCTTTAAAAGACTTCTTATTTTGAGACTGAATCTGTCTTAAGTAAGCTAACATGCTAATTTTATAATTTTGGACTGGGCTATTGTTAAGAAAAGAATATTTTAGTTAATAACAAGTAGTAGAAAAACCATCAAAATAATTTTAACAGAGAGTAAATAGTCAATAAATGTCAAATAAATACTAGACATTATAGTAAATATATGAATTATATTTTATATTTGTAAAGCTAAAACTTGTTAGTAGGATCTCAGGCTGTTCATGTTCATATACCTTATAAAGCATTATTATTTGTTTAGTTCCGAAAAAGGATTCTGAAGTGCCAATATAAGAAAAAAAAAGAAATGAGAATTTCAATTGAATTTTATATTACACATTTGATCTATTTAACTTTGTTAAATATTTTCTTAAATATTTACTAATTCAGAGAAATAAAACACAATTTACCAGCTTTTAAAGATCTAACAACCCGAACTTCAAAGTAATTATTCGAACATACAAATAAATTTGAACAAAGTATTAATTTTTACCATCATGTATACCTGTAGGATCAGATGACTTTTGGCTGACAAGCTTTTTCTGTGGACTTGGCTTTGAAACTCCTTCAAAGCTTTTAAGAGGCCAGGAATTTGAGAAATTAACAGAATTATCTTGGGACTTCTTTGGAGATACAGTAAGAGATGTGTGCTTTGGACTAGTTCGAGGTGATGAGAGAGGATAGGATGGAAGAATGAAGCCTCCTGAACTTGGATTTGGACCAGAGTATGATGAAGTCCGTTCTGTCTGACTACCAAATGTTTGCTGTGTCTTACTGCCAAAATTTAGGCTAGCATAAACTGTAATAAAACAAAAGAGAATGTAATTTATTTATACACATCTTCTAAGAGTTTTAAGTTTTTTTGCTTTTCACATTCAGGTTTTTAATCCCATCTGGCATTTATATTTTTGTATGATGTGAGGTAAAGACCTAATTTAACTTTCTGCTATAGAGATAGTCCAGTTTCCCCAGTGCCACTTTTTGAGCCACACATTCTCTTTCATCTATAAATCTCCCATATGTATATTTAGGTCTATTCTTAGGTGCTTCTTATTGGTTGCCTTAGTCTTTTTGTCTGTTCTTGCACTAGCACCACAATGTTTTATTTATCATCACACTAATAGGATGAGTCTCCTTCCATTTTTTTCCCAGTTTTATTGAGAGATGGTTGACATACATTACTGTGTAACTTTCAGGCACACACCATGATGGTTTGATATATATATATATATATATATATATATATATATATATATATATATACACACACACATTGTAAAATGATTATCAAAATAGGTTCAGCGAACATCTACCTTCTGACATGGATACAATAAAAAGAAAAGAAAAAAGGAAAAAAAATTTTTCTCTTTATGATGAGAACACTTAGGATTTATTCTCGTAACAACTTTTCTGTATGCCACACAGCAGTGTTAACTATAGTAATCATGTTGTCTCCTTCCATTTTGATCTTCTTTAGAATTATCTAGGCCATTCTTGGTCCTCCATTCTTTCATATGAATTTCAGGATTAGCCTGTCAGGTTCCATAAAAGATCCTGTTGAGATTTTGACAGAAATGACACTGAATCTCCTTGTTTAAAAATATAGGATCTCTTTTAATTTATTCAGGCCTTCTTTCACGTCTCTCAAAAAAGTAATTTGGTTTTCATAATAAATGGTATGCAAATCTTCTGTTAGATTTCCAGATACTTACACATTTTGTTGATACTATAATTTTTCTTAAAAACTACATTTTCTGAATGTTGCTGGTGTCTGGGAGCTTTATTGACCTTTCCTTTCAGGTTTTATATTTGGCAACCTTGCTAAATTATTTATTATTTTAATAGTTTTCTGTATATCCTTTTGGATTTTCTACATAGATAATTAATCCAATAATGGTAATAATGATAATGATGAAGACTATGATGACAATAATGAGAGCTAATATTTATTGAGCTAATGTTTATGTGCCAGATGGTGTTCCAAGTACTTTATATGTATTAACTAACTTAATCCTCACAACAATTTTGTGGGGTTGGTACTATACTTATTTTATAGATAAAAAAATGACACAGTAAATTGCTAAAAATCGCACACTAGGAAATTATAAAGCTGGGATATGAACTCAGGCACTCTGGCTCCCAAGCCTGTGCTTTTAACCACTACATTGTATCATGTTTTATCTACTTAGAAAGGTATAATCTCCCAAGACTGAACCAGGAAGAAATAGAAAATATGAACAGACCAATTACCAGTACTGAAATTGAATCAGTAATTTTAAAACTCCCGACAAACAAAACTCTGGTACCAGATAGCTTCACAGGTGAGTTCTATCAATTCACCTATCCTCGAACTATTCCACAAAATTACAGAGGAAGGAACACTGCCAAACTCATTCTATGAGGGCAGCATCACACTGATACCAAAACCAGACAAAGATGCCACAAAACAAGAAAATTGCAGGCCAATATCACTGATGAACATAGATATAAAAATCCTCAACAAAACACTAGCAAACGAAGTCCAGCAATACATTAAAAGGATCCTACATCATGATCAAGTGGGATTTATGCCAGGGATGCAAGGATTTTTCAATATCTGCAAATCAATCAATGTGATATGCCACATTAACAAATTGAAGAATAAAAACCTTATGATCATAGCAATAGATGCAGAAACAGCTCTTGATAAAATTCAACATCCACTTATGATAAAAACCTCTCCAGAAAGTGGGCATAGAGGAAACATACCTCAACCTAATGAAGGCCACATATGACAAACCCACAGCTAACATACTCAGTGGTGAAAAGCTGAAAGCATTTCCTAAGATCAGGAACAAGACATGGATGCCCACTCTTGCCACGTTTATTCAACATAGTTTTCAAAGTCCTAGCCACAGAAGTCAGAGAATAAAAAGAAATAAAAAGAATCCAAATTGGAAAGGAAGAAGTAAAACTGTCACTGTTTGCACATGACATGATACTATACACAGAAAATCCTAGAGACACTACCAGAAAACTACTAGTGCTCATCAATGAATTCAGTAAAGTTGCAAGATACAAAATAAACAGAAATCTGTTACATTTCTATACAATAACAACAAACTATCAGGGAATTCCCTGGTGCTCCAGTGGTTAGGATGCTACGCTTTCACCGCCAAGGGCCTGGGTTCAATCCCTGGTCGGGCAAGTAAGATCCCAGAAGCCGTGTGGCACAGCCAAAAAACAAACATGAAAAAACTATCAGAAAAAGAAATTAAGGGGCTTCCCTGGTGGTGCAGTGGGTAGGAGTCTGCCTAGCAAGGTGCAGTGGGTAGGAGTCCGCCTAGCAATGCAGGGGACACAGGTTCGAGCCCTGGTCCGGGAAGATCCCACATGCCGCGGAGCAGCTAAGCCCGTGTGCCACAACTACTGAGCCTGTGCTCTAGAGCCCGCGAGCCACAACTACTGAGCCCACGTGCCACAACTACTGAAGCCCACGTGCCTGGGGCCCATGCTCCACAACAAGAGAGGCCACCACAACGAGAAGCCCACACACTGCAATGAAGAGTAGCCCCCACTAGCCGTAACTAGAAAAGGCCCACGTGCAGCAATGGAGACCCAATGCAGCCAAAAATAAATAAATGAATAAATAAATTTTTAAAAAAAAGAAAGAGAAATTAAGGAAACAATCCCATTTACCATTGCATCAAAAATAATAAAATACCTAGGAATAAACCTACCTAAGGAGGTAAAAGACCGATACTTGGAAAACGATAAGACACTGATGAAAGAAACTGAAGATGGCACAAACAGATGGAAAGATATACTGTGTTCTTGGATTGAAAGAATCAACATTGTTCAAATGACCATACTACCCAAGGCAATCTACAGATTCAGGGCAATGCCTATCAACATATCAATGGTATTTTTCATAGAACTAGAACAAAAAATTTTTTTAATTTGTATGGAAGCACAAAAGATCCCGAATAGCCAAAACAATTTTGAGAGAGAACAGAGCTGGAGGAATCATACTCCCTGATTTCAGACTATATTACAAAGCTATAGTCATCAAAACAGTATGGTACTGGCACAAAAACAGACACACAGATCAATGGAACAAGATAAAGAGCCCAGAAATAAATTCATGCATTTATGGTCAATTAATCCATGATAAAGGAGGCAAGAATAAACAATGGAGAAAAGACAATCTCTTCAAATAAGCAGTACTAGGAAAACTGGACAGTTACATGCAAAAGAATGAAATTAGAACATTTCTCTAACATCATATACAAAACAGACTCAAAATGGATGAAAGACCTAAATGTAAGACTGGATACTATAAAACTCCTAGAGGAAAATATAGGCAGAACACTCTGACACAAATTGCAGTAGCATTTTTTGGATCCAACTCCTAAAGTAAAGGAAATAAAAGCAAAAATAAACAAATGAGACCCAATTAAACTTAAAAGCTTTTATACAGCAAAGGAAACCATCAACAAAATGAAAAGACAACCTACTAAATGGGAACAAATATTTGCAAATGATATGACTGATAAAGGATTAATATCCAAGCGTATAAACAGCTCATACAACTCAACACCAAAAAAACAAACAATCCGATTAAAAAATAGGCAGAAAACCTGAATAGACATTCTTCCAAAAGGGAAATGCAGATGGCCAACAGGCACATGAAAAGATGTTCAACATTGCTAATCATCAGGGAAAGGAAATGCAAATCAAAACCACAAGACAATAGATATCACCTCACACCTGTCAGAATGGCTATCATCGAAAAGAACACAAATAACAAATGTTGGCAAGGATGTGGAGACAGGGGAACCCTCAGACAGTGTTGGTAGGAATGTAAATTGGTGCAGCCACCGTGGAAAACAGTAGAGAGGTTTCTCAAAAAATTACAAATAGAACTACAATATGACCCAACAATTCCACTCCTGGGTATATATCCGAAAAAAACCCAAAAACTCTAATTTGAAAAGAAACATGCACCCCAATGTTCACAGCAACATTATTTACAATAGCCGAGATATGGAAGCAACTGAAGTGTCCATCAACAGATGAATGGATAAAGATGTGGTATATATCTACAATGGAATACTACTCAACCACAAAACAGAATAAAATTCTGCCATTTGTAGCAACATGGATGGACTTGGAGGCTATTATGCTAAGTGAAATAAGTCAGACAGGGAAAGATAAATACTGTGTGATATCACTTACATTTGAATCTAAAAAATACAACAAACTAATGAAGGTAACAATAAAGAAGCAGACTCACAGATATAGAGAATAAACTAATGATCATCAGTGGGGAGAGGGATGGGAGAGGAGGGGCAATATAAGCATAGGGGGTTAAGAGATACAAACTATTATGTATAAAATAAGCTACAAGGATATATTGTACAATGCAAGGAATATAGCTAATATTTTATAGCTATAAATGGAATATAACCTTTACAAATTGTGAACCAGTATATTGTACACCTGTTTCTTACTTAATATTGTATTGGGTTGGCCAAAAAGTTTGTTTGGTTAATGAACATGCTGTTCAATAAAGTTCTTGGTGAAAACGAAAAATGTGTCTTTTATTTTTACTTAAAACCGAATGAACTTTTTTGGCCAACCTAATAAATCAACTATACTTCAATTTAAAAAGTCTATTTGTAATCTTTTAGGGGTTCCCTCAAATTTTCCTTAAATTTTTTTGAAGACTTTCTAAGACAACAGACCTAGCTTATGTATATAAGAAATAAAACATTTTTCTGAAGACTTAAATGACTATGTATATCATGTATCATTTACTTTTAATTCATATCTGACATGCTTAGGACCTCTACTTCTACCTAAATCTTATTGGAGACTTAAGTGGTCACAAATTGACATACACAACCTACTAGTAAGTTAAACTTTGACCTTAGAAAAACATGATATTCCTTTAGTAGCTGCTCTAACAGGTATTCTGAGAGGTTATAAAAACCAGAGCTACTATGAAGATCTGATTAAACACTGAGAGTGGAGGTAGTCTACAAAAGTAATGTAATCATTCAGGGATATCCAAAACAGGAAGAGGCTAAGCAACACAGAGAAGCCTCTCTGTTTCTACTAATCACCAGTCACAAAGGTATCTCGTCAAGATTTGGGAAAAAAACCTATATCATTAAGAAAGATAAACTATTTTATTGGGAATAACACCATAAAGAAAAACTTTATGGAGTCATGTGGCCCTTTGGAGTGGGTGGAGGAAAGGATGGCTAAAGCGTAAGTGCTATACTATTAACTAAACCTTCACTAATTTCTAATGAGCATTATTTTTTCATCAACAAATAAAGACAGAAGTACAACCCTATCACTCAAAAAATTTTAGTAAAGAATATACAACAAAATCAAAATATCTCTAGAAATATTTGATTTGATTCTACTACTAAATAATAATTGATACAGCTATTAATTAGCATATAAATTGAAGAAACATCTTCATAACCAAAATTCATATGACTGACAGCCAGCCTCAAACCCTCCCTTTTGTTCTATATCTTATAAATATGTAAGATACCTGAAATGATAGCTAGTCAGGAAGTTATGGTTCCTAACAGGAGATATAATAGATTATTTAAAACTGTTATGGAAAATAACTGTCTTCTGCTAACACAGTAATCCTTAATGGATATTTAGGATATTATCCTAAATGGATAATTTTATTTTCAATTACTTGGTATTAAAATACTCATCTCTACCATGAGTTTCTAAGCTCTCTAATTTTAATTAGTCATATATAAATATATATATATCAAGATTACTAAATCTAACATCTTAAGATAACAGTTATAAAAAATTTGATTAAAAATTTTTTAAAAAATACAACATCCTTTTCTTTTCTGTAATGAGTATAATTACCCAAAATAACACATAAGGTAGATTTGGAAACCCCACATAATAATTATAAATCATCTGTATCCAAATAAAGTTGGAATTTAAACCTTTATCTTGATGACTGTTAGTTGTCCCCAGGTACTGTAAGTCAGAATCCACACTGTCAGTTTTACCACATATCTGTGAAAATCCAAGTTGTCCACGTTTCCCAGAAAGATTTGTCTGATGAGTTCCAGTGGTGCCTTTGGAAGGAAGGAAGAGAAAAACATAAAATCAAAAGTTAACTTTATTTCATGAACACATCTAATTTCACAAATGTTGGTATCATTTGTGTGGGAATAAATACAGGAGTATATATACACTGAGCCAGGCAGGCAAGAAAGGGATAAAGCTTTTGCTATTGGCAGATCTGATTAGTGACAGGGGTTAAATGACAGAAGACAGACTGGTGAAGTACAGAGAAAAGAAAAATATATTGAAAAATATGTACAAAGGCAGTTTCTTCCTACATGCTCCCTTCTCTCACCATGGAAGGTTTCTCCAGACCTGGCTTTCCTTCTTCCCAGTATTTGTAAGTACATTTACACTCTACCCAAAAAGGTCTACTGCAGGACTCTTCTTTCTTTCCTAACATGTAACACAGCATTTGCACAGCTTCGAAGCTTATCCAGGCATATTTCCCAGATCCCTTTCCCCTTCCTGTGGCTGGTTAAGGTTATTCCTGGGCAGGGGAATAAGTCTGAAGAAAAGAAGGTGATATTGACCTCTTTGGTATTTAGTTTATTCATCTATAAAATCCTTTGTATGTATTTCTAAAATTCTGATTTTTATAACTCTTCCTCTACGATTTCAAGCCCCTTTACCCTTCATGTACTGGACATCTTCTAAGTTAATTCTTACCTCCACGCTTCGGTTATACTTTCTCCTGAAATCTTGCCTCACTGCCAATCACAAACACTTCCCTTCTTTAAAATTCAGCTCAAGTCCAACCTCTTTCCTGGAGTTGTTGTAAACCACTTCCATACCTATGATCTTTTCCTTTCTTGAATCCCTATAGTACTTATAATTCATATCATTCAATCTATCATTAAATTACATGTTGTCTCAGTTATTTAAAATCTGTAAAATTAGGTAAGAACTTCCAGATGGTACAAAAAAACAGGAGCCTTATAAAAATCCCAAGTAATGGTACAAGCATAACGATATATTCTTGCATTTTTTGTCTATTAAATAAACA
This sequence comes from Grampus griseus, assembly GCF_964374135.1. Classification (NCBI taxonomy): domain Eukaryota; kingdom Metazoa; phylum Chordata; class Mammalia; order Artiodactyla; family Delphinidae; genus Grampus; species Grampus griseus. The sequence goes on from NC_139018.1 coordinate 54,715,818, forward strand.
TTCAACTATACAATCATTATAACACTTCATTCTTGTATGAAAATATTATGGAATTTTACTGCATAAAGGTCTATAAATTCTCCTAGGGTAACAATGTTTTCTAAATATTGTGTCTGAACTCATAGCAAACAAATTTCAATAACTGATACCATTTGGATCCTAAATAAAAAACAAAGTCAATCTTTATCTTATACTCCATTTTCCCTTCCTAACTGGTTTCGTTCTGTCAACACATTACCATTTTTCTAATTACCTGGGTACTAAGTCTTGAAATTTTTATTCCTCTTCTTTTTTATTTTATTTTTTTTGCGGTACGCGGGCCTCTCACTGCTGTGGCCCCTCTCTTTGCGGAGCACAGGCTCCGGACGCGCAGGCTCAGCGGCCATGGCTCACGGGCCCAGCCACTCCACGGCACGTGGGATCTTCCCGGATCGGGGCACGAACCCGTGTCCGCTGCATCGGCAGGCAGACTCTCAACCACTGCGCCACCAGGGAAGCCCTTCCCTTCTTTATTTTATTTTTTTATTTTTTTTGTCGTACGTGGGCCTCTCACTGTTGTGGCCTCTCTCGTGGCGGAGCACAGGCTCCGGACGCGCAGGCTCAGCGGCCATGGCTCACGGGCCCAGCCGCTCCGCAGCATGTGGGACCAGGGCACGAACCCGTGTCCCCTGCATCGGCAGGTGGACTCTCAACCACTGCGCCACCAGGGAAGCCTCGGCCCTTCTTTATTTTTTATATCCAGTCATATTTTCCTGATTATTCATTTCTATTCAATTTGTAAACAACCTTGTAACCCTAGCTTCTATTTTCCTTAACAGAAAAAATCTCTATTAGCTCCCTATAGCTTATAAGCACAAGCTCAAATTTTTGAATCTAGCACACAAGGGTTCCCCACATCCCAATATATCTTTGACCATCTAAAATGAATCTTGCCTTTACACAGTTGCCAGAACATCTCAAGCCCATTCCTAATGTGAGCCTTTGCTCTCTTCATACCTCCCCTCTAACATCTTAAATCATATATATCCCAAAAAGATGCAGTTCAAGTACTATCTCCTCTTTAATGCCTTTTCTATCTGATAAGACCCATGATAGTGACCATGTTCTCTGAACTACATAATATTTACTTTCTGTAACACTTACTTAGGCAATTAAACACCTTTCCAGTTGCTCTGGCCAAAAAACCTTAGAGCACTCTTGACTTCCCTCTCACACTCCTACACACCCCATCAGCAAATCATTATCAACTGTACCCTTGACATATATTCAGGATCCAATCACTTTTCACTACATTTACTGCTACACTGGTCGAAATCTCCATCAACTCTAGCCTGGATTACAACAGACTCCCTGTTTTCTCCCTTGCCTCCTTTAATCTATTTCAAATGTAACATCCAAAACAAGCCTGGAAAACAAGGCAACTGATGTTACTTCTTTCATCAAAAATATTCCTCACTCAGAGTAAAAGCCAAAGTTCATTCGAAAGCCCATTAGGCCTTAAAATAAGAACCCCTATTATCTCTTCAAGTTAATTTTCTACTTCTCTTCCCCTTAACGCTTTTCATTCCAGACTTACTAGCTTCTTTGATCTTTTTCAAAAGTGTCCCATACTCTGCACTGTTCCCTCTTCCAGGAATTATTTGCTGTTCTCTCTTGATATCTATGTGGTTGCTTCAAATATTCCCTCCTGAATATGGCCTTCTTTCATCACTTTATTTAAAGTAGCCCCTCCTCTATATTCCTCTTTTTGAAAGCTTTTTTTTTTTCCATAGCATTTATCACCATCTAACATACTGTTTTGCATTTATTTAATGTTTGCTTTGTCCCAACTAGAATGAAAGACCCATTAGGCAGAAAATTTTCCCTCTTTTGTTGACTGCTATATCCCTATTACCTAGAAAAGTACCTGCACATATGGGCTTCCCTGGTGGCGCAGTGGTTGAGAGTCCGCCTGCCGATGCAGCGGATATGGGTTCGTGCCCCAGTCCGGGAAGATCCCACATGCCGCAGAGCGGCTGGGCCCATGAGCCATGGCCGCTGAGCCTGCGCATCTGGAGCCTGTGCTCCGCAACAGGAGAGGCCACAACAGTGAGAGGCTCGCATACAGGGAAAAAAAACAAAAGTACCTGCACATAGGATATACTCGGTAAATACGGGTTGTTGATTAAGCAAATATTGCCTTACATTACTACTTAAACGATTTCAGTGAGAAACACTCCCAGGGTCTTATGAGACAATTATGTCAAACTGTCCATTCTTATCAGATCTTTAACAAATATTTATTGAATCTGAACTGTCTACTAGATTATAAGTTCTATGAGCTCTTAAAAGAACCATGAAGTTTAGAGGAATCTTTAACTTGGTTCAAAATTTCCATTACCTGCAACTTTCACTTACCAGTAGCACATGTAGGAAGAGAATCTGAGTTAAATTCCCAACTCTTCTGAAATAAGTTTCTTGACACTCTTTTTCTGCTAAAACATAAACCATCATTGACTGGCATTCCTTGAGAGGGCTTTAATTTTGGAGATGGAATGAAATCATTGGCTGAAAACTATAAGAACAGAATAATAAATTAGCAAATGTGGGTTAAGTCTACTTGGCAATAAATATGACACAATTTAGACCTAATTATGAAATTCAGATTAAAAGAAAAAAATTAAATTTATCAAATATACAATGATACAAATAAATGTCCATATACAGTATGGTACACTAGCAGTATTTTTTCATGCCATGATAGAAATGCTAATTTTTTTCCTCTTTCTTATACCTCACCCCAAACCTTTTCTGTACCTTACCTTCCTAGAGTACACACATGGCAGCTAGGAAGGAAAGAAAGCAAATGACAAAAACAGTGAAATGACAACTTGAATAGAGAAAAGGACATTTCTGATTCAGCAGCATGGGCAGTCACACTATGCCATCTTTGAGCATTGGACAATAAATGCTAATTGAAGATCACTGAACCTGTAAGCATCCCATTTTACTATTCTTAGTGAGACAAATTTACTATCCATAATTAGCAGCCCAAATGTAAATGTAACCTATGTCACGGTTCCCTTAGGAGATTTCTGTATGATAGGTCTTTCAGTCAAAACCAAGTACATAATACTTTATATACGTCTAGTACTGTATAGTTCCCAATTCCTTTTCCACATACCCACTTTGATCCTTAGGCTACAAAAGTGCCAGGATAGAATTTTGAATTTCTACCTAATCATAGTTAAAGAACTAAGTGAAAGCATGATTCAAGTGTTCAGAATTCTTCACCAACGACAGCCTCAATTGCTCTGGATCATTTCACATTGACCATAGCTATAGAACATTTTAAAAATTGAGTGAACACACAAGAAATTATACTTACTGTCCATATATTTATTTGGCGCTTACAGACACAATCAAATCTACACAGGCAGTGAACTATAAGTCTTCTCAGGTATCCTCTACAAACTTTGTCAAGTGTCAAATGGCAATGAAATACAATAAAATTAAAGATACATCTATTTGAAAACCTCTTAGCCACTTGACCATTACAAGATTAAGACTATAAACTACTAAATATACCTCAAGTAACTTCTTATTCCTCATCAAATTTTGTGAAAAACCTGTTAACTCCTTCAAAAATTAATCCCAAAACACCAGTGAGAAATAATGAATGCCTCAGCTGAAAAAGGCCTGACTTTACTTTCTCAAAATCCAATGTTATAATTTCTGTGACTGATTATATAGAAGGCAGTATGAAAAGGACACAATGGAATAAAAATGAAACCAATTACAGTCAACTTTTGATTAGATACATTAAAAGAAGGTATACTAACCCAGTTAAAATCATGAGTAATCCAGAAATAATTCTCCAGTATGGAATACACTTACATTAGAATTACTCCATAATTAATTTCTGCTTAGAGAATAGAACATGAATATGTATGACAGCGAATACAACAGCTAGTGGTAGTGGTGGTGGGGTGGAGATAATGGGGGCAGTGGTAGCAGTGGAGAATGTGTCTGTGAATCTGGCATTTTCAAGAATCTAGAAGTCAGGAATTACATTTTGCTGTAGAAAAATCTGCAAATATTTGAAAGCAGACTGTAGACACACCAATTATTATTAACATGAGAGGTCTCTTTTGGTCTCTCTTAAAAGCAGTCAAATGATTTTCATCAGGATAAGCTTTGATGGGACTAAACAAAAAAATAAAGGGAAAGGGAAATGAGTTAGCATAAAAGAGAAAAGTACACATATTTTGAAAATGTTGTGAGCTAAATTTACAAAATACGAAGCAGTCTGTTTAGAGCACTTTATGACTCAGGAAAATGGAACTGAGTTTTAAGTCTTTGAAGTTAATATCTTAAAATTTAATTCACTTAATTCCTTACAGTAAATGAAACTGTTATAAAAGGCAAGTTTCACATTTAATATTAACAATGATTTGAAATTCACAGCCTTATCTACTATTTTAATCTTGCTGTTTATTATCTCTTAACCTTTACACTTGATTGCTTATATATTTTTCATAAAAACATTTCTTTGACCTAACACATCTTAGTTCAGCTTTTGGCAAGGTATGTTAAGGACATCACAAAAATAGTTTTTTTTTTCTTTCTTTTTTGGCTGTATGTGGGCTTTTAGTTCCCTGACCAGGGAAAGAACCCATGCCCCCTGCATTGGGAACACAGAGTCTTAACCACTAGACTCCCAGGGAAGTTCCATTACAAAAATAGTTTTAATTCCACTTTGGTATAGTTAGTAGCAAATTATCAGGAAAAGACTTTTTAATAGCTAATTCTCTCAGAAACCACCTACACTCCTGCCTTTATTGAGCTTGTACTAAATTTATCCTAACCTCTGGCCTCCAGGTTTGGACCTATTCATATTCTACCAGTTCTTTCTGGTTTTCCCTGGACTCCAACCTTGTCCCTTAATGGTGGCCATTAAAAAAGTTTATTCCAATTACCTTCCAATTACCTCCAAAGTCACCTTCTGAAACATCTTTGTGTGTTTTTTCAAATCATTTTCTATGCAACCTTTAAGAAAACAGAGTTGTGATACCATATATAACAAGTTTTATACCCCAGTTTTGCACTTAACATTATAATGAAATATTATTATAAACATTATATTTCCCAAGTTATTAAAACCTCTCATAAGTGCTACAAACTTTCATTACAAAAAGTAGTAACTACTTATAGTAAAAAAAAAAAAAAAGATAAAAAGTCAAATTCTTCTTTGGCACCCTTTTCACTAGAATCATGTGGATAAACTCTGTTAACAGTTCTTTCTCAATATATGTACATTTTTCAACAAGCAATTTTAAAAAGAAACAAAAGTAGATCATATACTACTCTGGCACATAGTTATTACTCAGCATATTGTAGACATCCTTCCATGTTAATCCGTACAAATCTTCTTACTCTTTTTAACTGTTGCCCAGTATTCCACATTATGGTTGGACTCATAGTTCCCAACTGATGGACATTTTCCTTGTCACAACTTTTTACTATTACAATCTTGTAGTGAACATGATTATGCACATATCCTTGTGCATTATATGCTCTACAGAAATATAATATATATAAAGAGAAATATATAGTTCTACAGAAATACTAAAAATGGAATTGCTAGGTCTAAGGACATAAGCTATGCTTAAAGGCTGCATAATATTCCATTGACTAGATATGCCATTCTCCTATTATTGAACATTTGGGTTGCTTCCAAATTTTTTTTGTATATTGATAAGGAATTTCAATGAGGGAAATGGTACATACCTAGCATACGGTACCAGTGCTGATGGAAGGAGACTAGCAGACCTTAGAAAGATTGTTGCATAGTAAGTATTTTTTAAAAACAACTAAAATGGTTTCTTTGAAATCCTTAGTCTTCCTACATAAGAAAAGAATACCCAGACTGAACTCTTTGTAGGTATCAGCTAACCAGTTTACCCACAAAATGTGCAAACAAGACTTAACTATGTCTAGTCTGTAATAATTTTTTTCTCTTTTCTCACTCCTGGTTTTTCCTTGATTTAGCCTATTAGCTGACTCTCTCTCATGTAAGAAAACAAATTGCAAAATAACAAACCAAATGCTTCTGACTGCTCTTTGATGTCTATTTCTGGAGCTGTCAGTAATATACTGCCCTTCTGGGTCCTAACTTGAGAATCAAACACATGGCCTCAAAGCATACCTTTTCTGAGACTTGGACCGTTGAGTCCTCAGTGAATCTTTCCTCACGTAACTCACTGAGCAATAGGGCTCTTGCAGTGGATCTGATTCTTGATAAAGTCTGTTTCTGGTTCTGATTTTGACTGGGCACATGGACAACAGTTTCCACACAGATGGCATCAATGGTGGAAATGGGTTTTGATTTAATGGTCTATCAGGTGATTTCTGCTGGATAGCAGTCTGCTTGTCAGGTGGCAGCTGACAGGGAATCTGGAATCTCGTTTCCTTATTGGTATGTTGTTTTTGCTTGCTTTGTAAATGTATGGATTTGAGCTCCTGTACTCCAATAACCAGAGTCCTCTTCCTCCATCCAAAATTAAGGTTTTCTTCATGTTTACTTATTATGGGCCCAATACCTGACAATATCTGTAAAAATCAAATTCTTATACCAAAAATAAAGAAAACAAAATCCTTAACATTCAATGGTCAGCTTTCTTCGATTTTGCTAAATAAATAACTGCAAGTTAACATTATTTTAGAATTCTAAAGCTAAAGAAAGGACAGTAAAGAAACGTAATTATAAATTAGAAAAACTTAGGAAAATGGTGGCTTCCAAAAGCCAAACAGCACAATATTTAATAGTTTTCCAAACCTTAAGCAAGTTTAGCCTTTTAAAAACTAAGAAAATTTAATGCCATTATTGTAAAGGATATGGACATTGGGGAAAAAAAAAAGTCTCACCAAATTCCTGGGAACCACAATTCTCAATCTAATAGTTATCTATTGCTGTGTAATGAGTTATCCCAAAATACAGTAGCTTAAAACAACAAACATAATTGTCTCTCTTTCTATGGATCAGACATTTGGAAGCAACTTATTAACTGGATGGTTTAGATATCTCTGAGGCTGCAATCAAGATGTTGGCTAGGCTGCTGTCAACTGAAGGCCTGACTGAGACTGAAGGATCACTGAAGTTCATTCAGGTGGCTACTGGTAGGAGGCCTCAGTTCCTTGCCATCTGGGCCTCTCCAAAGGGCTGCTCACAACATAGCAGCTGAGTTCCTCCAGAGCAAGTGATCAGAGAAAGAGAGCACCCAAGATGGAAGCTAAAATGCCTTTTTATGACCTAGTTTATGAAGTCACACACCACCATTTCGACTTTATTTGTTAGAAGTGAGTCAGTTAGTCCAGACACATTCAGGGAGAGGGGAACTGGACTCCAGTTCTTCAGGTGAAGAATTTCAAAGTATTTGTGGAAATATATTTAAAACCAACACACTCAACAATGATGCTTCCTTGATGAACCTACTGAATCTGATTATATTTTTGTTTCTTCAGCTGCTCAATATTCTTAATAGATTGGCACCTGCTTCTACCTTAAATTCTATTGATTTATCATAATTAGATCCTCTAAGTTATGTAGAAAGTAAAAAAATTTTCCATTTTATGAATATGAAATTTTTTGAGCAAATTGGTATATCTCGTTTCGCTCTACACAATATTAATCGATCAGGATAATATCAACTGGAACAAACTCTTGTTCCAATTGGCTTATAAAAATCATTATTATTAGGTTAAGTGCTTATATCACATTAAACTAAGTAAAACCCAAAAAGAGAATTTAAGATTTTTTAAGATTTAAATGTACTGGTTCTTTAAGGAAAAAAATGGTCTTGCCAAAAGTTATACATTCAAGGGAAAACACAGACTAGCTGTGGGTTTAATTAATGACCGTGGTTACTAGGTTAAAGAACAAGGAAAAAAAAAGTTCTTAATCTTAAAAGTTTTAATACACTGCATATACTTGTATAGAAAAAATTCACATAAAAATTCTATTTAAGATGGCTCTTTGGACAAATCAGACTCATTTGAAAACAGCTTTTTGTCTTTGCCCAGATTTTATCACCATGTAAAAATAATATTAGGGGGCTTCCCTGGTGGTCCAGTGATTAAGAATCCGTCTTGCAATGCAGGGGATGCCAGCTCGATCCCTGGTCAGGAAACTAAGATCCCACATGCCACAGGGCAACTACTGAGCCCATGCCACTAGAGAGAAGTCCATGCGCCAGAATGAAAGATCCCGTGCACCCCAATGAAAGATCCCACGTCCCGCAATTAAGACCTCATGCAGCCAAAAAAAATAAAATAAAATAAATAAATAATATCAGTAAGATATAATTGTTTGTGCAAACTTGAACTCATCCTCTCAGGAAACGCCTAATTAACTTAAATTTCTTAAATTTCCTCTACTGGTTTCACTGGTTGGATACATTAACATCACTCATTTTCAAAATATAAAATCATGTGTTCAATTAAATTTTATAATAGATAATATCTTTATTAAAAGGCATCAATTCTTATAATGCCATAAATCTTATAATGCTTAATACATTAGCTTACATTATAATTTCTAGACTCAGTTAAGATTTTAGAATAATACAAAACTGGGGAAAAAAACAAAAAACTGGGTCTTCCCTGGTGGCGCAGTGGTTGAGAGTCCACCTGCCGATGCAGGGGAAACGGGTTCATGCCCCGGTCTGGGAAGATCCCTCATGCCGCGGAGCGGCTGGGCCCGTGAGCCATGGCTGCTGAGCCTGCGCGTCCGGAGCCTGTGCTCCGCAATGGGAGAGGCCACAACAGTGAGAGGCCCGCGTATCGCAAAAAAAAACCCCCAAAAAACTGAATTAATGAAAAATCTTTAAAACCTAATTTCTAATTAAGATAAAAATGCAAATCACTGATCACAATACTTTTAAAAAAATTTTATTGAAGTATAGTTGTTTACAATGTTATGTTAATTTCTGCTGTATAGCAAAGTGACTCAGTTACACATATATATATTCTTTTCCATTATCATTTACCACAGGATATTAAATATTGTTCCCCATGTTAAATTTACCCTTGTCTGTTATACATTACAGGATAACCATCAAATAAACAGGTTAAAGTATATATAAATGCCTTTGGATGATGACAAATGCATGTTTATTTTTGCCACTTAAATCATTATGAAAAGGATATATATACTCATGGAGAGAATAAAAAGACAGTTCTTGGTTACATGACTTTTAGTTTTTTGTCTGTGAGGAAACAAAAGTTGGTGTCTTTGGGTAAGGTTATATTTAATATATATAGCTGATGCTGCCTTAGGTTAAAAAGTTACAGGGCAATAAAAATATGTATACAAGGGGGCTTCCCTGGTGGCGCAGTGGTTGAGAGTCCGCCTGCCGATGCAGGGGACACGGGTTCGTGCCCCGGTCCGGGAGGATCCCACGTGCAGCGGAGCGGCTGGGCCCGTGAGCCATGGCCGATGAGCCTGTGCGTCCGGAGCCTGTGCTCCACAACGGAGAGGCCACAACAGTGAGAGGCCCGCGTACAGCAAAAAAAAAAAAAAAAAAAAAAAAAATATGTATACAAGGAAATGGGTATGTTTCGTCCATTTATCAAGGGAATTGTTATAGCGTTTTTTTAGATCGTAAAATCAATATAATACATACGTTGTCTTATTTAATATGTTTTTTAAGGTTTATTTTTATTTTTATTTACTATATTATTTATTTATTTATTTTTGTGGTACACGGACCTCTCACTGTTGTGGCCTCTCCCGTTGCGGAGCACAGGCTCCGGATGCGCAGGCTCAGCGGCCATGGCTCACGGGCCCAGCCGCTCCGCGGCATGTGAGATCTTCCCGGACCGGGGCACGAACCCATGTCCCCTGCATCAGCAGGCGGACTCTCAACCACTGCGCCACCAGGGAAGCCCTAAGGTTTATTTTTAAAAACTTATTTTTAAATTATTTTTAAGTTTTTAAATAGATTGTTTACTCTGAGAATAGATATGCTTTGGGGTTACTCATGATTTTGACAAGAATTAAAAATAAAAGTTTTTTTTGGAATTCCCTGGTGGTCCAGTGGTTAGGACTTGGCACTTGCACTGCCCTGGCTGGAGGTTCAATTCCTGGTAGGGAAACTAAGATCCTGCAAACCACGCAGCTTGGCCAAAAACAAATAAATAATTAATTTTAAAAAATTAAAAGTTTTTCAAATACTTCAGATATCTCAATAAAATTTTAAAAAGAAAATTAATGACTATTTATTGGAAACAATCCAACATCTACATTGATATTAAATACGCTTTCAGGATTGTTTATGATTTTGACATGTTTTAAAACTAAGGGTTTTTCTCTTTCAGATATTCCAATTATATATATATATATATTTTTTGGCTGCATTGCGTCTTCCATTGCTGTGCACGGGCTTTCTCTAGTTGCGGCGAGCAGGGGCTACTCTTCGTTGCAGTGCATGGGCTTCTCATTGTGGTGGCTTCTCTTGCTGCGGAGCACAGGCTCTAGGCACACGGGCTTCAGTAGTTGTGGCACATGGGCTCAGTAGTTGTGGTTCATGGGCTCTAGAGCACAGGTTCAGTAGTTGTGGCTCACGGGCTTAGCTGCTCCACAGCATGTGGGATCTTCCCGGACCAGGGCTTGAACCTGTGTCCCCTGCATTGGCAGGCAGATTCTTAACCACTGTGCCACCAGGGAAGCCCTCCAATCATATTTTTAAAAGAAAATTAAAGACTACTTACTGGAAACGATGTACTATCCAAGGAAAATTTCAATTTTTAGGATTAAGTTCACACCAAATACATTAGTGCAACTTAATAATTTGCGATTTTCTATTATGTTTAAATTTGTCACATTAAGTATTCTAAATCTTTCCCACATTCTTCAAATCCCTGATCCTCTATTTTCCATTCTCAGCTTGCCTCTTAGTGTACCAGAATATGGAAGCCTAATATTAGAGCCCTGCCCTCAAAATGTGAATCACAAATCAGCAGCAGCAGCAACACCTAGAAGCTTACTAGACATGTAGTCTCAGAACCCCTCCCAAACTGAACCAGAATCTGTATTTTAACAAGATACTGAGGTAACTCATATGCACATTAAAATTTGATAAGCACTATTCCAGAGCTCATGTCTTCCTCTCGACTTCAAAAAAAATTTTGCTGTCTCAAAATTTTTATGAATCCTAAGTCATCTTCCTTTTATTTTTCCTCCAGTTCTAGAAGAAAAGACTTCTGCCTCTATTCCAAAGCTAACCTCTCTATATACCTGTGTTCTTGACTCACTCAGTATTTAGGGACATTAATTCCTTGCCTTTCTCTCTCAAATTTGATTCTCAAATACGATTACAGGGATCAAATCATATGTTCCTTGCAAATCTAAAATCTACCACAGTACAAGACAGAGTAGGCAAGTTGAAGTCACTGGTGGCTTCTTTCTCTGCTTCTTTCAAATCGGGTGATTCCTATTTAAAAATAAAACATAGTAATAACTCATCCCACTACATCCTGCCATACCTTGCTTGGTCTTTTCTTTCACCCTCAAACACTTAGATTCTATTTTCTCACTTAACAGGTATTTGTTGATACTGATTGTAGGCACAGCACTATGTTAGTACTGCTATATAAACAAACAAACAAAAACAGTCCCTATCAGCACAGTGCTTTACCATCATGGAGAAGAAAGAAGACATGGCTCACGTGCTAAATACCAACAGAGGAAAAAAATGCTAGGCAGTGCTTTAAAGAGTAATCTATAAGCTCGAACTTGGCTTCACACATAGTGGATGATCAATAAGATGTTTAGTAAATGCTTACTGCCTGTATTTCCTTACCAATTCATCTCATAAACTTATAAATTTGGTCTGTCTAAAACCACTTTCGTCCATGTCCCAATTACCTTCCAATAACCAAATCTTCTACCTTGAAAAAGCTACAGACCTAGTAACTGCATACACATAAAGCACGTATGCTCCTTACTTTTCAGTCTAGGTTACTGTAACTCTTAATATGTTGTAGAGAAATCTGTTAGGAAAAATATAGCTAACACGGCAGCCGGCTAGTGATGCCTGATTACTGGACCCCACTAAACCATTAAAAGTCATAAAAGCACAGAAAGAGATGCAAAGTTTCTGATAACCAGAATACCACAGGAATCTGGTTATCAGTCTATATGTCAGGGCACAAAAATAATCAACTAAATGGTGGAAATAAAAACAGAATTAAAAAGCCTAAATATTCAAAAGTAAGAGAACAGCTAAACAGACTTATATTATATGATCTAATATTAAACAGCCAATAAAGATCCTATTACAAATTATTTATTTTCAAGAAAAAAACGTTCATAGTAAAGTTAGTGAAAGGGGGAGACGTTTGTGTATGGAAAAAATAATCTACATTTGTATAAATAAATTGAAATGATACTTGAAGAACAGGCAATAAAATATTCACAGGAGGCCTCAGTAGTGAGATTGCTGAAAATTTTAAATTTCTTCTTTGTGCCTTTTTATATTTTCCAAATTTTCTATAATAAGCACTATAATTTTTTACAATCAGAAGGATTATTAAGAGGAAATTAAGAAAGATAAAATTATGAGAAAAGTACCTTCAAAAATTATTTTATAAGTAGCAGGCTGAATCTATAAGAACAAATCATGCTTTTTCAGATTTAATTCTCCTCAATCTCTCCTGCATTTAACAGTACTGATGTACTTCATGAAACACTTTCTTTACTTCACTTCTAAAACCTTTGTTCTTTCTTGGTTCTCTTCCAACTCTTAGGCACTCTTTCTCTTTGCCTTGTATGGTTCTATCTCCTACTGCTATTCCTGAAATGGGCCTGTAGGCTAAAATTGAGTCTTAAGCACTCTGCTCTTACTCTAAATGCCCTTCATTGGAGAGCCCCTCCAATCTCACAGTTTCAACAATTACTTCTCAATATGGGACTTCCAAGTTCTACATCTCTAGTTCTTTCCTTGTCTCTTGAATAGTGGTCTTCAACAAACTAAGCTGAATGTTCTATCTTCCTCTACCTAAAGCTCATTTTCCCCCAAATTAACTTCCACTTTTTTGGGTCTTGCTATTCATGGATTTATTATGCATTTTGTTACCTCATTCAAATTTGAGTTTTCTCTCTTTACCTTCCTTTCCTCCTCTATATTTTAGAGCAGTTTTAGGTTCACAGCAAAATTGAAAGTACAGAGGGTTCCCATATATCCCCTACTCACACCCACACATATAGCAGATACCCACCCTCCACTAACACCATCCCTACCAGGGTGGTACATTTGTTACAAATGATGAACCTACACCGACACATCATTATCATCTAAAACCCATAGATTTATATTAGGGTTTACTTTTGGTGTTGTACATTCTATGGGTTTGGAGAAATATATCCATGACCAGTATCCATCATTGTAGTACCATACAAAATAATTTCACTGTCCTAAAAATTCTCTGTGCTCTATTCATCTGCTTGAAAATATAGTATTTATTAATTTTTTAAAAATATATGTACTTTAAAAAACTGCACACATAAAAATATTTAATCCATGTCCTCCATTAAGATAATTTCCAATGTAGTTCTTCTACTTTCTGATCCAGAAAGTACAGTCAGCCCTCCAAATTGGTGGGTTCTACATCCACAGATTCAACCAACAGTGGATGGGAAATGTTTTTTTTTAAAAAAAAAATTCCAGAAAGTTCCAAAAAGCAAAATTTGAATTTTCCATTCCTTGGCAATACATAGCATTTACAACTATTTATATAGCACTTACATTGTATTAGATACTATAAGTAATCTTGAAATAATTTAAAGCATACAGGAGGAGGTTATATACAACTAAAATATACCATTTTATATAAGGGACTTGAGCATCTGCGGATTTTGGTATGCTTGGGTGTCCTGACACCAATCTCCCTCAGATACTGAAGGACAACTGTATAACTTAATTTCTGGGATAATTTTTAATTTCACCATAACTTCTTTCAAAAGCAATATATACTGGGCTTCCCTGGTGGCGCAGTGGTTAGGAGTCCGCCTGCCGATGCAGGGGACACGGGTTCGTGCCCCAGTCCAGGAAGATCCCACATGCCACGGAGCGGCTGGGCCTGTGAGCCATGGCCGCTGGGCCTGCGCGTCCGGAGCCTGTGCCTGTGCTCCGCAATGGGAGAGGCCACAACAGTGAGAGGCCCGCGTACCTCAAAAAAAAAAAAAAGCAATATATATCTACACTAGAATTTCAGAAATGTGTTAATTTTTAGATTCTTGGTGCTTTAGCCAGCATTAGAATCTTAATACATTAACTTTTTCTTTTTTTAGGCCACACCACGCAGCTTCTGGGATCTTTTTTTTTTAATTTATTTTTGGCTGTGTTGGGTCTTCGTTGCTGTGAATGGGCTTTCTCTAGTTGCAGCGAGCAGGGGCTACTCTTTGTTGCGGTGTGTGGGCTACTCACTGTGGTGGCTTCTCTTTTCGTGGACCACAGGCTCTAGGCATGTGGGCTTCAGTAGTTGTGGCACGCAGGCTCAGTAGTTGTGGCTTGTGGGCTCTAGAGTGCAGGCTCAGTAGTTGTGGCGCACAGGCTTAGTTGCTCCGCGGCATGTGGGATCTTCCCCAACCAGGGGAAGTCCTGGTTGAACCTGTGTCCCCTGCATTGGCAGACGGACTTTCAACCACTACACCACCAGGGAAGTCCCAGCTTGTGGGATCTTAGTTCCCCAACCAGGGATTGAACCCGAGCCACGGCAATGAAAGCACCAAGTCCTAACTACTGGACTGCCAGAGAACTCCCTACGCTAACATTTTAGATTTGACACATAACAAGCAGTGTTAAAATAAATGCTTACAGAAAATCATTCATTGCCCAGTAGTTATATGAGAAATACATGAGAAAAACCATATGACTAAATTATGTAAATACGGAAAAATTATTTAAAATAAAAATGAAAAATTTTAGAATTAAAAGGAACAAGAGAGAACACAGTTCTCCTCCATCCATTCTGAGAAAGGCACGAACTACTTATTTACAAAAATGATCTCCATACTTGGTCCTTGCCTACATTTCTAGTTTCATCTTCTGTTGCTTCCCACCAAACTCATTGTTTCAGCTGTTTAGAAATTCACCACTTTTTATTAACTCACTAAGTCCTTTTATAATTCAGTGTCTCTGAACATATATATTTTCAGTCTGAAATTCACCAGGATGCATCCACACTTAGCAAATTCCTATTCATCTTTTATCATACCATTTCGATTATAATCACCTATAAACCAATTAATTTAAGAAAAGTTTGACCATATGACTGTTGGATAATTCTAAGCATAAAAACAACTGCAAAGAAATCTTGAACTTTATTTAATAGGTAGGTAGTTGTATTACTGGTGTAATAATTATATTTTGTGTACTGTAGGATACAGCATATGAATAAATATAACTGATATTGGGGACCAGGGTTATACTGTGGGAGAAGGGAGATACAAATATGGACTAAAGGAAGATGAGTAAGAACCTTGTAGTGCTGGATTTGAATTGGAGGTATCAGTATGAATTTGTTTTAAAAAAATTAAAAAGGTATTGGGACCTCCCTGGTGGTACAGTGGTTAAGAATCCGCCTGCCAATGCAGGGCAGACAGTTTTGATCCCTGGTCCGGAGAGACCCCACATGCCTTGGAACAACTAAGCCCGTGTGCCACAAATACCGGGCCTGCGCTCTAGAGCCCATGAGCCACAACTACTGAGCCCATGCGCCACAACTACTGAAGCCCGCACACCCTAGAGCCCATGCTCCACAACAAGAGAAGCCACCACAATGAGAAGCCTGTGCACCGCAATGAAGAGTAGCCCCCTCTCGTCGCAACTAGAGAAAGCCCACGCGCAGCAACGAAGACCCAATGCAGCCAAAAAGTAAATAAAATTAAAATAAATAAATAAATAAATAAAGGTATTCCCTGGTTCTATCCACTGAAAGGACCAATGCATAATGATAAGCAATAGCAGTGAGCACATCTATACCCAGATTTTGGTTTTAAAATTCCACTCTCCACGAAAAAAAGCAGTTCTTGGGCTCTTGGAAAAAAGGTTGATTCCAGGTCTGGAGCAAGAAAAATACAAGGTAAGGCTGGGCATCATATTATGTTTAAGTTAAGGAAGTGTTCAAAGACTAAAGAGTCATGAGAAAGGACACAGGAGCCAGCCACTGGTCAAATCAATTTTAGCCTCAAAAGGAATACTAATGTATTTAATTATTACACATAAAATAAAAAAGAATGCCAGGTAACAAATACAGAAGGACCATTAGAATTTTCAGAAGTGTCACCCTTTTTTGTAGTTCCCAATGTAATAAATATACAGGTAAGGATCATTAGTGGATGCTAACAACAGGGGTGGAAGGTCGTTGACATATCCATAATGTCTCAAAGTATCATCCTGCAGATCATGTGCTAATTATAAAGAGGAAAGTAAACCTTTGCAATGGAGTGATATGGTTATCACCACCTTAACCAAGTGATAAAACTTAGCATCACCAATAGTGGGACACCTGATATTACATGCCTCATGAGGTGATGTCATGTAAAGTTCATCTCATTATAGATGGTAAAGTGGTAAATACAGATGAAGCATATGAATATTCGCTGTACTATTCTTTTAAACTACAGATTTGAAATTTTCAAAATAAAAACTTGAGGAAAAAAATCTCAGTTCAGATGTCATATCTTATTGGAAGGTTTTTTTTTTTACTTTTCCAGTGGAATTATTTTTTCTATTTTCAGTATTCCCACAGGACCCTTTATATTTCTATTTTAGCACTTAACAAATTTGTAACTGCCTGTTTATAGGTCTGACCTTTTCCCTAAACTCTGCAGAACTGGTCTCATCTTCCTTCCCAGAACTTGGCTCTTTATCTGGCACCTACCAGGTATTCAGTGTTTGTTGTATGAATGAGATAACTGATATGCCAAAGTGACAGGCCAAAACTGAAATCCAAGCATTGTCTATATCAAATTGTGCCTCAAATTTAATCCAATCAATCAAGCAGGAAATCTACCTAACCTACCAAACCTCTCTCATTATAATAGATACATCAGCAAATTGACTTAAAAACAAAGCATACAGCCCTCAAGGAGCCTCACCTTTAAGTCATTACAAGCATACTTTCATTTTAAATTTTTTCATTGCTTCAACTCAAGAAAATTAGGGAAGATGCATACCTGTTCTATATCCTTTGAATTGGAGGTCTGGTTTTCTCCCGTGACTCCAGGCTGCTCATTTTCCCATGGTAATTTATTTTTTCCTTTTCCTGCACTTAGTACCCTTCGAGTACAGATAGTTGGACTATAAGATCCATAAATTTGCATGCTATCACTTGTGTGGTCACCACAGTGACAGTGTGCACTCTGAGTTCTGTTACCCGCCAAAAGCCAGTCTGTATCTGCTCCATGCGCCAAATGGCTTGATCTACCCTGGGCAGATGATGGCATGAGTACTGCATACTCCACAAATCCCTGTTCTGTTAACTTTGGGAGGGTTTTCCTAGCCAATCTGGCCTGCACAGCATTCATCACTCCATCTCCGTTATCTTGCAGCTCAACAGTATCCACAGCTTTGAAAAGGATGCTGGTTTTACCTGAGCCCATTGATGATGCCAACACAGCAAAGGCTTCAAGAGCTGCTTGGCGTACCCTGCGTTTGCTATCTACAAGAGCTGGAGCAAGATCAAAAGACAGTTTGGATAAGTCAAAATCCTCACTGGGATAGGTCAGGAGGGAGGAGATGCAAATGTTCACCACTTCCTCTCTCACTCTGGAATGCTTATGTTTGAGATGTTCCAGGAGTAAGCAAAGCACCTGTTGAGGACCTACTTCCTTCATTAGCTTGAGGAAGATTTTCATGTATTCTTGTTTGATCACCAACTTGTTGTCTGTCAGCACTTTGACAGAAGCTGCTATAACTGGTCCCAAGAACTGTTGTACCTGCTCTCCAAGACGAACAACCAGTAAATGCAGGACTTGAAGTGTGCCATAGACCACTTTGAAGTTAGAATCGTCTAACAAATTATACATCAAACTAATGAAACCGACTAGGCTAGAATGAGAGGTGGAACTAGGGTTAAAGCGTCCCATCACCTGTTTTAGCTCCTCAATAGCCTGAGTCCGGTTCTTATAGTCTTCCTGATCTAACAACCTTGAATGCAGCTCCTGAGGAATAATCCCAAATTTAAGATTGCTGTTGAAAAGAGGCACTGCACTGGGAAGGGGATCTTCAGGAAATCCAGAGGCTTCAAGTTCCAAATAATAAGGAACCTGACTTCCAAACTGGGACTCCAGGCGGCGATTGTAGTGTCTCCTCAGGGCAGAAGGCAGGCGAGAGATATATGACTGAAACCTCTCTTGGCCAAGACGCTCCCCAATTTGTTGAAGTGCAGAGAAGGCTGTCTCAGATTCTTCTTCTATCTCCTGACCGCCAAGCTTTCGGGCTAAGGATATTATCACCTCGGTAAGATCTAGGCGGAGCAACAAATCCTCAGGAGTAAGCAAGATAGGGAACAGTAGTGCCGTGGAAGCTCTAAGCCGGGCATCGGTACTTTCCAGTCCTTGTTGTATAAGCATTCTCAGCACCTGTCCAGAACTACGTTTCAAACACACGTGTAAGATCTGCAGCGCATCTTTCCGCAGAGCTGGATTCTCTTCTCGTAAGGAGACAACTAGCTGAGGCAGAAGTGCTAGGCTAAAGGCCTCTTCCAACTGGTCTGCCTCCCCCTGACCCCGGAGAACGTCCGAGAGGAGTTGCAAGCAGAGTCGCTTCTCATCACTACCTCCTTCCACAAGCACTCGGCCCACGGCCCGATACAATGCTTCCTTTCGTCGGGGGAAGCCAAGTCTACCGCCCCGGCGCGGCAAAGCAGCCTGTAAAGCCTGAAAGGCCTCGGAAGGATCCGGCGCGGTCCGGAGTTGTTGAAGGAGCCGAGTCTCCTCTTCATCTCCCCCTGACAAACCACCTCCAGACCCAGACCAATTACTTGAGATTGCCTCCGCGGGCATCAAGAGGGTCGAGGCCAGAGGCGAAGGCGTCGGGGGGCAGGAACCGTGGTCTCCGGCAGCTCCACGGCAGCAGTAGTTTTTCTCGCCTCTCATGGCGCCCCCACCTCGTCTATCATCAGTCTCTGGGGCGGGAGGACGACTGCGGCTCTGGAGGCGATAGGCACAGAGGGCTGGAAGGGGCGGCAGCGGGAGCAGCGCGAAGGGCGCAGCCGCCATGAAGGGTCATCAAGTGGCGGAGCCTGTAGGAAACCATCATCTCCGAAGGGCTCGATGGAGCCCAGCGTTCCTGTTCTTCTCCAAGCCTCAAGCTGCAGAGGAGGAAAAAGAACAGCTTAAGTCCCCAACTCCAGGAGACTGCCTTCGGCAAAATGGCCCCCGTCTGAGCCCCAGACCCCGCAGCTGCCTCCGGGCGTAACCAGGGGCACCACGTGACCAAACCGATCGCTTCCATGGTGATGTACCCAGCGCGGGCCTCTTGACCCGGAAATCAATCTGCCGTGATGAATGCTGGGTCATGTAGTCCACATCGGAAGATCGGACTAGGCAGAAGGCCCCTGGAAAAGGAAGTGAAAACGTTGCGAACGTAATGAGCGAATCTGGAGCGGAGAAGGGCGAGGAAGAGAGCAGGCATTAAGGGGAAGTGACGCTCTCCTCGCTCAGGGCGGAAGTTCCCCGCCCCACCCGTAAGAACTGGGATTTGACTGAAGGCAAAAGAGGATCTTGCCCGGGTTCCCGTTGTCCACGGCTCCTCCTCCTGTTACTGCGGGCGTGATTCCTGGGACTCAGGTATTTTCCTTTTGCTGTCCTGCGGCGCAGGCTTTGGCAGAGTTCTGCTGGAGTGCCGCTGGTGCTGGAGTAAGATGTAAAGAAATGAACGGGAGCAAGCAGGGAGAGAGGCGACATCTTCTTGTGCAGGGCTCAACCGTTGTAAACGCGTTGCTATCTACAGCCCGAAGTGCGATCCTTTCCGCCTGCCGTCCGCTTACCGGGACGGGAGATCCGGCTCAAGGCCAAGCTCAGAGCTCGCGTACTTTTTTTCAAATCCTGGTGTTTTAGGCCTTTACTCGCCTCGCCCTCCCCCCCCAACCCCCTTTTCCTATTTCGCTTACCCTCCGGTTTTGGAGGGTTAATGGTTTTCTGTCATTTTTCCTTATCCTCATCACTTTAAGTTCTCTTTGAAAACGAACTTGATCTGGAGATAAATCTGTTTTTCCTTGTAGCTAACCTTCTTTCCCTCATAGGTTCTCAAAGTCTAATGCAGTTCCTCTGTGGGGCTCACCCCTTCCCCTCTCCCGCTCCCTCCGCAGCCCCAGCCTCCCTGCAGGATCCTCCCGCGTCTCTGCAGCCTTTCAGTATCCTGGAAACCGAGACTGCAAAGAATTTCAGCTGCTGTTGAAGTTCTTGGCATCACGGTCCTAAGAGAATTCTGCCCTGTAGATTTAGAGTTGATAATAGACGTTTCTTTGTTTTAGGCGAACTGTGAATTTGGTGAGCATTTTTTCCTTCTTGTAATTAAACTTAAGCGGAAACAATTGAAGAGCTGGAATGCCTGGTGTGAGGCTGAGTTCTTTGGAGTGTGGAAGAAAATATTTTTGGGAAGGAGTAATACAGTTGCTTTTGAATGACCCAGTGAGAAAAGTCTGTTATCATTTGAAGTCCACAATTTATGCACTTAAAATGCAAGTGTTCCTACCCTGTTCTGTACCACATGTCTCTTAAATACTTTTTTAAGTCTTAGCATACCAAACCACTTTATAAATAATTTTTGCTGGACAATGGAAGTTCAAAAATAACTTCTGGGTGTTGTCTTAAAGCACAATTTGATTATTATAGGTTTTTCTTTTTTCTTTTTCCCCTTTCTTTTGGGAGTAGAGTAAATGTAAATGGGGCTTGTGTAAACATGCATCCTTCTGTTTTGGTTTAAGTTCTAGGTTGTTACTTTGATTTTAATTAGTCATTTTGGTGTTTAAATGAATTTGCCTAAATTTGGTTTAACTAAAAAGAAAAAAATTTTTTTTTAATTTTAGAGGCAGGGTAAGGGCAGGGGAGTGAAAACCAAGAGATGATTTTAGAAGTTGTCAATGAGAAGGAATGTCTAGTTCTCATATTTCCAGCGTAAGAAGTTCAAATTTATACTTTTACTCATGTATGCTCAGACTTCAGGAACTCAATTCAGACTTAACTAAAAGAATGATGTACCCATCAGAATGTACACATTAGAATGCCAGTTTATGTTGGAATAGAAGATAACCCTTTCCAGTAATCAGAATTTTCAGGTTGAAAATCCAGTGCACTCTTTCCTGTATGCAAGAACTTGGGAAGTTGTGTGGTAATCGTGGAACAAAGAAAGTGAACTTGGAAAGTCCTGAATTATATATCATCATCAAAATTATGGTAGAAGCTTAAGAATTACCCCTTCTCTATATAAAGAATACTTTTTCAAGGGGCTTGGATACTTAAATCAACTAGTTATATCCTTTTCCTTGGAACAAAGCATGGTGAGTTTTCATTTTGACCACTTTTCTCAGGGCCCTGTAGATCACTATGTTATAGATTGCAGTCTATTTTATATCTGTTACCTTTAATTTCCTTGATGAAGACTTGGAAGATGCATTAGTCTTCATGGTGGATGGGACCAGGAAATGGGACCTTATCAGCACCCCATATATTACTATCTTTTAGAGTTATTTTGTGGAAAATAAATCTCATCCAATTAATGTATATTCTGTTTATTTCTATTATGAAGTAGATTTTTTAAAAATCTTATTCTTGAATTCTAGGAATTGTGTACTGACTAGAAAAGTCTTTTATATTTAACCATATAGAGAGATAGGATAAAAATTTTTAAATCAAATTCCAGAACAGTGGAATACACTATTAGGTGTATTAATAGTACACCTCTGAAAGTTGAAAGGGAGTAATTAAGAATACATTGAAAATAGCAAATTCAGATAAAAAAAGTTAAAATAATAATTTCAAAATAATTTCAGTAAGTTCAAGAAAGTTTACTTAAATTAATGGATTAGTTAGTTAAATTAAGGAATGTTTCTGATACATACCTTAATTTTTTGAGCTGAAGTTAAGGTAAACGCAATTGCCCTAAAAGCATCCTTTATTTCCACAGTCAGAATAAAATATTAATTGGTTGGATGAACCACTATAGTTTTTTCCTTGTTCTTACTCAGATTTTACAGACATCCAGGAATATTGGAAACCAGTTTGAATTCTGTAAACTGTTAAGAATTTTGTATAGTTTAAGAAATTATTGTGAAGAATTGCTATGGAAATGAAAGGTGCTATTAACATTAACAAGTAATTATAATTACACTATTATTTGAGTGTTTGCTGTGTGCCATACACTTTGCTGGGTACTTAATGAATATTAACTCATTGAATCCTCACAACAATTTTTTGAGGTTACATCATCTACATTTGTACTGTGGCACATTTTGTGGGTGTTTGCATCAGAAAGTAATTACTCAAATGAGTCAATTTAGCTGTTTGCTTAGAGCTTTGGAAAACTTTTGGTGGGGGAGAGTGTTGAAACTATAGGATAAAATTAGATTTTTCCATCATTAATCACTCATATCTATTATTATGTATTATTTGATTATATGTATTTTAATCTTCGTCTTTGGGTTTATGTTCTGAACCCTTTTGGTTTCTTGTTTGAGTCACAACTTTAATAAGGTTAAGAAATTATGAGCTTATTTTTATACATGTAGGATTAAACAGTTTTTCTTGATGTGTATCAGTGTTATATTTCATTTACTTAGGTTTATGCTCCAAATCCATTGTGCATTTCTGAGTCAAAATGCTACTTTTAAACAAAAAAAATTTTTGGTTGCATTTTAAGCACTAATCTGTTAACAGGATTTCACATTTTTTGTAACCAGTTTTTCAGTAGATGGTTTAATTATGTAACTTAGAGCTTTTAGTGGATGTAGTAGTGGCTTTGGGGACTTGCTTTCTTCTGTGTTATTTTGGAGCCTATGATATAATGACTGGTATTATAACAGGCTTCTAATTTTACTTTTGTTTCTCTAGATATAATGAAAGTCAATCTCAGAGAAAAGGAAAATATGCCAACTTGTTCCATAGGCTCACTGCCAAAATTATTATGCCATCATTAGTTGAATTCTTCTGTGAGGAAAATTGAACTGTGGGAAAGAAATTTAAACAATTCTTATTTCTCTTGACCGTTTATTTGCTCTCTTTGTAGCAGATGATTGCCTCCCAGCTGATTTCAGCACCACTGTTTTGTAGCTTAGGTGTCAATTAAGTATACTAACTCACAACTTGACCTTTAATAGCTTGATTTCAGAATCTAAAATTGTGAAGCTGCTGTAGACTATGGAATGTTTGATTTTATTTTAAACTTATCTAATGTTATCTTTATATTGTGGATATTTATGTAATAAGAATGTGATTAGAAGTGAAGTACAATGCTATTACCTTTTTAAAACTTTTCAAATGGATACCATTTATTCAATTTTGACTAATCAATCCAGTTACCTGGATTTAGAGTACTCCTAAGTATTTGTTTTATGGTACCAAAATTAAAAACAAAAAAGTATGGCAGGGATGTGGGGAAAGAAGAATCAATCCTACTATTATATAAATAACAGAAGGGAATGATTGTTCCATGGACCTCTCTTTATTTCATTTTAAAGCTCTGATGTATTCTTGTATCTGATCGACATAGTGTGTGTGTGTGTGTGTGTGTGTGTGTATATTTTATATATATGTATATGATCTGTCCTTCATGGGTTTCTGTTCTGTACCTTTCTAGTTTCTCGTTTGAGTTAAAACTTGAATAAGATTAAGAAATTATGAGTTTTGGGGCTTCACTGTTGGCGCAGTGGTTGAGAGTCCGCCTGTCGATGCAGGGGACACGGGTTCGTGCCCCGGTCCGGGAAGATCCCACATGCCGCGGAGCGGCTGGCCCTGTGAGCCATGGCCGCTGAGCCTGCGCGTTCGAAGCCTGTGCTCCGCAACGGGAGAGGCCACAACAGTGAGAGGCCCGCGTACCGCAAAAAAATAAAAAATAAAAGAAATTATGAGTTTATAAGTGAGGCAGTATAACATAGTATTTAAGAACTCTGGAGACAGAGTGCAAAGGTTTAAATCTTGCCTTAGGCTTAATTTCTCTGTGCCTCAGATTTCTTCATCTGTTATATGGGGATAATAATAATAACGGTGCCTATCTCATGGTGTTACTCTGAGGATGAACGGAGTTAATACATGTAAAAAGCTTAGAACAGTAGCTGGTACATTATGGCAATCAAAGATATTCTAGATGCTCTTTATGGAATAATTTAGTCTTATCAGGAATAGCAACAATTATAAATTGGTTCAGTAAATATTTTAAGCAGGTAAACACTGATCAGCATTGTAATTTTTTTAATGTAATATGTAAAGAACATTGTTCTAAGGTTAAGAAAATATTATAGTCCCAGTAACGTCTTAACTAATTGTGTGATCTTGTTAATTCATCTAAACTCTCTGAACTTCAGGTTCTTCATCTGTAAGTCTTACGTGAAGTTTAGTGCCATATATTTTTTTCTTTATGTCTTTTTTCCTGTACAAAATCTCATAAACATGCAATTGTAGAATAATGTAATGAACCCTTATGTACCTGTCACCCAGCTTCAGCAGGTATCAACTCATGGCATCATATCCATTTCTATCCAATCCCTCATCCTATATTAATTTGAAACCAGTCCCTGACATCATTTTATCTACCGATATTTCAGTATGTATTTGTAAAAGATAAAAACTCTTAAAAACAAAACTATGGTATTACTGTTCAACAACAAAGAATAAAATAACAGTGATTAGTTAATATAATCAATAATACAGTCAGGGTACAAAATTCCCAGTTGTCTCCTAAATGTTGTGTGTATGTGTGTGTATGTATATGATATGTGTGTGCATGCACCTGTATGAATCACAGGTTGTATTTGGTTGATAATGTCTTTTAAGTTTATAGTAATCTGTAGGTTCATTTTCATCCTATTTCTTTCCATTTATTTGTTGAAGCTGTCTACGTTACTTATGCCATAAAATTTCTCACAGGATGTTTTTGCTGACTGCATCCTTCTGTTATAGTTTAACATGCTTTTTCTGTTTTCTTTATATCTTATAAATTAATAGTTGGATCTAGTCTGTTGACTACATGTTTGATTTTGGGGGGTGTGTGTGTGTGGTGAGTGGGAGTATGCAAAAGTATTTATAGGTGGTATTATGATCTTCCATCAGAAGACCCTGATGTCTGGTTGTCTCTGTTTTTGTGACATTAGCAGCCCTTCATAATCAATGCCTACCTCTATTAATTCATTAAGATTGTAAAATGGTGATACTCTACCATTCCTTCTTTAATAACTGGAGTACTTTTATAAAGAAAAACTTATCCTCATCTATTTGGTAACCCAGTGGTACATTTGTTATAGGAAAGGCATGATAAATGCTTGATTCTTTCCCTTTATTTGCTAGGTTTCAAATAATGAGTTGATTCATTAGCATCCTCCAGTGGTGATCACTTTTTTTAAATTATTCTAATTTTATTATCATTATGAACTCATGGATTTAAGCATGTCTGCTGTGTTTTAATCAATTGCAGTTACTATAATTGATGATCAGTTTGTCCCATCTCTTTGACTAATGAGAAGCCTATTCAGTTTGGCTCCTAAGTTTTTTATGACCTTAGACATCATTGATAGCTTTATTGCTACCTAGTATGTAAAGATTTCAAATTTATGGTGACATTTTCTGCCCCAGGTCTGGAATCAGCCATTTTTCCAAGGAGTTCTGTTCCCTTGGAAGGAAACAATATTTAGGGACCACATCTGGTGCTAGGAGGAGTGTTCTTTGCTACTGGGTTGGTTGTAATTTCTAGCCCTTTTCAGTAGAGCTAGGAAATACAATTTTTTTCTTAATATACATTTGTATACCTCATATATTTCATATGTATATACATATGTATTAGTGTATATAATGTTGTTTCTCTGTATATTCTGATATTTTTAATTCAAAATCAGACTACAAGGTTTATATTTAATGTCTCAGTCTTACATCTTTCTCTTCTCCCATATTGAGAATCCCAGATCACAAATGACTGTAGGGACGATAGAATTAGAAATGTCATGTAATTATGCATTGTGGCAATGCACAGTAACAGTTTCAGAATACAAATAACACTCTCACCAACAATGTGATTACTGAAAGTGGTGTAAAAATTTTTAGGGCATACCCCACTAGGGATGGACTATCAAATTACTGTTTTAAGGTTATTTGGAATGGTATGGTTAGGCTACTAACTAGATGAACATTGGGTTCCTTTGCTTCCTTTTATTTTCAAGTTTCTTATGGATTGTGTTTTTAAGGTTTAATTTTGCTTTATAATTGTGTAAAATAATTCCCTAATTCCACAGTCAAATCAATAAATGGGATGTATTCAAAGATGTGTAGCTTCTATCTCTATCCTCTCCACTCTTTTCTCTCCCTTCTCTGTTAGGTAACCTTTTAAAAAATATACCATGTAATATTTCCTTTTTTTAAAAAAAAATAAGTAGGTATGTATATTTGTAACCTCCCCTTTCTTAGATAAATAGTGACATACTATACACACATTTCTCTTCCTTGCTTGGATCAGGGAGATCCTGCAGAGTTGTATACGCAGAGATTCCTCATTTCTATTCACAGCTGCATAGTACTCCATTGTGTGGATGTGCCATAGTTTTTTTCAGCCATTCTTTGGTTGGTGGGCATTAGAGTTGTAAAATTCTTGGTCAGTTGCCTCTTGGTCTCTCAAATATGAAAGTACAAAAGCATAAGGTATTATTCTTTAACTTGTACAAATAGACCTACAATTATTACCTTATGCATTTGTCTTTATATATTTTTTGCCAGTGTATTTTTTGGATAAATTCTTAGAAGTAGGATTGTTGGATCAAAGGGTAAATGCAAATGTAATTTTGCTAAACTTACCAAATTTATCTCCAGAGGTCTGTATCATTCAGCATTCCCACAAGGATGTATGAGTGTGCCTCTTTCTTACAGCCTCACCAAGAGTATATTGTCAGGAGAGAATTGTTAACTCCATATAGTTTTAATTCATTTGATTATAACTGAAGTTGAGTGATTTTTCATATACTTAAGAACCATTTGTATTTTTTAACCATCTGTTCATTTCTTCAGCCTAATTTTTCTATAGGGCTAGAGTATTTTAGGAATGTTTTATTTATTGCTGATACATCTTTTATATATATTGTAATTTTTTTCTCAATCTCATTTATATTTTGTTCTTTGCTTATGATTTTTTTAGCTATTCAAAGTTTTTTAATGTAATTGATTTGATCTACTTTTTAACTTATTGCCCCTGGGTTTTGTACCATAGTTAGGAAACTGTTCTCTAATCTCAAGTTATAGAGGAATTCACTCCATTTTATTCTAATACTTGTATGATTCCATTTTTTACATTTATACCTTTGATCCATAAGGAATTTATCCTGGCATAGATATGTGGAAGGGATCTGATTTTATCTATTTTCCTGAGGCTCAGTTATCCCAACATGTTTATTTAAAAGTCCCTCTTTTCCTCACTGATTTTGAGATGCTGCCTTTATCATAAACTAAATTTGCATATATTAAATTATCTATTTCTGTATTTTCTATTTTTCACCATTGATTTGTTTCTCCAAACCAAACATTCTATTTAATCCACAACAAATTTTACAGATGAGAAAGTTCAAGTTTAGAATAAGTAATTTGCCCAAAGTCTACAGCTATTAAGTAGTCAAATGTTGACTTGAACCCACTAATCTCTCTGGCCCTGAAATTCACACTTTTCCTCACTGTTCTTTCCTGTTTTCTATGGTACTTGTTCTTCATTCTGCACAAGGTTGTTATTGAGATAAATGAAACTGCCAGTGTAAAACTGACAAAGGTTAGGTTTTGAAGATGAGGAATTATTGCTTCTGTGAGTTATCTTTAGCCATTTACGGGTAAATAACTAAGAACCAAGTATAGTCACAGTTGTAATTCATAATTTTGAAGGAGTAACAGTTATAATTTGCTATAATTTTTAAGCAGTTACACTTGTGCTGGAAATATTTTAACCGATTCTCAAACATTAGCGTGCATAAAAATACTAATGCATTCTTAAAACACAGATTGCTGCCCCTTCCTTAGTTTCTGATTCCTTAGATGTGTGGTTGAGCTCTAGAATTTGCATTTCTAGCAGGTCCTAGGTGATGCTGATGCTATTGGTGCAAGGATCGTATTTGGAGAACCATTGTTTTAAAGCTCTCTCTTTTTAAAGTTCTGTTAATTTCTCTTAAGTCAGATTTCTTGAGAGAGAAAAGGAGTCAAATTTAAAATGTTAAGAATGATGTTATGGCAAACCTCCAATGTAATTCATTTTAAGTTCCCTATATTTACCTTGCCTTTTTCAAGTTCTTAGTTCAAATTGTTTTGGTTACATGTTAAGAGTATAATCTCTTAAACTTTATTCTCAATACTTCTTAAAGGGATTAAACATCATGTCATTTGAATCCAGTACAATGATAGAAATATGTATGGGTTTTCTTTTATGAAGTCATCTTTACCAGTATCCTTCTTGAGTGGTTTTTAAACCTTTGATCATTTTTATTATTTTGGGGGGTAATAGGAAAGTGAGATAAAGGAAAAATACTACAGAGGGTATAAGTGTAGGGGAATAGCTTCATCGTGGCATTCTGGTGACATTGCATGTGTCCACATAGGCAAAAGCTTGGACTGTGGGACTGAAGCTTATCTGAGTCTTGGAACACCTTGTGATTCTCCTGGAACATGAGAGGATGGATGGTCCTTAAGGAGCTGCTGCAAGACCATCTCTGACCTACCTCTCTGTCACCCCTGGGAGTCTGCCATGAGACAGTTTCTCTTTACCTCCCTGGTGTGATGAGGTATGGGACTTTCGTGTCCCGCTGCCCCGCAGAATAGAGCTCCGGAATATAAAACTGCTGCTGCTGTAGTTTGGGTTCTTCACAACTTGTATAGCTGCCGTCCAGCCCCTTTTGTTTCTGTGTTGTCCTTTTTAGTATGTGGGACAAGGATCCAGGGAGCTTAGTCTTCTTTCACTGTCTGTAAGTAATAAACTGTTTAAATTTAAAAGTGGCTCGCTGTATCTTTTCTGGTCAAATTAGTCAGGTTTTGGCCTTGCCCTGTTTGTATTTATTCATTTGACAGTAAGTAAGCTTTGTTCCGTTTTTGGTGAGTGTGGAAGGGAGTCACATGGGTTTAGCTGGCAAAAACCGAGTCTTCTTAAGGAAGATAATGATAATAATAAATAGCACCTAATGATTATTGAGTGCTATGTGTACTATTTTGTCTGTGCTTTACAGATGAGAAAACTGAGACTTTAAGACCACTTTCCCAAGGTAACATAGCTATTAAATAGTACAAACAATATTGTAACCCTAGGAACCTGATTCCAGAGCCCAGTCTCTTAAAATTATACCATCCTGCATATCTGGATATGTGTCATATATACACAAACATATGTTCTTTTATGTGTTGCATGTGTACATATATATGTGTGTGTATGTATATTTACAAATCAATATTGTAGTATGCTTTTATATCATGTTGATGGTAATTTACCAGTCTTGAATTGGATATACAAAAATTAGTATAAAGGTCTATTACTGTATGATTTCTATTTATACTAAAAATGAATCTAACCAATAACTCATTAACTTGATTTGAGAATCAACAATTCTTCAATACTTTGTGTGGTCCAAGATGTCCACTGACATCTTGTACAAAGATGGTACCTTGTACAAAGTAGATTTCTTACCCAGTAGTAAGAGATGGTACAACATAGAAAGCAAAATACCTCTTAAGCAAACAACATAAAAAAAATGACTAGTAATAAGATAACTTATTAATAAATAAGATATTTATCATGAGCTTACTAAGTGATAGGCACTATTCTAAGCACTTTATATGCATAAATGCATTTAATCCTCAAAACAATCCTATATTATTGTATTATTACTGAGTAACTTTCACCCTTTGGTTTTTCACATAACTCTCAGATTTCCTTTTTTTTTTTGACTCAACACCCATAAGATGTCTTGAATTTCTTCTCTTCATCAGGCCTTTTACTTTGTTTAGATCCCTTTTAAAGGATGGTACTCCAAATCTGTATTCCAGATGTGGTCTGACATTTGCAGAGCCAAGTGGAATGTCTCCTCTCTAGTTCTGTATATTATAGTTCTATTAACGCACCTTAAACCTCCATAAGATTAGTGTGCTAAAGTATTACTAAAATTAAAATCCCTAAACCCTTTAAACACATCCTACAGATGAGTCTTTTCTCTCTTTTTCTGTACTTGTATAGTTGTTTTGGAATCCACTATAGAATCTTAACATTTATCCCTCTTAAATTTCTTCTTATTAGATGTCAGGTCTTTTGGGATCCATGTTTTGTTAGCTGATGTATTTGCTGTCCTCTGCAGCTTCATATCATCTGCAAAGCTGAAGAACCTGCCTGCAGTATCTTCATCTAGGCCTTATGATATACCATCAGAAACCTCCCTCCAGGTGGACCTCATTTCATTAAGTAGTATATACTCTGGTGTGGTTGTCCAACCACTTGCTAATTTAGTTAACTGAACTAGCTTATATTTTTTGGTTTTGTTCTCAAAATCATAAAAGCATTATAAAATTCTTTACAAGTATCTAGTTAAACATTGTATATTTTTCTGATCTGCAAGTCTTCTAAATACATCAGAAAAAAAAAAAAGATTAATCTGTGACACGTCTTCTTGTTAACTCATGCATCCTAGTCTTAGAGATCACTACATCCTCTTCTAAGTATTCACATTATCAAACCTTTGATCCTTTGTTTTAAAGTGTTATCTGAAATTAACATTAACCTTACCAGAATTTTAGTAGAAATTACACTCTTAGTTTTGAAAATAGTCTCCTGTCTTGTGGCACTGGCAATGATTCAGGGATCTCATTCACAGGTTCTTTTAAATATCTTGGAACATAATTGTTTGGTCTGGGAGAGATGTGAACTTATAAGGTAGCTAGGTCTCCTTTTTTTTTAATTTACTTTTTTAAAAGACTATTTTTTTTGAGCAGTTTTAGGTTCACAGCAAAATTAAGAGGAAGGTACAGAGGTTTCCCATTTACACCCTTTCCCAACACATGTGTACCTTCCCCCATTATCAACGTCCACCACCACGGTGGTGCATTTGTTACAATTGATGAACTTATATTGACATGTCATTATCACCCAAAGTCCATAATTTACCATAAGGTTCACTTTTGGTGTTCTGTATTCTGTGGGTTAGGACAAATATATAATGATACATATCTACCATTATAATATCATATAGAGTAATTTCACTGTCCTGAAGATCCTGGGTGCTTTGCCTATTCATCCTCCGTCCCCCTTAACTCCTAGCAACCATTGATATTTTTACAGTCTCCATAGTTTTGCCTTTTCCAGAATGTCATATAATTGGAATCTTGCAGTATATAGCCTTTTCTGATTGGCTTCTTTTACTTGATAAGACATTTTTTCCATGTCTTTTCATAGCTTGACAGCTCATTTCTTTTAGCACTGAATAATATTTCATGGTCTTGTTGTACCATAGTTTATCCATTCATCTACTGAAGGACATATTGGTTGCTTCCAAGTGTTGGCACTTCAGAGTAAAGCTGCAATAAACATCCATGTGCAGGTTTTTGTGTGGACATAAGTTTTCAATTCATTTGGGTAAATACCAAGGAAGGCGATTGCAGGATTGTACGGTAAGAGTATGTTTAGTTTTATAAGAAGCTAACAAAGTGTCTTCCAAACTGGCTGTACAATTTTGCATTCCCACGGCCATGAATGAAAGTTCCTTTTGCCCTACATTCTGTCCAACATTTGGTGTTCTCAGTATTCTGGGTTTTGACCATTCTAATAGGTGTGTGGTAGTATGTCGTTGTTTTAATATGCAGTTCCCTCATGACACATGATCTTGAACATCTTTTCATCTGCTTAGTTACCATCTGTATCTTCTCTGATGAGATATCTGTTAAGGTCTTTATTCCATTTTTTAATCAGATTGTTACTTTTCTTGTTTAATTTTAAAATTTCTTTGTTTATTTTGAATAACAGTTCTTTATCAGTTGTGGTTTTTTGCAGATATTTTCTCCCAGTGTGTGGCTTGTCTTCTCATTCTCTTGACATTGTTTTTCCCAAAGTAGAAGCTTTTTTGTGGTTTTTTGTTTTGTTTTGTTTTGTTTTATAGAGACATCCAACTTATCATTCTTTCTTGTGTGGATTGTACCTTTGGTGTCTTATCTAAAAAAAATCATTGCCATACCCAAGGTCATCTAGAATTTACTCCTGCGTTATCTTCTAAGTGTTTTATGGTTTTGCATTTTACATTTAGGTTTGTGATCCATTTTGAGTTAATTTTTGTGAAGGATATAAGTAAGGTCTGTGTCTAGATTCATTTATTACTTTACATTCCAGCACCATTTATTGAAAAGACTATCTTTTCTCCATCGTATTACCTTTCCTGCTTTGTTAAAGATCAGTTGACTGTATTTATGCGGGTCTGTTCCTAGACTCTCTGTTCAGTTCCATTGGTCTGTTTGTCTGTGCTTTCACCAGTACCACACCATCTTGGTTACTACAGCTTTATAATAATGCTTGAATTTGGGTAGTGTCAGTTGTTCAACTTTATTCTTCTTTTTCAATATTGAGTTGGCTATTCTGGGTCTTTTGCCTCCCCATAAAAACTTTAGAATCAGTTTGCAACATCCACAAAATAACTTGCTGGAATTTTGATTGGGATTGCATTGAATCTGAAGTGCAAGTCAGGAAGAACTGACATCTTGATAATGTTGAGTCATATTATCCATGAACATGGAATATCTCTCCATTTATTTAGCTAGTTCTTTGATTTCTTTTATTAGAGTTTTATAATTTTCCTCATATAGATCTCGTACCTAATTTTGTTAGATTTATATCTAAGTATTTCAATTTTTAGGTGTTAATGTAAATGGTTATATGTTTTAAATTTCAAATGCCACTTGTTCGTTGCTGGTTTATAGAAAATCGATTGACTTTTGTATATTAACCTTGTATCTTGCAAACTTTCTATAATTGCCTATTAGTTCCACTGTCTTGGGTTTGTTTTTTTTTTTAATTGTTCTGGATTTTCTACCTAGACAGTCATGTCATCTGCCAACAAAGACAGTTTTGTTTCTTCCTTTCCAATCAGTGTGCCTTGTATTTCCCTTTCTCATCTCATTGTTTTAGCTAGGTGTCATTTTTCATTTCCTTCTCTTATTTTCTGTATCATTCACCTTTCCTGTTTGTTCACTTTTCATCCTGAATAACATCTTCTTGTTGAATCAGACAAATGAGAGTTGAGAGGGGTATGTTTCACAAAACAGCACTTATAATTAAATTAATTGCATGTAAAGGAATTGAGTACTTAAATGTTTATAGACTTTCAGATGAAGTTAATTTTGAACTAGCCTTTTGAAAATTTGAATTGGATGAAAAGAACACGGGAGAGGAGAAAGTTTATAGGCAAAATCTGGCAAATGTAAGAAAATATTTATATAGAGCTGTAGTAATTACATGAGCTTTATTGGAATGAAAGGTCATTATGGAAAGAATGGGAAATAGTGAAAGTGGGGATCATGAGAAGAGAATGAGACTTAAGTGCTGTATTCATAGCACTTCAAGTTGTGTGGAACTTTAAACTTTACAGAACAATTTTCATGTAACCTTCTGAGATAAGTGGGAGGTATTCTTATTTTATGGATGAAAAAATTAATACTTAGATTAAGAAATGTACCAATTCCATATAATAGTATATGACCCAGTTAGAACTAAAACTCATTATATTTCCAAGGTCCCTGTTCTTCGCTGATACTGTTACATTTCTGTTGCCTCACCATAGTACCCTGTACTCATAACTCTTACAGTTTGTTATATGTTCCTGTGCATTATCTAATTTGATCCTCAAAAACCTTGTGAGATATATATAGTTCAGGTATTATTATGATCTCACTTTACAGATAAGGAAAATGAAGATAAGGTAAAGTTAATGATGTAAAGTAGCTAGGACTACTTTCTTAATCCTGTCACTTATTTGCTATATCTACTTGCTTTCCTGTTGTTCATTTTTCTCTTTTCAGTCTAGATGTTAACTTTTTCCATTAAACTGAGGCTAAAAGAAGTTAAACAAGTTTAAGAGGTCAACACTATAGTAAGTAAAAAGAACAGACCCAGATCTAAACATGTACCTTCTGGTTGCTGTTTTCTTACCAATATTCTGTTCTGGAATAAAGTACCTACTGGAAGACCAACAAGTTTCTTGAGACTTGTCGATACCCTGATTGAGAATTATTCTGTTAGATGTGTGCAAGATTAGTTGGAGAGATCAGAAGTGGAGGCTGGTGATATCAGCTATAATGTGGTCATGTTAACAAAATTTGTTAATGGACATAAAATTCAAATGAAACAAGTGTGAAATGATGATGTTCTTAATGAAGATAAAAGTTTTAATATTTGTATATTTGCACTTAAAAATGCATAGGAATGAAGTGCTATACTCTCCCAGTCCTACCAAGATTTATTTTATTTAATAATGTTCAGAATTTTTAAGTCTATTTGATAATACTTTTAAAATAGGAACCAAATTTTCTGCTTTTTAAAATTATCCCCATTACTTGTATTTGAGGTATGAATGAGACAGGAAAGAGTTCATATTGTGTAGATGTCTTATATTCCTTTCATCTATTCTAAGCAACTGCTATGAGCCATTCTGAAGTATCCACGTGTTGATTTCTTATGGCTGCTATAACAAATTACCACAAACTCAGTTGCTTAAAATAACAGAACTTTATTCTGTCACAGTTATGGAGGCCAAACGTCTGAAATTATTATCACTGGGCTGAAATTAAGGTGTTGGCAGGGCTCTGTGCCCTCTGGAGGTTCTAGGGAAGACTGTGTTCCTTGCCTCTTCCAGCTTCTAGTGGCTGCCAATGTTAATTGGTTTGTGGCTGCATCAGTCCAATCTCTTTCTCTGTGGTCAGATTACCTTCTCTTCTGTCTGTGTCAAATCTCCTTCTGCCTTCTTACAAGGTACATGTGATTGCACTTAGGGCCCAACTAGATAACCCAGGATAATCTTCCCATTTCAAAATCCTTAATCATATCTGCACAGTCTTTTTTTTTTTTTTTGCCATAAAAGTACCATTCAAAGTTTCCAGGGATTAGGATGCAGATGTCTTTTGGGGGAACAATTATTTAACCTACCCCAGTCCTTACTGCCTCTCACTTTTTCTTCTTTTCTTTCTAGTCTCTTTTCTTCTTTTCTATTTTTAATCTTGTTCATCTTCCAGAAGCACGGAGTGTGCTTAATATCTATAATAAAGGAGTTGAATGATTGTTAACTTCCCTTCTAACTCTAAAAGCCTCTGTCTAGTATTTAGTATTTAAAAAACAACAAACATGCAGATAAACAACAAATCTCAGTTATTTTGTGCTACCTGTAAAAGTAATCATTTGCAAGATTATTTTGAAATAACTATTCATGCTTTTTGTTTTTCTGTAGATGGACCACACATCCCCGACCTACATGCTTGCTAACTTAACCCACTTACATTCTGAACAACTTCTACAGGGCTTGAATCTTCTTCGTCAACATCACGAACTCTGTGACATCATTCTTCGAGTAGGTGATGTTAAAATCCATGCTCACAAAGTGGTACTTGCCAGCATCAGCCCATATTTCAAAGCTATGTTTACTGGAAACCTTTCTGAAAAAGAGAACAGTGAGGTTGAGTTTCAGTGCATTGATGAAACTGCTCTCCAGGCCATTGTGGAATATGCCTATACAGGGACTGTTTTTATTTCACAGGACACAGTTGAATCTCTCCTTCCAGCAGCAAACCTACTCCAGATAAAACTTGTCCTGAAAGAATGTTGTGCATTTCTTGAAAGCCAACTTGATCCTGGTAATTGTATTGGAATTTCTCGCTTTGCAGAGACATATGGTTGTCATGACCTTTATTTGGCAGCCACTAAATACATATGCCAGAATTTTGAAGCAGTTTGCCAGACTGAAGAGTTTTTTGAGCTTACGCATGCTGATTTGGATGAAATTGTTTCCAATGACTGTTTGAATGTAGCTACTGAAGAGACTGTTTTTTATGCACTTGAGTCTTGGATCAAGTATGACGTCCAAGAACGCCAGAAATACTTAGCACAGCTACTTAACAGTGTACGATTACCATTGCTGAGTGTTAAGTTTCTCACTAGATTATATGAAGCAAATCATCTTATTCGTGACGATCGCACTTGTAAACATCTTTTGAATGAAGCTCTGAAGTACCACTTTATGCCTGAACACAGACTGTCTCATCAGACAGTCTTGATGACACGACCTCGCTGTGCTCCCAAAGTACTTTGTGCAGTAGGAGGAAAATCTGGACTGTTTGCCTGTTTGGATAGGTAAATAGAAGGCTTTTAAAGGATTGATGCTAATAGATTTTATACTCTTAAAATTTGCTAATTTATTATATTTTTAAAATAGTTTGATTTTCCTGTTTATTTGCTTCTTTTTGTTGTTTTCTTTTTAAATCACTTACCTGATTATTTTAATCACATTGTCGTCCATTCTCTACAACACTCTCAATTTTAAACACCTCTCCTCCCTCCCAGTGCACAAACTTTATCCATCCTGGTTATTCATGAACTTTTCTTCCATTTTATGCCCTTTTTTCCTTTGTGAAATCATTTACATCTTTCTTTATATGAGTCAGACCAGGTCAGAGGGGATTTATTATTGCTAGCTATATCAAAAAATGCTAAAGAGGAGAGCTAGGAATTTGTGATGAGAGCAGACTGGGACAAGAATATGTTTGAATGAATACAGTTAATCAGAGTAACCACCAAAAAAATAAAAAAAAACAGGATATTGATATAAATCATGGACTTTACATGCAATTTATTTTCTTCAGCGTAAATATTTTTTTAACAACAGTAGTAAAAAGTGCTTTCTTTTCTGATAATTTAGAGTAGGAGTTGTCAGACTTTTTCTATAAAGAGCCAAATAGTAAATATTTTAAATTTTGTCGCCGTCATATGGTCTCTGTTGTAACTACCCAAGTCTGCCATTGTAGTGCAAGAGCAGCCATAGGTAATACATAAACAAATGAGCATGGCTGTGTTCCAATAAAACTGTACTTAAAAAAGTAGCTGGTGGGCTGAATTTGGCCCATGGCCATCATTGATTTAGAGCATTCTACAAGTAACTTTTTTTGTTTGTTTGTTTATTTGTTTAATTTTTATTTTATATTGGAGTATAGTTGATTAACAATGTTGTGTTATACAAATAACTTTTATACATTGAAAATATAGCTGGATGTTACCTTCCTTTTCCCTTAAATGGGATTGCTTTATGAAAACTTTTATGTTTAATTTATTTCTTTAATATTTAATATTCTAAATATTAGAATATTTAACATTCTAAAATATTTTGAAACATTGGGTAGATTGCATTTCTTTCCTCCAATAGGAGGAAACTGTTGATGTTTTATCAATGTCAATTGATATGTCCTTTATCTTTTAAAAAGTCTCAGTGTACATTTTAATTGTGGTCTAAAACTAGTATTGTTGAGATTGGGCTAACAATAGCTTTAAAGTTCCCTTGTGCCCCTCCTTGATGCCATCTCCTTCTCTCCCCCAGAAGTAACCAGTATTCTGAGTTTTTAATGTATTATTCTCTTGCTTTTTGTTATAATTTTACCACATATTATATGTGCCCCAGTATATAGTTAGGTTTTACACATTTTTATGTAAATGCAGTGGTACCATGTATATTCTTCAGAGATGTGTTTTATCATTGAGCAGTAAGTTTATGAAATTGAGATTGCATGAGGAAATAATTCATTTAGTTTCGTTGGCGTATGGTATTATAGTAGATGGACATAATACAACATTTTCTTTCTACTATGAATATGATGACTGAAAATTAATTGAAATGTTTCACATATACAGAAAAGTCCACAAATTCCAAGTGTACAGCTCAATGAATTATCACAAAGCAAACATTACAAACCATTTCAAGAAAAGAACATGAACAACACCCAGAAACCACCCTTAAGGTCCCTCCCTGTCCTCCCCAAAGGTAACCACCACCCTCATTTCTAATCTAGAGATTAGAAGTGTTTTTGAACTTGATAGAAATGAAACTATACTGAATATATTCTTTTGAATTTGGCTTGTTTCCCTCAACATTATATGTGTAAGATTCATCGCTGTTACATGTAGTTGTAGTTTGTTCATTTTCATTGCTGTATAGTATTTTCTTATATGATATGCACAATTTACTTATCCATTTTATGGTTGATGAAAAATTTGGATTGTTTCCGGTTTTCAACTATTACAAATAATGCTACTGCGAACACTGTTGTACATATACATATGTGTGCATTTCTGTTGGGTGCATATCTAAGAATGGAATTGCTTTGTCATGGGGTGGGTATACCACATCTTATTTATCCATTATCCTTTTGATAGATGACTGTGTTGAGCTGCTGTAAACCTTTCTCTATTTGTGTTCTTTTGCAAAACTGGCTGTAATAGGCATTCAGTAGAGTAGATACACAGGAATGAAATTGCTGTATCAGAGCATACGTGTATCTTCAGTTTTGCCAGATATTGTTTATGGGCCATTTTGATGTTTTAAATTTAATTTTTTCTGCTTATTCTTTAGTGTGGAGATGTACTTTCCTCAGAATGACTCTTGGATTGGTTTGGCACCCCTAAACATTCCTCGCTATGAATTTGGAATATGCGTTTTAGACCAAAAAGTGTATGTTATAGGTGGTATTGAAACTAACGTACGTCCTGGCATCACTATCAGAAAACATGAAAATTCAGTCGAATGCTGGAATCCTGATACAAATACCTGGACTTCTCTTGAGAGAATGAATGAGAGCCGAAGTACCCTTGGAGTAGTGGTACTTGCAGGAGAACTTTATGCTTTAGGTGGTTATGATGGACAGTCTTATTTACAATCAGTAGAGAAGTATATTCCCAAAGTAAGAAAGTGGCAACCTGTGGCACCAATGACTACAACAAGAAGTTGTTTTGCCGCAGCTGTGTTGGATGGAATGATATATGCCATTGGTGGGTATGGTCCTGCCCACATGAACAGGTATTTAACTTAATCAAGTTGTATATGCTTGTAGATTTTTTTAAAGTATCATTAACAATGATTTCTGGATTTTAAAC
Source organism: Grampus griseus (assembly GCF_964374135.1). Lineage (NCBI taxonomy): Eukaryota > Metazoa > Chordata > Mammalia > Artiodactyla > Delphinidae > Grampus > Grampus griseus. The sequence goes on from NC_139018.1 coordinate 54,755,177, forward strand.
AATTTGTGTATATGAATGAACTTCCCTTTTTAATTTTAAAAGTAATATTGATAGACATTTGGGAAACTTAACCGCTCCACAAGTATAATTGTAATTGGTTTACATGGAGATTTAATACAAACCGAAAACTCAAATCCCTTTTATTAAATTTTACATTCATTCATTCAATATAAATGGACTAGATTTTAGAATTCAGAAATCTGAAAATAAGATGAAGTTAGATAACTTTAGATTTGGCGTGGTGTGTGTATGTATAAATGTGTGTGTCTGTATGTGTGTGTATGGATGGATGATCTGTTACTATGTTGTTTAGTAGAATAAAAAAGTGGAAAATGTAATTTCTATATGCTTACACAATATTATAACACATCATAAACTTTAAGCCTTATTTAAATATTCCGTTCTGGATTCTTATTCTGTAATCATACATGTATCATTATGTATCTGAGCTGTGCTGAAATTTAAATGTGAGATTTCTGTATTTTATAGTATTCTCTGAATAAAGGAGAAATATATATATAAGAAAAACAAAAGTATAAAGTGCTTATATGGAAAATTAATCATAATTCTGAACCTTTGTTGAAAGTCGATCTTCCAAAGATTTTATCTCTAATAGTATTATATCTCTAATAGTGGTATGTGTTTTATTTATCGTGAGCATTTTAATAAAAGAGAGTATGTGGTGGTTTGTTAACAGGCTGAGAAAGTAATGACACAACAGCATTTCATCTATAAATTTTTATTTCTGTGTAGGCTAAATTTTTCTCCCTTTTTATTGTTCCTTTAGTTGAAGGAAAAGTATTTGGGACCCAGACATGCATTTCTATTTTTTGAAAAGCTGCTAACAGAAATTTCTAAGATAAAAGGTTAAGTACTTTAATTTTGAGATAATGCTTTTGAAGTTTGAGTTCTTGTTACAGTTTTTCACAGGATTTTTCTTGTCTAGTGATTTTGCTCTAACGGTTTTTATCCTGGTGTCCTTTCAGAAATAGTTGTAGTTTAGTCTTCTAGTCTAGTCTAGTCCCTATTCTGAACTTACTCTCAAATGCTTTAGGCTTTCTTGAGAAGTTAGGTTAGGACCAGAACAAGCTCAACCAACTTGCCTTTGCACCCCTTCAGGGAAAGTGTAGGCTTAAAGACCTTCTGGGATTTTCCAGGAAAGCTTATTTGGAAATTCTGATTTGATTTGAATTTCCATAATGCAACTTGGAAATGCCAAGAATTCTCTGGCATACAGACTTTATTTAAATCTGTGAATTCTCATAAATTACTCTGATTATTATAATCATTACGATAATCATTATGATTAGCCGGTTTTTGTTATGAAGTATGTAGTGTTTGCTTTACAGTTAGTCACCATGAATTCACCTATAAGAAAAAAATTCCTTTTCTTTCCTTCTCTTCATCTTCCCTTTTCCTTAGCTGTGTGGAAAATCCTTAGTATCTTTAGGAACCATCTATATTCAGTTTGTGATTTTCAGAGTCCTTTCACATGCATACTCATTGGACTTTATTCATGAATCCTTGAGGTTATATTATTCCCATGTTTACAGGAAATGACTTATCCAGGAGAAACAAATCCAAAGTGATAGGTCTAAGTATGTAATTTTAGTACTTGAACCCAGATTTTCTGACTTCAGATGCTCCATGCTTTTAATACACCTTGCTGCTTGTACAATATAATAGAGTAGGGTATGGCTATTATTGCACCAGTCTACAAGGTAAGCTTTTATCCCTGTGATTTTATCAGCAAAATCTGAACATTTGGGACAAACTACTCTTGTTTTATATCTGTCCGTTTGCACTTTTAAAACTCTGGTGGGTTTTAGTTGCTTTAGTAGGAAGAGTGACACAAAGGATATGTGAATTAATTCTTTCTTTTGTGAATATTTGCAGTGTGGAGCGTTATGATCCAAGTAAGGACTCCTGGGAGATGGTTGCATCTATGGCAGATAAAAGGATTCACTTTGGTGTGGGTGTCATGCTAGGCTTTATTTTTGTGGTGGGTGGACATAATGGTGTTTCACATTTGTCAAGCATTGAAAGATATGACCCTCATCAAAATCAGTGGACTGTGTGTAGACCAATGAAAGAACCCAGAACAGGTAATAATAACATACCAATTTCTAAACATATAGGACAATATTTTTTATAGTGATGTTCTTGAAATAGTAGTTTCTTGGGATATAACAGTAAGAGTATTATTACTTGTCCAGAAAAAACTTTTCTTGTGATAAACTTGACTGACAACTTGATTAGACAAAACTATATAGATTTTTTTACTGTGATTTTAATATGCCAATGTGCATATTGTTATTTTTTAAACTTCTACAACACATCTTGAGAAATGCTCATAATAGAAAGTATCTTATAGAAGCTCTTTGTGTCCATGTAACAAATGTAATTGTTTTATATGTTACACACACACGTGCACACACACCCAGGATCCTAGGGTTGTTCTATTTTGTTTTTTATTGTACATCAGCAGTCTGTATATTACTTTCAAATGTTCTCTCCTCCTAAAGGGGTATAGTTATAGTTGATCTAGAAAGAGTTGGGTTTCAGGTTTCATAAAGAAAAACAAATACACCTTTGAGGAAATTATCCTTAAACTCAAACTCAAATCACATTATTTTAAAAGGAACGTTTTAAGTTACTGGTGGAAATGCTTTAGGAGTATTCCTTGCATTTATGATTAAAGAAACTCCTGAAAAATAAACATACGAAGGAAATTGAAAGGCTTGTTTACTAGAATTAGTTTCTGTGGTACCATTGAGAAGGAAAACCATAAAACAATGAAAATGTAAAATATTTGGGTAGCCTTGTTCTTTTTAGAACTATATATATATAAAGTAAAATTTTTAAGCATAAATTATATAGTTTATATATATTTAAAATTTTAACACATTTGAAAACAAAAATTAATGAATTTTGAAAAATATAAATATAAATTGAGAAGAAAGCATATGGGAAAATATATACTACATTCTTAATATTTAACTGTGGTGGAGAGAGGGAGAGTAGGATTGAGGAGAGATGAAGGAAGACTTCAGCTCTTTTACATATACTAAGGGATTTTTTTCCACTAAGCACATATTGCTATATTGCTTGTATAATTAATAATAGGTTATTGAAATGTATTTTAAGAAAACATTTAAATGCAAATTTAATTTAGTGCGAAGTCTGCTTCATGGTTAACATATTTTTTTCCCCTATTTTTACCCACCTTTCCTAGGAGTTGGTGCTGCAGTAATTGATAACTACCTTTATGTAGTGGGTGGTCACTCAGGGTCTTCCTATCTGAATACCGTGCAGAAATATGACCCTATCTCAGATACATGGCTGGATTCAGCTGGCATGATATACTGTCGCTGCAATTTTGGATTAACTGCACTTTGACAAGTGTGGACTTGTGGAAATAGCGTAGTGATGAACCTTGTGCTGCATGAAAGGATGCCCAGTTTTCTGAAGCCCAAAAGCTACATTGCTTCCTTTTTAACTTGAAATGGCATGAAGACTCAAAGTTTTGTTGGGTACTTTGAACTGACAAGTAGCTTTGGTTGCTCTTGATTATACAGTGAATCGATAATCCAAGAAAAAAAAAAAAAAAGGAAAGATCTTGCCAATTGAATTGTGCACTTTTTTTCCCTAATACTGGGATAGAATAGTTTTATGTTCATAAGTGTACATGTGGAGAAAACCTTGCTGCTTTTTAAAAAAAAATTAGCTTTCTTCCCCCTCCTTGTTCTGCACCGTTTTTTACCGGGATGAGAGATACTTAGATGCTGGAGTATACTGAGTGACTAGACAGAGTGCTGATACTATCTGTTGGATATAAATTCATATGCTTCACATTTTAAACAAAGGGCTGCTTTTTTTTTTTCTGGTACTTTTAAGAGTTGTAAATTACATGCCATACTGAGTCACCTGGATATTCTTACTGCTAAATGGCTTTAGGGCTGGGGATGTAATAAGTTTGCAAGATAAATGCATTTACTGTCATGATTTCGGGTCCTATTTTAAGCAATCAGATACTTACTGTGTATGCCTTTTTTATATGGGCAGGTTGATGCTGGATGAATTTAGTTACCCATCTATGGTATGCTAAGCATGGATAGAAAGAGATAAGCATATCAGTTTCAATTTTTTTTTAGTAGTCCAGCAGGCTTCCCAGTGTTGATGTAAATATTTGACAAATGTTTAGTACCACTCTTAGTGCACATTGAGTTTTTTCATATATGCTTACAATAATTTTAGTTTTTTTAAGACTTTTGTTTGCTTTTTCAAAGTATTCAGATATAAAAATGGTGCTAACTGTAGGATCTGTAACAAGGCTATACCAATGTTCTTTTGGATGTTAAATATGAGATATGCATGACATGTTTTGATAGTATTTTTCATTTTTACCAGCTTGGTTCATTTGTGCTTATTAAAAATGTTAGTGTTTATACTAATATTTACATCCAAAAAAACATTCAGATGGCCTGTTATGCTTTTCATGGTTCCTGAATAGTGATTTAAAGAAAGATACATTTTATCTTCTTTCTTCTTGTGCTAGATGTTATATGCCCTTCTTAAAAACAGAAATATATGCATTAAATATAAAGCACTAGGCAGTTAAGCATTATTTTGTACATTTCTTAGGTAACTGAACATTTTAAAGTTATTGAGGAAAACTGGAACTTGATGTTTACTTGAGTAATGGTTCTAAATTCAGTTCCACTTTGACTAAAGAAACGATCTTTTAAAGCAAAATTGTTTGCTTTACCCAGGTGACAGCTTATTTAAAAGAACTGGTTAATTCATTTTGTTTTGCATGTTTTAGTAAATGTCTCTTAATCTTGAATACATTACTTTGCATTTTATTAGGATGTTGGTACTTGTATTTTTGGTACTGTAGTCATTTTGTTTTCCTTCTCTTGATTTTTTCTTTCTCTTTTCTTTTTTTTTAACTTCCCACTATCTCTTTATAGTCTCTACAAAACTATATTTGTTTCCTAAGAAAAAGTTCATATTGCATTCTTAAGTGCCATAATGTTCAGAACTATTGTTAAGAAGCCATTTGTAATTATAAAACATAGGTTCATTTCTTAGCATATATGTTATATCTTGAAAACTATTTATAGCCAGGCAATTTTCAATTTTCCTTGTTCTTCCATAAACTGCCAGTTGTAGACTTAAGTATATACTGCAAAACTGTGTGAACTCATCTTTAATCATATAAGTAGTTTCATGCTTTATAAATATTTGCACAGATTATAAAACCTTGCAAGTGATTTTTAGTCTCTTTCTAATTAAGAACTCAACAGGAGCTACTAATAATATTGACAGTCTGAATATTTTCTATGTTGCTTGTTTGAATAACTTAATGATATATAGCAATAACTTTATAATTGATTTGAATAAATCTGTTGAATAGAAACAAGGTGCACTATTGTGATTGGCCTAGACTTTATTTAAAGAAAGCAATTTAAAATAGATTCCATCACATACTTAATTTTAAATCCCCATCTCAATTTTCTTTCTGTTTATATCAATCAGAAAGAATTGTTATTCTTGATAACATTAACAATGTTAATTATTAAATACATCCTATTACACTGTTTTTAAGCCTCTCTCCCCAGAAGATAAGGGAATTTGAAAGACTATAGAAATTTATTTTAATTGTACACAGATCTATACTATACATTTTATTTTCACAATGTTTTCCTCACATATCATCCCCACTATCAAATTAGTATAAAATATATAATCGTTTGGTAAATTAGACCAAAGACATAAGTTGATCATTGTTTTGGAAGAATCCAAATTTCATCTCAGTGAAGACTAAATATGAAACATTTTGGGCAGTAGTAAGAGCAATATACTAGAGAACAAATTATGAAACCCTGTGAAAGGAAAAGAAAAAAAACCCCCAAATTTAGAAATATTTATTTTAGGTTTGCTAAACCTACTTAATTGTGCATAAGAACCAGAGGTATTATGACCTGACAGCTGGTAACTTTACAATAGAGCCTTCTCATTCAGCTTGTGAGAAGTTTCATCATGAATACTTTGCTGACAAATTGTGAATTTAACGCCACATTTCTAGTGTTAACAAGGTTCGAAATGTTTGATTATAAATTCCCAGGGTTAAAGATTTTAGAAATAATTCTATATACTCAGGCAAGGAGGAGAAAGCTATTTAAGATTGCCCAGAACTATTTTGGAAAAAAGTAACAGTGGGAAATAGAAATTAATTTAATCATTTAGAAGATAATTGCCTTCTATAATTATGTTATGAAGACTTAATCTGTTAGAAATGTTTGGCTATTTAATATTTGTTAAATATAGTAATAGAACTCAAGTGATTTTTAATGTAACCCAAAGGATAGTTATATAAATTCCATATATTATTGATAATACTGTTTTAAACATCAATGAATATTACATTTTAGGACGTGGTATCAAAATAATAGGAGAATGGCATTAGGTTTTTGTTTTTGTTTTTCGCGGTACGCGGGCCTCTCACTGCTGTGGCCTCTCCCGTGCGGAGCACAGGCTCCGGACGCGCAGGCCCAGCGGCCACGGCCCACGGGCCCAGCCGCTCCGCTGCACACGGGATCCTTCCGAACCGGGGCACGAACCCGCGCCCCCCGCATCGGCAGGCGGACTCCCAACCACTGCGCCACCAGGGAAGCCCTGGCATTAGGTTTTGAAAAATTATTTTGATAACTTGACAAATATGGAGGGTCTACTATATGGGATACTGTGCTAGATGCTATGGGGGCTAGAAATATAAATAAGATATAGTCTTTTCACCCAAAGAGAAAAATATAGTAAGGGAGACCTGTACCCAAATAACTATTATGGTAAAGTGTGAATCTAATTCCTTATTTCCGACATCATGAAAAGTTATTGGAGATCCAATTTATGTATAAACATTTGTGTCCTCTAGCGTCCAATTAGGTTTTATTGACATGAAAGAGAATTATTTAAAAGCTAATATTTATAGAATCCAACTTTCCTAAAATTGGATAATATATTTTCTAGTAGAAAAACAGAATTATAGAAACTTAAAATAATATTATGTTATCAAGGCTCTGGCTAACATTGAAGGAAATATATGTAAATATAATGCTGTTTGTTTTCAGTTTTGGTGTTTGATTTCTGGTATTGTCACCGAAGTGCTCATTTTCAGGAAAATCAGATTCTACAATAAATACACTGCTTAAAGTTCAATAAACTTGTGATAACCTCTATAACCTCTGTAGTTTGAAAGTTAATAACTTATAAAGATGTCACACGTCAAGTTAACATCCAGTTCTACTTCTTAACCTTTTTTTTTCCTTTGTAAGACAGCACTTTAGTTAGACATGATTTAATTAGATACAATTATTCTGTGGCTGGATGTTTATTAGATTTTCACTTACAGTATATTGACTCAGTATTGATTCACATTTGAAGAGTGAGGAATACAATAAATTTTAAATATTACAGGTTTACAGGTTTTCTTCCTGGTGTGAATATGGAGTCAAAAATCCAGTTTACATCTCTGCAGAGAGAAAAATTGTTATCCATATCTTTTTATTTTATACATATTTAACTAGAGATAATTTATTGTTAATTTTGTCAAGTTATCATGTGTTAAGTCCCATTTATTTTAAAATCCTAAGCAAAAAGTTCCAAGTTTGCCTTAAAAACGAGTGAAATTAAAGAACTGGATGATAATGCCTATATTTTTGCCTTATGAATTGTGCTGTATCATAAACCAGAGATGGTTTTGATTTTAACAGGATTTTGAAATTTTGTAGATGTAGAGTACTAATATCTGTACTCTCTTGCAAAGAATGTGATCTAGTTGTGGATTATGTTAATGTTTAAATGTTTTTGTATATGTATTTTACCTCTGAATATGTATCTTTTTAGCATCAGGGTTTTATTTTTGTTTACATAGTAAAGTGGCATTTAACTTGTTGAAGGTTGTATTCTTTTGTCTTTTATTTTTAAAGTTCTTTGTGTGTACTATTGTGGTAATGCTCTGTACTGAGTATGGTTAAATTTCATTTAATGTGAAATATTAAAAATAAATTTGAGAAACAAGGCTTTGTGTGTGTCCATTGTTGTGAATTGACCCAAGCTAACTTTGTCATGCTTAACTCTTAGGTTCTTTTAGGTAGATAGTGGCCACAGAAGTTGAATTGGATTTGGGATAGCCACTCCTTTACATCCTGATTACCAGGTTATAATGAAAACATGTCTTAGGCTAAATACTGCTGCACATTTAGACACTTATTAAAGAAACATTCATTAACAAAGCAGGCACAAAAGTGTTCAGTTGATAAGTTCATTGCAGTCCCAGCTTTTTATCTTTTTAGATTCTTGAACCAGCCTTATAAGAGGGTTTACTTGAGGCAGACATGGCAACATTCTAGAGGTTTCTGTTATTTTTATGGCCAGCATCAGATAACCAATAGACCTCCTAAAGGAAGAGGTGTAAACCTAGGTACTATCTTTAAGGAAGTTGTGAACTACAGGCCTGAAAGGATTCTGATAACCTGTCCATACAAGGGTTGGAAATGTATTTGTAGACAGTCTACATATCTTGAAACTTTAATTTCACCAGTAAGAGCAACTTTTTGGTATCATGTTAGGCTACAAGCCACTATTTCCCAATAAATATCCCTGACATTTAGTATACTAATTAGCAAAACATTGGATACTGATCAAATTATGGAAAAGAGATGTATTTGTAGCTGCCTTGAGAATGGGTTTCCTGGTTAGCATGCCAGCTAACCATCCCTCAGATGCATTCTTAATAAGGGCAACTCCTAGAGTTGAAGTAGAAACTTAACACATATGCTGAAGTATTTAAAGTATTATAGATGACATATGTTAATACATGTTTTGAGAGTGCATATTAAAATATTGGATTTAGATTTCGTGACTGGATGCCTTTGAAGTTCTGCTTTTTAATTCTAAGACATGCACAGATAGCTCTTACATTACCCAGAAAATCTGTCAGCAGACAGTTATTAAGAGCTTAATATGTTTAAGACATGATGGAAGGTATAGAGGAGTAACAAGCCTTATCTTACAATCTGCTTGAGGAATGAAAAAGACACCTCGGTTGCTTTTTGGGGTTTTTTTTGTTTTGTTTTTTTCAGGGAGGGAGAATTGAAGAGATAATGCTACTCTAGCAGAGCTCTACTGGTGCCTCTCATGTTCTTTCTAAAATTACTAGATGCTTCTCTTGTTTGGGGCCAGTGCAGTAATGGAAGTAGAAGTTTCAACTCAGTTTGGAAGACTGTGATGAGAGGATTGTAGGAATCAGCAATAGACTCATAATGGGATAAAAAACCCGTTCCAGGTGTCCAAATTCAAGGCTAGGAGTAAAATTGAGTTCTGCGTCAAGGTAGTATTAAAACAGTACACATGGGTTTTGATATGTCTTCCAGGCTTTTTTTTGAGGTGGGGGGGTGTTGTGTCTTCGTTTCTGTGCGAGGGCTTTCTCTAGTTGCGGCGAGCGGGGGGCTACTCTTCGTCGCGGTGCGCGGGCCTCTCACTGTCACGGCATCTCTTGTTGCGGAGCACAGGCTCCAGGCGCGCAGGCTCAGTAGTTGTGGCTAACGGGCCCAGCCGCTCCGTGGCATAGTGGGATCTTCCCAGACCAGGGCTCTAACCCCTGTCCCCTGTATTGGCAGGCAGATTCTCAACCACTGCGCCACCAGGGAAGCCCCTTTTTTTCCCCCTCTTTTTAATAGAAATGGAATCTGCATGTACCCATCACCCAGCTTCAACAATTAAGCACATTTTGTTAATCCTACTTTTCCTTATCTATTCACCCTTTTATTTTTTTTGGCTGAAATATTTTAGAGAGAATCCCAAACATGCAATATAATATGACTGGTAAATGAGGCTGCATCTATAAGTGATAAGGACACTTAAAATTTTCATTCTGTAAGCTACACCAATATAATCACACTTAAAAATTGAATACTTTTATTTAGTATAGTCTGTATTCAAATTTCCCTTATTGTCTCAAAATTTTTTTCTGTTAGTTGGTTGAGTCAGGATCTAAATAAGGTTTATACATTGCATTTGACTGTTACATCCCTAAGTCAATTTTAATCTCTACCAGTCACTGCCCTCCTCCCCCTTTTCATGCCATTTACTTGTGAGTAAATGTGATTGTTTGTCTAGTAGTTTGTCCCACATTCTAGATCTGGCAGATTGCTTTTTGTGTGTTTTGTTTGACTTACTGTCCTATTCTGCAAATGTTCTATAAACTAACTGATGGCTGCAGAGTCTTCATTAGATTCAGGGTTTTTGTTTTTGTTTTTTGGTTTTTTTGCAAGCATAGTTGATGCTGCATATACCTCCTATTGTATTGCATCTGAGGCATATTATGTCTGGTTATCCCACTTTCAGTGATGCTAACATTAATCATAGTTTGGGTTCAGTTGTCAACCTGATGCCTTCGTTATCAAGTTCCCCATCAAACTCTCACCAGATGGTTTTAGCAGCTATTAGTGACTACTGCTGGATCCATTATCATATTGAGTTGTAAAATAGTAGTTTTCTAACTCTGCCATTCCTTCTGCATTTATTAGCTGGAATTATATAAAGGAAAGCATTTCCTCATCACTTATTTGGGTACCTTGAGACAAGGTCTATTAAGGAAAGGCTGGGGAAATTGTGCGATTCATTCCTTTATCAATCTTTATGAATTAGTGCCCTAAAAAACTCCAAAGGTGATCGTGTCATGAACTCATGATTTTTTTTTAATATATTTGTTTGAATATATGTGTTTCAATCAACACATCTTAAGCCTATGTATAAGATTAAGTTCCATTGAAAGCCTCCTTGCTTTTAAAGAATTATTTTCCCATAATTTAAAATAAAGACAAACTTAACAGAGAAATTGTAAGAGTAATACAAAAAATTACTATATACCTTTCTCAAGGTACACCAGTTTTTGACATTTTGCCACACTTGTTTTATCATCCTTTCATCTTTTTCAAGCCATCTGAAAGTAGGTTGCATACATTGTCTTTTTATCCCTTAAGCACATATGTCCTAAGAATAAGGATATTCATTCTCTTATTAACCACAGTTCAGGTATCAAATTCAAGCATTGTTGTGTTTTGGCTTTTCCTTTTCCTTTTCTTCCTCAGATCTAGAATCTCTAAATGGTATTTAGAGGTCCCAAGGTTTTGCTTGTGTTTTCTGCTACTGAGTTGTCCTTGCTTGTAGGCTATTCAATAGGCAGAGTCAGGAAATGCCTCCTTTAAAATTTTACTTTATTTTACTTAAATTCTTTTATTTTAATGGTTTTTTTCTTAGCTTGAAAATCTTGGTTTCTATCAACATTAACATAATTTAATTACCTATTTGATTTGTTTTACAACATACTTATAATGTTTTCAGAATAATACTGGTATAAATAGTAAGACCAATGAATGTAGTTGAGTCCTTTGTGACATTTTTTGTCCTTAGAATATATTTCACAAGGATCAAAAATAAAAACACTGGTTTTAGAGTCAAATGAAGTAATATTTTTATTTGGTTAAAGCATAATTGATTCATGTACAGTGAGGCTATTTTAACTGAGGTTTTAATTTTTAGAAATATACTTTCTAATCTAATTTTATTTCTAAATTATATGGAATATTTACTTGACTACAAAGTTGAAACTATACGAGAAGATGCATTCACGGAAGTTTTGTCTGCATTTCCATCTCTTTCACTCTGTTCATTTTTATTACTGTATAGGTAATCATTTTTATTAGATGCTTGTTCCATTATTTCATTTTGAAAAAATCCTTCCCCATTTCCTTACCAAAAAAATAGCATACTATAAAAACACTTTTTTCCACTTAAAATATTCTGGAGATTATGTTATGTTAATATATTGAGATAATTCTTAATCTTTTTTACGATTACATAGTACCTCGCTGTGTAGATATACCATAGGACTTTTATCTAGTCTTGTGCTGATGGACATTTGGGTTGTTTTTAGACTTTTGCATTTACAAATAATGCCACAATGAATCGCCTTGTGCGTTTGTGTTTTGAGCACAGATTTTTAGAAGTGGAATTTCTGGGCTGTAGATGATATGCAATTTTCCTAGATCATGCCTCTTTTAGTTAAGGCTGCCATAGGCTAAATACCACAGACTGAGTAGAAATTTATTTCTCATAGTTCTAGAAGATGGAAGTCCAAGACCAGGGTGCCAGCATGGTCAGGTTCTGGTGAGAGCTTCTTCAGGGTTGCAACCTGACAACTTCTCATATCGTCACATGAAAGAGAGTAGAGAGGGGGAGTAAGCTCTCTCATGACTTTTATAAGGACACTAATCCCATTAATGAGGGCTCCATCTTCGTGACCTCATCTAATCATGATTACCTCCCAAAGAGCTCACCTAATACCAACACGGCAGCGGTGTGTGTGGGGGGGCGGGGGTAGGGTTTCAGTATTTAAATGTCGAAGAAACACACACCTCCCGTCCATAACATTGCCCAATTCTCCCAAGACGTACCATTTTCCATTCCCATCAACAATAGAAAAGAGTACCTTATAGGCTGTTTTATTAGTTCACCTACTCAGGGTCCTATTAACAGGTAACACTTGGGGGCTTCCCCGGTGGTGCAGTGGTTAAGAATCTGCCTGCCAATGCAGGGCACACGGGTTAGAGCCCTGGTCTGGGAAGATCCCACATGCCGCAGACCAGCTAAGCCCATGCACAACTACTGAGCCTGCGCTCTAGAGCCCGCGAGCCACAACTACTGAAGCCCATGTGCCTAGAGCCCGTGCTCCTCAACAAGAGAAGCCACTGCCATGAGAAGCCCACGCACCGCATCGAAGAGTATCCCCCGCTGGCCGCAACTAGAGAAAGCCCACGCGCAGCAATGAAGACCCAACGCAGCCAAAAATAAATAAATAAATAAATAAAATTTATACATAAAACAAAGGTAATACTTGGTCTCATGTTCTTTTTGGTTCAAATTATGTCTAACATTAAAATATAATTAAAGACATGAAAAGCTTCTTATTTTTAGAGTACATGAAAAGTGCCTTAAACCTTATTAAGGCAGGATCTAAATAAGGATGAGCCAATCACTTTTGTTGTCCTGATTAGAAAGAAAGTATTGGAAAGGATATTCTTGTGTGTGCCCTGAGGACAGTTAGAGTTTAAGTAAGCAGGGGTCCTAGAATCTAATAAAGTAGGTGTTTTCAATGAATAGAGGACTATGTCTCAAAAAGTTTTAGAGCCAGATGGCAGATAAACTATTTTGGACTGTATCTGGTGGATAAACGATTTTGAGCAGGAACAAGATATGATATTTCATTACTATTTAATATCTAGGAAAATTTAAGCTATTCACTTTCCTCCAACATTTTTACTTTTGCTTTATTTGTTTTTGCTTTTCAAACTAATTCATGAATTTAACTTTTTTCTTTTACTTTTCTGATATTATAGTTTGTTCTGTGAGCTTATTTGCCACAGAAAGAGCAACAATGGTTTTCAGTGTGAACTGAAAACTTCATTGTGAACTTGAAATCTTCACACAGAATTTATTCATCTCCTGCAGCAGCACTACTTATCTACTAATTTAATTTCTTAATAGAATATTGAGGACCTCCCTGGTGGTCCAGTGGCTTAGACTCCACACTCCCAATGCAGGGGGCCCGGGTCTGATCTCTGGTCAGGGAACTAGATCCCACATGCATGCCGCAACTAAGAGTTCACATGCCTCAACTAAAAGATCCCTTATGCTGCAACTAAGAACGGGCGCAGCTAAACAAATATTTTTAAAAAATAGAATATTGAAAGAGGAGTCAACAGTAACTGTAGTGGGACTTCCCTGGTGGCACAGTGGTTAAGAATCCGCCTGCCAATTCGGGGGACATGGGTTCCAGCCCTGGTCTGGAAAGATCCCACATGCCACGGAGCAACTAAGCCCATGCGCTCTAGAGCTTATGCTCTAGAGCCCGCGAGCCACAACTACTGAAGCCCATGTGCCTAGAGACCATGCTCCGCAACAAGAGAAGCCACTGCAATGAGAAGCCCGCGCACTGCAAGGAAGAGTAGCCCCCGCTCCCAGCAACTAGAGAAAGCCCGTGCGCAGCAACGAAGACCCAACACAGCCAAAACAAAAACAAAAATAACTGTAGCAAACACTTTTATGGTGCTTACTGTGTGCTGGGCACTAAGTGCTATAATAATAATTCATCAAATCTTCACCGCAACCTTATGAGATATATTCTATTATTATCTCCATTTTACAGTTAGCAAACTGGGAACAGAAGAGTTAAGTAATAGGACCAAAGCCACACAACTAATGACAGAGTCCAAATTTGGACCCAGGCAATTTGGTTTCAGAGTCTAGGCATTTAACTGCCATACTCTTGCCCCTAATTGACATCAAGAAAATCAGTAGTCGAGAACTGATGGTAATAAAGAGAATCCAGTGGTAATGTGATCACGTAACACGATTCACCTCAAAAGTCTGAAATTCCATTATTTTTTTCCTAGGTGAAAAATGTCAATCCTGAATTAAGTCTTCTGGCATTTTCCATAAACTCTCTAGGGACGGGAATTCCTAACCCTTTTCAAAGAAGAGCTGAAGAAAACAGAGAGGAGGCCAGAAAAATGAGGGTTGTGGAAGTGATGAAGAAATCCCAGAAGTCAATTTACAGGTATAATTTGAGCTGGGTTGTTGTTGGCAGAGAGCATAGTCAGCCTCACCAAAGACAACACCATTGTATGTTATCCCCAAGCTATGAGTGCTTATAGTGTCGTAGAACTGAGGGAAAATTGTGCTTGCCTTGCCCAAATTTTAAAGGCCAGAAAGTTCAGGAATGGGTCTCGCTCCATCCTGTACATTCTATATTGGGGAGCTTCTGCCACCTAGTGTTCATGTAGAAAATGGCAAGAGTTTGGAATCACCAATCCTGTCCCTCCACAAGTCCAGGAGTATTTAAAGAAGACTGGTCCCAATGGCTGTCTCATTTTTTTCTCAAGTTATCTTCCCTCCAATGAGAATTAGAAAATATTTGATATTATTAATTCTTTGTGGAAGAAAGAATTAATAGAAAGAAAGAACTTCAGCTACAATAAATTTCTTTTAAAATTTGATGGGGTTTGAAATTTGTTTTATCTTTAATTTTAGGAGTTATAACTTTCTAATGGAAGTTTAAAATGGTTAGGCTTTGTAGTTAGACGTAGAGGCAATAATGAAGCAGACGGAAAGGGGACAGGGCACAACCTTTAAAAGAATGACATAGCCATTGAGGACACAACAAAAACTGGTTGGAACCAACTAGGTCCAAGATGGTAGAAGATTCAGCTTCCAGTAGAACTTGAGCCTCATTATACATTCATTGTAATGTATTAGCATGCTAAATGACACACCCACAGGCGCCATGACTGTTCTGAGACCAACCATAAAAGGCCAAAAAGTGGGTGGTGGCCCATTCCTGGAAATCTCCACCCTTTCTCCAAAATAGTTGGAATAATCCTCCCACTCATTAGCCTGTGAAATTATCCAGCTGATAAAAACTAACCACCCCATATTTTGGGGCCTCTTGCCTTCTGAGATGGCCCACACTCTGTCTGTGGAATGTGTTTCTCCCAAGGCTGTTCTTGCCTTTTGAGATGGACCACATTCTATGGAATGTGTATCTCTCTAAATAAATCCACTTCTTACCTATCACTTTGTCTCTCACTGAATTCTTTTTGTGACAAAACATAAAAAACTTGAGCTTCATTAAGTCCTGAGACCTGGTGTGTGATCTCAATTAAAACGCAGTGGTTCAAGTCCCAATCTGAGTTGTGCAGTTTCAATTGCCTTTGAAATCACAAGTTGAACAATCTGTAGTCTCTTTCCTCCAAAACCTCCTCCAGGGATGCTAGGTAGCAACTGGGAAAGGACTGTTTCAAAGACCTCACAGCAGTTGTCTGTAGAACCGTCCCTCCTCTGTACTCAGAGCCTGAGGTGCTCACCCTGCCATAGTACTTCCCTCTGTACAGTCATCATTGATTGACTCACCGTTCCCCCTTTTTAGACATGTGCATACCTCCAGGGCAGAAATCATTTCTAATTCTATTAGCAAGTAGTGGATATTAAGTATTATTAAATGGATGCTGTAGAGAAAGTACGTCTGCTATTAACTTGTTCCAGCTTGTAGCCCTCAAATCAAACTTAGCCTGCTTGGGCAAAGATTTCCCTAACCAGCTAACTATTTCATTTAAGCTTTAACCTGGTGTCTTCTTTTTTTTTTTTTTGCGGTACGCGGGCCTCTCACTGTTGTGCCGTCTCCCGTGGCGGAGCACAGACTCCGGACGCACAGGCTCAGCGGCCATGGCTCACGGGCCTAGCCGCTTCGCGGCATGTGGGATCCTCCCTGACTGGGGCACGAACCCGTGTCCCCTGCATCGGCAGGCGGACTCTCAACCACTGCGCCACCAGGAAAGCCCTAACCTGGTGTCTTCTTGACCTGAGCACAAATCAACTCTCCTGTGTTTCTTGCCTTCACTCCTCTCCTCCTTTCCTTCCTTCCCGTATGTTGGTTATGCAGAACTATTTATCGTGCTGGTTCCCCCACTCTTCACAAACTCTCTCAGCCAACTTTTTCCTACTCTACTCTTAAAGCAAGCTAATTATGCTCAGTGTACTTTGATTTTTCTTTGTTACACTCTCTGTTAGATATAACAGGGAAATATAGAAAATCTATTTGGTTGTATCTGTTTGGGAACAGTCTATACCATCAGGATCTTCTTGCTTCCCGACTCTGGCACCTGGGATACTAGCTTTGAAATGTAGGTAGAGGAACATAAAGGAATGACATCTTTCATAAAATAGAATGAGTTCTTGAAAATTTGAGAAAATAAAAGCATCTGAAGGCAAGTGTCCAGGTAGAAAGAAATGTCTGAACAGGTGGTCACTGCAGTATCCTTCAGAGTCTCACTTTCCTGTACACATTTTGTCAAGCTGATTACTTCTATCACTGCTACGCTGGCCCCCAGGAGTATACACGTCTTTCTTCAAAGCCGGAACTCCCTGGTTCTTGGTTTTCTTCAGTACTGTGGAGCCATGGTGGGCTTTTCAAAAAGTCTTTACCAGTATGAACCAATGATTATCATTGGGTGGAGAAATCATGGATGATCATTTTCTTCTTTACAGCTTTTTTGGTTTTATTGATTTCTTACTGATTTATGTATTATTTTTATAATCATCTGAAAAATTAGACTTTACAAAATTCAAAGGGAAAACAAGCAAGTAATAAAAATATAGCTAAGCATACAAACAGCAGGTTTCTAATTTTACCACACTGTTGTCTGCACAGCTCATCGGCTCCCCAAGCTCTTGTTCCATACCACATCATTTTTGAGGGCCTTACCAGAGTAGCTCACTTTTTCATTTTCAGTGGTACTCCTTTTGATACCTTATAGACCTCATTGAGAAAACAATGGATGGACTGTGGAACTGATTGCTCTTTGAGGGTAAATAATTTTATATCCTCAGGTAGATATCAGCATATAAAGAAAGCTTCTAGCTACAGAGGCCTCCCCACCAACTTCCTCAACTTCCCAGAAATAAAGTAAAAGCGTGTATTTCCTGAGAGCAAATTAAATTTGAAGTTAAAGGCCATCCAGTTGACTAGACAGTGAACCCTGGGCCAGTTGGGTGGGTAGGAACCCTGTTTGTTAGTAAGGGATCAAGTGGTTAAAATGAACTTCAAAAGCTATGTGATCTTAACTTTTGATTTTAACAAAGGAAGGTGAGAAGAATATAAATGTTTGCTTAGGCTGGAGTTTAGTAGTAGTAATTGCAGTCATTTTTACATGAACTGTTTACCTTTCCTGCTTAGGTATAGTGCATTACAATTATTGTCAAATAATTAAATGTTATTAACTCATTTAATTATAAAACAAAACTGTTGATATATGCTCAATACGTACAGCTTTTTATGTGTCACAGTAGTCATCTGCTTATATAGCTTAGTTGTTTGCTCATACTCTTAAGAATGAAATAGAACCTAGGATTCACCCTAGTAAGCATGCCTGTGGTAGTGATCTTTGTTCCTCTTTCTCTTTGATTGGATCCGATCCAGTGACAATGCCTCAGATGTTAAGTCAACCCTAATAATGAAAAGCTACTTCGAAAGATAAATCTAAGATTATTTGTTAAGTTTTGGGTGGCGGGTGGGTAAAGCTTCTTTGGCTGAAGAGAGGTTGGAGACTTCTTAAATGTTGGACATTTCCCCTTAAATTTGCTTTGTTTGTTCTTTTTCTCCCTTTGATTGAGGTGAGGGTTTTAAAATCATTTCTGCTCTCCCCATAGGTATAGTTGTGATTTGTGGCACTTTGATTAAAAACATATTCTGATTATTCCCTCGTATCTTTTGCCCATCCCCACCCCCAGGATTCCGATTTCTCTGTTTAAGGTTATAAAAATACCCTCACCTTCCGTACCCTCACCTTCACATTTTGTGATAATCTTGTTTACTTCATATTTTTTCATCCCTTTTCCACTCACTATTTGGTCAGCAGGGAATAATTTCTTCAATTACCACCATAACAGCAAAATACCTATTATCCTTAAATCCTAACCATCTGGGGTCCAGAAGCCATACTTAAATTTCATTACACATTAATTCCGTTACTGATATGATATGTAGAAAGAAATGTCTGAACAGGTGGCCACTGATATGGCCATTACTGATATGTAGCTAATGACCTCTGAAAAGGTCATTAGTAATAGAGAATCAAGGAGACTTGCCTGTACATGAAAGAGGTAGAAAAAATATTTTTTATTAGCATGTTCAAGGTAGTCAAGATATTAACAAACATTTTAATCCTCACAACAACCCTGTGAGGTAGGTAAGTCATTGTTTCGTGACAAACTAGTATTATTCCAAATAAAGTGCAATTTATAAAAGAAAAAATCTGCATCAGGAATAATTTTGTTAATGATACCATTTATGTATATGCTAATATTTGTGTTTTTGTGTACTTTGATTCATGCAGTTGATTCATGCAGTAAGGTGTCCCCAGAAAAGTTTACTATAAATCAAATACTATTTAAATACATGTGGGAACAATTTAAATAAACTCTGGGGTGAATTTTTTTAATAAAATAGATCACTTTTTGAGCAAATACTATGAATATTCCTTTCTTACACAAAATAAAAAGGCATCCTCATCAACGTTGCACTCACATTTATTCATTCTTCAGTAAGTTATCTCAACATGGCACCAATGCAATGCAAGACTTAATTTATTGAATTAAACCTTAGCAATTTGGTATATGGCAGTGAACTGTGTTGCTGTATAGAAATCTCCAAATATATTGCGCTCAATCTCAACCCAAAACCTAATTATTGAAAACACTAAAATAAATGATGACAGATTTCAAAAAGTATTGTCCCTTGAGAACATTACTTATTTTTTTCCTTTAAATTGCAAAAGGAAAAGAGATCTTAGGGTCTTTGAAAAGAAACATAATATTCTGATAACTATAAACTTCTGGTGATTTATATTACAAATCAAAGAAAGCCTCATGCTATCAATTTACTTATAAGGGAGCACACAGATGTTATCCCCAAAATTTACGTATTTTTTCCTCTGTGCCAATATGACTTACTAGGAAGAGAAATACAGTTGACCTTTGAACAACATGGGTTTGAACTGTGTGGGTCCACTTATACGTGTATTTCTTTCAATAAATACGTACTACAGTACTACATGATCCGAGGTTGTTTGAATCCGAGGATGTGGAACCACAGATAAGGAGGGATGACTGTAAAGTTACATGGGGATTTTTGACCGCGTGGGGGGTCAGGGCCCCAGCCCCCGAGTTGTTCAAGGGTCAACTGTATTCCCAGGCACCCATTTTCTCTTAAATCCATATTTAAAGTACATTTCCATTATTCATCCAACATTAGTAAACATACAGTTTGCCTAACATTTTTTTTATAATTGTCTTATCTGCAAAATAAACTTTTACTAGAGAACTCCTATTACATTTAATTTAAACATTTAGATTAGTTATATAATTTATCTGTAACAATAACTTTAAGTTTGGGAGCTTAGTTAAGTTAAAATCCACTGGTAGGTTTTTAATACTTTAACAAGTGGTTAAAGTAATTTACCATTACAAAAAAATAACTGAAGTCCAGAAAAACATTCTCACCAAAGTATTTTAAAAAACTGTTGCAGGAACATTAGGCAAATCAACAGGTAAAATAGACTAAGCCATCTATAAGTTGTACATTCAAATCCATACTAGATCCAGTAGTGCACTTTGGATTATAGTGAGGTAGGGCAAATAAACACAGTCAGATACATTTTGAACTGTTAAATTTATATAAACTGAAAATTGACTTATACCCAGGTTTTATTTGGATATCCAAAAAGAAAAACTGATAATTCAAATGATGAAGTATTTTCTTGGATTCAAAGACAGAACTGTAAAAAACCTTTGAGGTACATATACAAAGGCTACAAGATATATTTTATTTCAACATAAAATATGCTTGTATAAAAATAACCTGGGATATAGAAAAAAGAAATACAAACATTTTTGCATAGATTCTCTATATACCTGGGGCTAAACACTAGATAATACACCTCTGAAACTAATATAGCTGAACTATTTCCTTGGATACCAAGTATATACAAAATAAAAGCCCTTCATCTGGGGGAGCATGGGCAGGAGGGAAAACAATTTAATTTAGCATCAGTCTATATTTATTTCTCTGTTGCTCGAATATAAACTAATGATGACAAGAGGAGAAACTCTGGGGGTTTATTTAACAAAATTAAGTTCACATTTCTGAGGCCATCATAGTGCATCCAATGTCCATCAATTTGAAAAGCTGCAGAATAATGATGTTCCTCTTTGTTAAACAGTGTGGCACCTTCTAACAAATACCTGCAAATTAAATGACAAAGTGTAGCAGAAAATCACAATACTTTGTTCTTGAGAAAAACATTCCCTAAATTTTTAACTAATAAAAAACTGAGATTATTTGCATTCTATTCTCTGTAAAAGATATCCATCTGTAAAAATTATGTATTATAATTGGTAATTTGGAGAAAGATGTTTAAGAATTTAAAAAATTGATATCATTTAAGAATTTTTAAAAGCATATTTTAACAGATTAACCCATAATCTGCATGGTTCTGTTATATAAAATACACACAAGAAAATTTTTAAGGCAAAAAGTTAAAAGAACACTGTATGTCCTAATTTGTATGCAGATATCTTAATCTAATGATGACAGTAACATTTTATGTTTAAATGATGACCTCATACTGTACACTACTTTGACTTGAAATACAAGTAATAGCCAACCAGAATTTACTGACTATTTACTATCTCTCAGGTACTAAACACTTCACATGTGCTATCTTATTAAAGCCTTACAATAATGGCACCAGATAGATACTGTTATCTCTGTTCAATAGATAAGAAAACTGACGTGTAAACTGGTTGTTACTGGCTCAAGGTCACATAGCTTGTAAGGTAGGGCTATTCCATAGTGTATTCCATAGTCTAAGCACCTAACCACTATGCACACTGACAGCAATGACTCCCTGCAGTAGATTCTGACCTTATCCAGGCTACATAAATTTAGAGATAGTTATGACTTTTCCAACAATACGTATTTCCCTTAAGGGCTACTCAAAATCATGATAGAATAGCAGAAAAATATAGAAATAAATTTATTTTTTACTAGTTTTATAAAACAAACAAAAAAACACATACTTGTGATCAGATAAATCCAAGTAATAGGGTACATATGCCAGATCTTCAGATTTCCAATGCTGCATATTTAAGACAACAAAAGGGGGTGCCCCGTGGCAGAATACTCGCTGGGAAAATTCCCTTAAGCCACCACACCTAAAATTGAAAATAGGCATGAACTTTACTACACTTGGGACAAAGCTGCCTTTTATCACTCTGGGTTGCCTTTATTACATAATTTCATAATAAGCATAATTATCTATTTTAGGTATGGGTATATATCAACAGTATGGCTATATTAATACCTTATATGCCTAATTCCCAGAGTTAATAAACTTTGAGATTCTCTATATAGGAAATGATACTTTTAAAACTCCAGGAAAGGCTAGCTATGTTTATCTAAGCTTATAAAAACATGTATCTTTTAGACTGATAGAAAAGTTTTTATTTGTAAATACATTTTTCTTTCTCTAGGCTGGTTTCAAACTGGAATAATGGCAGAGAGGGAATAAGGTGACTCTTACAGTCTTCTTTAGACTGGATGAAATTCCCTACTTGCTTCCTTTTGCCATTAGGATGAAGCAAATTCTGTTTTCTTAGTAGTATCAGGTATTAAGCACATGGATCAGAATAAAACAAACACAATTATACAGTAAAATCTCGATTAACCGGAATGCTCAGGGCACAGTATTTTGGTTAAAAAAACACTGACTAAACTAAGTTACCAGAAAACCATTTTGTTTCAGTATTTGTTGCAAAAATACACTCGTTCACTTTTTGGACTTAAGTACAATTAACTGAAGGTATTTTATTCTTTCCTTCTTTTGTGATTAATTAGGCCATAGGATCACCCTTCTAAATATTAATTCTCATTGCACAATACTGTAGATATAAAAATTGTTGAGACTGGGATGAATATGTTCTGCCCCTTTGTATTTCCTTTCTCTTTTCTTTTTTTTTTAACCACGTTGAACTTTTTGGTTGTCATTTACCTCTTTCTCCTAAATGAGGAGTGCAGAAAAAAATCCAGTTAATTGAGGGTCCCGATTAGCTGGGTTCCGGTTAACCAAGGTTTTATTGTACCTACTCAGCAGTAGGGAAAAAAAGAAAAGGTATTTGCTTTGTATTCATCAAGTAACTGTAGTATTATATTCTATATAGTGATATTGATAATGACAACACAGCATAAAATGGCATAGTAAACTAGAAGGTGTTAAGATTCCAAAACTATTAGGCTTTCTAAATACTTATGAGTTGCTATTTCATAAAATATTAACATCAAAGAACATACCAGTACAGGTTTCTTTATAAAAAACGTACAAATACTTTCATCTTAAATGTCTATCATACACTCACCCACACTCTTCACACAGTTCAATCCTGGAACAGAATAACTCATCCACAGCCAGTCGTATCAAGTTTCCATGTGGAATTTCTTGGGGAGGACTACAACAATTGCAAAATGCATGTAAGAACTGTTTCAATATTTTACATGTTTGTTATTAGGATAACAAATTTTACAGGTCATTATTAGCAAACCACATATCAAAGTATAACCTGTTATTCATCTTTGTATTTCTTATACACAGTATAGAAACCAGTTGAACTTAATAAACATCAATGCATGAAGCTTTCAAGAAACATTAAATCTTTCTATAAACTGATCCTGAAACATGCAGTCGTTACTTTAAAAATTTCTGAGAGGATTCAATAGAGTGGATTCTGGTCTTGACGAAGAAAGCAGGACCCAGAATTAGGAGAGTAGCTGCTTAGTTACCTGACTCAATGCAAGTTACAGCCATTGTTGGCCTCAGTTTCCTGATTTGTTAAAAAAAATTTTTTTCCTACATACTTCAGAGGTTGTTTTAAACATAGGATTAAAAAACAGGCAAAAGACTTAAAAAGTTATATAGAGTATAATGAAAAATATTTTATTGAGAATCATAAAATACTAGTATTAATATAGGATTGTAAATATTTCATTATAGTTTCAAAAGATATACATATAAAAAGATACTAGTTTTTTAAAAACAAGGCACATTTCTGAAACACTTTTTTTAGTCCATTATGATTTAGAGTAACAATTTTTTCTCCTGATGGAGATTTCAAAACCAACATCATCATATCAGCAATACAGGAAAATGGACAAAGTGTATTTCAGAACAAGAGAGACATTAATTGGTAGACCCTAAAAAAAATAACGTATCTTCCGCTTTCCCTAAGTAGCATGATGTTATAATACAGTATTAAACTAAATATGCTATACAGAAAATGTGAATTTAGTAAGTTCAGGTATGTAACATACATTCCCAAAAGGGAGCAAATCTATTAGGCTGTTTTTCTGGACCACAGGGCCAAGTAGGCTTTCTGACAACAATGTGTTTGGTTCTATTTTTCTGGACCACAGGGCCAAGTAGGCTTTCTGACAGCAATGTGTTTGGGTCTGTTTTCCTGGACCACAGGGCCAAGTAGGCTTTCTGACAGCAATGTGTTTGGGTCTGTTTTTCTGTCCTGTTTTTTTTTTTTTTTTTTCCACTGGCAATTATCCCTTTTCTTGTTCATGTCCCCTGGGGGCATTAATGTTTCCCAATACTCCACTAGGGCTTGCCAGTTTGGCCTTCCTCCCTGTCATTTACCAGCTTGGAGGTCTATCTTCTCTCCGAAAGCCCAAAATACTCAGCAAGCTATCAGAACCTTTCCTAGCCGATGAAAAATTCCTCACATCCAGGTCCTCTTCAGGTATTAACATTTCAAGTTTGGGGTTCCTGTCTCTAATCATGCCCTGGCCATGACATGGAGTACTTTCAATCTTCCTGTTCATGTAGAACTAGCCTACCTGACAGAGATCCATTCAGAGTGAAACATCCCAATATAGTATTAAGTGTTGTTCAAGAGGTTAAATTTGTGACACAAGGAATTAGTTACCTTCACAGTCATATTAGTAAATTCTGAGCAAGAGGAAAACATTTTGCATACTGAATAGTTCATTACTTTGCAAGTGAAATAGTTATCAACTGGTTTTGTAAAGTAAATTCCGAGATGTTTGGATGTAATAGAAGAGTTACATTTTTGTCATGGGACCTAATAGAGTCTTGCATTTGCGTGGTTGCTTTATGTGTAAGTTGTTACACGGGTCTGTACTTTAAGAAGTACTTTGACTATACCTATCTACCTACCTCCCTCCCTATCTCTCTATATATATCATTCATTATAAAAAAGTATACTATTTTTGCTAAAGGTGACAAAACAGACTTTAGAGCAACTTACTTTATATTAATTGTGCGCTGCTGATCTTCCTGCACTCGAGTTGGGCATCGCCAGTTGGAACAGTAACTCTCTTGTATGGTCGACATGAGATTTTCAAGATTTTTTGTAAAATTATCATGCTCATTCCCAAACAAATCAATTATTAATGAAGCTTTATGAACTTCAGATTTGTATTGCTGTTTTTCCATTTTGTCCCAAATCCAAAGTAGCTTCACAGTTGTAAAGCTGTAGGTGTCCATTAAATAAAGAAAACAGTCTATAAACTCTCTACCTAAATGAAGAGAGAGTTCCCTGGGGAAATTTTCATTTTCATTGAGAATAACATACAATAACATCAAGAATCCATCTATGGTGCAGGTATTTTTCAGTCTTATTTCAACATAGAGTGGTGTACAGGATACTGCTTTGCGGCCAGCTTTGATAGTAAAAACACCTCCCCAAGGAAGAACAGGTCTCCAAAATGAGCGATCTTGGTTATAGTTATTTTTAATTGATGCTTTGATCTCTTCAAACAGTGTCTTCATCCTGCATTTTAAAAGTTTAAGACAGTACTCGTAAATTTGACTTTATATTTTAAATGCATGATATGTTTAAATGAAAATAAAGGTATCTAAAGATTCAAATTAAATTTGGTTAGCTTGACCCCCAATGTAAAAAAAAATTTAAAACAAGCTATGAGCCATTTTTTGGCAACCTGCATGGTCTCTGGAAAGACCATTTAAGAAGCTGCAACCTTTTCTTGAAGTACGGAATGGTCATTTGATAGGACTTTATATTAATTATATTGCAGATTTTATCAGTCATAGAGGAAAACCCTGTAATAAAAAAATCCTAAAAAAAAATAAAACTATTTAAAGATACAGTCTAAATTTGGTTGGGTGTATTCCTAATGTAAACCTCTTCCTCCCCTCAAAATATAAGCGGTACTTCATTTTCTTGATAATATGTGTGGTTCCACTTATGAAATTGATAATGGAATTCTTTGTTGGGCTACAGAATAATGACCAACTGGCTTTGAAAGACAACATATGAAGAGTAATTGTGAGAACTTAATTGAATAGTAGCACAGCTAAAACAAAAATCATTTCTATGCACTTTGGGATTTTTACCTGAAATTTAGGACCATGCTAGATATCCTATAATTTTAACTACAGAGGCCATGCTGGGAAGAGCTGATTCAGAACTTGATAATTATCTTGATTCCTCTCTGCATGTTTTGGGAATGAACTGAGGTGTCTTCCCTATTTAAACTGGTACCTATCGTTCCCCCAACCTTGAGGATAGCTAAGCACTTGGTTTTAACGTCATTGACAGTATTCTAATAAACATGTTGGTGTCATATGTATGTTATCTAAAGCAAAATTGAAAAAAATTAAAGAATGAGGTCCTAATGAAACTGAATTGAAAAATTGCTTTACTTTATTTGGGACAAACACATATCTAAACTAAAAACATCACAGGGTTTTCCAATATGTTTCATCCTTCCGTTTTCATGAAAACTGGAAGCATCTGAGGAATAGGAACAGAGAAATTAGTGACTGAGGTCAGTGTCTTACTTTGATTGTCTTTTCAAGTGCCACATCCTCCCAAGCACAATAGGAATCCAACACTCAGTGTTGCAGACCTATGTGTTTTGTGTGAAAAATTAAGTTCAGACCGATTTTGTAACACTAGCAAACTAAAAATTCAATTTTACCACACACACAGAGTATTTTTGACTTAGGCAAGATACTGTGGACTCTAAAATATTCAACACTATATTTAGCCTGAAGTGTAGATGTTTATATATAGTCGCTAACATGTGGGCTCTAGTTAACCACTTAGGAATAAGAGGGAGTGGAAAATTTAGAGCCTAGAAAACACAAACTCAGTTTCTTCTAAATGAAGAAGAAATGCTTCAGAGCATATTTTTAAAAAATCACAAGGCATTTAAATACTTTAAAAATGAAAATAACTTTTTTCATGGTTTGACTGATTTCTGTTACATTTTAAAGAACTCTGTAGCAAGGTCATAATTAAGAGCCCGAGTTCAAATTCCTAAATGTTGCACTGGAAAGGAACTGTAAATTTCTGTAGTATTTTTTGCCAGTTTATCTTTTATACATGACCAAATGAGTAACTATAGCTCTGTAAAGCAAGTTACACTCTAAGAGAATTAAACTACAATTATATATATATATTAAAAAAATATACACATACATAAAATGAAACTAATTTCTTTAGCCTTTTTCTGGGGGAAAAAAAAGGAGGTAAGAGAGGATGCAAAGAATTAGAAGACAGTGTAGCTTCTGTTGTACCGTGGTGATTTGTTATAAAGTAAATTACCAAAAAAAAAAAAAAGCGGCTAAAAGAGATGGAAAAATGGCTGCAAAGAGCTTTACTTAAAATTGTCTTAAGTTCTGGTCACACAAAAACATCGTTTAGAAGCCCTGGAGAAGGTATTCTGCTGGCTTTTTTCCCTTGCCTCAACAGGCCCCCCAGTTTGAATAAATCTGGAAAACTCCCTGGACTTCTATTTCCTTGGCAAAATGACACATTTCTTCTGCAGTCGTTTCCAAGGGTGACAATCTGTACTCCACGCAGGTCGTGAGGACCAGACCATTTGTCCAAGGCATTGAGTGCCGGACGCCCTAACAGCTCGGGGGTCCCAAGGGTACCCTCCCGAGTCAGCGCCCCAAAAGAATCTGGAAAACGGCGCTGAGCTCCCGCTCGAAGCAGCTCCGGGCTGGGCGCAAGGACTGGCTGGGCGCGCGGTGGGCGCTCACCTCCGCCCCCCGCACTCCGGCCACGCCCACCCCGCCCAGGGTCCGCAGCACCGGGGAAGGCCTGGCACTTAGGGCTGGCCGCGCAGGGCGGGCGGGTTCCCGAATCTGGAGCCGGTGAAAGGGCTGGGCGTCCCCTGCCCGCCTCCAGGCAGTGGCCCGATGAGCGCCTGGGACTGCGGGTAATGGGCGGGAGGACCGGGCCACGGAAAGCGTTCTCACACCGGCCAGTCTCCGTCCACCAGGAAGCCGACTTTTCGTACCTCCCCGGGGACCGAAAACCGCCGGTGCTCCCGCACCCGTCGCCGCCGCCGCTTGCTCATGGAGAGTCCGTGCCGCCGCCGCCTCATCTACTAGAACCTCCGGCAGTTTCGGCCTCCCCCGGCGTGAGCGCTGGGCCCCGGCACAGCCTCCATCGCACTCGCCGCGGCGGCAGCCACAGCAGCTCCAGCGCCCAGGCCCGATCCGACCGGACCCACGGAGCCAGGACCGCGGGACGCGTAGCTTCTTATTACGGAGGAAGATTCGGCCTGACCTCCGCCCCCCTCCCCCCAGCCCCCAGTCCCCAATCCCCAGTCCCCAGCGCCCAGTCCCCAGCAGCCTGACGGTGCTGCTGCGCAGGCGCGAAGACGCCCCTGCCAAAAGTGCGTGTGCTGGGTGTATATACAGCTTTTGTATTTGCCCAATGGACACCAGGATCAGGTGCATGGGGCGGGACCTCGCAGAGAGGGGCGGTGTTCCAGTGTTAGAAAGTGGGTGGGGCAGCCGGAAGTGGGTAGAGTTTGCACGGAGGCGGAACTTTGTTGGCAAACCTGCTTGGCTTCTTGAGGCTTGTATCGTCTCAGGACTTGATTTTGGTTTGCTTCTACGTCTCGTCGTTTCAAATTCTTAACTCAGAAGAGGAAAGCTTTGTTTTCTCCGTAAGTTATAATTATTCAAGCATTTAAGTATATATTTAATAAAAAGTTGAGTTAGTGTGTTAAATGCTATTTTTAGTGTTCAAGTTAATAATTGGCCAGTCGCTGTAATTTATAATGGAAGTTAATAACAATTAAAGAAATTAGATGGCTTTGGCCCCATTATAGAGATGAAAAAAAATTGAGTTTTGGAAATGATAAAGTCCCACACATTTTGACAGCTGGAAATTGAAGCTAGAGCCTCTTAATGCTACAGTCTGTGGACACAACCACTTTTCCTGTTCTGTGGGTCCTAGTTCTTGTATCCGACCTTAAAGAGTCAAAGGCCGGAGAACACAGGCCATCCTGGAAAACTATCTCCACTTGCAATTAGGAATGGGGATGCTGTTGAGATACTCCCCATCCTGCCGTGCAACAAAAAATGATTGTCTGGAAAGTGAAGCTCAACCTCCAGAATACACAATGCACAGAGCTCAAGGCCAGCCCAAGACATCAGTGTGGTACCCAGTCACAGCAGAGTCTTGGACACCTTCTTGACTAATTTAATGGCCAGCCAGGGCAATGGCAGGGACCTTCCTCTTGGATCTCTCTTGAGGAGTCTAGTGATAGAGGGATGAATCTTCTGGGAGAGAAGCTTGACTCACTCAAGATAATTACTGCCGGTGGAGTTGGGAAGAAATGGACACCTCTCAGAGCAGAGAGGGAACGAAGAGGCTCTGCCCAAAAAGGAAGAATTAATAAATCTGGCAAAATCTGCTCTTTTTAGCTTCCTGGCTTTTCTTATTTCTTATGGCATTTCACAGGTGAGAAAACTGAGGTGCTGATGCATTAAATAACGAGTGTGTCTGTATTGGAATTCACATACAAAACGTTCACTCTCAATATTAAAATTATCTTGCAAGGAGAAAGCCCTTTACAAATGTTCGTAAGTGTGGATTTTATGTTTAATTGACAGTCTCTCACAAGACACAGAATTCATTTTATACTGATTGGGTCATTTTCTAACAGAAAACAGACCCAATAATGACGGTTGTCACCATTTCTGGAGAATATCAGGGAGATGGCTCCTTAAACTGTGCTGAAGCTCAGCTAGGCAGAGGAAGCATGAATTCCTGGCATACTTGGATAATTCACAAAATTCACTGAGACTTTTAACCAAGATTTCCATTCTGCATCCTTTCTGCTCCTTTCAAAATCTGATGGCTGAGCTGAAGGTATTTTTAGCTTAATTGAGATATAATTGACATAATATATGGAGCATATTTAAAGAGTATAAATTGATAAGTTTTTATATATGTATACCCCCTTGAAAACATCACTATATTCAAGTGAATAAATCCATCATCCTCAAGTTTCCTCACGCGCCTTTGTAATTTCTTTCTCTTATCCCTCCATGCCTCCCACACCTAAGCAGCCACTATTTTACTTTTTGTCATTATAGATTCATTTGTCTTTTCTAAAGTTTACATAAATAGAATCAGACAGTATGTATTACATTTTTTCTGGTCTGGTTTCTTTTACTTAGTGTCATTATCTTGACGTTCATCCATGTTGTTTTGTGTACCAGTAGTTCATTCCTTTTTATTGATGAGTATATTCCATTATATGGATGCACTGCAGTTTGTCATCTGTTGATGGACATTTGGGTTGTGTCTAGTTTGGGGCTATTACCATTAATGTTGCCATGAACATTTGTGTACAATGCTTTGTATGGACATATATTTCCTTTTTCTCTTGGATAAAAATCTAGAAGTGGAATGGTTGAATCATAGGTAGATGTATGTTTAACTTTTTAAGAAACTGCTAAATTTTTTCCCAGAGTGGTTGTACCATTTTACAATACATTCCCATCAGGAGTATATTTGAGTTCCATTTCCTCCATAAAATAAAATGTTTATAAAATGTCCTCATGGACACTTGGTGTAGTCAGCCGTTTGTAATTTGAGCCATTCTAATAGATGTATAATGTTTTCTTGTGGTTTCAATTTATATTTTCCTAATGACTAATGATGTTGAGCATCTTTTTATGTGCTTATTTGCCATCTGCATATCTTTTTTTGGTGAAGTGGCTGCTCAGATCTTCGTTACATTTTTTAAAAATTGGGTTGTTTGTTTTTGTAAATTTTCAGAGTTCTTTATATATTCTGGATACAAGTTCTTTGTCAGATACATGCTTCGCAAAGGTCTTCTCCCAGTATGTGGCTTGTCTTTTCATTTTCTTAATAGTGTATTTTTAAGAGCAGAAGTTTTAAATTTTAGTAAAGTCCAATTTATTCTTTTATGAATTATGCTTTTAGTGTCATTTCTAAGAAATCTTTGCCTAACCTAACTCAAAAAGGCCATTTCCTATGTTTTCTTCTAGAAGTTTTACAGTTTAGGCTGTATGTTTAGGTCTATGATGCATTTTGAGTTAACTTTTATTTATGGTATGAGGCATTTTGGTTCGTATTTGTTACATATGGATAACCAATAGTTCCAGCAATATTTGTTGAAAAGGCTATTCTTTTTCCACTGTGTTGCCTTTGTGCTTTGACAAAAATCAGTTGTCCAATATCATTTTATAAACATTTTGTGTTTTATTTGTTCATCATCAACTATGTATAGATCACAGTGTGCTAGCACTGGAGTTATGTATCAGTACGTACTGTCCAGAGAATAGAGACTAAATATTGCTAACTTAAATAAAATGAGAAATTTATTGGAAGAATGTGAGGTATAATAGGATTTTTTAAAAAGCTAAGCAATTATCAGGTCTCAGCTACCTTGATTCACCCAAAGGGAGGTAGTTCCCCAAAGGACAATGAGACTCTATATTATAGAAGAAGAGGTCCTAGACAGATGTCTCCTGTAGCAGTGCTTCCCAACTTTTTTTACATCTATACATGATAAATGATCAGAATTGGGCAGTGTGCAAGGATAAACTGATGGAGATTAGGAGGTGTCTATATGGGATGCAGAGAAAAAAATCCATTATTTTTCTTTATATTATGTAATTGTAAGTAAAAGGCAAAGTGTTAGGGAGATACGAAATATTGAATTTATATAGAACATCTCAATAAAATCTAAAAATTTGATGAGAAACTTGAGCTTGTTTCCATGATATGATTTTTATTTCAAACCTAAGTATAATATATGTACGGAAAAGTGTATACAGTTGTCCCTTGGTATCCATGGGGGATTGGTTCCAGGCCCTCCTCCATCCCTGGGGACACCAAGATCATTGCATGCTCAAGTTTCTTAAATAAAATGGAGTAGTCTTTGCATATAACCTATGCACATCCTCCTACATACTTTAAATCGTATCTAGGTTACGTATAATACCTAATACAATTTAAATCTATGTAAATAGTTGCCAATGTGCAACAAATTCATGTTTTCTTCTTGGAACTTTCTGGAACTTAAAAAAATATTTTTCATCTGCAGTTGACTGACTCTGCAAATGTGGAACCCATGCATATGGAGGACCGACTACATCGTAATTATGCAGCTTAATGAATTTTCACAAAGTAAGCATACTGGTTATATGTTCTAGTTACATATACTTGCAGAGCTAATCACCCCTAAATTTAGTGGCCTAAAATAACATTTATTTTGCTTATGAATTTGCAGTTCGGTCAGGGCTTGGCTGGGATAATTGGAAGGCTGGGGGCTGGAATCATCAGAAGTTTCCTTCACTTACATGTTTGTCTGTTGATGCTACCTGTTGACTGCAAACTTAGCTATGTTTGTGACTAGAATACCTCCACAAGGCCTTTACATGTGACTCCTTGACTTTCGCAAAGCATGGTGACTGGGTACCAAGGGTGAATGACCCAAGAAAGAGAGCCAGGTGGAAATTCTAGTGCCTTTTCTAACCTAGCATTGGAAGTCATATGTTGTCAGTTCCAATGCATTCTGTTTGCTAGAGGTGAGTCACTAAGACCAGCCATATAAAAAGAGAGGGAATTGGTCTTCATTTTCTGCTGGGAGGAGTGTCAAAGGATCTATGGAGATGTTTTTAAACCACCATACATATCTAAACAGCTCCCTGGTCAAGAAACAGAACATTACCAGTGACCCAAACTCGCATTCCTGTCATTACCTGCTGTCCCATGAGTTACCACTCTTTTGATTTTTAAGAGCATAGATTGGTTGTTGCCTGTTTTTGTACATTATATAAATGGAATACTACAATATGTACTTTTCAGGTTTAGCTTTTTTCTCTCGACATTGTGAGATTCATTCATGTTGTTCCATGTAGATTATTATTACTGTTAAGTATTCTATTTTGTAAATAGCACATAATTTTTTGTCCAATTTAAAAATGTCCTTTTAATTTACCCACATATTTACCATTTCTGGTGCCTTTCATTCTTTTGTATATATCTTAAGTTTCCGTCTGGTATCATTTCACTTCAGCCTGAAGAACTTCCTTTAATGTTTTCTGTAGTACAGATTTGTTATGTTGGTTTTTAAAAATGACTGTACATTCTTGGACACTTTTTCCACTGAGACATTGGGTCTCCGTCTCCTCCTCTTGAATCTGGGTAGACTAGGGGTTTATTTGACCTATACAGCACAGCAGAAATGAAACTCTATGACTTCGGAGGCTAGGTCATGAAAGACCATGAGGTTTCTGTCTTATTTACTTGGATACTTGCTCTCAGAGACTTGAACCACCATATGAGAAGCCCACCGTGCTGGAGAGACCATGTTCTGGTCAACAAAGCCAGCTAAGCCTAGCAGTCTAGTTATCCCTGCCATGGTGCCAGATATGTGAGTGAAGCTGTCTTGATCCCTCCAAGCCTCACATTGGCCAGGTGAATACCACTGAGTAACTTCCTTTGGTAATAGGGGTGGGGTGGGCATGAAACCATTAGCGCTTGACCGTAAGCACGAGACCCTGAGAGCGGCAGTTAGAGGTCCCGCTCTGCCAACAATCAGCTCTCAGTGGTCTGCGCAGCAGAGAGTGCGGTGAGAGGGAGATGGCGGCCTTCTCCCCGGGGCCCTCCAGGCCGGCGAGTGAGCTGGGGACCCAGGGACAGGCTGAAGCCTGTGTCCCGCAGAGCTCCAGAGCCCTCACCACAGTCACCCACTGGTCGGGCCCAGGCCTTGAAGCAGCAGTGAACCTCTCCCCTATCCCCGCTTCTGTGACCTAACGGCGGCAGCAGTCTCCTTGGGTGTATATGGACCCTGCTATTTAAGGTAACAGCTTTACCCAGCTTCAGTCTCTCCATGCAAATTTCAAAAATTGGTCCAGCTTAGATCAGTTATCTACCCCTAGATGGTGGCCAAATGTCAGGGTTAAGTTGCAAGGACATTGCACATCATTGCTTCAGGTCCACCTCTGTGGTTGGGGCTATTCTCCAAGAGGAGCAATTGTTGTGAGCTGGGAATTCACCTGATTGGTATTTGTATTTGTATTCCTATTGATCCTAAATAAATACTTCTCTCCAGTTTAAATGAAAAGCCTGAGGGTGGCTGAGTCCTGGGCACCTGGCTCCCTCAGTGATGACGACTGGGTAGGGTCTGGGGACCTGGCCCTGAGGTCACCACCAGCTGAGATCTGCCTCTTCAGCCTGGCCTGGGCACTGGCAGGAGGACCCTGACTGGGTGCTGGACGAATGCTCCCGGGCAAGGTAACCAGCCTGCACAGGGTCCCTCTCTTAGCCAGGGCCTGGACCTTGGAGGGAGAAAGTTGAGCCTTGGGATCTTGCCCTTTCTTGTCACAACAGAGAATAACATTTCTTTTGTTAGAGGTTTACAGGAACTTTGTGACCTGACCCTAACCTGACCTCAAAAACAAAGGATCTGACACCAAGAAGTTTGCAACAACTAACCACACCCCTCCCTTCCCTTTCCTATAAAAGAGCTTTGCTGAAAGCTTTTGGGGAATTTGGGGTTTTTAAGACATGAGCCAGCTGTCTCATTGCATGACCCTGCAATAAACCTTTCTCTGCTCCAAACTCTGACGTTTTGGTATTGTTCGGCCTCACTGTGCGTCACTGGGCACACAGACTTGCGTTCAATAACACGTTGATGGCACAAAGAATAGAATGAGTACCTAGCTAAAACCTGTGTAAATTCCTGATTTTCTTGATTGTGAGTTGTAATAAAATCATTGTTTTTTCATGTATTTTTGGAATAGTTATACAGTATTACATAAGTGGAACAAGATTGGGGGTAACAAAAACCTAAAACATGTGGCATTGACTTTGGGACAGTATGTCAGGCAGAAGTTGAAAGGGCTTCAAGAAGACTGTTAGTGGAATCCTGATAGGCATCGAGGAGGGTGTCAATAAGGACTTAAAGGAAAATAAGAAAAATGTCATTGGAAGCTCGAGGAAAGGAGGCTCTTGTTATGTCATGGCAGATGGTTTAGCAAATGTGATAACGTGGAGAATTAGAAAATATATTTAATGAACTGATGGATCTGGCTTAAGAGGTATCCAGGCAGAATGTTCAAGGTGTCAACTGTTTTTTGTTTATCTGTGTTTAAACTATGCATCATAATGTATGGGTAGACAAAGCTGTTAACTTACATACCAGTTTGATTCTTTGGAAGCTTTTTTTTTTTAAGTTCAATTTTGAGATAATTCTACATTTATATGCACTTGTAAGAAATAGCACAGAGAGCTCTCATGTACCCTTCAGCTACTTTACCCTAATGGTAACATCTTGCACAACTATAGTACAATATTACAACCTGGAAGTTTATATCGATAACAACCCAGTGACCTTATTCAGATTTCATCAGTTTTACATGCACTTATATGTGTGTGTGTGTGTGTATACATTTAGTTCCATGCAATTTTATCACATGTGTAGATTTGTGTGACTACCAACACAATCAAGATACACAACAGTTCCATCACAAGAATCTCTTGTGATATTCTTTAACCACCACAGTAGGTTTTTCACTCAGCATATTTCTCTTGAGATTTATCCAAGTTGTTGTGTGTATCAATAGTTCATTCCTTTTTATTACTAAATAGTATTCCATGTTATGGTTATACTACAGGTTAACCATACATGTGTTGAAGGACATTTGAGTTTTTTTACATGTTTTGGTAATTATGAATAAAGCTGCTATGAACATTTGTGTATGGGTTTTTTTATATGATCCAATTTTTAAAAATTTAATTAATTAATTAATTAATTTTTGGCTGTGTTGGGTCTTCGTTTCTGTGCGTGGGCTTTCTCTAGTTGCGGTGAGTGGGGGCCACTCTTCATCGTGGTGCGCGGGTCTCTCACTGTCGTGGCCTCTCTTGTTGCGGAGCACAAGCTCCAGACGCGCAGGCTCAGTAGTTGTGGCTCACGGGTGTAGTTGCTCTGCAGCATGTGGGATCTTCCCAGACCAGGGCTCTACCCCGTGTCCCCCGAATTGGCAGGCAGATTCTCAACCACTGCGCCACCAGGGAAGCCCCTGTTTATGGGTTTTTGTGTGTACATAGTTTTCATTTCTCTGAGCTAATTACCTAAGAGTGCAACTGCTGGGTCATTGGTAACTTCATATATTGTTTTGTAAGAAACTGTCATACTTTTTCTTCTAGAGTGGTTGTATCATTTTACAATCCCACAAGCAATGTATGAGTGATCCAGTTTCTCCAAATTCTCACCAGCATTTGGTGTTATAACTATACATTTTATTTTAGCCATTCTCGTAAATGTATAGTACCATCTCAATGTGGTTTTCATTTATGTTTCCCTAATGGCCAGTGATATTGAACATCTTTTCATGTACTTATTTGCCATCTGTATATCCTCTTCAGTAAAACGTCTGTTCATGTCTGTTCTGCATTTTCTAATTGGATTGTTTGTTGTCTTTTTTTTTTTTTTTACTGTTTTTGAGAGCTCTTTATATATTCTAGATTCAAACCTTTGTAGGATTTGTGGTTGAAAAATATTTTCTGCCACTCTTTATCTTGTCATTTCATCCTTTTAACAGGGTTTTTCACAGGGCAAAAGTTTTAAATTTTGATGTGGCCCAATTTATCAATTTTTTTATGTTACAAATTATGCTTTTGTTATCAAGTCTAAGAACTCTTTGCCTAGCCTTACCTCCCAAAGATTTTTCCTATGTTTTTCCCAAACTTTTAAATAATTCTGTATTTTATATTTAAGTCCAAAATCCATTTAAAATTAATTTTTGTATTACATGTGAGTTTTAAGTCAAGGTTCATCTTTTTGTGTCTACATGTCCAATTGTTCTGGCGCCATTTATTGAAAAAAGGCTATTCTTTCTCCACTAAAATGCCTTTGTAACTGTCAAAAATCAGTTGGGGATAACTGTGTGGGTCCATTTCTGGGTTCTCTATTCTGTTCTGTTGATTTATATGTCTATCCCTCTGCCAGTACCACATTGTCTTGATTAGTATAGCTATGTAGTGATAGAGCTGTATGGCATGCAAAAAAAGTTAATAGACCTGTCACTGCTGTCCTTAGAAAGATCTGCTTCCAAGGTTGGCCCTTGGCTAGCATCTGGAAATTAGGATTTCAGGAGGACTTTCCTAACTGATAATGACCACCCTAACTGATAAGAGTAGCTTATTGTGCCTAAACTGTGTAAACAATGATGGTTTATGCTGAACACCTGCTTTCCTTCTGCGACTCTGGAATTTTGTATTTTGCTAGGCAGAGTGT
This sequence comes from Grampus griseus, assembly GCF_964374135.1. Classification (NCBI taxonomy): domain Eukaryota; kingdom Metazoa; phylum Chordata; class Mammalia; order Artiodactyla; family Delphinidae; genus Grampus; species Grampus griseus. Next base: position 54,792,483 of record NC_139018.1, read on the forward strand.
GCTATGTGACTAGTCCCCATTAAAAACCTTGGCACTGAGTCTCTAATGAGATTCTCTGGTAGACAATATTTCACATGTGTTATCATAACTTGTTACTGGAAAAATTAAGCAAGTCCTGTGACTCTAGTGCGAGAGGACTCTTGGAAACTTGTGCCTGGTTTCCTCCAAACTTTACCCCATGCACCTTTTTCCTTTGCTAATTTTGCTTTATATCTTTATGCTGTAATAAATCATAGCCATGAGTATGATTATGCTGAATCCTGTGAGTCCTCCTGGCAAATCATCGAACCTGGAGGTGGTCTTGGGGAGTCAACACAGTAAGCCTTAAAACTGGATAGAGTGATTCCTCCCACTTTATTCTTCTTTTTCCAAAAAATTTTTTTAGCTGTTTTAAGTACTGTGCTTTTCTGTATAAATTTTAAAATAAGCTTGTCTATGTCTACCAAAAAAATTCATGGATTTTGATAGGAATTGCATTAAACCTATCAATCAGTTGGGGAGAATTGACATCTTTACCATATTTAATCTTCCAGTCCATGAACACAGTATGGTTACTATGTATTTAGGTCTCCTTTAGTTTCTTTTTCTTTTTTTTTTTTGCGGTACGCGGGCCTCTCACCGCTGTGGCCTCTCCCGCCACGGAGCACAGGCTCCGGACGCGCAGGCCCAGCGGCCACGGCCCACAGGCCCAGCCGCTCCGCGGCACGTGGGATCTTCCCGGACCGGGGCATGAACCCGTGTCCCTTGCATCGGCAGGCGGACCCTCAACCACTGCGCCACCAGGGAAGACCCTCCTTTAGTTTCTTTTATCAGCATTTTGTAATTTTCAGGATACTGATTCAGTACACGTTTTGTTAGATTTACACTTAAGTAATTGGTTTTCTTTGGAGCAATTGGAAATGGTAGTATTTAAATTTCAGTAAAAACAAGTATGAAGCTTGTTTTTAAGTATTATTAAGGTGGTATAAAGTGGCCTTTTAGGACTAGATTAGCCCTACTCTAAAAGTGTATTTTTATGAGGTCTCTAATGAATGCTGCAGGATTTTTAGTAAGGTCTCTCCACTCTGGAGGTCAGACTCGAATGGCTCCCAGACTTACGTGAACTCTAGTAGTTGTTCAGTTCACAGCAGCCTGGTTGTTATACTTTTTCCAGTAGTGGCTCTTTGTGCAGCTTTGTAGATTCTCTCTGTGTGTGTGAGTATACCTTAATACTTGGCAAAAATCTCAAGGGGACCCAGTGTAGATTTCTGGATCTCTTTCTCTGGCCAGCTCCCTTCTTTCTGGTACTTTGCCTTACAACTTCCAGCAACGTTGTCAATTATACCTAGTAAAACTGGAAAAAAGATAACATTAATAGTCAGATATCATCTCCATTAATTTCTTATTTATTTATTTATTTATTTTTGGTTGCGTTGGGTCTTTGTTGTTGCGTGCGGACTTTAGATGCGGCGAGCCAGGGCTACTCTTCATTGTGGTGTGCGGGCTTCTCATTGTGGTGGCTTCTCTTGTTGAGGAGCACGGGTTCTAGGTACACGGACTTCAGTAGTTGTGGCTTGCGGGCTCTAGAGCGCAGGCTCAATAGTTGCGGTGCATGGGCTTAGTTGCTCCGCGGCATGTGGGATCTTCCCAGACCAGGGCTGGAACCCGTGTCCCCTGCTTTGGCAGGTGGATTCTTAACCACTGCGACACCAGGGAAGTCCTCCATTGATTTTTTTATACCCTCCTCCCTACCCTCCCTACCCTGATGAGATCCCTGTATTTAATTTGTTTTATTGAGGTATAATTGACATAATGTCATATTATTTTCAGGTATACAACATAATGACTCGATATTTATATATATTGCAAAATGATCACCACGATAGTCTAGTTAACATCCATCACTATACACAGTTAAAGATTTTTTCCCCCTCTACTTAATTTTTCAAGAGTGTAAGCAGAACTGGAAATACCTTCTTGTCAGTCTTCAATCCTAGAAGAGATTGACTGAAGGAGTATAATCATGGTCAAGCTATAGAAATTACCTGATTACTGCTTGGTCCCTCTGTGGTGATCTGTCTCCTGATTTTATATCCAAGTGATGTTACATCCCAGTGATGTTATATGATCACTAGTTTTCCTTTTTATTTGAAGTCCTTAGAGGGGTCTTCCTTTAGGACATGATAATATGAAACAGCAAAAATGCAAAGATTCTCACAACTGCTCAGGATATAAAGACTGTAGAACATCTGTCCCTTAACATAACATATAAATTATCCTGTGGAAATGATTGGCCTAAACTTTGCTGAACCATGCTGTCATAGTGCCAGTTTTAAATGAGTATATTCAGATGTAAAAGAATCATTACGACATTGCAAATGGCCAAAAAGTGCCCTGCCTGTCCCACCACACTGCCTCACAGGATTGTCCAAGGGGCTCCTGGCCAGAGGTTTCTTATATCACCAACTTGAAACTGAGCCTTGATGTCATTGTCTTAAAAAGATGCTTTTTCTTTGCACTTGGTAAAATATATTGGTTTACCAATTTGTACTGGTACAGATGTAAAAGGATGGAGATGTAAAGAGATGTAGGAACATGGCTTGGCCTTGCTGTGTGCCATTTAATACAGAAATTTGCATTAGATGTCCATGACTACCCACTCTGGTTCTTATGCTGGTTTCATGATAGAGAACTAAAGGAGCACTAAACCTGTATATATATACCCCGCCCACATTTGTGATTATAATACTCCTCCCAGTAATGATTTCTATCAGTAGAATTAAGAAAAATCAATAAATGCTATAAAAGTGTTTTTAAAATATTCTACTGATTTTTCTATTGGGAGAAACAGAGTTTAATTGTGGTCAGTGTGGGGAAACCTACCTGTTTCCTTTATAGGATTCTAGACTGAAAGATCCATGCGATTCAAATAGGAGAAAGCCAATTTAGAATTTGATGTTTGTTTTTTTTGTAATAGAATAGATTAGTGGTTGTCCATACTGGCTAGGCTTCAGAATTATCTGTGGAGTTAAAAACAAAAATACAGACGTGAGGATTACACCCCTAAAGATGCTGAAATAGTAGTTTTTAGGGGCCTAAAAATAGTAGATTGGGGCCTAAAAATAGTAGGTTGGGGCCTAAAAATCTGTATTTTAAAAAAGCTTTTTAGGTAACAGCTGTGTTTCCTGGTTTGCGAATGACACAGAGATGGAATATACATATTAATTAGTAAGAAGAATTAGCTTGAAACAAGCCTGTATTAGTCAGGACACTTTGGTTATAAGCCAATGTCAGAAAACCAAACAAGCTTGAGCAAAGTGGGATTTACTGGCTCTGGTAACTGAGAAGTTCAGGGTGGAGCTGGCAGGAGTGCTCCAAGACACTCTACAGGGACTCAAATGATATCATTAGCTTTCTCTCTCCTTTCTTCCTCTATACCAACAGGTCCTTTCATGTGATGGGAAAGGTGGCTTCTGACAGCTGTAAGCTTTCATTTTTATTGTTCGTGACTCAAAAGGAAGAGACATTCCCTCTCCCAGTATCCTTACATTAAATTGCATGGATGGACTCTGGCCCTGCTTGGCTCATGTAACTTTGACCAGTCACTGTGAAAAGGAAGATGGTCATATGATTAGCTGCAGGTCATACAGGGCCCTGTGATGACCAGTTTCATCAGAACCACATAGGAAGGAGAAAGGGCAGTTTTTCAGTGGAAGAAAGTATGCTGGGGAGGACTTCGCTGGTGGTGCAGTGGTTAAGAATCTGCCTAACAATGCAGGGGACACGGGTTGGAGCTCTGGTCCAGGTAGATCCCACATGCCATGGAGCAACTAAGCCCGTGTGCCAAAACTACTGAGCCTGTGCTTTAGAGCCCATGAGTCACAACTACTGAGCCCACGTGCCACAACTACTGAAGCCCGCGCGCCTAGAGCCCATGCTCTGCAACAAGAGAAGCCACCGCAATGAGAAGCCCGTGAGTAGCCCCCCGCTCACCACAACTAGAGAAGGCCCACGTGCAGCAACGAAGACCCAATGCAGCCAAAAATAAATAGAATTTTAAAAAGTTATTACAAAACAAAATAGTGACTATAATAGTGCTGTACAATATATCCTTGTTGCTTATCTATTTTTTTTTTTTTTTTTTTTTGCGGTACGCGGACCTCTCACTGTTGTGGCCTCTCCTGTTGCGGAGCACAGGCTCTGGACGCGCAGGCTCAGCGGCCATGGCTCACAGGCCTAGCCGCTCTGCGGCATGTGGGATCTTCCCGGACCGGGGCATGAACCCGTGTCCCCTGCATTGGCAGGCGAACTCTCAACCACTGCGCCACCAGGGAACCCCGCTTATCTATTTTATACATAGTAGTTTGTATCTCCTAATCCCATATCCCTATCTTGCACTCCCCTTCTCTCTCCCCACTGGTAATTACTAGTTTGTTTGCTATATATGTGAGTCTGTTTCTGATTTGCTATATTCATTCGTTTTATTTTTTAGATTACACATATAAGTGATATCAAACAATATTTGTCTTTGTCTGATTTTTACTAAGCATAATATTCTCTAGGTCCATCCATGTTGCTGCAAGTGGCAGAATTTAATTCTTTTCTATGGCCAGTATTCCATTTTATAAATATACCACATCTTCTTTATCCATTTGTCTGCTGATGGACACTTGGATTGCTTCCATATGTTGCTATTGTAAATAGTGCTGCTATGTACTTGGGAATGCATGTATACTCTCAAATTAGTGTTTTATTTTTTTCCAGATATATACCGAGGAGTGGAATTGCTGGATCATATGGTAGTTCTATTTTTATTTTTTGAGAAACCTCCATACTGTTTTCCATGGTGGCTGCACCAATTTACATTCCCACCAACAGTGTACAAGGGTTCCCTTTTCTTCACATCCTTGCCACATTTGTTATTTGTAGACTTTTTGATGATGGCCATTCTGACAGGTGTGAGGTGATAGCTCATTGTAGTTTTAGTTTGCATTTCTCTAATAATTGGCAATGTTGGGTATTTTTTCATGTGCCTGTTAGACTTCTGTATGTCTTCTTTGGGGAAATGTCTATTCAGGTCTCCTGCCCATTTTTTTTTTTTTTTTTTACGGTACGTGGGCCTCTCACCGTTGTGGCCTCTCCCGTTGCGGAGCACAGGCTTCAGACGTGCAGGCCCAGCGGCCATGGCTCACGGGCCGAGCCGCTGTGTGGCATGTGGGATCTACCTGGACCGGGGCACAGACCTGTGTCCCCTGCATCGGCAGGCGGACTCTCAACCACTGCGCCACCAGGGAAGCCCTCTTCTGCCCATTTTTTGATTGAGTTGTTTGTTATTTTGATATTGAGTTGTGTGAGCTGTTTATATATTTTGAAGATTAACTGCTTGTCAGTCATATCATTTGCAAATATTTTCTGCCATTCAGTAGGTTGTCTTTTTCTTTTGTTGAGGGTTTCCTTTGCTGTGAAAAAGCTTTTAAGTTTAATTAGCTCCCACTTGTTTATTTTTGCTTTTATTTCTTTGGCCTTAGGAGACAGATCCAAAAAAAATATTGCTAGGATTTATGTCAAAGAATGGTCTTCCTATGTTCTTTTCTAGGAGTTTTATAGTTTCAGATCTTACATTTAGGTCTTTAATCCATTTTGAGTTTATTTTTGTGTATGGTTTTATGGAGTGTTCTAATTTCATTCTTTTTTTTTTTTTTTCGGTATGGGGTCCTCTCACCGTTGTGGGCTCTCCCATTGCAGAGTACAGGCTCCAGACGCACAGGCCCAGCGGCCATGGCTCACGTGCCCAGCCGCTCTGCAGCATGTGGGATCTTCCCAGACCGGGGCATGAACCCGTGTCCCCTGCATCGGCAGGCAGACTCTCAACCACTGCGCCACCAGGGAAGCCCTAATTTCTCTTTTACATGTAGCTGTCCAGTTTTTCCAGCACCACTTATTAAAGAGACTGTCTATTCTCCCTTGTATATTTTTGCCTCCTTTGTTGTAGATCAACTGATCAGAAGTGAGTGGGTATATTCCATTCCATTGGTCTATATGTCTGTTATTGTGCCAGTATCATGCTGTTTTGATTACTGTAACTTTGTAGTATAATCTGAAATCAGGGAGGGTGATACTTCCATGTTTTTTTCTTTTTTCTCAAGATTGCTTTGGCAATTCAGGGTCTTTTGTGATTCCATATGAATTTTAGGATTATTTGTTCTAGTTCTCTGAAAAATGTCTTGGGTATTTTGATAGGGATTGCCTTAAATCTGTAGATTGCTCTGGGTGGTATGGACATTTTAAAAACATTTACTCTTCCAATCCAAGAGCATGGGATATCTTTCCATTTCTTTGTATCATCTTCAATTTCCATCATCAGTGTTTTATAGTTTTCTGGGTATAGGTCATTCACCTTCTTGGTTAAGTTTATTCCTAGGTATTGAATATTTTATTCTTTTTGATACAATTTCAATGAGATTTTTTTTTTACTTCCTCTTTTTGATATTTAATTCTCAGTGTACAGAAAAGCAACAGATTTCTGTATGTTAATCTCGTATCCTGCAACTTTACAGAATTCATTTATTAGTTCTAATAGTTTTTTGGTGGAGACTTTAGGATTTTCTATATAAAGTATCATGTCATCTGCAAATAGTGACATTTTTAGTTCTTCTCTTCCAATTTGAATGCCTTTTATTTCTTTTTCTTGTCTGCTGTGGCTAGGACTTCCAATGCTATGTTAAATAGAAGTGGTGAGAGCAGGCGTCCTTGTCTTGTTCCTGATTTTAGAGGAAAGGCTTTTAGCTTTTCATCATTGAGTATGATGTTAGCTGTGGGTTTGGCTTAAATGGCCTTAATATCTTGAGATATGTTCCCCCTATACCCACTCTGATTTATGATGAATGAATGTTGAATTTTGTCAAATGCTTTTTCTGCATCTATTGAGATGATCATGTGATTTTTATCCTTCCTTTCATTAATGTGGTGTATCACATTGATTGATTTATGAATATTATACCATTCTTGTGTCTCTGGAATAAATCCTACTCGATCATGGTGTATGATCCTTTTTATATATTGTTGGATATGGTTTGCTAATATTTTGTTGAGGACTTTTGCGTCTTTGTTCTTCAAAGATACTGGCCTGTAATTTCCTTTTGTAGTGTCTTTCTCTGGTTTTGGTGTCAGAGTAATGTTGGCCTTGTAGAATGAATTTGGGAGTATTCCATTCTTTTCAATTTTGGGCAATATTTTGAGGAGGATAGGTATTAGTTGTTCTTTGTATGTTTGGTAGAATTCCCCTGTGAAGCCATCCAGTCCTGGACTTTTGTTTGCTGGGAGATTTTTTTTATTACAAATTCAATTTCACTGCTAGTGATTGATTTGTTCAAGTTCTTTGTTTCTTCTTGTTTCAGTCTTGGCAGATTGTATATTTCTAGAAATTTGTTCATTTCTTCTAGGTCATCGAATTGTTGGCATATAACTGTTCATAGTATTATTCTCTTAGGATATTTTTTATACCTCTGTAGTGTCAGTTTTTATTTCTTTGCTTTCATTTCTTATTTTATTTATTTGGATCCTCTCTCTTTTCTTCTTGGTGAGCCTGACTAAAGGTGTATCAATTTGTTTATCTTGGTTTCATTGATCTTTTCTATTTTTGGTCTCTATTTTATTTATTTCCTCTCTGATCTTTATTATTTCCTTCCTTCTGCTGACTTTAGGCTTTGTTTGTTCTTATTTTTCTAATTCTTTTAAGTGGTAGGTTAAGTTGTTTATTTGAGTTTTTCTTGTATTGCTGTAAACGACCTCTTAGAATTGCTTTTGCTGCATCCCATAGATTCTGGAAAGTTGTGTTTCAATTTCATTTGCCTCAAGGAATTTTCTGATTTCCTCTTTGACCCATTTTTTTTTTTAGGACCATGCTATTTAGTCTCTATGTGTTTGTGTTTTTCCCATTTTTATTCCTGTAATTGATTTCTAGTTTCTTAACATCGTGGTCAGAAAATATGCTTGATTTAATTTCTATCCTCTTAAATGTGTTGAGACTTGTTTTATGGCCACACATGTGATCTATCCTAGAGAGTGTTCCATGTGCACTTGAAAAGAACATGTATTCTGCTGTTTTTGGATGTAATATCCTACAGATATCTATTAAGTCCAACTGGTCTATTTTATTATTTAAGACCAGTGTTGCCTTATTGATTTTCTGTCTGTATGATCTGTCTGTCCATTGATGCAAGTGGGGTGTTAAAGTCCCCTACTATTGTTGTATTATTGTCAATTTCTCCCTTTATGTCTGTAAGTATTTGTTTCATATATTTAGGTGCTCCTTATTGGGTGCACATATGTTAACAATTGTAATATCCACTCCTTGTGTTGATCTCTTTGTTATTATATAATGTCCTTCTTTGTTTTTCTTTATAGACTTTATTTTAAAGTCTATTTTGTCTGATATGAGTATTTCTATCCCAGCTTCTTGTCATTTCCATTTGCATGAAGTATCTTTTCCCATCCCCTCACTTTCAGTCTGTGTGTCTTTAGCTCTGAAGTGAATCTCTTGTATGCAGCATATAGATGGTTCATTTTTTTTAATTTATCCAATCAGCCACCCTATGTCTTTTGATTGGAGCATTTAGTCCATTGACATTTAAAGTAAAGTATTGATAGGTATGTATTTATTGCCATTTTATTACTTGCTTTCTGGTTGTTTTTGTAATTCTTATCTGTTCATTTTTCTTATTTTTGTTTCTCTCCTTGTGGTTTGATGACTTTGTTTAATGGTATGCTTGTATTCCTTTCTCTTTGGTTTTTGTATATCTATTGTAGGTTTTTGATTTATGGTTACCATGGGGTTTATATATGTTGACCTATAACTATATCTACTTATTTTAAACTGATAGTCATTTAAGTTCACATACATTCTAAAATATCTACAGTTTTTACTTTCCTCCTCCACATTTTGCGTTTTTGATGTCCTATATTAAATCTTCATGTTTATCCCTTAACTGTTTATTGTAGTTACAGTTGCTTTTACAATCTTTGTCTTTGTAGTGGCTTTTTTAAGTGGTTGATCCTCAGTCTTTACTTTATATTTGCCTTTCCTAGTAAGATTTCCCCTTTCCTATAGCTTCTTTTCCACTTAGAGAAGACCCTTTAACATTTCTTTTAGGGTTGGTTTATAGTACTGATGAACTCTTGGGTTTTTGCTTGTCTGAGAAGTTCTTTATCTCTCCTTTGATTTTAAATGATAATCTTTCTGGGTACATGGGACCTTCTTTAACATTAAGCATTTAATTGTATGATGCAAAACTGTTGGGGTCACTGAATTTCAAGCAGGAAATTTGTTTGAGTTCTTGTACAAGTTAAGTGTAGAATATACCTGTTACAATTTGAAAAGTATATCTTCTCTTACCCCTGATTTTCATGTGTGGTAGGCAGCCTCCTAGAATGGCTTCTAATGATCCCCTCCTCTTGGTATTCACACCCTTGTGTCATCTCCTCCTCCTGTGGGCTGCACCTAATGACTTGCTTCTAATGAAGAGAATATGCAAAAGTGGTAGGATGTCACTTCCAAGACTGGGTTATAAAAGACTGTGACTTCCAACTTTTTGGCACTTTCTTGCCTTTTTTGCTTTCCTTACTTTGATGAAGGAATCCCCTTTTCTGAGCCCCTTTGTGAGCATTTGTATGTCCTAAATGAGTGCTTCCAAAGAATCTCCTTGGAGGAGGATGTCATTAATGTAATGTCATACCTGTGGTCCTCAAGAAAATTGGATGCAGTTAAGATCTTGCTGGCAAAGATAGTGTGTGATATTAAAGTTGTTGAGGTATCCCATGAGCTGTTGAGTAAAGGCATATTGTTTCCCTTTGGGGGTAAGGCACCTGAAAGGATGTTGAAATAGACACTGAACAGCATATAGTAGCTAAATTTATAATAGTAAAATATTTACCAGTTGTTGATTGGATAGAGTGAGTAATTTCACTAATATTGTGTATAGGAGCCTTGATGAGTAGGACCACAGCATTTAAGGTTGTGGTAATTCACCATGAGGCACTGTTCATTCTTTCCAAGTTCAAATACAGATGAAATTGGGCTGTTAAATGGAGAAGCAGTGAGGATAATCACCCCTTTCTCTAGATAGGTCTTGTATGATGGATTTTGATCACTGAGTATTTTAATTTTCAGTAGGCCATGTTAACTGTTTTAACAGAGGGAGAGAAGATCCATGGTATCCTACTTTTATCAAATGCCAACAACTTAATTTAATTTTAACTAATTACTCATTGGGTCAGAGCATTCATGCCCATTATATTATATTTTAGGGTGATGCTAAGGCTGTGGGGATTTTAGGCAAGGCAATAGTTCCAATGGTTAAGGTGAGGCATAGTTATTTGTCCCCTATTTTATACTTGGTAACTCCCCTAAGAGTATAGGGGGTATCTTGTTAAAATGCAGTGGGATCCCTAGTATTGATTAAGTTCATGAAAGTTTGCCAGTTGGTGCACTTTATCAGGTACTGAGTTAATATAGAACCTGTGTTGTATAAGCACAAAAGCCAATCAGTGCCCTTTTATCTTTTGTTGTATAAATTCTTTTGGTAAATTTTGGATTTTCATTTTGGTCAAATTGTAGACCTTTGTTTCAGTTTTTTGTTTGCTTGTTTCCTTCCCCCATATCCAGACTTCTTTCTTTTTATTTTATTTATTTACTTATTTTTGGTGTATATGTGTGTATGTGTGTGTGTGTGTGTGTGTGTGTGTGTGTGTGTGTATTCTTCAGGGGCAGGGGAGATTCCTCCAACCTGCTTGTATTTATGAATTTCTTTTTCCAGAGAGCCTCAAATAAGTATAATCAGGGTTAGGGGTTTCCCCTGTGGCAGTGGTTGTTTTATAGGGTTTAAGGACTCCAGTCTTAAGTCAGGTTTGAATTAGCCCCTTTGCTGTCTCTCAAGGATGCCATGGGTGTTTTTTTCCATATAACCCTGAGGATTAGCATCTTAGTTACGGCACAGGCACATGCAGCACAGCAACAGAAGTATTTAAAGGTCCTGGTGTGCAATTTGCTCTTAGGAGCGAGGACTTCATATAATTCACATCATATAATGGCTGTTTTTTCTCTGTTCTCTCCCTCTCTTTCCCACCCTATCTGACTGCATAATGACTGTTCTTTCATGTGTGACCACCATATCTTGCATGCACCATATCAGTCTTTCCCCTGAGCACTTTATATATTGGACACAGTGCCTGGCTGAGATACCACCAGTTGGTAACAGGGTAAGAATCTTTCCCCAGAGCTTAGGATCAGTCACAGCTTCATTCTAAGACACACAGTTCTTATTTGAACTTTCAAACATGCTGAATTTTGTCTATTTTTGAGATCCTACAATCTCACCTCAAGCCCATCTTGGTAATAACTGATTCTAGAATTACGCCTGAGGCTACTGTGTGTCTTGGATAATCTCTTGACTTTTACAAAGTTTCTCCTTTTAGCCTGGTTATTCCCCGCAGAACCTACTGGGCAGATCACTCTCCAGGTCTTGGCTCTTTCTCCTTCTCATGTTGCCACAAATGTACCTTCCTGCTTGTGCTCCAATTTTAAACTATAATGTTAGTAGCCAACATTTAATGTGTATCACACTACACTAAGAGCTTCTAATATGTAATCCAAACGTCAACCGGGGTGGTAGTCTTGATTCTTGGATATCTAGATAATACTATCTCACATCTCCATTTTACGTCCTATGGAAGCCCAAAGCTCTTCCCATGATAGTACAAATTCATGTGGTTCTTGATTCCTCAAAATTGTGTGCTTAGTTCAATTTATGGATTATCTTGCTAGCACATGTATATGTTCTTGCTCCATGCCATGACCCAGATGTAAGAATTAACTCTGCACTCTTGGGACTTCCCTGTGGTCCAGTGGTTAAGACTCCACACTCCCAATGCAGGGGGCCCAGGTTCGATCCCCGGTCAGGGAACTAAGATCCCACATACTGCAACTAAGCTCGTGAGCCACAACTCCTGAGCCCACGTGCCTCAGCTAGAGAGCCTGCATGCTCCAACGAAGAGACTGTATGCAGCAACGAAGACCCAGCACCGATAAAAATGAATAAATAAATTAATTAATTTAAAAAATAGACTAACTTAAAAAAAACCCTCTGCACTCTCAAAGGCATTTTGGTGTACTGTTGACTTCACTCAAGAATTGGGAAGGATGAGGAAGGGTTTATATGTTAGCAGTGCAAGAGTTCTAATTAAACACTAGGCATTCTCCTTTCTTAGAAAAACTTTGGCATCTTCAGCACTATGACTTTTTTCTAAAACTTTTTATTTTGAAATAATTTCACACTTTCAGAAAAGTTGCAAAAATAACACAAAGTGTTCCTGTACGTCCATGGTTTTCCAAGTCCATCAGGTGCCAGCAATAATTGGTTATAAATTTGTCAGTTTTCCTAAGCCACATTTCCTAAGATTCTAAGCTTAATTCCAGAGTAATCAGAATATATTTAAGATTAAACATTCTATTTAGGGTGGGTCAGAGAGAATTAGGAAAGCATTACAGCCTACTCTTTTCCTTGATATGTCTTGTCCAGACTATGAAGTTCTGTTTTTCCTATCTTTCTCCGCCTTTACCCTGGGAGTGGACAGAATCACCTTGGGGGGAGAGGATATTGAGAAAAAAGAAGGGAAATGCTGGGACTATAAACCTCCTTACGTGTTCACTGATGATAGGAGAACACCCAGCCTGGTAGCCTAGGTTTGATTGTAGTAGTCTTAGTCTTCCTATAGCCCTTGATTAATGAATTGTCTGGGATTGATGGAAAAAAGAAACTAACAGTTTTTGAGATCCTGACAGTCACTGTGTTAAACAGTCTACACTTGAAAATGTAGGCAGATTAGAGCTCCTTTGTATAAAGTCTCTATTTAAAAAGAACCTCAAATAAGTGATTAATTTGTGATGGTCTTGTAGCTTAAACACAGGACTTTGAGGGACAGAAGGACTGCTGATCTTCTGAGGCTTGCTTTTGGAGCAGGGGAGATGGGAAGTGGGTGAAGTGGTAGAGGACATTGTTGGCAGCAGGATGGGGGGTGGAGGAAGTGAAATCAGCAGCATTGGTGGTGGTGGTGCACAGGCAGTGTGGATGGTAGAAGAGAAATGTTTGTTACAGTCTGCTTTCCTCAGAAAGCAGAGCCAGAGGATAGAACTTGGATGCAGGTAATTTATTTGGGAAATGATTCTTGGAAGCAGGAGAAAGAAGGGTGGTGTTTGCTTGAAATGGCAAGCAGTGGGGCTGAAGTTAAGTCTGAGGTCACAAGGAACTGTCCATCATTGTTGTAACTGAAATCAGAGGTGGGCCTTGAAGATGAAACCTGGACCCTGGAGGCATTTACTGTTGTCCACACAGTACTGTGCCCTTACACAGCTCATATTCACATGTATCCCACATTAAGTCCATGGTTTCACTGAGTCTTCAAGGAGATGGCTCCCCTCAATATCTATGCCCGACAAAATAGTGGGCTAGAAGAACAAGCTTTAGTCTCTGCTGTTGCAGTGGGTCAAAAGGTCATGACTGATATTTTTTCTTCTCTACCACCCATTCTTGATTTCCCTTAGTCAGCATTTTGGTAGGTGTCACTTGCTTACTTGGCAGGGTAATCCACACAGATTCTGCCCCTTGGTTGTCTTGCTTTCATCAGGTATTGGTTGCTGCACTTGCTTGCTTGCTGTTATCACTGGACATGAGAGCTACCAGAAGACGCAAGCTGATATCCCAGGTACCAATATACATCTCCATGCCCGCATTACATAGCAGCAATCCTGGTTCTCATGATAATCAGAGTCCATGGCCCCTGCTACATAGTAACATCTTTCATTGTCAGCTGGCCCACTGACGGGTAAGGCTCCCAAAGTGATCAGGTTGCTAATTGTAGTTTCAGGTTCAGTGCAGTCCTTGCCATGCCCCCTGGTGGAAATAAAATTCTCTGAGAACCAAAGACCTCTAATCAGAGAGCCCAAGATGGTGGGAAGGGAAGAACACATTCTGTACGTGGAGTCTCTAGGAGTGATGGATGGATGGGCCAATACCACATCCACTCCTTGGTCCTATACCCATGTATTCAGCTATAGGGGTGCAGGTCTCTATATCAGTCACATATTCACATATGAATTGCACATACTGTATCCTGGAGGACAGTACCCCTGTATTGCAGAGTATCAACCCTGAATTTGTGTCTCAGCTGAACTTTAATAGGATGCTCTATAATTCTTTTAGTCTAAGTTGCTTGTGGGTGAGTCTAAGCTCACCCAGAACTTTCCCCCAAAGTTGCTGCTGAAATTAAGGGTAGGCTGAGGGAATGTGACTCAGGCTTTAAAGACATCTGCTATAGGGGAGAACTGTTGGTATTTAAGATGACCGGAAAAGTTTTGAAGGCTGCCTTAATTTTTGCCTGGGGAAGGGTGTTGATCTAGACTCACAGATGATGATTTTCCCTACCTTTATTGAGTAATGATTGACAAAAATTGTACATATTTAAGGTATACAACATGGTGTTTTGATATATATATATACTTCGTGAAATGATTACCATAATCAAGATAATTAACATATCTATTACCTCACATAGTTACCATTTGTGTGTGTGTGTGTGTGTGTGTGTGGTGAGAACACTTAAGGCCTACTCTCTTAGCAAATTTCAAGCATACAATATTTATTATTAACTATAGTCACCATGCTGTACATTAGGTCTCAGAACTTACTCATTTTATAACTGAAAGTTTATAACCTTGACCAACAGCACCTTGTTTCCCTCAGTCCCCAGTTGCTGGTAACCACCATTTTACTTTCTGTTTCTATGAGACTTTTTTAGATTCTACACATAGGTGAGATCACACAGTATTTGTTTTTCTGTACCTGGCTTATTTCTCTTAGCATATGTCTCCAGGTTCATCCATGTTGTCACATATCGCAGCATTTCCTTTTTTTTTAAGACTGAATAATACTCCACTGTGTGTGTATGGTGAATGGATAAAGTGAGAGTGGTAGTTCACATATTGTTACCCATTATATACCACATTTTCTTTATCCATTCATTCAATGGCAGACATTTAGGTTGTTTCCATATCTTGGCTATTGTGAATAATGCTGCAGTGAACATGGGTGTGCGGGTATCTTAGTACCTTTGAGATACTGACATCATTTCCTTTGAATATATACCCAAAAGTGGGATTGCTGGATCATTAGTAGGTTAGTAGGTTCTATTTTTAATTTTTTGAGGAACCTTCATACTATTTCCCATAATGGCTATATCAATTTACATTCCCACCAACAGTGTATAAGGAGTCCCTTTTCTCCACATCCTTGCTAACATTTGTTATCTTTTTGATTTTTTGATAATAGCCATCCTAATAGGTATGTGGTGATAGCTCATTGTGGTTTTGATTTGCATTTCCCTGATGATTAATGTTATTGACCATCTTTTCATATGCCTGTTGGCCATTTGTATGGCCAACAGTCTTTTTGGGAAAATATCTCTTCAGGTCTTTTGCCTATTTTTTAATGGGATTATTTGTGTTTTTTGTTTTGTTTTTGCTGTTGAGTTGTACCAGTTCCTTATATATTTTGGATATTAATCCCTTACCAGTAATATGGTTTGCAAGTATTTCCTCCCATTCCATACACTGCCTTTTCATTTTATTGTTTCCTTTCCTGTGCAGAACCTTTTTAGTATGACGTAGTCTCATTTATTTTGGCTTTTGTTGCTGTGCTTTCAGTGTTATATGTGAAAAATCATTGCCAAGACCAATGTCAGAGAGCTTTTCCCTATGTTTTCTTCTAGGAGTTTTAAAGTTTCAGGTCTTATGTTTAAGTCTTTAATCCATTTTGAGTTGATTTTTGTGTTTGGTGTAATATAAAGATCCTATTTCATTCTTTTGCATGTGGATATCCAGTTTTCCTAGCATCATTTATTGAAGAAACTATCATTTCCCCATTGTATATTCTTGATGCCTTTGTTGAACACTATGTGTGTGGATTTATTTCTGGGCTCTTTCTTCTGTTTCACTATTCTATATGTCTATTTTATGCCAGTTCCGTACTGTTTTGATTACTATAGCTTTGTTATATAAATTGAAATCAGGAAGTGTGATGCTTCCAGCTTTGTTCTTCTTGCTCAAGATTACTTTACTATTCAGGGTCTTCCGTTTCCATGCAAATTTTATGATTGATTTTTCTATTTCTATGAAAGATGTCATTAGAATTTTGATAGGGGTTGCAGTGAATCCCACAGATCATATTTTAAGGACTAGTGAGTGACAAAAGTAAAATTGCTTTCTGATTATACCCCAAGAGTCCTTCTTGTTCAGTGTGACAGTTATGCAATCAAAGCCATTATTCACAGTTCACAAAACCTTTGTCTCAGTGTTAGCATGATTGTGAGAATGTGAGATATACGAGTGGCCTGAGGTGAGCAAAGGTGATGCTGGCCAGGACATGAAAACCAGCAAGCTAGAATCTATTTGGAGTCATTCTTTGTCTGGTGATCTAAAGGTGAATGCCAGCTTGCTTGCACCTTGTTCTGCCTCCCATCTAAAGATTATTTTTGTTTGGTAAGAACAGACACCCTGAGATAAAACCTGTCTTTGTGAGTTCAGGC
Organism: Grampus griseus; assembly: GCF_964374135.1. Lineage (NCBI taxonomy): Eukaryota > Metazoa > Chordata > Mammalia > Artiodactyla > Delphinidae > Grampus > Grampus griseus. The sequence continues at coordinate 54,809,097 of NC_139018.1, forward strand.
TGCTATAACAATGTACCATAGACTGGGTGGCTTATAAACAACAGCAATTTATTTCTCACAGTTCTAGAGGCTGCAAGTCAGAAGTCAGGCTGACAGTGTGGTTCAGTTCTGGTGAGGGCCCACTTCCTGGCTCATAGATGGCTGTCTTTTTGCTGTGTTCTCACATTAGAAGGGGTGAGAGAGCTTTCTGGGATTTCTTTTATAAAGGCACTAATCCAGTTTGAGGCCTCCATCCTTATAACCTAATCACCCCCAAAGGTACCACCTCCTAATACCATCACATTGGGGGTTAGGGTTCAACACATGAATTTTGGAGGACAAAAAACATTTAGTCCATTACAATACCTTCAACTAAAACTAGGTAATACAAATGCTAGATAAGTTGTAGTTACCCCCTTCCCACCAAAGGAGGAGGAAAATGGAAGAAGAACAAGAAAAGAGTGACTGATTTTGAAGTTGAAGGTATAAGAAACAGCAGAATCCTGCTAACCTCCCCACCTTCTTCCCAGCTTAAAAAAAACTCTTTATGCTTGGGCTTTGTCCCAGATACACAGGCCCTGAATGGAAAATCTGAACATATGTGTAATATCTAAAGGGACTTACAGGTTTTAAAAATTCACTAATATATCAGTTACATTAAAATAATCAACTTTACTTTCTCAATCTTAGAATAACTAATTCATGCTTAACATGGCATCTGTTATGTTGGAAAGACTTTAAAATTCCTTGTGCTCCCTGCTCTGCAGTGTGGTGGTGCCTGAGAGGTTAAACAAGCTGAAACACAGCAACATCAAGGTTGAGTAGAGTGTAGGAAGGTATAAAATGTCCAGAAAAAATTGACTGCATGATACATTTCAACAACCACTTCACCTTCCCATGCCTCTTAACAGTTTGAGAGCTTTTGATTAACTCTTTTTTTGATCACTTTATTGGGCTGTAATAGCACTTAGAAAGATCTATGGCACTTTACAAGTGTAAGATAATATTTTGCCAAAGTACCATATGAAGGAATTGGAAGACATGAGAGAAGGTGGTTGCTAACATGCTCTTGGGCCAAGAAGGAAGTTGAGTTAATTGACTCCTATTCATCAGAAGAAAAAAAGTTATTTATAACTACAACTAACTGAACAGGATTATCTACTATCAGTGTTAGTTTAGTAGCTTTTTTTTTTAATGTTGGCTTTTATTCTGTTTATTCTTTTTTATGAATTTTATTTTATTTATTATTTTATACAGCAGGTTCTTATTAGTCATCCATTTTATACACATCAGTGTATACATGTCAATCCCAATCACCCAATTCATCACACACACACCCCCCTGCTGCTTTCCCCCCTTAGTGTCCATACATTTGTTCTCTACATCTGTGTCTCAATTTCTGCCCTGCAAACTGGTTCATCTGTACCATTTTTCTAGGTTCCACATACATATGCGTTAATATACGATATTTGTTTTTCTCTTTCTGACTTACTTCACTTTGTATGACAGTCTCTAGATTCATCCACGTCTCTACAAATGACCCAATTTCGTTCCTTTTCATGGCTGAGTAATATTCCATTGTACATACATACCACATCTTCCTTATCCATTCATCTGTCAATGGGCATTTAGGTTTCTTCCATGACCTGGCTATTGTAAATAGTGCTGCAATGAACATTGGGGTGCATGTGTCTTTTTAAATTATGGTCTTCTCTGGGTATATGCCCAGTAGTGGGATTGCTGAGTCATATGGTAATTCTATTTTTAGTTTTTTAAGGAACCTCCATACTGTTCTCCATAGTGGCTGTATCAATTTACATTCCCACCAACAGTGCAAAAGGGTTCCCTTTTCTCCACACCCTCTCCAGCATTTGTTGTTTGTAGATATTCTGATGATGCCCATTCTAACTGGTGTGAGGTGATACTTCATTGTAGTTTTGATTTGCATTTCTCTAATAATTAGTGATGTTGAGCAGCTTTTCATGTGCTTCTTGGCCATCTGTATGTCCTCTTTGGAGAAATGTCTATTTAGGTCTTCTGCCCATTTTTGGTTTGGGTTGTTTGTTTTTTTTAATATTGAGCTGCATGAGCTGTTTATATATTTTGGAGATTAATCCTTTGTCCATTGATTCGTTTGCAAATATTTTCTCCCATTCTGAGGATTGTCTTTTCCTCTTGTTTGTAGTTTCCTTTTCTTTGCAAAAGCTTTTGAGTTTCATTAGGTCCCATTTGTTTATTTTTGTTTTTATTTCCATTACTCTAGGAGGTGAGTCAAAAAAGATCTTGCTGTGATTTATGTCAAAGAGTGTTCTTCCTATGTTTTCCTCTGAGAGTTTTATAGTGTCTGGTCTTACATTTAGGTCTTTAATCCATTTGGAGTTTATTTTTGTGTATGGTGTTAGGGAGTGTTCTAATTTCATTCTTTTACAGGTAGCTGTCCAGTTTTCCCAGCACCACTTATTGAAGAGACTGTCTTTTCTCCATTGTATACCCTTGCCTCCTTTGTCATAGATTAGTTGACCATAGGTGTATGGGTTTGCTTCTGTGCTTTCTATCCTGTTCCATCGATCTATATTTCTGTTTTTGTGCCAGTACCATATTGTCTTGATTACTGTAGCTTTGTAGTATAGTCTGAAGTCAGGGAGTCTGATTCCTCCCACTCCATTTTTTTTCCCTCAAGGCTGCTTTGGCTATTCGAGGTCTTTTGTGTCTCCATACAGACTCTAAGATTTTTTTGTTCTAGTTCCATAAAAAATGCCATTGGTAATTTGATAAGGATTGCATTGAATCTGTAGATTGCTTTGGGTAGTACAGTCATTTTCACAGTATTGATTCTTCCAATCCAAGAACATGGTATATCTCTCCATCAGTTGGTATCATCTTTAATTTCTTTCAACAGTGTCTTATAGTTTTCTGCATACAGGTCTTTTATCTCCCTAGGTAGGTTTATTTCTAGGTATTTTATTCTTTTTGTTGCAGTGGTAAATGGGAGTGTTTCCTTAATTTCTCTTTCATATTTTTCATCATTAGTGTATGGGAATGCAAGAGATTTCTGTGCATTAATTTTGTGTCCTGCAACTTTACCAAATCCATTGATTAACTCTAGTAGTTTTCTGGTGGCATTTTTAGGATTCTCTATGTATAGTATCATGTCATCTGCAAACAGTGACAGTCTTACTTCTTCTTTTCCAACTTGTATTCCTTTTATTTCTTTTTCTTCTCTGATTGCCGTGTCTAGGACTTCCAAAGCTATGTTGAATAATAGTGGTGAGAGTGGACATCTTTGTCTTGTTCCTGATCTTAGAGGAAATGCTTTCAGTTTTTCACCATTGAGAATGATGTTTGCTGTGGGTTTGTCGTATATGGCCTTTATTATGTTGAGGTAGGTTCTCTCTATGCCCACTTTCTGGACGGTTTTTATCATAAATTGGTGTTGAATTTTGTCAAAAGCTGTTTCTGCATCTATTGAGATGATCATATGGTTTTTATTCTTCAGTTTGTTAGTATGGTGTATCACATTGATTGATTTGCATATATTAAAGAATCCTTGCATCCCTGCGATAAATCCCACTTGATCATGGTATATGATCCTTTTAATGTGTTGTTGGATTCTGTTTGCTAGTATTTTGTTGAGGATTTTTGCATGTATATTCATGAATGATATTGGTCTGTAATTTTCTTTTTTTCTAGTATCTTTGGCTTTGGTATCAGGGTGATGGTGGCCTCATAGAATGAGTTTGGGAATGTTCCTTCCTCTGCAAGTTTTTGGAATAGTTTGAGAAGTTTGGGTTTAACTCTTCTCTAAATGTTTGATAGAATTCATCTGTGAAGCCATCTGGTCCTGGACTTTTGTTTGTTGGAAGATTTTTTTTTTTTTTAAATTTATTTATTTATTTATTTTTGGCTGTGTTGGGTCTTCGTTTCTGTGCGAGGGCTTTCTCTAGTTGCGGCGAGCAGGGGCCACTCTTCATCGCGGTGCGCGGGCCTCTCACTGTCGCGGCCTTCTCCTGTTGCAGAGCACAGGCTCCAGTCGCGCAGGCTCAGTAGCTGTGGCGCACGGGCTTAGTCGCTCCGCGGCATGTGGGATCTTCCCAAACCAGGGCTCGAACCCGTGTCTCCTGCATCGGCAGGCAGATTCTCAACCACTGCACCACCAGGGAAGCCCTTGTTGGAAGATTTTTAATCACAGTGTCAATTTCATTACTTGTGATTGGTCTGTTCATATTTTCTATTTCTTCCTGGTTCAGTCTTGGGAGGTTATACCTTTCTAAGAATTTGTCCATTTCTTCCAGGTTGTCCATTTTATTGGCATAGAGTTGCTTGTAGTAGTCTCTTAGGGTGCTTTGTATTTCTGCAGTGTCTGTTGTAACTTCTCCTTTTTCATTTCTAATTTTATTGATTTGAGTCCTTTCCATCTTTTTCCTGATGAGTCTGGCTAATGGTTTATCAATTTTGTTTATCTTCTCAAAGAACCAGCTTATAATTTTATTGATCTTTGCTATTGTTTTCTTTGTATCTATTTAATTTATTTCTGCTCTGATCTCTATGATTTCTTTCCTCTGCTAACTTTGGGTTTTGTTTGTTCTTTTTTCTCTAGTTCCTTTAGGTGTAAGGTTAGATTGTTTATTTGAGATTTTTCTTGTTTCTTGAGGTAGGTTGTATAGTCATAAACTTCCCTCTTACAACTGCTTTTGCCACATCCCATAGGTTTTGGATCATCGTGTTTTCATTGTAATTTGTCTCTAGGTTTTTTTTTTAATTTCCTCTTTGATTTCCTCAGTGATCTCTGGGTTATTTTGTAATGTATTTTTTAGCCTCCATGTGTTCGTGTTTTTTCCCCTGTAATTGATTTCTAATCTCATAGTGTTGTGGTCAGAAAAGATGCTTGATATGATTTCAATTTTCTTAAATTTACTGAGGCTTGATTTGTGACCCAAGATGTGATCTATCCTGGAGAATGTTCCATGCGCACTTGAGAAGAAAGTGTAATCTTCTGTTTTTGGCTGGAATGTCCTATAAATATCAATTAAATCTATCTGGTCTATTGTATCATTTAAAACTTGTGTTTCCTTATTAATTTTCTGCCTGGATGATTTGTCCATTGGTGTAAGTGAGGTGTTAAAGTCCCCCACTCTAATTGTGTTACTGTCTATTTCCTCTTTTATAGCTGTTAGCAGTTGCCTTATGTATTGAGGTGCTCCTATGTTAGGTGCATATATATTTATAATTGTTATATTTTCTTCTTGGATTGATCCCTTGATCATTATGTAGTGTCCTTCCTTGTCTCTTGTAACATTCTTTATTTTAAAGTCTATTTTATCTGATATGAGTATTGCTACTCCAGCTTTGTTTTGATTTCCATTTGCATGGAATATCTTTTTCCATCCCCTCACTTTCAGTCTGAATGTGTCCCTAGGTCTGAAGTGGGTCTCTTCTAGGCAGCATATATATGTGTCTTGTTTTCGTATCCATTCAGCAAGCCTGTGTCTTTTGGTTGGAGCATTTAATCCATTTACATTTAAGGTAATTATCGATATGTATGTTCCTATGACCATTTTTAAAATTGTTTTGGGTTTGTTTTTGTAGGTCCTTTTCTTCTCTTGTGTTTCCCACTTAGAGATGTTCTGTTAGCATTTGTTGTAGAGCTGGTTTTGCTTTTGCTTGTCCGTAAAACTTTTGATTTCTCCATCAAATCTGAATGAGATCCTTGCCCGGTAGAGTAATCTTGGTTGTACGTTCTTCCCTTTTATCACTTTAAGTATATCATGCCACTCCCTTCTGGCTTGTAGAGTTTCTGCTGAGAAATCAGCTGTTAACCGTATGGGAGTTCCCTTGTATGTTATTTGTCGTTTTTCCCTTGCTGTATTCAATTCTTCATTAATTTTTGCCAATTTGATTACTTTGTGTCTCGGCGTGTTTCTCCTTGGGTTTATCCTGTATGGGACTCTCTCCACTTCCTGGACTTGGGTGGCTATTTCCTTTCCCATATTAGGGAAGTTTTCGACTGTAATCTCTTCAAATATTTTCTCCGGTCCTCTCTCTCTCTCTTCTCCTTCTGGGATCCCTATAATGCCAATGTTGTTGCGTTTAATGTTGTCCCAGAGGTCTCGTAGGCTGTCTTCATTTCTTTTCATTCTTTTTTCTTTATTCTGTTCCGCAGCAGTGAATTCCACCTTTCTGTCTTCCAGGTCACTTCTCCATTCTTCTGCTTCAGTTATTCTGCTATTGATTCCTTCTAGTGTATTTTTAATTTCAGTTATTGTGTTGTTTATCTCTGGTTGTTTGTTCTTTAATTCTTTTATATCTTTGTTAAACATTTCTTGCATCTTCTCGATCTCTACCTCCATTCTTTTTCTGAGGTCCTAGATCATCTTCACTCTCATTATTCTGAATTCTTTTTCTGGAAGGTTGCCTATCTCCACTTCATTTAGTTGTTTTTTGGGGGTTTTATCTTGTTCCTTCATCTGGTACATAGCCCTCTGCCTTTTCATCTTGTCTATCCTTCTGTGGATGTGGTTTTTGTTCCACCGGCTGCAGGATTGTAGTTCTTCTTCTGTTTATTCTTTTTTTAATTTTTGGCTGTGCTGCCCTGGATGTGGGATCTTAGTTCCCCGAGCAGGGGTCGAGCCTGTGCCACCTGCATTAGAAGCGGGGAGTCGTAACCATTGGACCACCAGGGAAGTCCCAGTTTATTAGCGTTGTGGTTTTGTCCTCCAAACCTTTGATTAAGTATGGCCTTCCCTGGTGGTAGTGGTGTTTTATGAAATTAAGGAAAACGCTTATTCCAAATCAGGGAATGACTGGGGAGGTGAGATTTGAATGCGTTAGAGAGTTCAATAGGAAATTGAGTGCAAGGCAGTTTGAGATTATGAGCCCCTGGAAATTCTAAGAAATCCTGAGGAGGCAGTAGCCTTCCCTTTAGGCCTGGAATAGGAGTGTGAAACAGTACTTATACATTTCAGAGATCAGAGAGACCTCAAATGACATCCAGGTGACACTTACCTTTTGTTTTCCTAAACCTCCTAATTCTGGCACAGGAGCTATTACAGTTGAGTGGAACCCAAACTCAGATCTCTGGTCAAAAGGAGGATCAGGGGCTTTCAACTTTGGGCAATAAATATCAATATTTGAATACATTATTTCTTTGGGATGATCAGGGGTCCTGGTTATACTTTTTCTTTTTTTTTAAATAAATTTATTTATTTTATTTATTTATTTTTGGCTGCACTGGGTCTTCAGTGCTGCTCGCGGGCTTTCTCTGTTTGCAGCAAGCGGGGGTTACTCTTCGTTGTGGTGCGCGGGCTTCTCATTGCAGTGACTTCTCTTGTTGCAGAGCATGGGCTCCAGGCACATGGGCTTCTGTAGTTGTGGCACGTGGGCTCAGTAGTTGTGGCTCGCAGGATCCAGAGCGCAGGCTCAGCAGCTGTGGCGCACAGGCCCAGTTACTCCGCGTCATGTGGGATCTTCCTGGACCAGGGCTCAAAGCCACGTCCCCTGCATTGGCAGGCGGGCTGTCAATCACTGTACCACCAGGGAAGCCCCTGGTTATAGTTTATAATATTGTTTTATGTTAAATGAAATTCTGTTGAAGATCAGTTTTACAAATAGTGTTTTAAAATGTAAATGATTCATAATTTTACCAAATTAGCTGCTTGTTATTGAAAACTGAGTAACCTTCATTGCCTCTGCAAAATTCTGGACTATCTTTTGCTCTTCAAGTGATTAATAATTAGTGATTAATAATTCCCAGCAAACTTTTCCTTTTACTGTCCCCTCCCCCAATTTATTTTTACCCATTTATATCTTTTTAAAAAATGTGTTTATTTTTTATACAGCATGTTCTTATTAGTTATCTATTTTATACATATTAGTGTATATATGTCAATCGCAATCTCCCAGTTTACCCATTTATATCTTGATCTTTGCACTGCTGTAAGTGCCATAGTAAATTCACTTACTTTTACATTTCAGATTCTGGGAAAGCACATATCTTTTACTTTGAAACACCCTTGCCTTATTTTTGATCAGAAGCCTATTTCCTATTGAGGTAGGAGTTCTTTGAAAAGATTACTACTCTAGAATTTCACGTTTTCTATTTTACCTTAATTGTACTTGCATTTGTTTTAGATTTTCAGTTTTAACAATTTTAACCATCTTGCATGTCATAGGCATGTTACTGTGCCTCTAGATGGCAATACAGTACCATTAAAGAAGCTCAGATTTTTCTGCTAGTCATAGACTATTGGTGGTCCTGCTTCTAGAAAGATGAACTTCATTTGCAAATGATACCTGCTTCTCCTTTCATTGTTTCCCCTTTTTACCCAGCCTTGAAATATATGATCACTAATTATATCTAGCATCAAAGTGAAATCTGTAAAACACCAAGGTAGCTACAAGGGTGCTGGATCAGGTTTTAGGGTGCTGCCAAGTCTTATTATCCATTAAACTTAATAAAACTTAATTAAACTATAATTCGAATGTTGGTGCGTTTAATGTTGTCCCAGAGCTCTCTGACACTGTTCTCAATTCTTCTCATTCTTTTTTCTTTATTCTGCTCTGAGGTAGTTATTTCCACTATTTTATCTTTCAGGTCACTTATCCGTTCTTCTGCCTCAGTTATTCTGCTATTGATTCCTTCTAGAGAATTTTTAATTTCATTTATTGTGCTGTTCATCATTGTTTGTTTGCTCTTTAGTTCTAGGTCCTTGTTAAACGTTTCTTGTATTTTCTCCATTCTATTTCCAAGATGTTGGATCATCTTTACTATCATTACTCTGAGTTCTTTTTCAGGCAGACTGCCTATTTCCTCTTCATTTCTTTGGTCTGTTGGGTTTTTATCTTGCTCCTTCATCTGCTGTGTGTTTCTCTGTCTTTTCATTTTGCTGACCTAACTGTGTTTGGGGTCTCCTTTTCACAGGCTGCAGGTTCGTAGTTCCCATTGTTTTTGGTGTCTGCCCCCAGTGGCTAAGGTTGGTTCAGTGTGTTGTGTAGGCCTCCTGGTGGAGGGGACTAGTGTTCTGGGGGATGAGGCTGGATATGGTCTGTGTTGGTGGATGAGGCTGGATCTTGTCTTTCTGGTGGGCAGAACTGCGTCTGGTGGTGTGTTTTGGGATGTCTGTGACCTTATTATGATTTTAGGCAGCCTCTCTGCTAATAGGTGGGGCTGTGTTCCTGTCTTGCTAGTTGTTTGGCATAGGGTGTCCAGTACTGTAGCTTGCTGGTCGTTGAGTGGAGCTGGGTCTTGGTGTTGAGATGGAGATCTCTGGGAGAGCTTTCTCCGTTTAATATCACATGGAGCTGGGGGGTCTCTAGTGGACCAATGTCCTGAACTTGGCTGTCCCACCTCAGAGGCACAGGCCTGATACCTGGCCGGAGCACCAAGACCCTGTCAGCCACACGGCTCAGAAGAAAAGGGAGAAAAAAAGAAAGAAACAAAGAAAAGAAAGTTATCAAAATAAAAAATAATTATTAAAAATTAAAAAATTAAAAAGTAATAAAGACAGAAAAAAGAAAGAAAGAAGAGAGCAACCAAACCAAAAAACAAATCCACCAATGATAACAAGCGCTAAAACTATACTAAAAAAAAAAAAAAGACAGAGAGAACCCTAGGACAAATGGTAAAAGCAAAGCTATACAGACAAAATCACACACATAAGCATACACATACACACTCACAAAAAAGAGAAAAAGGAAAAAAAATATATATCATTGCTCCCAGAGTCCACCGCCTCAATTTTGGGATGATTCATTGTCTATTCAGGTATTCCACAGATGCAGGGTACATCAAGTTGATTGTGGAGATTTAATCCACTGCTCCTGAGGCTGCTAGGAGAGATCTCCCTTTCTCTGTTCGCATAGATCCTGGGGTTCAGATTTGGATTTGGCCCCGCCTCTGCGTGTAGGTCGCCTGAGGGCGTCTGTTCTTTGCTCAGACAGGATGTGGTTAAAGGAGCAGCTGATTTGGGGGCTCTGGCTCACTCAGGCCGTGGGGAAGGGAGGGGTACGGAATGCGGGGAGAGCCTGCAGCGGCAGAGGCCAGCGTGATGTTGCAACAGCCTGAGGCACGTCGCGTATTCTCCCAGGGAAGTTGTCTCTGGATCACAGGACCCTGGCAGTGGCGAGCTGCACAGGCTCCCGTGAGGTGTGGACAGTGACCTGTGCTTGCACACAGCTTCTTAGCATTTCATGGCCGTCTCCGGTGTCCACACTGATAGCCGCGGCTCGCGCCGGTCTCTGGAGCTCGTTTAGGCGGTGCTCTGAATCCCCTCTCCTCGTGCACCCTGAAATAATGGTCTCTTGCCTCTTAGGCAGCTCCAGACTTTTTCCCGGACTCCCTCCTGGCTATCTGTGGCGCACTAGCCCCCTTCAGGCTGTGTTCATGCAGCCAACCCCAGTCCTCTCCCTGGGATCTGACCTCCGAAGCCCAAGCCTCAGCTCCCAGCCCCCACCCGTCCCGGAGGGTGAGCAGACAAGCCTCTCAGGCTGGTGAGTGCTGGTCGACACTGATCCTCTATGCGGGAATCTCTCCGCTTTGCCCTCTGCACCCCTGTTGCTGCGCTCTCCTCAGCGACTCCAAAGCTTCCCCCCTCTGCCACCCACGGTCTCCGCCCGCGAAGGGGCTTCTACTGTGTGGAAACCTTTCCTCCTTCACAGCTCCCTCCCACTGGTGCATGTCCCGTCCCTATTCTTTTGTCTCTGTTTTTTTTTCTTTTGCCCTATGCAGGTACGTGGGGAGTTTCTTGCCTTTTGGGAAGTCTGAGGTCTTCTGCCAGAGTTTAGTAGCTGTTCTGTAGGAGTTGTTCCACATGTAGATGTATTTCTGATGTATTTGTGGGTAGGAAGGTGATCTCCACGTCTTACTCTTCCTTCATCTTGATGGTCTCTCCTTCAGCCCATTTTTAAGTTGGGTTGTTTGTTTTTCTGATGTTGAGTTGTATGAACTGTTTTATATTTTGAATATTAAACCCTTATCGGTCATATCATTTGTAAATATTTTCTCCCGTTCAGTATGTTGTCTTTTCATTTTATTGATGGTTTCTTTTGCTATGCAAAAGCTTTTAAGTTTAATCAGGTCCCATTTGTTTATTTTTGCTTTTATTTTCTTTGCTTGATAAGTCTTGGTGTGAGTCTGTATGCTTTTATTTTCTTTGCTTGATAAGTCTTGGTGTGAGTCTGTATTCATCTTGTTTGGGACTGTCTGTGCTTCCTGTACCTGAATATCTGTTTCCTTCTTCTGTTTCAAGAAGTTTCAGCCATAATTTCATCAAATACATTTTCAACTCCTTTCTCTTTGTCTTCTCCTCTTGGAGAAGAGGTGATGTGAATGTTGGTATGCTTGATGTTGTCCCAGAGGCCCATTAAACTCTTCTTATTTATTTTTTAAATTTTTTTATTTTTGCGGTACACGGGCCTCTCACTGTTGTGGCCTCTCCCGTTGCAGAGCACAGGCTCCGGACGCACAGGCTCAGCGGCCATGGCTCACGGGCCCAGCCGCTCTGCTGCATGTGGGATCTTCCCGGACCGGGGCACGAACCCGTGTCCCCTGCATCGGCAGGCGAACTCTCAACCACTGCGCCACCAGGGAAGCCCTGTTCTTATTTTTTTAAATTTGATTTTCTTTTTGCTCTTCTGATTGGTGATTTCCCTTGTTCTATCTTCCAGGTCACATATGCATTCTTTAGTATCACCTAGTCTGCCGTTAATTCCTCCTAGTGTGTTTTTCATTTCAGTTACTGTATTCTTCAGTTCTTCCTGGTTGTTTTTATATTTTCTAGTTCCTTGTTAAAATTCTCACTGTGTTCATCTATTCCTTTCCCAAGATCAGTTAGCATTCTTATTACTAATGCTTTGTACTCTTTATGTAGTAAATTATTTATCTCTCTTTTATTAGTTGTTTTCAGGTTTTTTTTTCTTGTTCTTTCATTTGAAGCAAATTTCTGTCTTCTCATTTTGCTTAACTTTCTCTGTCTCTATGAAATTATGTGAAACAGCTACCTATCCTGGTTTTGAAGGGGTGTCCTTTTGTAGTAGCATTCCTATACAGTCTACATGTACCCAGTGGCTTTGGTGGGAGAGCTGGATCTGAAGTAAGCATGAGTTGCACCTTCCTGCAGGGTGTGCTTGCACCTATCTCCTTGGTAGGAGGTGGGGCTGGAAGTGAAGGGGTTAGAGCCAGAGCCGGGTGTAAACTGGGGCTTCTCCTCTGCTTAGTGGCCAACATCACTCTATCAGGGGCAGGGTTGGGTCCCCAGCTGCTGGAGCAGAAGCCCGAGGTTTGGGTCTGAGCTGGTTCTCTTCTCTAAGTGTGTATTCTTCCCTTTCCCAGCATTGGCACCTTCATCCCAGTGGGGAACAGTACTGAGCAAGAGGTTTTTAGAGCAGGTGCTTGGTGTGGACTGGGGTGCATGCTGGGGTGGTCCTTTCATCAGTCACCTTTCTGGACTACCGGTGATTTGCTGTCTCTGCAAGTGCTAATAATAGCCGCCCTTATACTGTTCAGCTGTCGTTCCAGGTGGGAGCCAGCTCCATCCCCCATAACCGCACACTCACCTTGGCTGCAGCACTCTTTGCCCTAGTGTGGAGCTACACCATGGAGCCAGAGGAGCCAGGGCAGGTGCTCGGCTCAGTCTGGGGCATGTACTGGGTTGGTTACAGGAAACTGAGCCAGAGTCCCGGGCAGTTTCAATCTGCTTCCTCTGCCTTGTTTCAGGAGTAATCAAGTGTGTGCTTGCTTTTCATGAGCAGAATCTAGGTTTCTTACAGCTCTGTTGTCAGTCCCACTGGTTTTCAAACCAGCTAAGGGGACTCGGCCTCCCAGTGTTGGACCCTAGAGCTGGGGTGCACAATATGTGGTTCACTCCACTCACCCTCCAGGGAGGATCTCTAAGCCTGTGTAATCCCCTCTTCTTCTCTGTCCCCTCCCAGTGGCTCAGATCCCAAACTTATCGCTTCTCTTCCCTTCCTATCAGACTTTGTGTGGATTTTTCTTACGGCATTGGTTGTACGAGTCTTTTTGCCAGTCTCCAGTTTGTTTTCAGTGAGGATTGCTCCACATGTATTTTTGCTTCAGGTGTATTTTTGATGTGTTCATGGGGGAAACTCCCCTAAAGTAATTCATCTTTTAAAAGGGAACTGAAAAATCTCACTCTTGCAACATGAGTTTTTAAGGATTCTAGTATTACCTGAAAATTCCTTCGTTACCACTTAACATATTTGCATGTGAGAGATGAAATATAAAAGCAAGTCTTCTTGTTAAGCTATTGGTTATCTTCTGAGGATTACCTTTCTAATACCAGCTAGCTTCATGCTCCTAGCTTTAATGTTCAGCATAATATAACTGAACTTGTAAAGATATCCTGATGTTAAAATCTTACATTGTTATTTTAGGCCAAGGTTTCTCAAATTGCCCAGTTATTAGAATTAGCCTGGAATACTTGTTAAGAATAAAGCTCACCCCCTCCCCAGTCGGAATCACCAGATGGTGAGGGAGGTCTAGCAAACTATTTTTCAGTGTCCCGGTGCTTTTTATCATTAGGCAATTTTGAGAAATTGCTTAATACCAATGATATTTACACTGAATGTACACCTAGGGAACTTATTAAATGTGTGTTTCTGGATTCCATCCCCACGTGTCCAGATTTTAAAAGATGTGAGTGGTCCCTGGAAAAGTAGGAGCTTAGGAGGGTCAGCGTCAAGGCTCCGGATCATCAGAACGAGGTCTGTGGTCATCAGAGATTGACAGTTTGTGGAGCTTGGAAACCCTAGAGGGCAGGCAAGTGCTGTAAGGACATAATAGCAAAGAGCCTCAAGCCAGGAGTCATGGCATTTATCAATTACGTCACTAGAACAACTCTCAGAGCTTGAGAACATGAGCCTGACTTTAACATGAAGTCCATATGAATCAAGGTGCAATTTGTATGCCTGTTGGCATACAACGTGGACACTTCTAGGTCTGGATTTGCAGGGTGAGCAGCAGGATAATTGTAACTGGTTAGGAAATGAAATAACTATAATTATAAGGAGGTGCTGATACTGGTTGAAGATAGAGGGAGGCAGCTATAGTTGCCAGTGGTTTTGATAATCTAGAGTTTCTTAGTCCCAAAATATCTTCCTTTGTAACACTTCCTCAAAGAGTGGTCTTCAGATTGCTTACATAAACATCATAGAGGGTGAGGGGAGGTTATTTGCTCTAAGTGCAGGTTTCTGGGTCCTACCTTAAATTTATGGATTAAAAATCTGTAAGAGTGAGACTGGGGAATAGCATTTTTTTTTTTAACATCTTTACTGGGGTATAATTGCTTCACAATGGTGTGCTAGCTTCCGCTCCACAACAAAGTGAATCAGCCACACACACACACATGCTCCCAATATCTCCTCCCTCCTGCGTCCGGGAATAGAATTTTAAATAAGCTCTTAATGATTCATATACATACTGAAGTTTAAAAAATCATGACCTTATCAGAGGCCCTGAAGCCTGAAATATATCTAGACAGGCATTTTACCTGGTAAAATGCAAACCCGCTGGGAAGGATGATACATTATATAGATTATCAGACATTAGATGAATTAGCTCTCTGGAGGAAAAAGGAGCTGAGATAAGAATTTGATTGAGGAAGGGGAAGGAGGAAGTAAATGAAAAGCAAAGGCAAAGAAACTTTCCTGGTTGGGTTTACCTGAGTCTGGTTTTACCTTTGTATGGGGGAGAAACATTCAGAGGGATAGGACACTTGGGGACTTTGAAGATGGGCTCCAGTGGTACCTTCAACCCAGAAGCATGCTGGCGTGGCTGTAGCCAGTCAGCAGGGTGTTTCTATCATAAAATGAAGAGATGTTTTATGGGAGAGTATAAATACTCTCCTGGAAAACTTACTCTAGTGTTTTTAGAGTTCCTTAATAACTGTTATAGTTCTAGCATTGATTACTTTAAAGACCCCTGGAGCCTATTATGTTTTGCAAGGTACTCTGTTTCTAGTGACAGTTTCTTTTGAAAGAAATATTCTAGAAAGGAGAAAGGATTTAAAAATTCAGCTCCCATAGTTTTTAGACCTATTCTGTAAGAATATCCAACAATCATTTTTCTAATTCTAGCCCCATAAAACAACCACCAGATTTTAATTTGGCCTCTTGAATGTACCTAACATTCTAAGCAACAGCTGGTCCACTTCTCATTATAAATTATTAAATTGATATTTTGGGTTAAGAATAATGCTGTTGTGAGTTTGGTGTCAAGTGGGCATGAATCTAGGGACTCATTATTTTGGGGTAACCTGAAGAAGTTGAGTTTATTAACTTGTCAAGCAAAGGATCAGTTTCTTCCAGTCTCACCAAGATGCAGATGTCTTGTGTGAGCAGGTAGAATTTGTTGTTGATTTGGTTGCCTGGACCCCACCAGGGTCCTAGCCCAGGCCAAGACCCCTTGTCTCGGCAGGGGAAATTCTTTTTTTGCTCGGATTTGCACAACCGATAATAAAACCGATGCTAAGACTGTAATAGCGCAAGCTTTATTCAATGGCCAAAGAATGGAGAAGTGGGAACTTAGTTCGCAAATCAACTTCTCAACCTGACTGAGACACCTTATATATAGGAGGGTTGAGGTGAAAGGGAGGAACTTGAGTAAAGAGGGGGAGGGATATTCATGACTTATCTGAGAACAGGAGTGTGGTTTGGACCTGGAACTGAGGCAGTACTCCTTTTCAGTCCTTGTATGAGTTCTTCTGGTTGTTGTCATGGCAGCTGTCAACTGTCAACTGTCATGGTGCTGGTGGGTGTTCCACTTAGCATGCTAATGTATTACAGTGATCCTGTAAGGAAGCTCAAGGTCCTCTGGAGGTCAGGTCTCCTGCCATCTTGGGCCTAGCTGGTTCTAACCAGTTCTTGTTTTTCTTTTTGCAGCCTCCTCCTTCAGATAAGAGCAGTTAGTTCCTCCTTCAGATAAGAGCAGTTAGTTTCCATTTGAGGGAGGAGCAGGGATATGATTCTGGGGCAACAGCCTGGTAATAGTAGGACATTTACCTATCAGGTTGAGAAAGTCAGTGTATTATTTATTGCTGCATAACAAATGACTTCAAAACCATGGCTCTTTAAACAATAAACATTTATTATCTTATAGTTTCTATACGTCAGAAATTCAGAAACAGCTTGGTTGGATGATTCTCGCTTGGAACTTTTCATGAGGTTGCAGTCAAGATGTAAGCCAGGGCTGCCTTCATATAAAGTCTTACTGGGGGCTGGAGGATTTGCTTCCAAAGTGGTTTGCTCAAGTGGTTGACAAGTTGGTCCTGGCTAACAGTGGTACGCCTTAGTTCCTCCTGATGTGGGCCTCTCAACAGTCTGCTTGAGTGTCTTCATGACATGGCTACTGTATTGCTAGTAATCCAAGACAGAACAAGGAAGAAGTGGTAATGTCTTTTATTTCTGTAGCATTTGTTATACAGGCTAGCCATGATTCTGTCAACCTAAATAAACCTAGGAGGCAATAAACAAGTGAAAAGTGTTTATTTGGGATCAAAGAATTGCAATTCAGGGCGCACAAGTTTGGGTAGCAACCCAAACAGTGTCCTGCTAGGGAGTAAAAGTCATGGGTTTTTAAAGGCAAAGAAGGAAGGTTTGCATTACAAAGAATTTTAATTGGAGCTGGAGGCAGAAGCTAGTCTTGGCTAAACATGACTGAGTGCTAAGGCTATCACTAGAAGGAGGTAAGTTTGTTCCTGTGACAAGTTGCAGGTATTCTTGCAGAATCCTTGGAGTATTTGTGGTTTGGCCCAGTTCAGAATTTCATGGTTCCACCAGGTGAGGGCGTATGTAAGGTCCACCTCCTTAATGGCCTCCCAGCTCCATTTAAAAACCCCTTTACAGGGCTTCCCTGGTGACACGGTGGTTAAGAATCTGCCTGCCAATGCAGGGGACACAGGTTCGAGCCGTGGTCTGGGAAGATCCCACATGCTGCAGAGCAAGTAAGCCTGTGCACCACAACTAGTGAGCCTGTACTCTAAAGCCCATGAGCCACAACTACTGAGCCTGCGTAATACAAGTACTGAAGCCCGCGCACCTAGAGCTCATGCTTCACCTCAGTGAGAAGCCTGCGCACTGCAATGAAGAGTAGCCCCTGCTCGCCACAACTAGAGAAAAACTGTGCGCAGCAACGAAGACCCAATGCAGCCAAAAATAAATAAATAAAATAAATATATTTATAAAGAAATGAAAACCCCTTTACATAAGTGACTCCATTTTGTTTCACATTTCACAGTTCAACGTGGGAGAAGACTACCTGAGTGTGTGGGTATGAGGAGAACCAGGAGGCAGTGATTACTGGGGCAGTTTTGGAAGGCTGGCTATTACAATATTGATATCACAATATCATAAATACCATATTTATTACACTATATTTATGTAGTGTATGCTTCTTTAAATTAGAATCATAGAATTTCTCAGGCCTCATTTTCAAAATAAGAATACCATTTTCTTTTAGATTCTTCTTATATAATAGGCTCACTATTTCTTTCTTTCCCTTGGGAATTTTTTTCTGACTCTTGTGCTGTGGAGACCAGTTTTTGGTATAAGGAAAATTATAATTTCTCTCTTATTTAAAACCATTTTAGGGACTTCCCTGGTGGCTCAGTGGTTAAGAATCCGCCTGCCAATGCAGGGGACACGGGTTCGAACCCTGGTCTGGGAAGATCCCACATGCTGTGGAGCAACTAAGTCCGTGTGCCACAACTACTGAGCCTGCGCTCTAGAGCCTGTGAGCCACAACTACTGAGCCTGTGTGCTGCAACTACTGAAGCCTTCGCGCCTAGAGCCCATGCTCCATAACAAGAGAAGCCATTGCAATGAGAAGCCTGCACACCACAAGAAAGAGTAGCCCCTGCTCGCTGCAACTAGAGAAAGCCCGTGCACAGCAACGAAGACCCAACACAGCCAAAAATTAAAAAAAAAAAAATTAAAACCATTTTATGATGATGGACTACATTTAGGTTTGTTTCAAAAAGTTCCTAATTGTGTGTCTTTGCATCTTCCACTTTTTGTTTTATTCTTTGGCTAGCAGTGAGACTCCATGGATTTAAAAAATCAAAAGGAATATTTTTCAGGACTTCATGTAGTGAAGTTTTTAAAGCTATAAATACAGTTTATGCTTATGCATGTCTTCTCAGGTTGTTCAGATAAGAATATTTATGTAGTGTTATTCCTACACTTTCAGGAATGTATTATAGAAGTTACCATTGAAGAATTCATTGTTTTTCTGACAGTAACATCTTTGCTGCACCATTCTTAGAGGAAATTTTCTTGACAGCATTATTTGTGTTCTATGTCTGGAAATATCTATAAATTATATTCAATTCTCTGAAAATCTCAAAGGAAGAGTCGCTGTGATAAAATTTTTGACACAAATATCTCACATTTCTAGCTGTGGCAGCAACTTCACAATTCTAGAGGGAAAAAGTGAATATATATATATATATATATACACACACACACAAATAACTCAGATACATGGATGGTGACTTCTATTTCAAGAAGATAAAAGGAAAAATCTTTATCCTAATTTGTATTTTCTAGCTTTAGAAACACATTTCCCCTTGCAGATGTGGTACCATTTACAGGTAGCAAAGAATTATGATCCCTTAACTATTATTAGTATATATGCTTGCTGACTATGACTTTGTAAATGCTACTGGGAAAGTTGAGAGAGGGGCCCTAGAAGCCGTTGCTGTAAATGTGAGACGATGCCTACTGAAGCCAGAAGATAAATTGTTAGCGGCCCAAGATCTTGTGGATAACAGGATGCTTATGAAATATTGAGCAAAAAGTTGAACTGGGCAGAAGTCATTAGAAAAATTTGTATTGCAGTCACATTAACATGATTCCTTGGACTGTTTAGTTGGTTATTATGACATAGTATAAAAAATTAAATATTTTCATGTGACTCAATATATGAAATTTAGAAATGTGTGGGATTTAGAAAAAAAGAGAGTTTGAAAGAAAACTGAAGGTTCTTGTTTGACAACTGAGCATGGTAAACTTCTATTTGAATTGATGATCTCAAGTCTGTAGACCTACTAAGTTGAGAAACCAGATCACAGATTAGTGAAAAGAATGCTAGAAGTTTCCTAAAACAGCCTTCTTAACTTTACAGCTACTTTGTGGTATGTGGGATAGTTCTTAACCAAAATCCTTGCTCCAAACAAGTTTACCTGGGCAGGAGTTGAAGCAAAAGATTTAGCCCCAAGCCTGTAGTTTCTCTTGGGTCCTTCCCCAGCTGCCCTTTTAATTCAGTATGAAATGGTAGAGGAACTGTATCTTTGGAGTCAGACTTATGTTTGAATCTTGGTGTCTGCCAGTTGCTAGTTCTGTGATCTTGGGAAAGCTACTTAATCTCACTGAGCCTCAGTTTTTTCATATAAATGAGGGATAATAGTACCACCTCAGGGCCAGCTATAGCAAAAGGAAAATGCCAGGCTCCTTGTCCAAAAAGCAGGAAAAAAAAGTGCTATAAAGTAGTGATATATAAAGCCGTTTTTCCGTTATAAATATTTTATAACTTATAAAACATAATGGTATAATCATTGTAAGTTCAGAAAAATTAAATTTCAAATTATTAGCATGAATTTTACCATTCATCTTTATATTGTATAATGCCAATATATATTTACAATATATAATTGTAAATGCAAGCATAAAGGCCTTTAATTTGTATGTGGAATCATTGGTATTTCATAGGTTGTTCATGCATATATAGTTCATTCTTACCAGAATAGTGGGGAAAAAAGCTGCACAAAACTAACTTTTAATTTCACTTCTTTATATGTGCATATTATACCAATACACTCTATGTCTAGCTTACTGATGAGGAAGAAAGGTCTGAAATGAACTCAACTGTTGGTGGCCTTATCTTTCCCATTTTTACTATGTCATCATATTTAGCATTAGTGGTACTGGGAAGTAACATGATTAAAAAAGGATATGGTTGGGTTCCTTGGTTGTTCATGTTTCTTAGAACACCATTACCTTCTGTTTGTGTTCCAAACAAGGCCCCATTCAAAAGGGTAAAGCATGAACTGTGATCTGTCAGTGACCCTGCTTACACACACATAGATGTGTCATAAGGAACATGAGCACAGAATTCTGGTGGAACCACTGTTCATTGAGTTTTAGTGAGACTCAAAGTGAAATACGCATGTTATGGAAGCCATGAAGGCTATGTGTGAATGGAGTGGCAAATTATAGCTGACACATGCATGTATTTGTTTCTGCTCATATGCATCCCCCATTGTCCCACTGAACTTCACTTACAAAACATGCTCAAAATTAAAATCATTGAGAATTTCAAGAAGGCAACAACAGAGCTTTTAAGAGCAGGGGTCTATCTGATTGTGCTTGCAACATGCCCATGAAGCTGGCCCTGTACCTACTTTATAACATTGTAAGTCCCCTAGCAGAGTACATAGTAGGTGCCCAATAAATGTCCTTTCATTTTCTTATAGGAAAACGCTAGATTCCTTCAGAATAGACATACATGTTGGCAGGACTCAGAATCTTGATGCCCAGGGGGTGATGAAAACTACTCACCTGTTACTTTTTTTTTTTTTTGCGGTGCATGGGCCTCTCACTGTTGTGGCCTCTCCCGTTGCGGAGCACAGGCTCCAGACACGCAGGCTTAGCGGCCATGGCTCACGGGCCCAGCTGCTCCGTGGCATGTGGGATCTTCCCGGACCGGGGCACGAACCCGCGTCCCCTGCATCGGCAGGCGGACTCTCAACCATTGCACCACCAGGGAAGCCCACCTGTTACTTTTTATAAGAGGGAAAGCACAGCATGATTTTTCAGGCTCTTGAGAAACCAATTGAAATCCTTCTGTACATTTGTCCTGACTCAGCCACCATGATTGGCTTGGTCACTAGATGAAACAAGTAAAGAATATTTGCTGTGATTTGCAGGGCCTTATAAGTCTTTCTCCCCCCCTCAAATCTCTCTCCACTATTCACTTGCTGTAGTGCTTCCAGGTTCACCATTAGATATTCATTCCTCTGGGTTAAACTGCTGTCCTATTTTAAAATGCTGTAGGTAAAACTACTGTGTAACTGAGCATAAAGGGGTTTTGTTCAAATCACTTAAAGTACTTAGAAAGAGAAAAGGGCAAGTTTTTTATGGGAAGCATTTTGGCTTTGACAGTCATATTTACCCAGAATTTAGAAAGAAATAGATTCCTTTAGAAAGGGAGCTGGAGGAATCAGTGATAATTCTGACCAAGTCCTTCTATATTCCTAGGATATAGAAATGCTTTCTTCAAAGGTCAGCTTTGGACCATTGTGCGTCAGATCAGAAGCTTTGTTGGAGGCAAATGCATAGTGCCAGGAAGAGCTTATTAAGGCTTATCTTGGCTGTGTAAGTCAGGAGAGGGCTAAAAGGATGCTAAGTTCTAGGATTTTGGTCAAGCTACTTATCTCATTGGAGACTCTTTGGCCTGAATGTCCTCTAAAGTGTATTCTGCCGCCCTAATTTTCCAAGTAAATGCTTTTGTGTTTTCTCCCTCCTCTTTCAGCTATCCCTGAACTTTTTCACCGTGGGCCTTCCCAAATAGGCATTGTGGCTTATTAGTGGGCAGAGAGTAGCTAGAGGCCTCAACTAGAAGCTGAACTTATAAATTCAACCATCCTATTTGGGGAAAACATTTGAAAACACAAATAAACTTGGGAAAGTAAGAGATTAATCAAATAACCTCAAAATTACTCTATTGTGTTTTTCTGTGGGCCGTCCCCTACCTAAGGATTTTTACAATTTTTATCTATTTCTTGCTCTAACTGTTCGAGTTAGGTTCTTTTTATTGTTTCCGTTCCATAGATAAAAGCCTGGCTATGGAAGGTAATATTGATCATTATTGCCCTCATGAAAATTAGTTTATTGGCTAGGGTATTATTTAGTTCTTGCCACAATAATGCTGAGTAACAAACCATCTCAGAGACTCAGTGTTTTGCAAAGACAAACATTTATATATTTTTGCTCATAGGGCTGTGGGTTGTCTGTGGCTTTGCTGGGTTTTGCTGGGATCAGCTGCATTTACATATACCCAAATTTTCTCATTCTCCTTGGACCAGCCCCTACCTGTTATTTTTCTCATGGCAAATCAGGAGCACAAAAGTACAAGCCAAACTATGCAAGTATAGTTAAGGTCTCAGCTCACGTCATGTCCACTAACATTCAATGACCGGAGCAAAGCCAATATCAAAGGGGAGGAAAGTATATATTACCCATAGTGGGAGGGCAGTACAAAGTGACATGGCAAACAGTGTGGATGTATAATCCTACAACAGGGGAACACTTGGGACCAATAATCCAATCATCCTCTAGTTGGGAGTAGGCACTGAGAGAATGTGAATCACATTGGGCACGGAGGGAGGGAGACAAAGAGAGAAGGTGGACTATGATGCATGGTGCACAATGTAGCAGGTCTGGCACTAAGCAGCAAGAGGGTCCAGGCTAGGTGGTGGGCATGCCAGAAAGCAGAGTAGCATCCTCTCATCTCCTTTTTCTGAGCCCAAACCAGATTGTCTACTTAAAAAATCTATTTATGGGGACCGTTCAGAGAGAAAAAGGGCAGCATAAGACCCCAGGGTCCATTTTTGAACCATTACATTATCATAACCCAGAGGAGTATTAGGAGTATTAGGTTAGAGTTTGTGGTCACTGCTTATTCTCAGAAGATTTTATGATATTCATTAAAATTCTGGCCTGAATCTCCTTCGTTGTGGCACAAATAATATTTTATGTAGCTTTCCTAAAAATTCCCACTGCTCACAGCAATGAGGATGCTTCTTAATTTAAGGGCTATGTTTTGGATCAGAGTCTAACCATTGGTTCCTTTGAGGTTTTGACAAGACTGTGTCTGGGAAAGAGTTACCATATTATTGTCCTAGCTGCCACAGACAATATGAAGTTATAACAAAATTAATAGCATTTTCCAAACCTCTCATTTGTAGTTCAGGGAGATATTCTAGCCTTTGCAGGGGAGGGGATGAGATTGGAAAGAGGGGCCAGAACCAGATGGATAAAAGGCTTGGGGAATCCATGATAACAAATTTGGACTTTATGGAAGTTTATTGAGGGAAGAAGAAAGGAGGAAGTGAAATGCTAAGATTGATTTTTTAGACAGATGGCTCTGACAGCCTGGGAAAAATGGATCTGAGAGGAGACAGTGGGTAGGAGGTAGGGACACCAATTTGGAATTTACTGTGATGTTTTAGGCAAGAGGTTGTAAGAGCAATCATATTCTCATTCTTGGGAGCACCAGTTTCAGATATCCTTTTGAGACCATCTGTCCCTAACATCCTCTAGTACTTTCAATTCTAAAATGACAAAATCCTGGAGGGCTTTAGTTGGAAGTACCATTTGATTTTCAGATTGGTGCTATTTAAGAAAAGGCTTCCTAAAATGCTTCGCAAAATGTAGGTGCTCACCATTTGCTTTAAAAAAAAAAATTGAGTTCTATAAGCAAACTGACTGCTTGCTTTATCTCTCTTTGGTTGTTGTTTATGGAATGAAAAAATATGTACCTGGTAATATGTCCAAGAAGAAAGAAGGCTTGTTAAGACTCAAGTCTATAAGGGGTAAAAACATGCCCTTGTTTTTGCTTGCTATGGGTATTATCTTCTTGTCTATAAAGGCCATGCACCACCCCTATGTCAAGGAAGGGAGGGGTAGTGTGCTGTGCAAAAGGCAGATATGCTGTTAGCTGGTCAAACATGTCTAGTATAACACAAGAAGCCCTTCAGTTCAGGCTAAAGCAATATATTCTGCATCATACACAGCTCAGAGTGTGGTGGAGAGTAGCTTCTTGTGTAGTTTCTGAATGTAATGCACTTGTTCAAGGGTCTGGGGCCAACCCTGAAATTTGGCAGAAAGGTTTCCTCCTGGATCCTTTTTGTCCCATTGTTAAAAAGCAGTCCTCATTCTCGGCAGTGCCATCCCAGGCTCAGTGATCCATCTTTGCCCTGGACACTTAGCTGGGTCCAGTGTGCAAATGCTGCTGCTGCGTTGGATTAAGGTCTGCTGGAGGATGCCCACTAGCTCTTCACATATAAAGCTTGTGGAATTGCCATGTAGGCATGGTCTCCTTTTTCAAAGCGTCTGCTGTTCTATTAACACCTTTCCTTCTTATTTTTTCATCCCTTCATGTGGGTGTGTGTGTCTCTTTCAACCATCCTTAAGAGTTTGACTGATTAGTATCATACTGGGTATTGTGGGGAAGTGAACCCTGTGCCCCGATTTGGAACCTGGGTCAGGCCTGGGAAGTTGTAGTTGTGTTTCTGCTTTATCACCTTGCCTTAGCTTAGTTTCAGTATCCTTTGCTAAGTAAACTAAGAACCCAGTCCTGCAGAATAGAGCCCTTTACATCAGCTCCACAAAGATTGGAAGAGTATTGGAAAGCATCACCCTGATAGCGCTGCCCACTTCTTTGGCTCTGCTTTGGAAACTGAAAAAGGGATTCGAACTGATGAATCTCCAAATGTCAGGTCCTCATTCAATAACCTCACCATTTTCTCTAACCCTGTGGCAAGACTCAAGCTCTTGTCTGTGGATCCAGACCCTGCTCCTAAGTGCCATTTTCTCCTCACATTTACATTGAACAATCCCAATAGCTGTCACATAAGCTGCTTGGGTGAGACTGAACTCTACTGGCCCTTTGTCACTTTCCCTAAAACAGAGGTCATTGAGTATGATATCAGGAAATGGAAAGCAAAGCTGGTGGCTTCATTCTTATTGACAACTTGTGTGTGATAGGAAAGCATTTCAAAGTATGAATCTATGCATCTAGGGGTCACCTCATCAGATTCTTTCACTTATAACCTAAAGATCTTTCCCGTCCCCTGGTGCATTCAGATAGACATGGGTCACCCAGAAACACAGGATGTAAACACTCTATTGTTAGGCTAAAAAAAGTTGATGGCTTAAGGAGGAATTGTTTGGAAGCATACTTGCAGAGATTTTTTTTTTTTTTTTAATTCCTAGTTATATGTTGTCATGGGTAGAGAAGAGTAGGGGAGAGACAGGAATCATGGATAAATGGGTGATGTTTCTGAGGCAGGATCAAATGCCTCCATGTATTCAAAATATTTAATGGCTCGTTCCATTCGTTCATGATAAGTTTTGCTGTTTCTGGAGCCAAACCCAAATACCATTGAAGAAAGCTGTAGCCTCTCAACCAACAGGGCTGAATATTTTCAACGTGCTTTCCTCCACTCACCTCTGAGGCAAGAGTGAGCACTTTAGGTTTATACACTTCATGGCTCCTGAGGATACAGCTCAGGGGGGTACTAGTCTCAGGATGTCAGTCATACTGCCTTACCCTTGGGGACTTATCAACTTCAACATTCCAAATTGTTCCCACTTACTTGCTGGGTGGGGCCCAAATTGCCAGAGGTTGGGGCTGCTACAAAAGAACATTTGTGTCTCTATTGTTACATTCATCTAATAACAAGTTCTGTCATAATTTTCTTCTTGACTGGTTTAAGGTTATACATTTATGACTTAGTTTATCATAGTTCTGTTACTACAATAGTAACATGCATGAATCTAGGGATGATTATTAACATAACTCTATAATTCAGCTCTCCCAAGCTATTGCTAGTGCAGCCAATTTAAAGAATGATATAAAGATGTGTTATATTAACCCTACACATTATGATCATCCTTCTTAGACAATATATAAATAAAGGAAACTGTCCTTGTACTGGAAAAGGAGGCTACAGATATTTTTGAGATATAAAAGTGATTGTAATGATAACTCAATGTGGTCGGGAAGAGTTTATGGAACATAACTCTAATGTAATGTACTCCTAATGTAAACCTCTTCCTCCCCTCAAAATATAAGCGGTACTTCATTTTCTTGATAATATGTGTGGTTCCACTTATGAAATTGATAATGGAATTCTTTGTTGGGCTACAGAATAATGACCAACTGGCTTTGAAAGACAACATATGAAGAGTAATTGTGAGAACTTAATTGAATAGTAGCACAGCTAAAACAAAAATCATTTCTATGCACTTTGGGATTTTTACCTGAAATTTAGGACCATGCTAGATATCCTATAATTTTAACTACAGAGGCCATGCTGGGAAGAGCTGATTCAGAACTTGATAATTATCTTGATTCCTCTCTGCATGTTTTGGGAATGAACTGAGGTGTCTTCCCTATTTAAACTGGTACCTATCGTTCCCCCAACCTTGAGGATAGCTAAGCACTTGGTTTTAACGTCATTGACAGTATTCTAATAAACATGTTGGTGTCATATGTATGTTATCTAAAGCAAAATTGAAAAAAATTAAAGAATGAGGTCCTAATGAAACTGAATTGAAAAATTGCTTTACTTTATTTGGGACAAACACATATCTAAACTAAAAACATCACAGGGTTTTCCAATATGTTTCATCCTTCCGTTTTCATGAAAACTGGAAGCATCTGAGGAATAGGAACAGAGAAATTAGTGACTGAGGTCAGTGTCTTACTTTGATTGTCTTTTCAAGTGCCACATCCTCCCAAGCACAATAGGAATCCAACACTCAGTGTTGCAGACCTATGTGTTTTGTGTGAAAAATTAAGTTCAGACCGATTTTGTAACACTAGCAAACTAAAAATTCAATTTTACCACACACACAGAGTATTTTTGACTTAGGCAAGATACTGTGGACTCTAAAATATTCAACACTATATTTAGCCTGAAGTGTAGATGTTTATATATAGTCGCTAACATGTGGGCTCTAGTTAACCACTTAGGAATAAGAGGGAGTGGAAAATTTAGAGCCTAGAAAACACAAACTCAGTTTCTTCTAAATGAAGAAGAAATGCTTCAGAGCATATTTTTAAAAAATCACAAGGCATTTAAATACTTTAAAAATGAAAATAACTTTTTTCATGGTTTGACTGATTTCTGTTACATTTTAAAGAACTCTGTAGCAAGGTCATAATTAAGAGCCCGAGTTCAAATTCCTAAATGTTGCACTGGAAAGGAACTGTAAATTTCTGTAGTATTTTTTGCCAGTTTATCTTTTATACATGACCAAATGAGTAACTATAGCTCTGTAAAGCAAGTTACACTCTAAGAGAATTAAACTACAATTATATATATATATTAAAAAAATATACACATACATAAAATGAAACTAATTTCTTTAGCCTTTTTCTGGGGGAAAAAAAAGGAGGTAAGAGAGGATGCAAAGAATTAGAAGACAGTGTAGCTTCTGTTGTACCGTGGTGATTTGTTATAAAGTAAATTACCAAAAAAAAAAAAAAGCGGCTAAAAGAGATGGAAAAATGGCTGCAAAGAGCTTTACTTAAAATTGTCTTAAGTTCTGGTCACACAAAAACATCGTTTAGAAGCCCTGGAGAAGGTATTCTGCTGGCTTTTTTCCCTTGCCTCAACAGGCCCCCCAGTTTGAATAAATCTGGAAAACTCCCTGGACTTCTATTTCCTTGGCAAAATGACACATTTCTTCTGCAGTCGTTTCCAAGGGTGACAATCTGTACTCCACGCAGGTCGTGAGGACCAGACCATTTGTCCAAGGCATTGAGTGCCGGACGCCCTAACAGCTCGGGGGTCCCAAGGGTACCCTCCCGAGTCAGCGCCCCAAAAGAATCTGGAAAACGGCGCTGAGCTCCCGCTCGAAGCAGCTCCGGGCTGGGCGCAAGGACTGGCTGGGCGCGCGGTGGGCGCTCACCTCCGCCCCCCGCACTCCGGCCACGCCCACCCCGCCCAGGGTCCGCAGCACCGGGGAAGGCCTGGCACTTAGGGCTGGCCGCGCAGGGCGGGCGGGTTCCCGAATCTGGAGCCGGTGAAAGGGCTGGGCGTCCCCTGCCCGCCTCCAGGCAGTGGCCCGATGAGCGCCTGGGACTGCGGGTAATGGGCGGGAGGACCGGGCCACGGAAAGCGTTCTCACACCGGCCAGTCTCCGTCCACCAGGAAGCCGACTTTTCGTACCTCCCCGGGGACCGAAAACCGCCGGTGCTCCCGCACCCGTCGCCGCCGCCGCTTGCTCATGGAGAGTCCGTGCCGCCGCCGCCTCATCTACTAGAACCTCCGGCAGTTTCGGCCTCCCCCGGCGTGAGCGCTGGGCCCCGGCACAGCCTCCATCGCACTCGCCGCGGCGGCAGCCACAGCAGCTCCAGCGCCCAGGCCCGATCCGACCGGACCCACGGAGCCAGGACCGCGGGACGCGTAGCTTCTTATTACGGAGGAAGATTCGGCCTGACCTCCGCCCCCCTCCCCCCAGCCCCCAGTCCCCAATCCCCAGTCCCCAGCGCCCAGTCCCCAGCAGCCTGACGGTGCTGCTGCGCAGGCGCGAAGACGCCCCTGCCAAAAGTGCGTGTGCTGGGTGTATATACAGCTTTTGTATTTGCCCAATGGACACCAGGATCAGGTGCATGGGGCGGGACCTCGCAGAGAGGGGCGGTGTTCCAGTGTTAGAAAGTGGGTGGGGCAGCCGGAAGTGGGTAGAGTTTGCACGGAGGCGGAACTTTGTTGGCAAACCTGCTTGGCTTCTTGAGGCTTGTATCGTCTCAGGACTTGATTTTGGTTTGCTTCTACGTCTCGTCGTTTCAAATTCTTAACTCAGAAGAGGAAAGCTTTGTTTTCTCCGTAAGTTATAATTATTCAAGCATTTAAGTATATATTTAATAAAAAGTTGAGTTAGTGTGTTAAATGCTATTTTTAGTGTTCAAGTTAATAATTGGCCAGTCGCTGTAATTTATAATGGAAGTTAATAACAATTAAAGAAATTAGATGGCTTTGGCCCCATTATAGAGATGAAAAAAAATTGAGTTTTGGAAATGATAAAGTCCCACACATTTTGACAGCTGGAAATTGAAGCTAGAGCCTCTTAATGCTACAGTCTGTGGACACAACCACTTTTCCTGTTCTGTGGGTCCTAGTTCTTGTATCCGACCTTAAAGAGTCAAAGGCCGGAGAACACAGGCCATCCTGGAAAACTATCTCCACTTGCAATTAGGAATGGGGATGCTGTTGAGATACTCCCCATCCTGCCGTGCAACAAAAAATGATTGTCTGGAAAGTGAAGCTCAACCTCCAGAATACACAATGCACAGAGCTCAAGGCCAGCCCAAGACATCAGTGTGGTACCCAGTCACAGCAGAGTCTTGGACACCTTCTTGACTAATTTAATGGCCAGCCAGGGCAATGGCAGGGACCTTCCTCTTGGATCTCTCTTGAGGAGTCTAGTGATAGAGGGATGAATCTTCTGGGAGAGAAGCTTGACTCACTCAAGATAATTACTGCCGGTGGAGTTGGGAAGAAATGGACACCTCTCAGAGCAGAGAGGGAACGAAGAGGCTCTGCCCAAAAAGGAAGAATTAATAAATCTGGCAAAATCTGCTCTTTTTAGCTTCCTGGCTTTTCTTATTTCTTATGGCATTTCACAGGTGAGAAAACTGAGGTGCTGATGCATTAAATAACGAGTGTGTCTGTATTGGAATTCACATACAAAACGTTCACTCTCAATATTAAAATTATCTTGCAAGGAGAAAGCCCTTTACAAATGTTCGTAAGTGTGGATTTTATGTTTAATTGACAGTCTCTCACAAGACACAGAATTCATTTTATACTGATTGGGTCATTTTCTAACAGAAAACAGACCCAATAATGACGGTTGTCACCATTTCTGGAGAATATCAGGGAGATGGCTCCTTAAACTGTGCTGAAGCTCAGCTAGGCAGAGGAAGCATGAATTCCTGGCATACTTGGATAATTCACAAAATTCACTGAGACTTTTAACCAAGATTTCCATTCTGCATCCTTTCTGCTCCTTTCAAAATCTGATGGCTGAGCTGAAGGTATTTTTAGCTTAATTGAGATATAATTGACATAATATATGGAGCATATTTAAAGAGTATAAATTGATAAGTTTTTATATATGTATACCCCCTTGAAAACATCACTATATTCAAGTGAATAAATCCATCATCCTCAAGTTTCCTCACGCGCCTTTGTAATTTCTTTCTCTTATCCCTCCATGCCTCCCACACCTAAGCAGCCACTATTTTACTTTTTGTCATTATAGATTCATTTGTCTTTTCTAAAGTTTACATAAATAGAATCAGACAGTATGTATTACATTTTTTCTGGTCTGGTTTCTTTTACTTAGTGTCATTATCTTGACGTTCATCCATGTTGTTTTGTGTACCAGTAGTTCATTCCTTTTTATTGATGAGTATATTCCATTATATGGATGCACTGCAGTTTGTCATCTGTTGATGGACATTTGGGTTGTGTCTAGTTTGGGGCTATTACCATTAATGTTGCCATGAACATTTGTGTACAATGCTTTGTATGGACATATATTTCCTTTTTCTCTTGGATAAAAATCTAGAAGTGGAATGGTTGAATCATAGGTAGATGTATGTTTAACTTTTTAAGAAACTGCTAAATTTTTTCCCAGAGTGGTTGTACCATTTTACAATACATTCCCATCAGGAGTATATTTGAGTTCCATTTCCTCCATAAAATAAAATGTTTATAAAATGTCCTCATGGACACTTGGTGTAGTCAGCCGTTTGTAATTTGAGCCATTCTAATAGATGTATAATGTTTTCTTGTGGTTTCAATTTATATTTTCCTAATGACTAATGATGTTGAGCATCTTTTTATGTGCTTATTTGCCATCTGCATATCTTTTTTTGGTGAAGTGGCTGCTCAGATCTTCGTTACATTTTTTAAAAATTGGGTTGTTTGTTTTTGTAAATTTTCAGAGTTCTTTATATATTCTGGATACAAGTTCTTTGTCAGATACATGCTTCGCAAAGGTCTTCTCCCAGTATGTGGCTTGTCTTTTCATTTTCTTAATAGTGTATTTTTAAGAGCAGAAGTTTTAAATTTTAGTAAAGTCCAATTTATTCTTTTATGAATTATGCTTTTAGTGTCATTTCTAAGAAATCTTTGCCTAACCTAACTCAAAAAGGCCATTTCCTATGTTTTCTTCTAGAAGTTTTACAGTTTAGGCTGTATGTTTAGGTCTATGATGCATTTTGAGTTAACTTTTATTTATGGTATGAGGCATTTTGGTTCGTATTTGTTACATATGGATAACCAATAGTTCCAGCAATATTTGTTGAAAAGGCTATTCTTTTTCCACTGTGTTGCCTTTGTGCTTTGACAAAAATCAGTTGTCCAATATCATTTTATAAACATTTTGTGTTTTATTTGTTCATCATCAACTATGTATAGATCACAGTGTGCTAGCACTGGAGTTATGTATCAGTACGTACTGTCCAGAGAATAGAGACTAAATATTGCTAACTTAAATAAAATGAGAAATTTATTGGAAGAATGTGAGGTATAATAGGATTTTTTAAAAAGCTAAGCAATTATCAGGTCTCAGCTACCTTGATTCACCCAAAGGGAGGTAGTTCCCCAAAGGACAATGAGACTCTATATTATAGAAGAAGAGGTCCTAGACAGATGTCTCCTGTAGCAGTGCTTCCCAACTTTTTTTACATCTATACATGATAAATGATCAGAATTGGGCAGTGTGCAAGGATAAACTGATGGAGATTAGGAGGTGTCTATATGGGATGCAGAGAAAAAAATCCATTATTTTTCTTTATATTATGTAATTGTAAGTAAAAGGCAAAGTGTTAGGGAGATACGAAATATTGAATTTATATAGAACATCTCAATAAAATCTAAAAATTTGATGAGAAACTTGAGCTTGTTTCCATGATATGATTTTTATTTCAAACCTAAGTATAATATATGTACGGAAAAGTGTATACAGTTGTCCCTTGGTATCCATGGGGGATTGGTTCCAGGCCCTCCTCCATCCCTGGGGACACCAAGATCATTGCATGCTCAAGTTTCTTAAATAAAATGGAGTAGTCTTTGCATATAACCTATGCACATCCTCCTACATACTTTAAATCGTATCTAGGTTACGTATAATACCTAATACAATTTAAATCTATGTAAATAGTTGCCAATGTGCAACAAATTCATGTTTTCTTCTTGGAACTTTCTGGAACTTAAAAAAATATTTTTCATCTGCAGTTGACTGACTCTGCAAATGTGGAACCCATGCATATGGAGGACCGACTACATCGTAATTATGCAGCTTAATGAATTTTCACAAAGTAAGCATACTGGTTATATGTTCTAGTTACATATACTTGCAGAGCTAATCACCCCTAAATTTAGTGGCCTAAAATAACATTTATTTTGCTTATGAATTTGCAGTTCGGTCAGGGCTTGGCTGGGATAATTGGAAGGCTGGGGGCTGGAATCATCAGAAGTTTCCTTCACTTACATGTTTGTCTGTTGATGCTACCTGTTGACTGCAAACTTAGCTATGTTTGTGACTAGAATACCTCCACAAGGCCTTTACATGTGACTCCTTGACTTTCGCAAAGCATGGTGACTGGGTACCAAGGGTGAATGACCCAAGAAAGAGAGCCAGGTGGAAATTCTAGTGCCTTTTCTAACCTAGCATTGGAAGTCATATGTTGTCAGTTCCAATGCATTCTGTTTGCTAGAGGTGAGTCACTAAGACCAGCCATATAAAAAGAGAGGGAATTGGTCTTCATTTTCTGCTGGGAGGAGTGTCAAAGGATCTATGGAGATGTTTTTAAACCACCATACATATCTAAACAGCTCCCTGGTCAAGAAACAGAACATTACCAGTGACCCAAACTCGCATTCCTGTCATTACCTGCTGTCCCATGAGTTACCACTCTTTTGATTTTTAAGAGCATAGATTGGTTGTTGCCTGTTTTTGTACATTATATAAATGGAATACTACAATATGTACTTTTCAGGTTTAGCTTTTTTCTCTCGACATTGTGAGATTCATTCATGTTGTTCCATGTAGATTATTATTACTGTTAAGTATTCTATTTTGTAAATAGCACATAATTTTTTGTCCAATTTAAAAATGTCCTTTTAATTTACCCACATATTTACCATTTCTGGTGCCTTTCATTCTTTTGTATATATCTTAAGTTTCCGTCTGGTATCATTTCACTTCAGCCTGAAGAACTTCCTTTAATGTTTTCTGTAGTACAGATTTGTTATGTTGGTTTTTAAAAATGACTGTACATTCTTGGACACTTTTTCCACTGAGACATTGGGTCTCCGTCTCCTCCTCTTGAATCTGGGTAGACTAGGGGTTTATTTGACCTATACAGCACAGCAGAAATGAAACTCTATGACTTCGGAGGCTAGGTCATGAAAGACCATGAGGTTTCTGTCTTATTTACTTGGATACTTGCTCTCAGAGACTTGAACCACCATATGAGAAGCCCACCGTGCTGGAGAGACCATGTTCTGGTCAACAAAGCCAGCTAAGCCTAGCAGTCTAGTTATCCCTGCCATGGTGCCAGATATGTGAGTGAAGCTGTCTTGATCCCTCCAAGCCTCACATTGGCCAGGTGAATACCACTGAGTAACTTCCTTTGGTAATAGGGGTGGGGTGGGCATGAAACCATTAGCGCTTGACCGTAAGCACGAGACCCTGAGAGCGGCAGTTAGAGGTCCCGCTCTGCCAACAATCAGCTCTCAGTGGTCTGCGCAGCAGAGAGTGCGGTGAGAGGGAGATGGCGGCCTTCTCCCCGGGGCCCTCCAGGCCGGCGAGTGAGCTGGGGACCCAGGGACAGGCTGAAGCCTGTGTCCCGCAGAGCTCCAGAGCCCTCACCACAGTCACCCACTGGTCGGGCCCAGGCCTTGAAGCAGCAGTGAACCTCTCCCCTATCCCCGCTTCTGTGACCTAACGGCGGCAGCAGTCTCCTTGGGTGTATATGGACCCTGCTATTTAAGGTAACAGCTTTACCCAGCTTCAGTCTCTCCATGCAAATTTCAAAAATTGGTCCAGCTTAGATCAGTTATCTACCCCTAGATGGTGGCCAAATGTCAGGGTTAAGTTGCAAGGACATTGCACATCATTGCTTCAGGTCCACCTCTGTGGTTGGGGCTATTCTCCAAGAGGAGCAATTGTTGTGAGCTGGGAATTCACCTGATTGGTATTTGTATTTGTATTCCTATTGATCCTAAATAAATACTTCTCTCCAGTTTAAATGAAAAGCCTGAGGGTGGCTGAGTCCTGGGCACCTGGCTCCCTCAGTGATGACGACTGGGTAGGGTCTGGGGACCTGGCCCTGAGGTCACCACCAGCTGAGATCTGCCTCTTCAGCCTGGCCTGGGCACTGGCAGGAGGACCCTGACTGGGTGCTGGACGAATGCTCCCGGGCAAGGTAACCAGCCTGCACAGGGTCCCTCTCTTAGCCAGGGCCTGGACCTTGGAGGGAGAAAGTTGAGCCTTGGGATCTTGCCCTTTCTTGTCACAACAGAGAATAACATTTCTTTTGTTAGAGGTTTACAGGAACTTTGTGACCTGACCCTAACCTGACCTCAAAAACAAAGGATCTGACACCAAGAAGTTTGCAACAACTAACCACACCCCTCCCTTCCCTTTCCTATAAAAGAGCTTTGCTGAAAGCTTTTGGGGAATTTGGGGTTTTTAAGACATGAGCCAGCTGTCTCATTGCATGACCCTGCAATAAACCTTTCTCTGCTCCAAACTCTGACGTTTTGGTATTGTTCGGCCTCACTGTGCGTCACTGGGCACACAGACTTGCGTTCAATAACACGTTGATGGCACAAAGAATAGAATGAGTACCTAGCTAAAACCTGTGTAAATTCCTGATTTTCTTGATTGTGAGTTGTAATAAAATCATTGTTTTTTCATGTATTTTTGGAATAGTTATACAGTATTACATAAGTGGAACAAGATTGGGGGTAACAAAAACCTAAAACATGTGGCATTGACTTTGGGACAGTATGTCAGGCAGAAGTTGAAAGGGCTTCAAGAAGACTGTTAGTGGAATCCTGATAGGCATCGAGGAGGGTGTCAATAAGGACTTAAAGGAAAATAAGAAAAATGTCATTGGAAGCTCGAGGAAAGGAGGCTCTTGTTATGTCATGGCAGATGGTTTAGCAAATGTGATAACGTGGAGAATTAGAAAATATATTTAATGAACTGATGGATCTGGCTTAAGAGGTATCCAGGCAGAATGTTCAAGGTGTCAACTGTTTTTTGTTTATCTGTGTTTAAACTATGCATCATAATGTATGGGTAGACAAAGCTGTTAACTTACATACCAGTTTGATTCTTTGGAAGCTTTTTTTTTTTAAGTTCAATTTTGAGATAATTCTACATTTATATGCACTTGTAAGAAATAGCACAGAGAGCTCTCATGTACCCTTCAGCTACTTTACCCTAATGGTAACATCTTGCACAACTATAGTACAATATTACAACCTGGAAGTTTATATCGATAACAACCCAGTGACCTTATTCAGATTTCATCAGTTTTACATGCACTTATATGTGTGTGTGTGTGTGTATACATTTAGTTCCATGCAATTTTATCACATGTGTAGATTTGTGTGACTACCAACACAATCAAGATACACAACAGTTCCATCACAAGAATCTCTTGTGATATTCTTTAACCACCACAGTAGGTTTTTCACTCAGCATATTTCTCTTGAGATTTATCCAAGTTGTTGTGTGTATCAATAGTTCATTCCTTTTTATTACTAAATAGTATTCCATGTTATGGTTATACTACAGGTTAACCATACATGTGTTGAAGGACATTTGAGTTTTTTTACATGTTTTGGTAATTATGAATAAAGCTGCTATGAACATTTGTGTATGGGTTTTTTTATATGATCCAATTTTTAAAAATTTAATTAATTAATTAATTAATTTTTGGCTGTGTTGGGTCTTCGTTTCTGTGCGTGGGCTTTCTCTAGTTGCGGTGAGTGGGGGCCACTCTTCATCGTGGTGCGCGGGTCTCTCACTGTCGTGGCCTCTCTTGTTGCGGAGCACAAGCTCCAGACGCGCAGGCTCAGTAGTTGTGGCTCACGGGTGTAGTTGCTCTGCAGCATGTGGGATCTTCCCAGACCAGGGCTCTACCCCGTGTCCCCCGAATTGGCAGGCAGATTCTCAACCACTGCGCCACCAGGGAAGCCCCTGTTTATGGGTTTTTGTGTGTACATAGTTTTCATTTCTCTGAGCTAATTACCTAAGAGTGCAACTGCTGGGTCATTGGTAACTTCATATATTGTTTTGTAAGAAACTGTCATACTTTTTCTTCTAGAGTGGTTGTATCATTTTACAATCCCACAAGCAATGTATGAGTGATCCAGTTTCTCCAAATTCTCACCAGCATTTGGTGTTATAACTATACATTTTATTTTAGCCATTCTCGTAAATGTATAGTACCATCTCAATGTGGTTTTCATTTATGTTTCCCTAATGGCCAGTGATATTGAACATCTTTTCATGTACTTATTTGCCATCTGTATATCCTCTTCAGTAAAACGTCTGTTCATGTCTGTTCTGCATTTTCTAATTGGATTGTTTGTTGTCTTTTTTTTTTTTTTTACTGTTTTTGAGAGCTCTTTATATATTCTAGATTCAAACCTTTGTAGGATTTGTGGTTGAAAAATATTTTCTGCCACTCTTTATCTTGTCATTTCATCCTTTTAACAGGGTTTTTCACAGGGCAAAAGTTTTAAATTTTGATGTGGCCCAATTTATCAATTTTTTTATGTTACAAATTATGCTTTTGTTATCAAGTCTAAGAACTCTTTGCCTAGCCTTACCTCCCAAAGATTTTTCCTATGTTTTTCCCAAACTTTTAAATAATTCTGTATTTTATATTTAAGTCCAAAATCCATTTAAAATTAATTTTTGTATTACATGTGAGTTTTAAGTCAAGGTTCATCTTTTTGTGTCTACATGTCCAATTGTTCTGGCGCCATTTATTGAAAAAAGGCTATTCTTTCTCCACTAAAATGCCTTTGTAACTGTCAAAAATCAGTTGGGGATAACTGTGTGGGTCCATTTCTGGGTTCTCTATTCTGTTCTGTTGATTTATATGTCTATCCCTCTGCCAGTACCACATTGTCTTGATTAGTATAGCTATGTAGTGATAGAGCTGTATGGCATGCAAAAAAAGTTAATAGACCTGTCACTGCTGTCCTTAGAAAGATCTGCTTCCAAGGTTGGCCCTTGGCTAGCATCTGGAAATTAGGATTTCAGGAGGACTTTCCTAACTGATAATGACCACCCTAACTGATAAGAGTAGCTTATTGTGCCTAAACTGTGTAAACAATGATGGTTTATGCTGAACACCTGCTTTCCTTCTGCGACTCTGGAATTTTGTATTTTGCTAGGCAGAGTGTGCTATGTGACTAGTCCCCATTAAAAACCTTGGCACTGAGTCTCTAATGAGATTCTCTGGTAGACAATATTTCACATGTGTTATCATAACTTGTTACTGGAAAAATTAAGCAAGTCCTGTGACTCTAGTGCGAGAGGACTCTTGGAAACTTGTGCCTGGTTTCCTCCAAACTTTACCCCATGCACCTTTTTCCTTTGCTAATTTTGCTTTATATCTTTATGCTGTAATAAATCATAGCCATGAGTATGATTATGCTGAATCCTGTGAGTCCTCCTGGCAAATCATCGAACCTGGAGGTGGTCTTGGGGAGTCAACACAGTAAGCCTTAAAACTGGATAGAGTGATTCCTCCCACTTTATTCTTCTTTTTCCAAAAAATTTTTTTAGCTGTTTTAAGTACTGTGCTTTTCTGTATAAATTTTAAAATAAGCTTGTCTATGTCTACCAAAAAAATTCATGGATTTTGATAGGAATTGCATTAAACCTATCAATCAGTTGGGGAGAATTGACATCTTTACCATATTTAATCTTCCAGTCCATGAACACAGTATGGTTACTATGTATTTAGGTCTCCTTTAGTTTCTTTTTCTTTTTTTTTTTTGCGGTACGCGGGCCTCTCACCGCTGTGGCCTCTCCCGCCACGGAGCACAGGCTCCGGACGCGCAGGCCCAGCGGCCACGGCCCACAGGCCCAGCCGCTCCGCGGCACGTGGGATCTTCCCGGACCGGGGCATGAACCCGTGTCCCTTGCATCGGCAGGCGGACCCTCAACCACTGCGCCACCAGGGAAGACCCTCCTTTAGTTTCTTTTATCAGCATTTTGTAATTTTCAGGATACTGATTCAGTACACGTTTTGTTAGATTTACACTTAAGTAATTGGTTTTCTTTGGAGCAATTGGAAATGGTAGTATTTAAATTTCAGTAAAAACAAGTATGAAGCTTGTTTTTAAGTATTATTAAGGTGGTATAAAGTGGCCTTTTAGGACTAGATTAGCCCTACTCTAAAAGTGTATTTTTATGAGGTCTCTAATGAATGCTGCAGGATTTTTAGTAAGGTCTCTCCACTCTGGAGGTCAGACTCGAATGGCTCCCAGACTTACGTGAACTCTAGTAGTTGTTCAGTTCACAGCAGCCTGGTTGTTATACTTTTTCCAGTAGTGGCTCTTTGTGCAGCTTTGTAGATTCTCTCTGTGTGTGTGAGTATACCTTAATACTTGGCAAAAATCTCAAGGGGACCCAGTGTAGATTTCTGGATCTCTTTCTCTGGCCAGCTCCCTTCTTTCTGGTACTTTGCCTTACAACTTCCAGCAACGTTGTCAATTATACCTAGTAAAACTGGAAAAAAGATAACATTAATAGTCAGATATCATCTCCATTAATTTCTTATTTATTTATTTATTTATTTTTGGTTGCGTTGGGTCTTTGTTGTTGCGTGCGGACTTTAGATGCGGCGAGCCAGGGCTACTCTTCATTGTGGTGTGCGGGCTTCTCATTGTGGTGGCTTCTCTTGTTGAGGAGCACGGGTTCTAGGTACACGGACTTCAGTAGTTGTGGCTTGCGGGCTCTAGAGCGCAGGCTCAATAGTTGCGGTGCATGGGCTTAGTTGCTCCGCGGCATGTGGGATCTTCCCAGACCAGGGCTGGAACCCGTGTCCCCTGCTTTGGCAGGTGGATTCTTAACCACTGCGACACCAGGGAAGTCCTCCATTGATTTTTTTATACCCTCCTCCCTACCCTCCCTACCCTGATGAGATCCCTGTATTTAATTTGTTTTATTGAGGTATAATTGACATAATGTCATATTATTTTCAGGTATACAACATAATGACTCGATATTTATATATATTGCAAAATGATCACCACGATAGTCTAGTTAACATCCATCACTATACACAGTTAAAGATTTTTTCCCCCTCTACTTAATTTTTCAAGAGTGTAAGCAGAACTGGAAATACCTTCTTGTCAGTCTTCAATCCTAGAAGAGATTGACTGAAGGAGTATAATCATGGTCAAGCTATAGAAATTACC
Source organism: Grampus griseus (assembly GCF_964374135.1). Lineage (NCBI taxonomy): Eukaryota > Metazoa > Chordata > Mammalia > Artiodactyla > Delphinidae > Grampus > Grampus griseus. Next base: position 54,848,345 of record NC_139018.1, read on the forward strand.
TGATTACTGCTTGGTCCCTCTGTGGTGATCTGTCTCCTGATTTTATATCCAAGTGATGTTACATCCCAGTGATGTTATATGATCACTAGTTTTCCTTTTTATTTGAAGTCCTTAGAGGGGTCTTCCTTTAGGACATGATAATATGAAACAGCAAAAATGCAAAGATTCTCACAACTGCTCAGGATATAAAGACTGTAGAACATCTGTCCCTTAACATAACATATAAATTATCCTGTGGAAATGATTGGCCTAAACTTTGCTGAACCATGCTGTCATAGTGCCAGTTTTAAATGAGTATATTCAGATGTAAAAGAATCATTACGACATTGCAAATGGCCAAAAAGTGCCCTGCCTGTCCCACCACACTGCCTCACAGGATTGTCCAAGGGGCTCCTGGCCAGAGGTTTCTTATATCACCAACTTGAAACTGAGCCTTGATGTCATTGTCTTAAAAAGATGCTTTTTCTTTGCACTTGGTAAAATATATTGGTTTACCAATTTGTACTGGTACAGATGTAAAAGGATGGAGATGTAAAGAGATGTAGGAACATGGCTTGGCCTTGCTGTGTGCCATTTAATACAGAAATTTGCATTAGATGTCCATGACTACCCACTCTGGTTCTTATGCTGGTTTCATGATAGAGAACTAAAGGAGCACTAAACCTGTATATATATACCCCGCCCACATTTGTGATTATAATACTCCTCCCAGTAATGATTTCTATCAGTAGAATTAAGAAAAATCAATAAATGCTATAAAAGTGTTTTTAAAATATTCTACTGATTTTTCTATTGGGAGAAACAGAGTTTAATTGTGGTCAGTGTGGGGAAACCTACCTGTTTCCTTTATAGGATTCTAGACTGAAAGATCCATGCGATTCAAATAGGAGAAAGCCAATTTAGAATTTGATGTTTGTTTTTTTTGTAATAGAATAGATTAGTGGTTGTCCATACTGGCTAGGCTTCAGAATTATCTGTGGAGTTAAAAACAAAAATACAGACGTGAGGATTACACCCCTAAAGATGCTGAAATAGTAGTTTTTAGGGGCCTAAAAATAGTAGATTGGGGCCTAAAAATAGTAGGTTGGGGCCTAAAAATCTGTATTTTAAAAAAGCTTTTTAGGTAACAGCTGTGTTTCCTGGTTTGCGAATGACACAGAGATGGAATATACATATTAATTAGTAAGAAGAATTAGCTTGAAACAAGCCTGTATTAGTCAGGACACTTTGGTTATAAGCCAATGTCAGAAAACCAAACAAGCTTGAGCAAAGTGGGATTTACTGGCTCTGGTAACTGAGAAGTTCAGGGTGGAGCTGGCAGGAGTGCTCCAAGACACTCTACAGGGACTCAAATGATATCATTAGCTTTCTCTCTCCTTTCTTCCTCTATACCAACAGGTCCTTTCATGTGATGGGAAAGGTGGCTTCTGACAGCTGTAAGCTTTCATTTTTATTGTTCGTGACTCAAAAGGAAGAGACATTCCCTCTCCCAGTATCCTTACATTAAATTGCATGGATGGACTCTGGCCCTGCTTGGCTCATGTAACTTTGACCAGTCACTGTGAAAAGGAAGATGGTCATATGATTAGCTGCAGGTCATACAGGGCCCTGTGATGACCAGTTTCATCAGAACCACATAGGAAGGAGAAAGGGCAGTTTTTCAGTGGAAGAAAGTATGCTGGGGAGGACTTCGCTGGTGGTGCAGTGGTTAAGAATCTGCCTAACAATGCAGGGGACACGGGTTGGAGCTCTGGTCCAGGTAGATCCCACATGCCATGGAGCAACTAAGCCCGTGTGCCAAAACTACTGAGCCTGTGCTTTAGAGCCCATGAGTCACAACTACTGAGCCCACGTGCCACAACTACTGAAGCCCGCGCGCCTAGAGCCCATGCTCTGCAACAAGAGAAGCCACCGCAATGAGAAGCCCGTGAGTAGCCCCCCGCTCACCACAACTAGAGAAGGCCCACGTGCAGCAACGAAGACCCAATGCAGCCAAAAATAAATAGAATTTTAAAAAGTTATTACAAAACAAAATAGTGACTATAATAGTGCTGTACAATATATCCTTGTTGCTTATCTATTTTTTTTTTTTTTTTTTTTTGCGGTACGCGGACCTCTCACTGTTGTGGCCTCTCCTGTTGCGGAGCACAGGCTCTGGACGCGCAGGCTCAGCGGCCATGGCTCACAGGCCTAGCCGCTCTGCGGCATGTGGGATCTTCCCGGACCGGGGCATGAACCCGTGTCCCCTGCATTGGCAGGCGAACTCTCAACCACTGCGCCACCAGGGAACCCCGCTTATCTATTTTATACATAGTAGTTTGTATCTCCTAATCCCATATCCCTATCTTGCACTCCCCTTCTCTCTCCCCACTGGTAATTACTAGTTTGTTTGCTATATATGTGAGTCTGTTTCTGATTTGCTATATTCATTCGTTTTATTTTTTAGATTACACATATAAGTGATATCAAACAATATTTGTCTTTGTCTGATTTTTACTAAGCATAATATTCTCTAGGTCCATCCATGTTGCTGCAAGTGGCAGAATTTAATTCTTTTCTATGGCCAGTATTCCATTTTATAAATATACCACATCTTCTTTATCCATTTGTCTGCTGATGGACACTTGGATTGCTTCCATATGTTGCTATTGTAAATAGTGCTGCTATGTACTTGGGAATGCATGTATACTCTCAAATTAGTGTTTTATTTTTTTCCAGATATATACCGAGGAGTGGAATTGCTGGATCATATGGTAGTTCTATTTTTATTTTTTGAGAAACCTCCATACTGTTTTCCATGGTGGCTGCACCAATTTACATTCCCACCAACAGTGTACAAGGGTTCCCTTTTCTTCACATCCTTGCCACATTTGTTATTTGTAGACTTTTTGATGATGGCCATTCTGACAGGTGTGAGGTGATAGCTCATTGTAGTTTTAGTTTGCATTTCTCTAATAATTGGCAATGTTGGGTATTTTTTCATGTGCCTGTTAGACTTCTGTATGTCTTCTTTGGGGAAATGTCTATTCAGGTCTCCTGCCCATTTTTTTTTTTTTTTTTTACGGTACGTGGGCCTCTCACCGTTGTGGCCTCTCCCGTTGCGGAGCACAGGCTTCAGACGTGCAGGCCCAGCGGCCATGGCTCACGGGCCGAGCCGCTGTGTGGCATGTGGGATCTACCTGGACCGGGGCACAGACCTGTGTCCCCTGCATCGGCAGGCGGACTCTCAACCACTGCGCCACCAGGGAAGCCCTCTTCTGCCCATTTTTTGATTGAGTTGTTTGTTATTTTGATATTGAGTTGTGTGAGCTGTTTATATATTTTGAAGATTAACTGCTTGTCAGTCATATCATTTGCAAATATTTTCTGCCATTCAGTAGGTTGTCTTTTTCTTTTGTTGAGGGTTTCCTTTGCTGTGAAAAAGCTTTTAAGTTTAATTAGCTCCCACTTGTTTATTTTTGCTTTTATTTCTTTGGCCTTAGGAGACAGATCCAAAAAAAATATTGCTAGGATTTATGTCAAAGAATGGTCTTCCTATGTTCTTTTCTAGGAGTTTTATAGTTTCAGATCTTACATTTAGGTCTTTAATCCATTTTGAGTTTATTTTTGTGTATGGTTTTATGGAGTGTTCTAATTTCATTCTTTTTTTTTTTTTTTCGGTATGGGGTCCTCTCACCGTTGTGGGCTCTCCCATTGCAGAGTACAGGCTCCAGACGCACAGGCCCAGCGGCCATGGCTCACGTGCCCAGCCGCTCTGCAGCATGTGGGATCTTCCCAGACCGGGGCATGAACCCGTGTCCCCTGCATCGGCAGGCAGACTCTCAACCACTGCGCCACCAGGGAAGCCCTAATTTCTCTTTTACATGTAGCTGTCCAGTTTTTCCAGCACCACTTATTAAAGAGACTGTCTATTCTCCCTTGTATATTTTTGCCTCCTTTGTTGTAGATCAACTGATCAGAAGTGAGTGGGTATATTCCATTCCATTGGTCTATATGTCTGTTATTGTGCCAGTATCATGCTGTTTTGATTACTGTAACTTTGTAGTATAATCTGAAATCAGGGAGGGTGATACTTCCATGTTTTTTTCTTTTTTCTCAAGATTGCTTTGGCAATTCAGGGTCTTTTGTGATTCCATATGAATTTTAGGATTATTTGTTCTAGTTCTCTGAAAAATGTCTTGGGTATTTTGATAGGGATTGCCTTAAATCTGTAGATTGCTCTGGGTGGTATGGACATTTTAAAAACATTTACTCTTCCAATCCAAGAGCATGGGATATCTTTCCATTTCTTTGTATCATCTTCAATTTCCATCATCAGTGTTTTATAGTTTTCTGGGTATAGGTCATTCACCTTCTTGGTTAAGTTTATTCCTAGGTATTGAATATTTTATTCTTTTTGATACAATTTCAATGAGATTTTTTTTTTACTTCCTCTTTTTGATATTTAATTCTCAGTGTACAGAAAAGCAACAGATTTCTGTATGTTAATCTCGTATCCTGCAACTTTACAGAATTCATTTATTAGTTCTAATAGTTTTTTGGTGGAGACTTTAGGATTTTCTATATAAAGTATCATGTCATCTGCAAATAGTGACATTTTTAGTTCTTCTCTTCCAATTTGAATGCCTTTTATTTCTTTTTCTTGTCTGCTGTGGCTAGGACTTCCAATGCTATGTTAAATAGAAGTGGTGAGAGCAGGCGTCCTTGTCTTGTTCCTGATTTTAGAGGAAAGGCTTTTAGCTTTTCATCATTGAGTATGATGTTAGCTGTGGGTTTGGCTTAAATGGCCTTAATATCTTGAGATATGTTCCCCCTATACCCACTCTGATTTATGATGAATGAATGTTGAATTTTGTCAAATGCTTTTTCTGCATCTATTGAGATGATCATGTGATTTTTATCCTTCCTTTCATTAATGTGGTGTATCACATTGATTGATTTATGAATATTATACCATTCTTGTGTCTCTGGAATAAATCCTACTCGATCATGGTGTATGATCCTTTTTATATATTGTTGGATATGGTTTGCTAATATTTTGTTGAGGACTTTTGCGTCTTTGTTCTTCAAAGATACTGGCCTGTAATTTCCTTTTGTAGTGTCTTTCTCTGGTTTTGGTGTCAGAGTAATGTTGGCCTTGTAGAATGAATTTGGGAGTATTCCATTCTTTTCAATTTTGGGCAATATTTTGAGGAGGATAGGTATTAGTTGTTCTTTGTATGTTTGGTAGAATTCCCCTGTGAAGCCATCCAGTCCTGGACTTTTGTTTGCTGGGAGATTTTTTTTATTACAAATTCAATTTCACTGCTAGTGATTGATTTGTTCAAGTTCTTTGTTTCTTCTTGTTTCAGTCTTGGCAGATTGTATATTTCTAGAAATTTGTTCATTTCTTCTAGGTCATCGAATTGTTGGCATATAACTGTTCATAGTATTATTCTCTTAGGATATTTTTTATACCTCTGTAGTGTCAGTTTTTATTTCTTTGCTTTCATTTCTTATTTTATTTATTTGGATCCTCTCTCTTTTCTTCTTGGTGAGCCTGACTAAAGGTGTATCAATTTGTTTATCTTGGTTTCATTGATCTTTTCTATTTTTGGTCTCTATTTTATTTATTTCCTCTCTGATCTTTATTATTTCCTTCCTTCTGCTGACTTTAGGCTTTGTTTGTTCTTATTTTTCTAATTCTTTTAAGTGGTAGGTTAAGTTGTTTATTTGAGTTTTTCTTGTATTGCTGTAAACGACCTCTTAGAATTGCTTTTGCTGCATCCCATAGATTCTGGAAAGTTGTGTTTCAATTTCATTTGCCTCAAGGAATTTTCTGATTTCCTCTTTGACCCATTTTTTTTTTTAGGACCATGCTATTTAGTCTCTATGTGTTTGTGTTTTTCCCATTTTTATTCCTGTAATTGATTTCTAGTTTCTTAACATCGTGGTCAGAAAATATGCTTGATTTAATTTCTATCCTCTTAAATGTGTTGAGACTTGTTTTATGGCCACACATGTGATCTATCCTAGAGAGTGTTCCATGTGCACTTGAAAAGAACATGTATTCTGCTGTTTTTGGATGTAATATCCTACAGATATCTATTAAGTCCAACTGGTCTATTTTATTATTTAAGACCAGTGTTGCCTTATTGATTTTCTGTCTGTATGATCTGTCTGTCCATTGATGCAAGTGGGGTGTTAAAGTCCCCTACTATTGTTGTATTATTGTCAATTTCTCCCTTTATGTCTGTAAGTATTTGTTTCATATATTTAGGTGCTCCTTATTGGGTGCACATATGTTAACAATTGTAATATCCACTCCTTGTGTTGATCTCTTTGTTATTATATAATGTCCTTCTTTGTTTTTCTTTATAGACTTTATTTTAAAGTCTATTTTGTCTGATATGAGTATTTCTATCCCAGCTTCTTGTCATTTCCATTTGCATGAAGTATCTTTTCCCATCCCCTCACTTTCAGTCTGTGTGTCTTTAGCTCTGAAGTGAATCTCTTGTATGCAGCATATAGATGGTTCATTTTTTTTAATTTATCCAATCAGCCACCCTATGTCTTTTGATTGGAGCATTTAGTCCATTGACATTTAAAGTAAAGTATTGATAGGTATGTATTTATTGCCATTTTATTACTTGCTTTCTGGTTGTTTTTGTAATTCTTATCTGTTCATTTTTCTTATTTTTGTTTCTCTCCTTGTGGTTTGATGACTTTGTTTAATGGTATGCTTGTATTCCTTTCTCTTTGGTTTTTGTATATCTATTGTAGGTTTTTGATTTATGGTTACCATGGGGTTTATATATGTTGACCTATAACTATATCTACTTATTTTAAACTGATAGTCATTTAAGTTCACATACATTCTAAAATATCTACAGTTTTTACTTTCCTCCTCCACATTTTGCGTTTTTGATGTCCTATATTAAATCTTCATGTTTATCCCTTAACTGTTTATTGTAGTTACAGTTGCTTTTACAATCTTTGTCTTTGTAGTGGCTTTTTTAAGTGGTTGATCCTCAGTCTTTACTTTATATTTGCCTTTCCTAGTAAGATTTCCCCTTTCCTATAGCTTCTTTTCCACTTAGAGAAGACCCTTTAACATTTCTTTTAGGGTTGGTTTATAGTACTGATGAACTCTTGGGTTTTTGCTTGTCTGAGAAGTTCTTTATCTCTCCTTTGATTTTAAATGATAATCTTTCTGGGTACATGGGACCTTCTTTAACATTAAGCATTTAATTGTATGATGCAAAACTGTTGGGGTCACTGAATTTCAAGCAGGAAATTTGTTTGAGTTCTTGTACAAGTTAAGTGTAGAATATACCTGTTACAATTTGAAAAGTATATCTTCTCTTACCCCTGATTTTCATGTGTGGTAGGCAGCCTCCTAGAATGGCTTCTAATGATCCCCTCCTCTTGGTATTCACACCCTTGTGTCATCTCCTCCTCCTGTGGGCTGCACCTAATGACTTGCTTCTAATGAAGAGAATATGCAAAAGTGGTAGGATGTCACTTCCAAGACTGGGTTATAAAAGACTGTGACTTCCAACTTTTTGGCACTTTCTTGCCTTTTTTGCTTTCCTTACTTTGATGAAGGAATCCCCTTTTCTGAGCCCCTTTGTGAGCATTTGTATGTCCTAAATGAGTGCTTCCAAAGAATCTCCTTGGAGGAGGATGTCATTAATGTAATGTCATACCTGTGGTCCTCAAGAAAATTGGATGCAGTTAAGATCTTGCTGGCAAAGATAGTGTGTGATATTAAAGTTGTTGAGGTATCCCATGAGCTGTTGAGTAAAGGCATATTGTTTCCCTTTGGGGGTAAGGCACCTGAAAGGATGTTGAAATAGACACTGAACAGCATATAGTAGCTAAATTTATAATAGTAAAATATTTACCAGTTGTTGATTGGATAGAGTGAGTAATTTCACTAATATTGTGTATAGGAGCCTTGATGAGTAGGACCACAGCATTTAAGGTTGTGGTAATTCACCATGAGGCACTGTTCATTCTTTCCAAGTTCAAATACAGATGAAATTGGGCTGTTAAATGGAGAAGCAGTGAGGATAATCACCCCTTTCTCTAGATAGGTCTTGTATGATGGATTTTGATCACTGAGTATTTTAATTTTCAGTAGGCCATGTTAACTGTTTTAACAGAGGGAGAGAAGATCCATGGTATCCTACTTTTATCAAATGCCAACAACTTAATTTAATTTTAACTAATTACTCATTGGGTCAGAGCATTCATGCCCATTATATTATATTTTAGGGTGATGCTAAGGCTGTGGGGATTTTAGGCAAGGCAATAGTTCCAATGGTTAAGGTGAGGCATAGTTATTTGTCCCCTATTTTATACTTGGTAACTCCCCTAAGAGTATAGGGGGTATCTTGTTAAAATGCAGTGGGATCCCTAGTATTGATTAAGTTCATGAAAGTTTGCCAGTTGGTGCACTTTATCAGGTACTGAGTTAATATAGAACCTGTGTTGTATAAGCACAAAAGCCAATCAGTGCCCTTTTATCTTTTGTTGTATAAATTCTTTTGGTAAATTTTGGATTTTCATTTTGGTCAAATTGTAGACCTTTGTTTCAGTTTTTTGTTTGCTTGTTTCCTTCCCCCATATCCAGACTTCTTTCTTTTTATTTTATTTATTTACTTATTTTTGGTGTATATGTGTGTATGTGTGTGTGTGTGTGTGTGTGTGTGTGTGTGTGTGTATTCTTCAGGGGCAGGGGAGATTCCTCCAACCTGCTTGTATTTATGAATTTCTTTTTCCAGAGAGCCTCAAATAAGTATAATCAGGGTTAGGGGTTTCCCCTGTGGCAGTGGTTGTTTTATAGGGTTTAAGGACTCCAGTCTTAAGTCAGGTTTGAATTAGCCCCTTTGCTGTCTCTCAAGGATGCCATGGGTGTTTTTTTCCATATAACCCTGAGGATTAGCATCTTAGTTACGGCACAGGCACATGCAGCACAGCAACAGAAGTATTTAAAGGTCCTGGTGTGCAATTTGCTCTTAGGAGCGAGGACTTCATATAATTCACATCATATAATGGCTGTTTTTTCTCTGTTCTCTCCCTCTCTTTCCCACCCTATCTGACTGCATAATGACTGTTCTTTCATGTGTGACCACCATATCTTGCATGCACCATATCAGTCTTTCCCCTGAGCACTTTATATATTGGACACAGTGCCTGGCTGAGATACCACCAGTTGGTAACAGGGTAAGAATCTTTCCCCAGAGCTTAGGATCAGTCACAGCTTCATTCTAAGACACACAGTTCTTATTTGAACTTTCAAACATGCTGAATTTTGTCTATTTTTGAGATCCTACAATCTCACCTCAAGCCCATCTTGGTAATAACTGATTCTAGAATTACGCCTGAGGCTACTGTGTGTCTTGGATAATCTCTTGACTTTTACAAAGTTTCTCCTTTTAGCCTGGTTATTCCCCGCAGAACCTACTGGGCAGATCACTCTCCAGGTCTTGGCTCTTTCTCCTTCTCATGTTGCCACAAATGTACCTTCCTGCTTGTGCTCCAATTTTAAACTATAATGTTAGTAGCCAACATTTAATGTGTATCACACTACACTAAGAGCTTCTAATATGTAATCCAAACGTCAACCGGGGTGGTAGTCTTGATTCTTGGATATCTAGATAATACTATCTCACATCTCCATTTTACGTCCTATGGAAGCCCAAAGCTCTTCCCATGATAGTACAAATTCATGTGGTTCTTGATTCCTCAAAATTGTGTGCTTAGTTCAATTTATGGATTATCTTGCTAGCACATGTATATGTTCTTGCTCCATGCCATGACCCAGATGTAAGAATTAACTCTGCACTCTTGGGACTTCCCTGTGGTCCAGTGGTTAAGACTCCACACTCCCAATGCAGGGGGCCCAGGTTCGATCCCCGGTCAGGGAACTAAGATCCCACATACTGCAACTAAGCTCGTGAGCCACAACTCCTGAGCCCACGTGCCTCAGCTAGAGAGCCTGCATGCTCCAACGAAGAGACTGTATGCAGCAACGAAGACCCAGCACCGATAAAAATGAATAAATAAATTAATTAATTTAAAAAATAGACTAACTTAAAAAAAACCCTCTGCACTCTCAAAGGCATTTTGGTGTACTGTTGACTTCACTCAAGAATTGGGAAGGATGAGGAAGGGTTTATATGTTAGCAGTGCAAGAGTTCTAATTAAACACTAGGCATTCTCCTTTCTTAGAAAAACTTTGGCATCTTCAGCACTATGACTTTTTTCTAAAACTTTTTATTTTGAAATAATTTCACACTTTCAGAAAAGTTGCAAAAATAACACAAAGTGTTCCTGTACGTCCATGGTTTTCCAAGTCCATCAGGTGCCAGCAATAATTGGTTATAAATTTGTCAGTTTTCCTAAGCCACATTTCCTAAGATTCTAAGCTTAATTCCAGAGTAATCAGAATATATTTAAGATTAAACATTCTATTTAGGGTGGGTCAGAGAGAATTAGGAAAGCATTACAGCCTACTCTTTTCCTTGATATGTCTTGTCCAGACTATGAAGTTCTGTTTTTCCTATCTTTCTCCGCCTTTACCCTGGGAGTGGACAGAATCACCTTGGGGGGAGAGGATATTGAGAAAAAAGAAGGGAAATGCTGGGACTATAAACCTCCTTACGTGTTCACTGATGATAGGAGAACACCCAGCCTGGTAGCCTAGGTTTGATTGTAGTAGTCTTAGTCTTCCTATAGCCCTTGATTAATGAATTGTCTGGGATTGATGGAAAAAAGAAACTAACAGTTTTTGAGATCCTGACAGTCACTGTGTTAAACAGTCTACACTTGAAAATGTAGGCAGATTAGAGCTCCTTTGTATAAAGTCTCTATTTAAAAAGAACCTCAAATAAGTGATTAATTTGTGATGGTCTTGTAGCTTAAACACAGGACTTTGAGGGACAGAAGGACTGCTGATCTTCTGAGGCTTGCTTTTGGAGCAGGGGAGATGGGAAGTGGGTGAAGTGGTAGAGGACATTGTTGGCAGCAGGATGGGGGGTGGAGGAAGTGAAATCAGCAGCATTGGTGGTGGTGGTGCACAGGCAGTGTGGATGGTAGAAGAGAAATGTTTGTTACAGTCTGCTTTCCTCAGAAAGCAGAGCCAGAGGATAGAACTTGGATGCAGGTAATTTATTTGGGAAATGATTCTTGGAAGCAGGAGAAAGAAGGGTGGTGTTTGCTTGAAATGGCAAGCAGTGGGGCTGAAGTTAAGTCTGAGGTCACAAGGAACTGTCCATCATTGTTGTAACTGAAATCAGAGGTGGGCCTTGAAGATGAAACCTGGACCCTGGAGGCATTTACTGTTGTCCACACAGTACTGTGCCCTTACACAGCTCATATTCACATGTATCCCACATTAAGTCCATGGTTTCACTGAGTCTTCAAGGAGATGGCTCCCCTCAATATCTATGCCCGACAAAATAGTGGGCTAGAAGAACAAGCTTTAGTCTCTGCTGTTGCAGTGGGTCAAAAGGTCATGACTGATATTTTTTCTTCTCTACCACCCATTCTTGATTTCCCTTAGTCAGCATTTTGGTAGGTGTCACTTGCTTACTTGGCAGGGTAATCCACACAGATTCTGCCCCTTGGTTGTCTTGCTTTCATCAGGTATTGGTTGCTGCACTTGCTTGCTTGCTGTTATCACTGGACATGAGAGCTACCAGAAGACGCAAGCTGATATCCCAGGTACCAATATACATCTCCATGCCCGCATTACATAGCAGCAATCCTGGTTCTCATGATAATCAGAGTCCATGGCCCCTGCTACATAGTAACATCTTTCATTGTCAGCTGGCCCACTGACGGGTAAGGCTCCCAAAGTGATCAGGTTGCTAATTGTAGTTTCAGGTTCAGTGCAGTCCTTGCCATGCCCCCTGGTGGAAATAAAATTCTCTGAGAACCAAAGACCTCTAATCAGAGAGCCCAAGATGGTGGGAAGGGAAGAACACATTCTGTACGTGGAGTCTCTAGGAGTGATGGATGGATGGGCCAATACCACATCCACTCCTTGGTCCTATACCCATGTATTCAGCTATAGGGGTGCAGGTCTCTATATCAGTCACATATTCACATATGAATTGCACATACTGTATCCTGGAGGACAGTACCCCTGTATTGCAGAGTATCAACCCTGAATTTGTGTCTCAGCTGAACTTTAATAGGATGCTCTATAATTCTTTTAGTCTAAGTTGCTTGTGGGTGAGTCTAAGCTCACCCAGAACTTTCCCCCAAAGTTGCTGCTGAAATTAAGGGTAGGCTGAGGGAATGTGACTCAGGCTTTAAAGACATCTGCTATAGGGGAGAACTGTTGGTATTTAAGATGACCGGAAAAGTTTTGAAGGCTGCCTTAATTTTTGCCTGGGGAAGGGTGTTGATCTAGACTCACAGATGATGATTTTCCCTACCTTTATTGAGTAATGATTGACAAAAATTGTACATATTTAAGGTATACAACATGGTGTTTTGATATATATATATACTTCGTGAAATGATTACCATAATCAAGATAATTAACATATCTATTACCTCACATAGTTACCATTTGTGTGTGTGTGTGTGTGTGTGTGTGGTGAGAACACTTAAGGCCTACTCTCTTAGCAAATTTCAAGCATACAATATTTATTATTAACTATAGTCACCATGCTGTACATTAGGTCTCAGAACTTACTCATTTTATAACTGAAAGTTTATAACCTTGACCAACAGCACCTTGTTTCCCTCAGTCCCCAGTTGCTGGTAACCACCATTTTACTTTCTGTTTCTATGAGACTTTTTTAGATTCTACACATAGGTGAGATCACACAGTATTTGTTTTTCTGTACCTGGCTTATTTCTCTTAGCATATGTCTCCAGGTTCATCCATGTTGTCACATATCGCAGCATTTCCTTTTTTTTTAAGACTGAATAATACTCCACTGTGTGTGTATGGTGAATGGATAAAGTGAGAGTGGTAGTTCACATATTGTTACCCATTATATACCACATTTTCTTTATCCATTCATTCAATGGCAGACATTTAGGTTGTTTCCATATCTTGGCTATTGTGAATAATGCTGCAGTGAACATGGGTGTGCGGGTATCTTAGTACCTTTGAGATACTGACATCATTTCCTTTGAATATATACCCAAAAGTGGGATTGCTGGATCATTAGTAGGTTAGTAGGTTCTATTTTTAATTTTTTGAGGAACCTTCATACTATTTCCCATAATGGCTATATCAATTTACATTCCCACCAACAGTGTATAAGGAGTCCCTTTTCTCCACATCCTTGCTAACATTTGTTATCTTTTTGATTTTTTGATAATAGCCATCCTAATAGGTATGTGGTGATAGCTCATTGTGGTTTTGATTTGCATTTCCCTGATGATTAATGTTATTGACCATCTTTTCATATGCCTGTTGGCCATTTGTATGGCCAACAGTCTTTTTGGGAAAATATCTCTTCAGGTCTTTTGCCTATTTTTTAATGGGATTATTTGTGTTTTTTGTTTTGTTTTTGCTGTTGAGTTGTACCAGTTCCTTATATATTTTGGATATTAATCCCTTACCAGTAATATGGTTTGCAAGTATTTCCTCCCATTCCATACACTGCCTTTTCATTTTATTGTTTCCTTTCCTGTGCAGAACCTTTTTAGTATGACGTAGTCTCATTTATTTTGGCTTTTGTTGCTGTGCTTTCAGTGTTATATGTGAAAAATCATTGCCAAGACCAATGTCAGAGAGCTTTTCCCTATGTTTTCTTCTAGGAGTTTTAAAGTTTCAGGTCTTATGTTTAAGTCTTTAATCCATTTTGAGTTGATTTTTGTGTTTGGTGTAATATAAAGATCCTATTTCATTCTTTTGCATGTGGATATCCAGTTTTCCTAGCATCATTTATTGAAGAAACTATCATTTCCCCATTGTATATTCTTGATGCCTTTGTTGAACACTATGTGTGTGGATTTATTTCTGGGCTCTTTCTTCTGTTTCACTATTCTATATGTCTATTTTATGCCAGTTCCGTACTGTTTTGATTACTATAGCTTTGTTATATAAATTGAAATCAGGAAGTGTGATGCTTCCAGCTTTGTTCTTCTTGCTCAAGATTACTTTACTATTCAGGGTCTTCCGTTTCCATGCAAATTTTATGATTGATTTTTCTATTTCTATGAAAGATGTCATTAGAATTTTGATAGGGGTTGCAGTGAATCCCACAGATCATATTTTAAGGACTAGTGAGTGACAAAAGTAAAATTGCTTTCTGATTATACCCCAAGAGTCCTTCTTGTTCAGTGTGACAGTTATGCAATCAAAGCCATTATTCACAGTTCACAAAACCTTTGTCTCAGTGTTAGCATGATTGTGAGAATGTGAGATATACGAGTGGCCTGAGGTGAGCAAAGGTGATGCTGGCCAGGACATGAAAACCAGCAAGCTAGAATCTATTTGGAGTCATTCTTTGTCTGGTGATCTAAAGGTGAATGCCAGCTTGCTTGCACCTTGTTCTGCCTCCCATCTAAAGATTATTTTTGTTTGGTAAGAACAGACACCCTGAGATAAAACCTGTCTTTGTGAGTTCAGGCTGCTATAACAATGTACCATAGACTGGGTGGCTTATAAACAACAGCAATTTATTTCTCACAGTTCTAGAGGCTGCAAGTCAGAAGTCAGGCTGACAGTGTGGTTCAGTTCTGGTGAGGGCCCACTTCCTGGCTCATAGATGGCTGTCTTTTTGCTGTGTTCTCACATTAGAAGGGGTGAGAGAGCTTTCTGGGATTTCTTTTATAAAGGCACTAATCCAGTTTGAGGCCTCCATCCTTATAACCTAATCACCCCCAAAGGTACCACCTCCTAATACCATCACATTGGGGGTTAGGGTTCAACACATGAATTTTGGAGGACAAAAAACATTTAGTCCATTACAATACCTTCAACTAAAACTAGGTAATACAAATGCTAGATAAGTTGTAGTTACCCCCTTCCCACCAAAGGAGGAGGAAAATGGAAGAAGAACAAGAAAAGAGTGACTGATTTTGAAGTTGAAGGTATAAGAAACAGCAGAATCCTGCTAACCTCCCCACCTTCTTCCCAGCTTAAAAAAAACTCTTTATGCTTGGGCTTTGTCCCAGATACACAGGCCCTGAATGGAAAATCTGAACATATGTGTAATATCTAAAGGGACTTACAGGTTTTAAAAATTCACTAATATATCAGTTACATTAAAATAATCAACTTTACTTTCTCAATCTTAGAATAACTAATTCATGCTTAACATGGCATCTGTTATGTTGGAAAGACTTTAAAATTCCTTGTGCTCCCTGCTCTGCAGTGTGGTGGTGCCTGAGAGGTTAAACAAGCTGAAACACAGCAACATCAAGGTTGAGTAGAGTGTAGGAAGGTATAAAATGTCCAGAAAAAATTGACTGCATGATACATTTCAACAACCACTTCACCTTCCCATGCCTCTTAACAGTTTGAGAGCTTTTGATTAACTCTTTTTTTGATCACTTTATTGGGCTGTAATAGCACTTAGAAAGATCTATGGCACTTTACAAGTGTAAGATAATATTTTGCCAAAGTACCATATGAAGGAATTGGAAGACATGAGAGAAGGTGGTTGCTAACATGCTCTTGGGCCAAGAAGGAAGTTGAGTTAATTGACTCCTATTCATCAGAAGAAAAAAAGTTATTTATAACTACAACTAACTGAACAGGATTATCTACTATCAGTGTTAGTTTAGTAGCTTTTTTTTTTAATGTTGGCTTTTATTCTGTTTATTCTTTTTTATGAATTTTATTTTATTTATTATTTTATACAGCAGGTTCTTATTAGTCATCCATTTTATACACATCAGTGTATACATGTCAATCCCAATCACCCAATTCATCACACACACACCCCCCTGCTGCTTTCCCCCCTTAGTGTCCATACATTTGTTCTCTACATCTGTGTCTCAATTTCTGCCCTGCAAACTGGTTCATCTGTACCATTTTTCTAGGTTCCACATACATATGCGTTAATATACGATATTTGTTTTTCTCTTTCTGACTTACTTCACTTTGTATGACAGTCTCTAGATTCATCCACGTCTCTACAAATGACCCAATTTCGTTCCTTTTCATGGCTGAGTAATATTCCATTGTACATACATACCACATCTTCCTTATCCATTCATCTGTCAATGGGCATTTAGGTTTCTTCCATGACCTGGCTATTGTAAATAGTGCTGCAATGAACATTGGGGTGCATGTGTCTTTTTAAATTATGGTCTTCTCTGGGTATATGCCCAGTAGTGGGATTGCTGAGTCATATGGTAATTCTATTTTTAGTTTTTTAAGGAACCTCCATACTGTTCTCCATAGTGGCTGTATCAATTTACATTCCCACCAACAGTGCAAAAGGGTTCCCTTTTCTCCACACCCTCTCCAGCATTTGTTGTTTGTAGATATTCTGATGATGCCCATTCTAACTGGTGTGAGGTGATACTTCATTGTAGTTTTGATTTGCATTTCTCTAATAATTAGTGATGTTGAGCAGCTTTTCATGTGCTTCTTGGCCATCTGTATGTCCTCTTTGGAGAAATGTCTATTTAGGTCTTCTGCCCATTTTTGGTTTGGGTTGTTTGTTTTTTTTAATATTGAGCTGCATGAGCTGTTTATATATTTTGGAGATTAATCCTTTGTCCATTGATTCGTTTGCAAATATTTTCTCCCATTCTGAGGATTGTCTTTTCCTCTTGTTTGTAGTTTCCTTTTCTTTGCAAAAGCTTTTGAGTTTCATTAGGTCCCATTTGTTTATTTTTGTTTTTATTTCCATTACTCTAGGAGGTGAGTCAAAAAAGATCTTGCTGTGATTTATGTCAAAGAGTGTTCTTCCTATGTTTTCCTCTGAGAGTTTTATAGTGTCTGGTCTTACATTTAGGTCTTTAATCCATTTGGAGTTTATTTTTGTGTATGGTGTTAGGGAGTGTTCTAATTTCATTCTTTTACAGGTAGCTGTCCAGTTTTCCCAGCACCACTTATTGAAGAGACTGTCTTTTCTCCATTGTATACCCTTGCCTCCTTTGTCATAGATTAGTTGACCATAGGTGTATGGGTTTGCTTCTGTGCTTTCTATCCTGTTCCATCGATCTATATTTCTGTTTTTGTGCCAGTACCATATTGTCTTGATTACTGTAGCTTTGTAGTATAGTCTGAAGTCAGGGAGTCTGATTCCTCCCACTCCATTTTTTTTCCCTCAAGGCTGCTTTGGCTATTCGAGGTCTTTTGTGTCTCCATACAGACTCTAAGATTTTTTTGTTCTAGTTCCATAAAAAATGCCATTGGTAATTTGATAAGGATTGCATTGAATCTGTAGATTGCTTTGGGTAGTACAGTCATTTTCACAGTATTGATTCTTCCAATCCAAGAACATGGTATATCTCTCCATCAGTTGGTATCATCTTTAATTTCTTTCAACAGTGTCTTATAGTTTTCTGCATACAGGTCTTTTATCTCCCTAGGTAGGTTTATTTCTAGGTATTTTATTCTTTTTGTTGCAGTGGTAAATGGGAGTGTTTCCTTAATTTCTCTTTCATATTTTTCATCATTAGTGTATGGGAATGCAAGAGATTTCTGTGCATTAATTTTGTGTCCTGCAACTTTACCAAATCCATTGATTAACTCTAGTAGTTTTCTGGTGGCATTTTTAGGATTCTCTATGTATAGTATCATGTCATCTGCAAACAGTGACAGTCTTACTTCTTCTTTTCCAACTTGTATTCCTTTTATTTCTTTTTCTTCTCTGATTGCCGTGTCTAGGACTTCCAAAGCTATGTTGAATAATAGTGGTGAGAGTGGACATCTTTGTCTTGTTCCTGATCTTAGAGGAAATGCTTTCAGTTTTTCACCATTGAGAATGATGTTTGCTGTGGGTTTGTCGTATATGGCCTTTATTATGTTGAGGTAGGTTCTCTCTATGCCCACTTTCTGGACGGTTTTTATCATAAATTGGTGTTGAATTTTGTCAAAAGCTGTTTCTGCATCTATTGAGATGATCATATGGTTTTTATTCTTCAGTTTGTTAGTATGGTGTATCACATTGATTGATTTGCATATATTAAAGAATCCTTGCATCCCTGCGATAAATCCCACTTGATCATGGTATATGATCCTTTTAATGTGTTGTTGGATTCTGTTTGCTAGTATTTTGTTGAGGATTTTTGCATGTATATTCATGAATGATATTGGTCTGTAATTTTCTTTTTTTCTAGTATCTTTGGCTTTGGTATCAGGGTGATGGTGGCCTCATAGAATGAGTTTGGGAATGTTCCTTCCTCTGCAAGTTTTTGGAATAGTTTGAGAAGTTTGGGTTTAACTCTTCTCTAAATGTTTGATAGAATTCATCTGTGAAGCCATCTGGTCCTGGACTTTTGTTTGTTGGAAGATTTTTTTTTTTTTTAAATTTATTTATTTATTTATTTTTGGCTGTGTTGGGTCTTCGTTTCTGTGCGAGGGCTTTCTCTAGTTGCGGCGAGCAGGGGCCACTCTTCATCGCGGTGCGCGGGCCTCTCACTGTCGCGGCCTTCTCCTGTTGCAGAGCACAGGCTCCAGTCGCGCAGGCTCAGTAGCTGTGGCGCACGGGCTTAGTCGCTCCGCGGCATGTGGGATCTTCCCAAACCAGGGCTCGAACCCGTGTCTCCTGCATCGGCAGGCAGATTCTCAACCACTGCACCACCAGGGAAGCCCTTGTTGGAAGATTTTTAATCACAGTGTCAATTTCATTACTTGTGATTGGTCTGTTCATATTTTCTATTTCTTCCTGGTTCAGTCTTGGGAGGTTATACCTTTCTAAGAATTTGTCCATTTCTTCCAGGTTGTCCATTTTATTGGCATAGAGTTGCTTGTAGTAGTCTCTTAGGGTGCTTTGTATTTCTGCAGTGTCTGTTGTAACTTCTCCTTTTTCATTTCTAATTTTATTGATTTGAGTCCTTTCCATCTTTTTCCTGATGAGTCTGGCTAATGGTTTATCAATTTTGTTTATCTTCTCAAAGAACCAGCTTATAATTTTATTGATCTTTGCTATTGTTTTCTTTGTATCTATTTAATTTATTTCTGCTCTGATCTCTATGATTTCTTTCCTCTGCTAACTTTGGGTTTTGTTTGTTCTTTTTTCTCTAGTTCCTTTAGGTGTAAGGTTAGATTGTTTATTTGAGATTTTTCTTGTTTCTTGAGGTAGGTTGTATAGTCATAAACTTCCCTCTTACAACTGCTTTTGCCACATCCCATAGGTTTTGGATCATCGTGTTTTCATTGTAATTTGTCTCTAGGTTTTTTTTTTAATTTCCTCTTTGATTTCCTCAGTGATCTCTGGGTTATTTTGTAATGTATTTTTTAGCCTCCATGTGTTCGTGTTTTTTCCCCTGTAATTGATTTCTAATCTCATAGTGTTGTGGTCAGAAAAGATGCTTGATATGATTTCAATTTTCTTAAATTTACTGAGGCTTGATTTGTGACCCAAGATGTGATCTATCCTGGAGAATGTTCCATGCGCACTTGAGAAGAAAGTGTAATCTTCTGTTTTTGGCTGGAATGTCCTATAAATATCAATTAAATCTATCTGGTCTATTGTATCATTTAAAACTTGTGTTTCCTTATTAATTTTCTGCCTGGATGATTTGTCCATTGGTGTAAGTGAGGTGTTAAAGTCCCCCACTCTAATTGTGTTACTGTCTATTTCCTCTTTTATAGCTGTTAGCAGTTGCCTTATGTATTGAGGTGCTCCTATGTTAGGTGCATATATATTTATAATTGTTATATTTTCTTCTTGGATTGATCCCTTGATCATTATGTAGTGTCCTTCCTTGTCTCTTGTAACATTCTTTATTTTAAAGTCTATTTTATCTGATATGAGTATTGCTACTCCAGCTTTGTTTTGATTTCCATTTGCATGGAATATCTTTTTCCATCCCCTCACTTTCAGTCTGAATGTGTCCCTAGGTCTGAAGTGGGTCTCTTCTAGGCAGCATATATATGTGTCTTGTTTTCGTATCCATTCAGCAAGCCTGTGTCTTTTGGTTGGAGCATTTAATCCATTTACATTTAAGGTAATTATCGATATGTATGTTCCTATGACCATTTTTAAAATTGTTTTGGGTTTGTTTTTGTAGGTCCTTTTCTTCTCTTGTGTTTCCCACTTAGAGATGTTCTGTTAGCATTTGTTGTAGAGCTGGTTTTGCTTTTGCTTGTCCGTAAAACTTTTGATTTCTCCATCAAATCTGAATGAGATCCTTGCCCGGTAGAGTAATCTTGGTTGTACGTTCTTCCCTTTTATCACTTTAAGTATATCATGCCACTCCCTTCTGGCTTGTAGAGTTTCTGCTGAGAAATCAGCTGTTAACCGTATGGGAGTTCCCTTGTATGTTATTTGTCGTTTTTCCCTTGCTGTATTCAATTCTTCATTAATTTTTGCCAATTTGATTACTTTGTGTCTCGGCGTGTTTCTCCTTGGGTTTATCCTGTATGGGACTCTCTCCACTTCCTGGACTTGGGTGGCTATTTCCTTTCCCATATTAGGGAAGTTTTCGACTGTAATCTCTTCAAATATTTTCTCCGGTCCTCTCTCTCTCTCTTCTCCTTCTGGGATCCCTATAATGCCAATGTTGTTGCGTTTAATGTTGTCCCAGAGGTCTCGTAGGCTGTCTTCATTTCTTTTCATTCTTTTTTCTTTATTCTGTTCCGCAGCAGTGAATTCCACCTTTCTGTCTTCCAGGTCACTTCTCCATTCTTCTGCTTCAGTTATTCTGCTATTGATTCCTTCTAGTGTATTTTTAATTTCAGTTATTGTGTTGTTTATCTCTGGTTGTTTGTTCTTTAATTCTTTTATATCTTTGTTAAACATTTCTTGCATCTTCTCGATCTCTACCTCCATTCTTTTTCTGAGGTCCTAGATCATCTTCACTCTCATTATTCTGAATTCTTTTTCTGGAAGGTTGCCTATCTCCACTTCATTTAGTTGTTTTTTGGGGGTTTTATCTTGTTCCTTCATCTGGTACATAGCCCTCTGCCTTTTCATCTTGTCTATCCTTCTGTGGATGTGGTTTTTGTTCCACCGGCTGCAGGATTGTAGTTCTTCTTCTGTTTATTCTTTTTTTAATTTTTGGCTGTGCTGCCCTGGATGTGGGATCTTAGTTCCCCGAGCAGGGGTCGAGCCTGTGCCACCTGCATTAGAAGCGGGGAGTCGTAACCATTGGACCACCAGGGAAGTCCCAGTTTATTAGCGTTGTGGTTTTGTCCTCCAAACCTTTGATTAAGTATGGCCTTCCCTGGTGGTAGTGGTGTTTTATGAAATTAAGGAAAACGCTTATTCCAAATCAGGGAATGACTGGGGAGGTGAGATTTGAATGCGTTAGAGAGTTCAATAGGAAATTGAGTGCAAGGCAGTTTGAGATTATGAGCCCCTGGAAATTCTAAGAAATCCTGAGGAGGCAGTAGCCTTCCCTTTAGGCCTGGAATAGGAGTGTGAAACAGTACTTATACATTTCAGAGATCAGAGAGACCTCAAATGACATCCAGGTGACACTTACCTTTTGTTTTCCTAAACCTCCTAATTCTGGCACAGGAGCTATTACAGTTGAGTGGAACCCAAACTCAGATCTCTGGTCAAAAGGAGGATCAGGGGCTTTCAACTTTGGGCAATAAATATCAATATTTGAATACATTATTTCTTTGGGATGATCAGGGGTCCTGGTTATACTTTTTCTTTTTTTTTAAATAAATTTATTTATTTTATTTATTTATTTTTGGCTGCACTGGGTCTTCAGTGCTGCTCGCGGGCTTTCTCTGTTTGCAGCAAGCGGGGGTTACTCTTCGTTGTGGTGCGCGGGCTTCTCATTGCAGTGACTTCTCTTGTTGCAGAGCATGGGCTCCAGGCACATGGGCTTCTGTAGTTGTGGCACGTGGGCTCAGTAGTTGTGGCTCGCAGGATCCAGAGCGCAGGCTCAGCAGCTGTGGCGCACAGGCCCAGTTACTCCGCGTCATGTGGGATCTTCCTGGACCAGGGCTCAAAGCCACGTCCCCTGCATTGGCAGGCGGGCTGTCAATCACTGTACCACCAGGGAAGCCCCTGGTTATAGTTTATAATATTGTTTTATGTTAAATGAAATTCTGTTGAAGATCAGTTTTACAAATAGTGTTTTAAAATGTAAATGATTCATAATTTTACCAAATTAGCTGCTTGTTATTGAAAACTGAGTAACCTTCATTGCCTCTGCAAAATTCTGGACTATCTTTTGCTCTTCAAGTGATTAATAATTAGTGATTAATAATTCCCAGCAAACTTTTCCTTTTACTGTCCCCTCCCCCAATTTATTTTTACCCATTTATATCTTTTTAAAAAATGTGTTTATTTTTTATACAGCATGTTCTTATTAGTTATCTATTTTATACATATTAGTGTATATATGTCAATCGCAATCTCCCAGTTTACCCATTTATATCTTGATCTTTGCACTGCTGTAAGTGCCATAGTAAATTCACTTACTTTTACATTTCAGATTCTGGGAAAGCACATATCTTTTACTTTGAAACACCCTTGCCTTATTTTTGATCAGAAGCCTATTTCCTATTGAGGTAGGAGTTCTTTGAAAAGATTACTACTCTAGAATTTCACGTTTTCTATTTTACCTTAATTGTACTTGCATTTGTTTTAGATTTTCAGTTTTAACAATTTTAACCATCTTGCATGTCATAGGCATGTTACTGTGCCTCTAGATGGCAATACAGTACCATTAAAGAAGCTCAGATTTTTCTGCTAGTCATAGACTATTGGTGGTCCTGCTTCTAGAAAGATGAACTTCATTTGCAAATGATACCTGCTTCTCCTTTCATTGTTTCCCCTTTTTACCCAGCCTTGAAATATATGATCACTAATTATATCTAGCATCAAAGTGAAATCTGTAAAACACCAAGGTAGCTACAAGGGTGCTGGATCAGGTTTTAGGGTGCTGCCAAGTCTTATTATCCATTAAACTTAATAAAACTTAATTAAACTATAATTCGAATGTTGGTGCGTTTAATGTTGTCCCAGAGCTCTCTGACACTGTTCTCAATTCTTCTCATTCTTTTTTCTTTATTCTGCTCTGAGGTAGTTATTTCCACTATTTTATCTTTCAGGTCACTTATCCGTTCTTCTGCCTCAGTTATTCTGCTATTGATTCCTTCTAGAGAATTTTTAATTTCATTTATTGTGCTGTTCATCATTGTTTGTTTGCTCTTTAGTTCTAGGTCCTTGTTAAACGTTTCTTGTATTTTCTCCATTCTATTTCCAAGATGTTGGATCATCTTTACTATCATTACTCTGAGTTCTTTTTCAGGCAGACTGCCTATTTCCTCTTCATTTCTTTGGTCTGTTGGGTTTTTATCTTGCTCCTTCATCTGCTGTGTGTTTCTCTGTCTTTTCATTTTGCTGACCTAACTGTGTTTGGGGTCTCCTTTTCACAGGCTGCAGGTTCGTAGTTCCCATTGTTTTTGGTGTCTGCCCCCAGTGGCTAAGGTTGGTTCAGTGTGTTGTGTAGGCCTCCTGGTGGAGGGGACTAGTGTTCTGGGGGATGAGGCTGGATATGGTCTGTGTTGGTGGATGAGGCTGGATCTTGTCTTTCTGGTGGGCAGAACTGCGTCTGGTGGTGTGTTTTGGGATGTCTGTGACCTTATTATGATTTTAGGCAGCCTCTCTGCTAATAGGTGGGGCTGTGTTCCTGTCTTGCTAGTTGTTTGGCA
The DNA here is from genome assembly GCF_964374135.1 of Grampus griseus. NCBI lineage: Eukaryota > Metazoa > Chordata > Mammalia > Artiodactyla > Delphinidae > Grampus > Grampus griseus. The sequence goes on from NC_139018.1 coordinate 54,872,106, forward strand.
TAGGGTGTCCAGTACTGTAGCTTGCTGGTCGTTGAGTGGAGCTGGGTCTTGGTGTTGAGATGGAGATCTCTGGGAGAGCTTTCTCCGTTTAATATCACATGGAGCTGGGGGGTCTCTAGTGGACCAATGTCCTGAACTTGGCTGTCCCACCTCAGAGGCACAGGCCTGATACCTGGCCGGAGCACCAAGACCCTGTCAGCCACACGGCTCAGAAGAAAAGGGAGAAAAAAAGAAAGAAACAAAGAAAAGAAAGTTATCAAAATAAAAAATAATTATTAAAAATTAAAAAATTAAAAAGTAATAAAGACAGAAAAAAGAAAGAAAGAAGAGAGCAACCAAACCAAAAAACAAATCCACCAATGATAACAAGCGCTAAAACTATACTAAAAAAAAAAAAAAGACAGAGAGAACCCTAGGACAAATGGTAAAAGCAAAGCTATACAGACAAAATCACACACATAAGCATACACATACACACTCACAAAAAAGAGAAAAAGGAAAAAAAATATATATCATTGCTCCCAGAGTCCACCGCCTCAATTTTGGGATGATTCATTGTCTATTCAGGTATTCCACAGATGCAGGGTACATCAAGTTGATTGTGGAGATTTAATCCACTGCTCCTGAGGCTGCTAGGAGAGATCTCCCTTTCTCTGTTCGCATAGATCCTGGGGTTCAGATTTGGATTTGGCCCCGCCTCTGCGTGTAGGTCGCCTGAGGGCGTCTGTTCTTTGCTCAGACAGGATGTGGTTAAAGGAGCAGCTGATTTGGGGGCTCTGGCTCACTCAGGCCGTGGGGAAGGGAGGGGTACGGAATGCGGGGAGAGCCTGCAGCGGCAGAGGCCAGCGTGATGTTGCAACAGCCTGAGGCACGTCGCGTATTCTCCCAGGGAAGTTGTCTCTGGATCACAGGACCCTGGCAGTGGCGAGCTGCACAGGCTCCCGTGAGGTGTGGACAGTGACCTGTGCTTGCACACAGCTTCTTAGCATTTCATGGCCGTCTCCGGTGTCCACACTGATAGCCGCGGCTCGCGCCGGTCTCTGGAGCTCGTTTAGGCGGTGCTCTGAATCCCCTCTCCTCGTGCACCCTGAAATAATGGTCTCTTGCCTCTTAGGCAGCTCCAGACTTTTTCCCGGACTCCCTCCTGGCTATCTGTGGCGCACTAGCCCCCTTCAGGCTGTGTTCATGCAGCCAACCCCAGTCCTCTCCCTGGGATCTGACCTCCGAAGCCCAAGCCTCAGCTCCCAGCCCCCACCCGTCCCGGAGGGTGAGCAGACAAGCCTCTCAGGCTGGTGAGTGCTGGTCGACACTGATCCTCTATGCGGGAATCTCTCCGCTTTGCCCTCTGCACCCCTGTTGCTGCGCTCTCCTCAGCGACTCCAAAGCTTCCCCCCTCTGCCACCCACGGTCTCCGCCCGCGAAGGGGCTTCTACTGTGTGGAAACCTTTCCTCCTTCACAGCTCCCTCCCACTGGTGCATGTCCCGTCCCTATTCTTTTGTCTCTGTTTTTTTTTCTTTTGCCCTATGCAGGTACGTGGGGAGTTTCTTGCCTTTTGGGAAGTCTGAGGTCTTCTGCCAGAGTTTAGTAGCTGTTCTGTAGGAGTTGTTCCACATGTAGATGTATTTCTGATGTATTTGTGGGTAGGAAGGTGATCTCCACGTCTTACTCTTCCTTCATCTTGATGGTCTCTCCTTCAGCCCATTTTTAAGTTGGGTTGTTTGTTTTTCTGATGTTGAGTTGTATGAACTGTTTTATATTTTGAATATTAAACCCTTATCGGTCATATCATTTGTAAATATTTTCTCCCGTTCAGTATGTTGTCTTTTCATTTTATTGATGGTTTCTTTTGCTATGCAAAAGCTTTTAAGTTTAATCAGGTCCCATTTGTTTATTTTTGCTTTTATTTTCTTTGCTTGATAAGTCTTGGTGTGAGTCTGTATGCTTTTATTTTCTTTGCTTGATAAGTCTTGGTGTGAGTCTGTATTCATCTTGTTTGGGACTGTCTGTGCTTCCTGTACCTGAATATCTGTTTCCTTCTTCTGTTTCAAGAAGTTTCAGCCATAATTTCATCAAATACATTTTCAACTCCTTTCTCTTTGTCTTCTCCTCTTGGAGAAGAGGTGATGTGAATGTTGGTATGCTTGATGTTGTCCCAGAGGCCCATTAAACTCTTCTTATTTATTTTTTAAATTTTTTTATTTTTGCGGTACACGGGCCTCTCACTGTTGTGGCCTCTCCCGTTGCAGAGCACAGGCTCCGGACGCACAGGCTCAGCGGCCATGGCTCACGGGCCCAGCCGCTCTGCTGCATGTGGGATCTTCCCGGACCGGGGCACGAACCCGTGTCCCCTGCATCGGCAGGCGAACTCTCAACCACTGCGCCACCAGGGAAGCCCTGTTCTTATTTTTTTAAATTTGATTTTCTTTTTGCTCTTCTGATTGGTGATTTCCCTTGTTCTATCTTCCAGGTCACATATGCATTCTTTAGTATCACCTAGTCTGCCGTTAATTCCTCCTAGTGTGTTTTTCATTTCAGTTACTGTATTCTTCAGTTCTTCCTGGTTGTTTTTATATTTTCTAGTTCCTTGTTAAAATTCTCACTGTGTTCATCTATTCCTTTCCCAAGATCAGTTAGCATTCTTATTACTAATGCTTTGTACTCTTTATGTAGTAAATTATTTATCTCTCTTTTATTAGTTGTTTTCAGGTTTTTTTTTCTTGTTCTTTCATTTGAAGCAAATTTCTGTCTTCTCATTTTGCTTAACTTTCTCTGTCTCTATGAAATTATGTGAAACAGCTACCTATCCTGGTTTTGAAGGGGTGTCCTTTTGTAGTAGCATTCCTATACAGTCTACATGTACCCAGTGGCTTTGGTGGGAGAGCTGGATCTGAAGTAAGCATGAGTTGCACCTTCCTGCAGGGTGTGCTTGCACCTATCTCCTTGGTAGGAGGTGGGGCTGGAAGTGAAGGGGTTAGAGCCAGAGCCGGGTGTAAACTGGGGCTTCTCCTCTGCTTAGTGGCCAACATCACTCTATCAGGGGCAGGGTTGGGTCCCCAGCTGCTGGAGCAGAAGCCCGAGGTTTGGGTCTGAGCTGGTTCTCTTCTCTAAGTGTGTATTCTTCCCTTTCCCAGCATTGGCACCTTCATCCCAGTGGGGAACAGTACTGAGCAAGAGGTTTTTAGAGCAGGTGCTTGGTGTGGACTGGGGTGCATGCTGGGGTGGTCCTTTCATCAGTCACCTTTCTGGACTACCGGTGATTTGCTGTCTCTGCAAGTGCTAATAATAGCCGCCCTTATACTGTTCAGCTGTCGTTCCAGGTGGGAGCCAGCTCCATCCCCCATAACCGCACACTCACCTTGGCTGCAGCACTCTTTGCCCTAGTGTGGAGCTACACCATGGAGCCAGAGGAGCCAGGGCAGGTGCTCGGCTCAGTCTGGGGCATGTACTGGGTTGGTTACAGGAAACTGAGCCAGAGTCCCGGGCAGTTTCAATCTGCTTCCTCTGCCTTGTTTCAGGAGTAATCAAGTGTGTGCTTGCTTTTCATGAGCAGAATCTAGGTTTCTTACAGCTCTGTTGTCAGTCCCACTGGTTTTCAAACCAGCTAAGGGGACTCGGCCTCCCAGTGTTGGACCCTAGAGCTGGGGTGCACAATATGTGGTTCACTCCACTCACCCTCCAGGGAGGATCTCTAAGCCTGTGTAATCCCCTCTTCTTCTCTGTCCCCTCCCAGTGGCTCAGATCCCAAACTTATCGCTTCTCTTCCCTTCCTATCAGACTTTGTGTGGATTTTTCTTACGGCATTGGTTGTACGAGTCTTTTTGCCAGTCTCCAGTTTGTTTTCAGTGAGGATTGCTCCACATGTATTTTTGCTTCAGGTGTATTTTTGATGTGTTCATGGGGGAAACTCCCCTAAAGTAATTCATCTTTTAAAAGGGAACTGAAAAATCTCACTCTTGCAACATGAGTTTTTAAGGATTCTAGTATTACCTGAAAATTCCTTCGTTACCACTTAACATATTTGCATGTGAGAGATGAAATATAAAAGCAAGTCTTCTTGTTAAGCTATTGGTTATCTTCTGAGGATTACCTTTCTAATACCAGCTAGCTTCATGCTCCTAGCTTTAATGTTCAGCATAATATAACTGAACTTGTAAAGATATCCTGATGTTAAAATCTTACATTGTTATTTTAGGCCAAGGTTTCTCAAATTGCCCAGTTATTAGAATTAGCCTGGAATACTTGTTAAGAATAAAGCTCACCCCCTCCCCAGTCGGAATCACCAGATGGTGAGGGAGGTCTAGCAAACTATTTTTCAGTGTCCCGGTGCTTTTTATCATTAGGCAATTTTGAGAAATTGCTTAATACCAATGATATTTACACTGAATGTACACCTAGGGAACTTATTAAATGTGTGTTTCTGGATTCCATCCCCACGTGTCCAGATTTTAAAAGATGTGAGTGGTCCCTGGAAAAGTAGGAGCTTAGGAGGGTCAGCGTCAAGGCTCCGGATCATCAGAACGAGGTCTGTGGTCATCAGAGATTGACAGTTTGTGGAGCTTGGAAACCCTAGAGGGCAGGCAAGTGCTGTAAGGACATAATAGCAAAGAGCCTCAAGCCAGGAGTCATGGCATTTATCAATTACGTCACTAGAACAACTCTCAGAGCTTGAGAACATGAGCCTGACTTTAACATGAAGTCCATATGAATCAAGGTGCAATTTGTATGCCTGTTGGCATACAACGTGGACACTTCTAGGTCTGGATTTGCAGGGTGAGCAGCAGGATAATTGTAACTGGTTAGGAAATGAAATAACTATAATTATAAGGAGGTGCTGATACTGGTTGAAGATAGAGGGAGGCAGCTATAGTTGCCAGTGGTTTTGATAATCTAGAGTTTCTTAGTCCCAAAATATCTTCCTTTGTAACACTTCCTCAAAGAGTGGTCTTCAGATTGCTTACATAAACATCATAGAGGGTGAGGGGAGGTTATTTGCTCTAAGTGCAGGTTTCTGGGTCCTACCTTAAATTTATGGATTAAAAATCTGTAAGAGTGAGACTGGGGAATAGCATTTTTTTTTTTAACATCTTTACTGGGGTATAATTGCTTCACAATGGTGTGCTAGCTTCCGCTCCACAACAAAGTGAATCAGCCACACACACACACATGCTCCCAATATCTCCTCCCTCCTGCGTCCGGGAATAGAATTTTAAATAAGCTCTTAATGATTCATATACATACTGAAGTTTAAAAAATCATGACCTTATCAGAGGCCCTGAAGCCTGAAATATATCTAGACAGGCATTTTACCTGGTAAAATGCAAACCCGCTGGGAAGGATGATACATTATATAGATTATCAGACATTAGATGAATTAGCTCTCTGGAGGAAAAAGGAGCTGAGATAAGAATTTGATTGAGGAAGGGGAAGGAGGAAGTAAATGAAAAGCAAAGGCAAAGAAACTTTCCTGGTTGGGTTTACCTGAGTCTGGTTTTACCTTTGTATGGGGGAGAAACATTCAGAGGGATAGGACACTTGGGGACTTTGAAGATGGGCTCCAGTGGTACCTTCAACCCAGAAGCATGCTGGCGTGGCTGTAGCCAGTCAGCAGGGTGTTTCTATCATAAAATGAAGAGATGTTTTATGGGAGAGTATAAATACTCTCCTGGAAAACTTACTCTAGTGTTTTTAGAGTTCCTTAATAACTGTTATAGTTCTAGCATTGATTACTTTAAAGACCCCTGGAGCCTATTATGTTTTGCAAGGTACTCTGTTTCTAGTGACAGTTTCTTTTGAAAGAAATATTCTAGAAAGGAGAAAGGATTTAAAAATTCAGCTCCCATAGTTTTTAGACCTATTCTGTAAGAATATCCAACAATCATTTTTCTAATTCTAGCCCCATAAAACAACCACCAGATTTTAATTTGGCCTCTTGAATGTACCTAACATTCTAAGCAACAGCTGGTCCACTTCTCATTATAAATTATTAAATTGATATTTTGGGTTAAGAATAATGCTGTTGTGAGTTTGGTGTCAAGTGGGCATGAATCTAGGGACTCATTATTTTGGGGTAACCTGAAGAAGTTGAGTTTATTAACTTGTCAAGCAAAGGATCAGTTTCTTCCAGTCTCACCAAGATGCAGATGTCTTGTGTGAGCAGGTAGAATTTGTTGTTGATTTGGTTGCCTGGACCCCACCAGGGTCCTAGCCCAGGCCAAGACCCCTTGTCTCGGCAGGGGAAATTCTTTTTTTGCTCGGATTTGCACAACCGATAATAAAACCGATGCTAAGACTGTAATAGCGCAAGCTTTATTCAATGGCCAAAGAATGGAGAAGTGGGAACTTAGTTCGCAAATCAACTTCTCAACCTGACTGAGACACCTTATATATAGGAGGGTTGAGGTGAAAGGGAGGAACTTGAGTAAAGAGGGGGAGGGATATTCATGACTTATCTGAGAACAGGAGTGTGGTTTGGACCTGGAACTGAGGCAGTACTCCTTTTCAGTCCTTGTATGAGTTCTTCTGGTTGTTGTCATGGCAGCTGTCAACTGTCAACTGTCATGGTGCTGGTGGGTGTTCCACTTAGCATGCTAATGTATTACAGTGATCCTGTAAGGAAGCTCAAGGTCCTCTGGAGGTCAGGTCTCCTGCCATCTTGGGCCTAGCTGGTTCTAACCAGTTCTTGTTTTTCTTTTTGCAGCCTCCTCCTTCAGATAAGAGCAGTTAGTTCCTCCTTCAGATAAGAGCAGTTAGTTTCCATTTGAGGGAGGAGCAGGGATATGATTCTGGGGCAACAGCCTGGTAATAGTAGGACATTTACCTATCAGGTTGAGAAAGTCAGTGTATTATTTATTGCTGCATAACAAATGACTTCAAAACCATGGCTCTTTAAACAATAAACATTTATTATCTTATAGTTTCTATACGTCAGAAATTCAGAAACAGCTTGGTTGGATGATTCTCGCTTGGAACTTTTCATGAGGTTGCAGTCAAGATGTAAGCCAGGGCTGCCTTCATATAAAGTCTTACTGGGGGCTGGAGGATTTGCTTCCAAAGTGGTTTGCTCAAGTGGTTGACAAGTTGGTCCTGGCTAACAGTGGTACGCCTTAGTTCCTCCTGATGTGGGCCTCTCAACAGTCTGCTTGAGTGTCTTCATGACATGGCTACTGTATTGCTAGTAATCCAAGACAGAACAAGGAAGAAGTGGTAATGTCTTTTATTTCTGTAGCATTTGTTATACAGGCTAGCCATGATTCTGTCAACCTAAATAAACCTAGGAGGCAATAAACAAGTGAAAAGTGTTTATTTGGGATCAAAGAATTGCAATTCAGGGCGCACAAGTTTGGGTAGCAACCCAAACAGTGTCCTGCTAGGGAGTAAAAGTCATGGGTTTTTAAAGGCAAAGAAGGAAGGTTTGCATTACAAAGAATTTTAATTGGAGCTGGAGGCAGAAGCTAGTCTTGGCTAAACATGACTGAGTGCTAAGGCTATCACTAGAAGGAGGTAAGTTTGTTCCTGTGACAAGTTGCAGGTATTCTTGCAGAATCCTTGGAGTATTTGTGGTTTGGCCCAGTTCAGAATTTCATGGTTCCACCAGGTGAGGGCGTATGTAAGGTCCACCTCCTTAATGGCCTCCCAGCTCCATTTAAAAACCCCTTTACAGGGCTTCCCTGGTGACACGGTGGTTAAGAATCTGCCTGCCAATGCAGGGGACACAGGTTCGAGCCGTGGTCTGGGAAGATCCCACATGCTGCAGAGCAAGTAAGCCTGTGCACCACAACTAGTGAGCCTGTACTCTAAAGCCCATGAGCCACAACTACTGAGCCTGCGTAATACAAGTACTGAAGCCCGCGCACCTAGAGCTCATGCTTCACCTCAGTGAGAAGCCTGCGCACTGCAATGAAGAGTAGCCCCTGCTCGCCACAACTAGAGAAAAACTGTGCGCAGCAACGAAGACCCAATGCAGCCAAAAATAAATAAATAAAATAAATATATTTATAAAGAAATGAAAACCCCTTTACATAAGTGACTCCATTTTGTTTCACATTTCACAGTTCAACGTGGGAGAAGACTACCTGAGTGTGTGGGTATGAGGAGAACCAGGAGGCAGTGATTACTGGGGCAGTTTTGGAAGGCTGGCTATTACAATATTGATATCACAATATCATAAATACCATATTTATTACACTATATTTATGTAGTGTATGCTTCTTTAAATTAGAATCATAGAATTTCTCAGGCCTCATTTTCAAAATAAGAATACCATTTTCTTTTAGATTCTTCTTATATAATAGGCTCACTATTTCTTTCTTTCCCTTGGGAATTTTTTTCTGACTCTTGTGCTGTGGAGACCAGTTTTTGGTATAAGGAAAATTATAATTTCTCTCTTATTTAAAACCATTTTAGGGACTTCCCTGGTGGCTCAGTGGTTAAGAATCCGCCTGCCAATGCAGGGGACACGGGTTCGAACCCTGGTCTGGGAAGATCCCACATGCTGTGGAGCAACTAAGTCCGTGTGCCACAACTACTGAGCCTGCGCTCTAGAGCCTGTGAGCCACAACTACTGAGCCTGTGTGCTGCAACTACTGAAGCCTTCGCGCCTAGAGCCCATGCTCCATAACAAGAGAAGCCATTGCAATGAGAAGCCTGCACACCACAAGAAAGAGTAGCCCCTGCTCGCTGCAACTAGAGAAAGCCCGTGCACAGCAACGAAGACCCAACACAGCCAAAAATTAAAAAAAAAAAAATTAAAACCATTTTATGATGATGGACTACATTTAGGTTTGTTTCAAAAAGTTCCTAATTGTGTGTCTTTGCATCTTCCACTTTTTGTTTTATTCTTTGGCTAGCAGTGAGACTCCATGGATTTAAAAAATCAAAAGGAATATTTTTCAGGACTTCATGTAGTGAAGTTTTTAAAGCTATAAATACAGTTTATGCTTATGCATGTCTTCTCAGGTTGTTCAGATAAGAATATTTATGTAGTGTTATTCCTACACTTTCAGGAATGTATTATAGAAGTTACCATTGAAGAATTCATTGTTTTTCTGACAGTAACATCTTTGCTGCACCATTCTTAGAGGAAATTTTCTTGACAGCATTATTTGTGTTCTATGTCTGGAAATATCTATAAATTATATTCAATTCTCTGAAAATCTCAAAGGAAGAGTCGCTGTGATAAAATTTTTGACACAAATATCTCACATTTCTAGCTGTGGCAGCAACTTCACAATTCTAGAGGGAAAAAGTGAATATATATATATATATATATACACACACACACAAATAACTCAGATACATGGATGGTGACTTCTATTTCAAGAAGATAAAAGGAAAAATCTTTATCCTAATTTGTATTTTCTAGCTTTAGAAACACATTTCCCCTTGCAGATGTGGTACCATTTACAGGTAGCAAAGAATTATGATCCCTTAACTATTATTAGTATATATGCTTGCTGACTATGACTTTGTAAATGCTACTGGGAAAGTTGAGAGAGGGGCCCTAGAAGCCGTTGCTGTAAATGTGAGACGATGCCTACTGAAGCCAGAAGATAAATTGTTAGCGGCCCAAGATCTTGTGGATAACAGGATGCTTATGAAATATTGAGCAAAAAGTTGAACTGGGCAGAAGTCATTAGAAAAATTTGTATTGCAGTCACATTAACATGATTCCTTGGACTGTTTAGTTGGTTATTATGACATAGTATAAAAAATTAAATATTTTCATGTGACTCAATATATGAAATTTAGAAATGTGTGGGATTTAGAAAAAAAGAGAGTTTGAAAGAAAACTGAAGGTTCTTGTTTGACAACTGAGCATGGTAAACTTCTATTTGAATTGATGATCTCAAGTCTGTAGACCTACTAAGTTGAGAAACCAGATCACAGATTAGTGAAAAGAATGCTAGAAGTTTCCTAAAACAGCCTTCTTAACTTTACAGCTACTTTGTGGTATGTGGGATAGTTCTTAACCAAAATCCTTGCTCCAAACAAGTTTACCTGGGCAGGAGTTGAAGCAAAAGATTTAGCCCCAAGCCTGTAGTTTCTCTTGGGTCCTTCCCCAGCTGCCCTTTTAATTCAGTATGAAATGGTAGAGGAACTGTATCTTTGGAGTCAGACTTATGTTTGAATCTTGGTGTCTGCCAGTTGCTAGTTCTGTGATCTTGGGAAAGCTACTTAATCTCACTGAGCCTCAGTTTTTTCATATAAATGAGGGATAATAGTACCACCTCAGGGCCAGCTATAGCAAAAGGAAAATGCCAGGCTCCTTGTCCAAAAAGCAGGAAAAAAAAGTGCTATAAAGTAGTGATATATAAAGCCGTTTTTCCGTTATAAATATTTTATAACTTATAAAACATAATGGTATAATCATTGTAAGTTCAGAAAAATTAAATTTCAAATTATTAGCATGAATTTTACCATTCATCTTTATATTGTATAATGCCAATATATATTTACAATATATAATTGTAAATGCAAGCATAAAGGCCTTTAATTTGTATGTGGAATCATTGGTATTTCATAGGTTGTTCATGCATATATAGTTCATTCTTACCAGAATAGTGGGGAAAAAAGCTGCACAAAACTAACTTTTAATTTCACTTCTTTATATGTGCATATTATACCAATACACTCTATGTCTAGCTTACTGATGAGGAAGAAAGGTCTGAAATGAACTCAACTGTTGGTGGCCTTATCTTTCCCATTTTTACTATGTCATCATATTTAGCATTAGTGGTACTGGGAAGTAACATGATTAAAAAAGGATATGGTTGGGTTCCTTGGTTGTTCATGTTTCTTAGAACACCATTACCTTCTGTTTGTGTTCCAAACAAGGCCCCATTCAAAAGGGTAAAGCATGAACTGTGATCTGTCAGTGACCCTGCTTACACACACATAGATGTGTCATAAGGAACATGAGCACAGAATTCTGGTGGAACCACTGTTCATTGAGTTTTAGTGAGACTCAAAGTGAAATACGCATGTTATGGAAGCCATGAAGGCTATGTGTGAATGGAGTGGCAAATTATAGCTGACACATGCATGTATTTGTTTCTGCTCATATGCATCCCCCATTGTCCCACTGAACTTCACTTACAAAACATGCTCAAAATTAAAATCATTGAGAATTTCAAGAAGGCAACAACAGAGCTTTTAAGAGCAGGGGTCTATCTGATTGTGCTTGCAACATGCCCATGAAGCTGGCCCTGTACCTACTTTATAACATTGTAAGTCCCCTAGCAGAGTACATAGTAGGTGCCCAATAAATGTCCTTTCATTTTCTTATAGGAAAACGCTAGATTCCTTCAGAATAGACATACATGTTGGCAGGACTCAGAATCTTGATGCCCAGGGGGTGATGAAAACTACTCACCTGTTACTTTTTTTTTTTTTTGCGGTGCATGGGCCTCTCACTGTTGTGGCCTCTCCCGTTGCGGAGCACAGGCTCCAGACACGCAGGCTTAGCGGCCATGGCTCACGGGCCCAGCTGCTCCGTGGCATGTGGGATCTTCCCGGACCGGGGCACGAACCCGCGTCCCCTGCATCGGCAGGCGGACTCTCAACCATTGCACCACCAGGGAAGCCCACCTGTTACTTTTTATAAGAGGGAAAGCACAGCATGATTTTTCAGGCTCTTGAGAAACCAATTGAAATCCTTCTGTACATTTGTCCTGACTCAGCCACCATGATTGGCTTGGTCACTAGATGAAACAAGTAAAGAATATTTGCTGTGATTTGCAGGGCCTTATAAGTCTTTCTCCCCCCCTCAAATCTCTCTCCACTATTCACTTGCTGTAGTGCTTCCAGGTTCACCATTAGATATTCATTCCTCTGGGTTAAACTGCTGTCCTATTTTAAAATGCTGTAGGTAAAACTACTGTGTAACTGAGCATAAAGGGGTTTTGTTCAAATCACTTAAAGTACTTAGAAAGAGAAAAGGGCAAGTTTTTTATGGGAAGCATTTTGGCTTTGACAGTCATATTTACCCAGAATTTAGAAAGAAATAGATTCCTTTAGAAAGGGAGCTGGAGGAATCAGTGATAATTCTGACCAAGTCCTTCTATATTCCTAGGATATAGAAATGCTTTCTTCAAAGGTCAGCTTTGGACCATTGTGCGTCAGATCAGAAGCTTTGTTGGAGGCAAATGCATAGTGCCAGGAAGAGCTTATTAAGGCTTATCTTGGCTGTGTAAGTCAGGAGAGGGCTAAAAGGATGCTAAGTTCTAGGATTTTGGTCAAGCTACTTATCTCATTGGAGACTCTTTGGCCTGAATGTCCTCTAAAGTGTATTCTGCCGCCCTAATTTTCCAAGTAAATGCTTTTGTGTTTTCTCCCTCCTCTTTCAGCTATCCCTGAACTTTTTCACCGTGGGCCTTCCCAAATAGGCATTGTGGCTTATTAGTGGGCAGAGAGTAGCTAGAGGCCTCAACTAGAAGCTGAACTTATAAATTCAACCATCCTATTTGGGGAAAACATTTGAAAACACAAATAAACTTGGGAAAGTAAGAGATTAATCAAATAACCTCAAAATTACTCTATTGTGTTTTTCTGTGGGCCGTCCCCTACCTAAGGATTTTTACAATTTTTATCTATTTCTTGCTCTAACTGTTCGAGTTAGGTTCTTTTTATTGTTTCCGTTCCATAGATAAAAGCCTGGCTATGGAAGGTAATATTGATCATTATTGCCCTCATGAAAATTAGTTTATTGGCTAGGGTATTATTTAGTTCTTGCCACAATAATGCTGAGTAACAAACCATCTCAGAGACTCAGTGTTTTGCAAAGACAAACATTTATATATTTTTGCTCATAGGGCTGTGGGTTGTCTGTGGCTTTGCTGGGTTTTGCTGGGATCAGCTGCATTTACATATACCCAAATTTTCTCATTCTCCTTGGACCAGCCCCTACCTGTTATTTTTCTCATGGCAAATCAGGAGCACAAAAGTACAAGCCAAACTATGCAAGTATAGTTAAGGTCTCAGCTCACGTCATGTCCACTAACATTCAATGACCGGAGCAAAGCCAATATCAAAGGGGAGGAAAGTATATATTACCCATAGTGGGAGGGCAGTACAAAGTGACATGGCAAACAGTGTGGATGTATAATCCTACAACAGGGGAACACTTGGGACCAATAATCCAATCATCCTCTAGTTGGGAGTAGGCACTGAGAGAATGTGAATCACATTGGGCACGGAGGGAGGGAGACAAAGAGAGAAGGTGGACTATGATGCATGGTGCACAATGTAGCAGGTCTGGCACTAAGCAGCAAGAGGGTCCAGGCTAGGTGGTGGGCATGCCAGAAAGCAGAGTAGCATCCTCTCATCTCCTTTTTCTGAGCCCAAACCAGATTGTCTACTTAAAAAATCTATTTATGGGGACCGTTCAGAGAGAAAAAGGGCAGCATAAGACCCCAGGGTCCATTTTTGAACCATTACATTATCATAACCCAGAGGAGTATTAGGAGTATTAGGTTAGAGTTTGTGGTCACTGCTTATTCTCAGAAGATTTTATGATATTCATTAAAATTCTGGCCTGAATCTCCTTCGTTGTGGCACAAATAATATTTTATGTAGCTTTCCTAAAAATTCCCACTGCTCACAGCAATGAGGATGCTTCTTAATTTAAGGGCTATGTTTTGGATCAGAGTCTAACCATTGGTTCCTTTGAGGTTTTGACAAGACTGTGTCTGGGAAAGAGTTACCATATTATTGTCCTAGCTGCCACAGACAATATGAAGTTATAACAAAATTAATAGCATTTTCCAAACCTCTCATTTGTAGTTCAGGGAGATATTCTAGCCTTTGCAGGGGAGGGGATGAGATTGGAAAGAGGGGCCAGAACCAGATGGATAAAAGGCTTGGGGAATCCATGATAACAAATTTGGACTTTATGGAAGTTTATTGAGGGAAGAAGAAAGGAGGAAGTGAAATGCTAAGATTGATTTTTTAGACAGATGGCTCTGACAGCCTGGGAAAAATGGATCTGAGAGGAGACAGTGGGTAGGAGGTAGGGACACCAATTTGGAATTTACTGTGATGTTTTAGGCAAGAGGTTGTAAGAGCAATCATATTCTCATTCTTGGGAGCACCAGTTTCAGATATCCTTTTGAGACCATCTGTCCCTAACATCCTCTAGTACTTTCAATTCTAAAATGACAAAATCCTGGAGGGCTTTAGTTGGAAGTACCATTTGATTTTCAGATTGGTGCTATTTAAGAAAAGGCTTCCTAAAATGCTTCGCAAAATGTAGGTGCTCACCATTTGCTTTAAAAAAAAAAATTGAGTTCTATAAGCAAACTGACTGCTTGCTTTATCTCTCTTTGGTTGTTGTTTATGGAATGAAAAAATATGTACCTGGTAATATGTCCAAGAAGAAAGAAGGCTTGTTAAGACTCAAGTCTATAAGGGGTAAAAACATGCCCTTGTTTTTGCTTGCTATGGGTATTATCTTCTTGTCTATAAAGGCCATGCACCACCCCTATGTCAAGGAAGGGAGGGGTAGTGTGCTGTGCAAAAGGCAGATATGCTGTTAGCTGGTCAAACATGTCTAGTATAACACAAGAAGCCCTTCAGTTCAGGCTAAAGCAATATATTCTGCATCATACACAGCTCAGAGTGTGGTGGAGAGTAGCTTCTTGTGTAGTTTCTGAATGTAATGCACTTGTTCAAGGGTCTGGGGCCAACCCTGAAATTTGGCAGAAAGGTTTCCTCCTGGATCCTTTTTGTCCCATTGTTAAAAAGCAGTCCTCATTCTCGGCAGTGCCATCCCAGGCTCAGTGATCCATCTTTGCCCTGGACACTTAGCTGGGTCCAGTGTGCAAATGCTGCTGCTGCGTTGGATTAAGGTCTGCTGGAGGATGCCCACTAGCTCTTCACATATAAAGCTTGTGGAATTGCCATGTAGGCATGGTCTCCTTTTTCAAAGCGTCTGCTGTTCTATTAACACCTTTCCTTCTTATTTTTTCATCCCTTCATGTGGGTGTGTGTGTCTCTTTCAACCATCCTTAAGAGTTTGACTGATTAGTATCATACTGGGTATTGTGGGGAAGTGAACCCTGTGCCCCGATTTGGAACCTGGGTCAGGCCTGGGAAGTTGTAGTTGTGTTTCTGCTTTATCACCTTGCCTTAGCTTAGTTTCAGTATCCTTTGCTAAGTAAACTAAGAACCCAGTCCTGCAGAATAGAGCCCTTTACATCAGCTCCACAAAGATTGGAAGAGTATTGGAAAGCATCACCCTGATAGCGCTGCCCACTTCTTTGGCTCTGCTTTGGAAACTGAAAAAGGGATTCGAACTGATGAATCTCCAAATGTCAGGTCCTCATTCAATAACCTCACCATTTTCTCTAACCCTGTGGCAAGACTCAAGCTCTTGTCTGTGGATCCAGACCCTGCTCCTAAGTGCCATTTTCTCCTCACATTTACATTGAACAATCCCAATAGCTGTCACATAAGCTGCTTGGGTGAGACTGAACTCTACTGGCCCTTTGTCACTTTCCCTAAAACAGAGGTCATTGAGTATGATATCAGGAAATGGAAAGCAAAGCTGGTGGCTTCATTCTTATTGACAACTTGTGTGTGATAGGAAAGCATTTCAAAGTATGAATCTATGCATCTAGGGGTCACCTCATCAGATTCTTTCACTTATAACCTAAAGATCTTTCCCGTCCCCTGGTGCATTCAGATAGACATGGGTCACCCAGAAACACAGGATGTAAACACTCTATTGTTAGGCTAAAAAAAGTTGATGGCTTAAGGAGGAATTGTTTGGAAGCATACTTGCAGAGATTTTTTTTTTTTTTTTAATTCCTAGTTATATGTTGTCATGGGTAGAGAAGAGTAGGGGAGAGACAGGAATCATGGATAAATGGGTGATGTTTCTGAGGCAGGATCAAATGCCTCCATGTATTCAAAATATTTAATGGCTCGTTCCATTCGTTCATGATAAGTTTTGCTGTTTCTGGAGCCAAACCCAAATACCATTGAAGAAAGCTGTAGCCTCTCAACCAACAGGGCTGAATATTTTCAACGTGCTTTCCTCCACTCACCTCTGAGGCAAGAGTGAGCACTTTAGGTTTATACACTTCATGGCTCCTGAGGATACAGCTCAGGGGGGTACTAGTCTCAGGATGTCAGTCATACTGCCTTACCCTTGGGGACTTATCAACTTCAACATTCCAAATTGTTCCCACTTACTTGCTGGGTGGGGCCCAAATTGCCAGAGGTTGGGGCTGCTACAAAAGAACATTTGTGTCTCTATTGTTACATTCATCTAATAACAAGTTCTGTCATAATTTTCTTCTTGACTGGTTTAAGGTTATACATTTATGACTTAGTTTATCATAGTTCTGTTACTACAATAGTAACATGCATGAATCTAGGGATGATTATTAACATAACTCTATAATTCAGCTCTCCCAAGCTATTGCTAGTGCAGCCAATTTAAAGAATGATATAAAGATGTGTTATATTAACCCTACACATTATGATCATCCTTCTTAGACAATATATAAATAAAGGAAACTGTCCTTGTACTGGAAAAGGAGGCTACAGATATTTTTGAGATATAAAAGTGATTGTAATGATAACTCAATGTGGTCGGGAAGAGTTTATGGAACATGAATGTTAGATGTTTTGTGCCTTCCCACCGTCTCATGCGAGGAGAGGAGAATGTTCTACCTGTCCATCCTGTCTTAAAGTTAGGGACCCCCAAAATTCTCTTTTGGAATTTGAGGTATTTACTATAGGCACTGGTGCTATCTTCTTGTCCGGAGCTCTCTGAGAGGCAGAACATATAGGCATAACCCGCCCCAGAACTGGGAGAGGGATAGTAGAAAATTGGCAGGGTGCAGCCTGTCAGAGGAGGCAGAGATAGTCCCTAGATTCCTATGGAGCTGAGCTTGTCAGAGTTGATACTAATAGGTTTCCTTGAGGTCTAGAGCAGGCTAAAGAAAATAACCTGAGGCTGTAGACTGGCTTACTACCTCCAAGGCTTTCCAGTAGAATGAAGAGACCCAGTACAGAGGCTGTGTGGACAGCTAACTGGGAGCTGAGCTGGCAAACCACAACCTTTCTTCTGACACCAAGATGGATGCTCAACAGCCTTCAAACCAGCCATAAAATAGAGCCAGCGACCGGACACCACCAGCACCAGAAGCCGTATCAGTGGGGATGCCAGCAGCCAGGACCAGAAGAAAGTGGACTGTGAACAAGCTGTGCGTCATGTCTCTTATACGCAGGCTCTCTGTCTTTACTGACTTGCTGCCAGGATGCACCACGGGCTGGTTTGTCTAGGAGTTTAGTGGGGAAAGAAAACTCAAAGAGGAAACTTTGAGCTGTGAATAGTGACTGAGATAGTACCTGAATTTCATTGAAAGAGGAGGACCAAGTTTTAAACTAAAAGTGACTAAAAAAGTTCTTATGTTTGACTGTGTTTATCAGAATAGAATAGATTAAATGATCTATTGTGGGCAGATTGGGAATTCAGAGCCAAAAAAGTATATACAGTTGTATAATAAGTATAGTCTCATTTTTGGGGTTCCTATCTTGTTGATGATTCTTCAATTCATACCTGCTACAACAGTGACCTGGGGCTCACTGTCCCACATCACCTGGCAGAGCCTTTCCTCAGTCTGTACCTGCTCCTATGCTGGAAGTTCCACCAATCCTGATGGAAGGGATACGGAGTGACAGGGGACAGATTCAGAGCGTCAATAGGATTGAGCTGAATGGTGTTCAGGGCTGGCTGAGCTATAAAGGATGAGAAGGAGCTAGCCACCTGGAGAGTCACGTGAAGAGTGGAAGACCAGTCAGGAGTTGTCCTTGAATCTCCCCTTTTTCTCATGTCCTTAAACTCATCTCCAAAATATATCTGGAATCCACCCACACCACTAGCATATGCAAAGGTTCTGAGGTGGAAAAGAGCTTTATGAGCTACAGTGGGAGTGGCTGGAGGTCTCAGAGCAAAGGTGGAGAGTAGTGAAGACATAGGTGAGGGTTTGATTTTATAAGACATTGTGGGAAGGTTTATTCCACGTGAACCAGGAAGCCATGGAAAGGTTTTAAGAAAGGAAATGGCTGGTTCAAAATATGTGTCAGGGTTGCTTTTGTTTCTGCGTGGGGCAGTGGTAGAAGGGAGAGCAAGGAGGAGGCAGTTGCAGGAATCTAGCTAAGAGGTAATGGTCACCTGGTATGCTACGGGCACAGAGCAACAAAAGACGTGTGGGTAGAGTCAAGATCTATTTTTGGTTGAAAGGCATGAGAGAAAGTGGGGAATTCAGGGATGACTCTTTGGTTTCTGGCTTTAGTAACTGGATGGGATGCTGGTGCTACCCTGTTCAACTGATAGGTAAAATAGCGAAAACTCCCATTTTGAATATGTTAAGTTTGGGAGGTTTGTAAGACCTGCGACTAAAGGTTTCAAATGGCCTGTTTTTGTCTGAGTCTGGAGCTCAGAGAAAAAGGTCTGAGCTAGAGATGTAAATTTGGGAATCACTAACACTCGAATAGTCTATAAATCTATGAAAATTGATGAGATCACTTAGAGAATGAAGACAGAGAAGGGTGCCCAGGAGTAACCCTTGGGCACTTCAAAATTTAGAGGAATAGCCAGGAAGTAGATGGAGGAGAAATGACCAGTGAGAAAACCTGGAGGGATTGGAGTCATGGAAACAGAGAAGAGAGGGATTGATGTTGGAAAATAGTACTGGAAAGTAGAATAAGATAAGAACAGAGAAAAGCCCATTGAATTTGGCAGCTCTGGTGTTGATACTTCAATATAAGTGATTGGTTATTTTTTTTCGTTTTTGGTTTTTAAACTCTTCATTGATAAGGAAGTCCAATATTTGGCAGCTCTGGTGTTGATACTTCAATATAAGTGATTGGTTATTTTTCTTTGTTTTTGGTTTTTAAACTCTTCATTGATAAGGAAGTCCAATAACTTATAGTCTCTAATCAAATAGAAAATTTTAGACAATTTTATTGTACATGAAAAATTATTTTTATAAATAACTGGCTTTATATTGTTTAACGACTAGTTCTTGGGAATTATAATTGTCTCCAAGGGTATTCTAAGGAAGCTCCGGTATTCAGCAAATTTTAAATGGTGGAACTTTCTAGCCTTCATGGCAAAGAGGAGTAATTTTGAAAAATTGAGCCATTTAGCATACACCTCACATTATACCAGGTGGCAACCTGGATTTTGCCTAAGTATAAAGTCAGCCCTCTTTATGGACTCAGTCTGATAATAACAATATAAACACATACATGGAGGCTGAACTAGTATAAGTATACATTAATAAAACAACATTTATGTGTGCTAATGCATTTCTGAAAGCAGTTTTGTTGGATTAAAACAAAAAGAAAAGTCTGAATTATATTTCAAAATCCATTTGGTGATGAAAGAGAATTGGGTTAGAGGCAATTACCTGTCAGTTCCTTTTGAAGGTATGACTTGAAGATCTCTTAGAGCCACACAGAAAAAATTGTCTGGCAGTTCTGCTTCATAGCTAAGGTGGCAATGAAGGTGACAGCTGCAGACCCTCTCTGGATGACCTGGGGCCCACAGTGTGTCTTATTTATTCCATATTAAATAGGACACGTAACAAACATCCACCTCAAATGAAAGGGAGGCCAGTGTCTGTAGATGTAATACTTCCCTCTACCTAATGGACTCTTGAATTCCTGAACCCCTTGGTTCTGAATTCTTTAGTTACTGCTACTATGAGAGCATAATGATAGAAACATATTCTCTTTTGTGTATATGGTCTCTCAGATTACAAATAAAGCTGCATTTTCCTTTTTCTTTATTGTCAATTAAGCTTAAATAGTAGCATTGAAAGCTCTCTCCTTCTCTTTAGGTGTTAGCTGCACTTGAAAATTTATAGCTGCTAACACTTAAACACGGAGTACAACACAAACCCATCTCAAGCTGCTGACAATCAATTATTTCAGACAGCTGGATTCAGTCTTGGTTTTCGTTCTGAAGTCTCTGCTTCCTGAAACACGAGCTCTCTGTTGGTAGCATCTTTCTTAATTCAAAATCAAGTCTTAAAATGTCTAAAACATATATAAACAAACATACATACTTACATATTTTAATTATCATTACTTAGGTGTTTCTATAGCTAGATTGGGATAAGTTATTCCAAATTATTCAAGTCTTTCATTTAGTTTGTTTTGTGAGTAAACGAATGCTTTTGTAAGGGATGGAAACAAGGGGAGTGACGTATGAGTTGGCATCTGACCTTGTAGAAAGGGCTTTGTGTGATGTGCTTCAGACAGGAAGAAAAAGAATTTACAAAATGTGTTTTTATTGTTGATTTGAAAACCTTGACTTTTGAGGTGGGATGTTTATACGAATAGAGCGTGGGCTGGTAATTCAATTCCCTAACCTGCAGTCTTTTACTGCAGAATTGAGTAGGGGAGCAGAGCTGATCAGTGTTTAAGTGCACGGATGGATTAGGCAAAGGATAGAGAATGGACTTGCTTAGGGCATCAGCAAAAAACCATCTGCCTCCACTACTGAAAAGAGAATTCTGAACCCGAACTTTGTAAGTAGAACATTTAGACAGAGGCGACTTTAATTTTAGTGTATATGTGATTTTTGTATCACTTTGAAAAATTACATATGAAGGATCTAATATCTTCAATGTTTATTTAGGCCTCTAAAGAGCCTAACCTGGCCCTTGAATGGCAGATGGTAGTCCTCTATAGTGAAATTTGGAGGTATCTCAAGGGTGTCTTACCTAAAATGATCTAATGAAGATTTTGCGATTTAAACATTGCCTTCCAAGTGTAAAGAAGTGGAGAATTTGCTTGCCTGCATTCTGGTGTGTGTGTTGGTGGGGGAGGGGTGGGGAGCTTCGGATTCTCATGAGAATAATAACTAGGGCAGGGGATGAATTACATTTTCCCGGAGGCTGTGTTGAGGTTATAGTCTTAATACCCTAGGTTTAGTATGTATTTAATATATAGTATATGAAGCATCTTTTTGATAGTTGGGATATAAGAATCCTAGATTAGGTAGATATCATTTAGAGAGTTAAGATGACTTAAATATGCTTTTATGTCTGTGATTACCAAGGTAATATGCAGTTATTGTAGTATTTTGTAAACTTGTAAAGGTATAAAGAAAAAAATGAAAATTACTCATTCCACCACCCAGAGATGGTTGCTGTTAATAAATATTTGTGTGTGTGTGTGTGTGTGTGTGTGTGTGTGTGTATAATTGAAATCATATTTGTAGCTATATGTGTATTTAGATGTGCTGCTTGGATTCCACTCTCTATGACATATGTTTTGATGATAAAAGAATATTTAAAACCTTTTTTCTGCTTTCTTTTTTACATTTGTGCTATAACGATATTTTCAACCAAGTTTAAAAAATTTTGTATTACCATAGCGCCTAATATAGTGCTAAGCATGATTAGGGCTTCAACAAATTATGATGTATTTATGGATGACAGTTTTTCCAGTATAATCTTATTTTAGTTTTTAATGCCCAAGAAGTATTCATCACTATATACACTTCCTTTAGAGTAAATTTTGTTGAGTAGTTCATTTGCTACCCCAGGGCTATCTCAGGTCAGAGCACTTACAGTTGGGAGTTTGGCATGACTAAATAATGCCTCCTGTCATTTTGTGCTTTGATTTTTTGATAACTGGTCCAGCTTCAGGTTCATAGCTTAAGAATCATTTATTTGTCAAATGAAATTTGCTTTGCCACTTTATGATTTTGATCACTTGCAAATGTAAATGATTCACTAATTGCTTTCCTTATTAAGGTCCTTCTTATCTTATTCACGCAGTCATAGATGGAAAGATGTCAAATGGTTCCACAGTTGCAGTTTACTTGAATTTTGGATCAGAAGGAAAAGCAGGGTCATCTTAGGCCACTATGACTAAAAATTAAAATGAACAAAGTTCTGAGGAAAGAGAACAAAAGGACAATAATATAAGCATTTATGGTCTTTATGAAATTGAAAAGGAAAGACTGTTTCAGAAAACAATCCAATTAAACTGTGAGACATGAGATAAGCTCTTTAGAGGCTGACAGTTATTGCAATTCTCAGACAATTCAATTTTAGTTAGGAATAAATGGTGAACCTGTTGGTTTTGTCACATAAAATACAAATGGGCAGAATATTCTACTATGCTCTTCCAGGATGGATTTCAAATCACAGTAAAAACTTCTCAAGAAATGTAATATAAAATTGAATTTTAAAATTCATGCTCTCTTGGAGTGTGCATCTGTGTTCCAACAATTTAGCTAATCCATATTAGGATGTGATGACTTGAGTCAACAAGCCTGATGAACGCATTATAAGTGCAATCACACAGTGATAAAGAGACATGACATCTCACTTTTTTGTGAAATAGAGTCCTACTTTTCTCTTCTATAGACTAGATAAAAGTCAACTAATGACAATATATTTTTTAACAGACCTTTTCCTCTTGACGATTTCTTTCCCATCTGTCAATTACAGTTTTTTAATTTAATTCTTATGTATTTTCTTCCTTTAACTGATTAGTTTAACTGTTCTGAACAAAAAGGTTTTCATATAATTTCCCGGAACCCCATGATATATTTTAATGATTGAAATATAACAGAAGTAGAGGATAAACAGCAAGATCAGGAGTTCCCTCTGTCCTCCTCTTCCCTTCCTCCCAGGTTTCATATGTTTCTCCCACTGCATGTCATGGGGAGAAAATGAGGTCCTCACGCCTGCAACAAATTAGCTGCAGGACAATATGAGAGCTTCCTGGAGACCTGAGGCCGCATAATAGTTGTTTATCCTGAAAACACATGTGGCAAGAGGAGAACATTCAGACTATTTTAAACATGGAAACGTATTTTTTTCCCCTTCAACTCAGTGTGCTAGATGGATGTGAAACAAATATCTTCCTTTGCCTCCAGGGAGGGTTTGGTGATTAAACACTCTCTGCTCATGAAGACAAGAAAACTAGTTGTTTGATGGCTAAATTGTGTGTTCAACACTTATTCAATGGCTATTTATCAAGTGTCTATCACAGATCAGGCATTATTCTAGATATTAGTTTACATTTTATATAAATGAATAGAAAGATATCTAGGGAGAAATGTATAGGAAGAGCTATACAATTAGAAATATAAATATCTGATTTTCAAAAAAGTGCTATAAAGAAAACAAAGTAAGTAAAGGAGTGAAAGTTGAGGGATTGAGGCTTCTGGGGGGAGGAAATTAGTTTAGGTAATGACTTAGATTCTGGGTTTAATCAGTCACTGTCTTAGTTTATTCAGGCTGCTGTAACAAAAATACCATAAACTGAGTGGCTTATAAACAATAACTATTATTTTTCACAGTTCTGGAGGCTTGGAAGTCCAAGATCATGGTACTGACAGATTTGGTGTCTGGTAAGAACCTGTTTCTAGATGACTCTCTTTTTGCTGTAACCCACACAGTAGAAGTGGCCAGGGAGCTCTGTGGGGCTTCTATTCTTAAGAGCTCAATCCCATTCACGAGGGCTCCACTCTCACGACTTAATCATGTCTCAAAGGCCCCCACTTCCTAATGCCATCACATTGGGTATTAAGTTTCAGCATATGCGTTTTGGCTGGGGGGTGGGGAGGATACAAACAGTCAGACCGTAGCAGCCACCAAAGTGTTTTGTTAAAAAAGAGGGATGACAGGGTTTGAAGGAAGAGTCAGGGTGTCCCAGAGAAGCTGGAGGGAGCATGGGGATACCATCTGAGACTGAAAGGAGAAGGGGATCCGTGGGGTATGGTTTGTAGGGTGCACTGCTCTGGCCTCTTTTCCAAAGGTGTAGCCAGACTAAAGAGGGGAGTTTGTGTGAGCAGGGAGACAGCACCCAGGGCTGGGTTTCCAGCCTCAGCAGACTCTCATGTCCCCTTTGTGACAAGAAAGCTGGAGAGGGCTGTTGGATTTGAAGGAAACCGTGAAGATCAGCTCATGGGCATGACCTGTTCAGGCAGATGCCCAATGTCTAGAGGGACCTTCCTTCTGCATTGGTGTTAGGTAAGACCGTGGAGCCTTGGCTCAGCCCTGGTAGTGTGTGTGGGAGCACTGAGAGCGCCTCAGGTTTTCTCCTGGCCAAAAATTATATTGACCCATAGTAAATAGAAGTGATTTTTCTTTCACATGTGAGTTTGTTTAATGAGATCCATATTGGTTACATTTAAATGACTTTCCCCAGCTGCATTTTATCCTCTTCTGCCCACTCCAGTCTCATCCTACTCAAATGGAAAGTACATTATTTGCCGATTTCAATCTGAACGTTATTTGAACAATCTTGCTCTCTAGAGTTTACTAACGATTTGACCTTTTATGGCAATATTTCAGCAGCTTAAGAAAAGTTCACTGGGATAAAAGTTAATTTTACGGCAGAACTTTATGATCTCTTTTACATGTTAAAGTGCTATCTGTCTTTAAGGAAACCTAAATTTAAGTCTTAATTTTTAAACAATTGCTGTTTCCTTTGAAAAGACGGTGGAGAAATAGTTTGCTTTTGATGTCACTTTTTTATTCCGGAGGTCAAGGTATACCCATTTGGGGCAGCTTTGGAATTTGAGAAAGAAAGGTCTAAGTGACAGTTCTTGTCTCCCCCTCAGAAAAATGGTTGTGAAGAGGTTTCCGTGCTAACATTTATTATTTTACAAAATGATTGTGGGTTATGAGTCATTGGATTCTAGCGTTTAAAAATCTGTGGCTAGAAATTTTATGGAAGAAAACAAGGTTGATATTTTACTGAACTGCTGTGAAAACTTTTCTCCTTCTTCATTTCAATTTGTCTGAAACAGGAATTGGGGTAGGCTCAGATAATGCTGTATCCCCTTCTTATTCTCACTCTTCCTTAATATGTGGACTCAGGAATGATTTGAGTCAGATAACGGGGGATACTCTCCTTGAAAATAATTCTCCCTGCCTTAGGCCCTAGCTAAAGCGTAACCACCTATGCACGTGAAACCTTCTCTAGACCTCTTCAGCTACATTTGTCACTCTATCTTTGGAGTTTTCTCATTTCCCACTCTGTGGTGGGAGGATTGCCAAATAACTTCCTCCCGCAACCTTTTCATGAGAGAGAGACTCTGGCTCAAAAGGATACAACCTGAGCTGGGGCCATTACCTGGGAGGCAGGATGCAGCTGTGTGACTCTGCCTTGTCGCAGCCCAGCTGAACAGAACCCCAGTGTTCTGAGTGAAAATGGGTTGCCCGTTGTTTCTTCATGGCAAGCCAGAGTGCTACTACCAGAGAAATGTTCTTTTTTCTACGTTGGAGACTTACTTGTCTCCAGGGAAAGCTAATGTTTGTCACTGAGAAAAGTGCTTATTTAATTGGTACCCTAGTAAGAGAATCAGCAGGCTTGCCACTCTCGCAGGAGGAAAACTGGAGCTAGAATTGGGGGACACATGTTCGCTTTGGTTAAAGAATTGCAATAGGATGGGGGTAATATTACCACCTGATGTGAGGAAGAAATTGAGAATGGCTTTTATACGTGTGAAGTAGGGAGTGGGTGGCCAGGCATATCAGTTAGGGGAGCAGAGCGTATGGGATAAGGGAATTATTATAGGAATTAGACCTATACAATTGAAGAGCTGGGCAAGTGAAGATCTGGAAAGGGAGTTGCTGGATCAGAAAAGAAATGAATCACTGGTCCATCTGAGAAGCTAAGCATGTCTAGCAAGCAGAGTGGGACAGTGAAAAGGAAGGTCTATGGTGGGCTCTTGCCTCTGTGTAGCTACTGCCTCTGGTGACCCTGCAGCCAAATGTCCAGTGGTGGGCCTGCAGTCAAAAATGTCAGCATTTGGGAAGAAAAGTTGGACACGGATCAGAGCAGAGTGAGGATAAAATAGAATCTGCTGGTTCCTTCTACATCTGCCCGTCTCTGTATCTATCAACAATGACCTTCAGAGAGTAGTGGTCACTGCTTTACTCCTGCCTTTCAAATCTCATGCAAGTTCTTCTTTTGTACAACCTACCTCAGAACCATACAGGGAAGGGGATCCTGGGAAATGTAGTTTTTTAGTTTAACAGTTGCAACACTCTCCCTAACCACAGCAGGTCTGTGAACCTCAGGGCAGTGGGCCTGATCAGAATCAGAGGGAACTACAAGGTGGTCACCTTCCTTGTGAGGGATGAAGGCAAACATCTTGAGATGCCTCACTTATATGGTGCATGTAAAAGTCCAGATTAACCGGGATGCTAATTTTGTCCATCCTGCATGGTATTTCTCTTTTGAACTTCCCTTCAGTAAAGAGCTTCGTAATTACATTGCTCTCTAATATGTTAGTCTTCTGGAGGCTCAAAGGACAAAGTGACAAGGAAGGAAGGACTGTGTATTAGTTAATCATGATTTTGATAGTAGCAGAAAACCCAATGAAGAGTAACTTAAACAAACAGGGTTTTATTTTTTGCATAAGGTAAGAGGTCAGGATGATGTCTGTCCTGGGCTGGAGCAGAGGCTCAGTAAGGTTTCAGGACTCAGGTTCTTTCACTCTTTCTTCTCAGCATGTTGTTTTTTGTGCTTGTGCTTGTTGCCTCATGGTCTCAAGATGTCTGCCTTAGTTCCAGACATTACATTTTCTTTTAAGACAGGAAAAAGGAGAAAAGGGCTAAAACCTTTCTTTCTCCTATCACGGATACATCTTTCTAGGCACCCACTCTCAGACTTCCCCTTCTATCCTATTGGCCAGAACTGTGTCACGTTGTCACCACTAGTTACAAAGGTGGCTGGGAAAGACCTTATCTGTCAAGGGAAAGTATTACCATGACTGCTACAAATTGATCATGATTCAACTCCTGGACCCACAGAGGGAAGCCTGAATTCCCTGATATTTACCTAAACAAAATTGATGTTCTGGTTACACAGAGGGAAGAAATGGTAGTGGTGGGTGGGGAGGATGTCTGTAGTAGCCAAAGAACAGTGTCTACTTGAGGGTGTTTTGTTGTTTCTCATTTCATCCTGGATCTCAAGAGGGAAGGGAGCATCTACCTACAGAGTGGACTGTGATGGAGAAACCCTCTTGGCTCTTAGTGGCAGCAGAGTCTACAGAACCACAGCTCTGAGGTCCTGGAGAAAAATTCCCCTGCTGTGGAGAAAATAGGACCAACTATTCTGAATACTGTGACCATTAACAAATGGCATCCTTTAAACTGGAAGGGGTGGTAGTGTGGTTGGCATCTGGGTTATATCACTATCACAAGACTTATTAAAGATATTGTGATTGTCTGTTTTATGTCTGACACTTCCATGAAGAAGTAAGCTCCTTGAGGATAGAGATCTTGGCTTATTTATCTGTGTCCCAGCATCCAGCACGATATCTGCCTCAGAGTGAATACTGACTATTGAAAGAATGATCTTTCCCAGATCATTCAGTGATATAGTGATACAACCCTTTGTATGGGTTTCAGGGGCCTGTGGCTATACATTTGAATAATGGGGTGAAAATTTTAAATTTCCATACACAGGCCATACCTGAGACATATTGAATTAGATTCTCTGGGTTAGGACACCAGGCATCAGTGTTTTTGTTTTTTCTCTTCAAAAAATAGTTTTAATTAGGTAATACAGTCCCATAGTCCAAATACCAAAACACTGCTATTCCTATTCACTCCATTTCCTCCCTTCTCAAGCCCATCCTACTCCTCTAACACAGATGCTTTTTTTTTTCAGTTTCTCACCTAGTCTTCCAAAACTTCTTTGTGCAAATACAAGCAAATATTTCCCCCTTTCTTACACAATAGGTAGCCAACTGTTCAGCCCTTATGTTTTTCACTTAGCAATATGTGTTAGAGATCTTTCCCTATCAGTACACGAAGAACTTCCTAATTTTTTCCCCACAGTTGTCTAACATGCCATCTTATGGATGTGACATACGTCCCTGTTGATGAGTTCTTGAGTGTTTTCCCCAACCTTTTGCTATTACAAGAACATTACAATGAATAACCTTGTATATTTTGTATGCATGCAGTTATATATAAAGAATAAAGTCCCAGCAGTGGGATTACTGAAAATTCATTTGTAATTCTGATAGATATTACCAAATTGTCCTCTAGTGGAGTTGTACCAATATGCACTCCTGCCAGTAATGTACGAGAAGACTTGTTTCCCCATAGTGTAGCGTATAAAAGATGTCAGATTTTTTTATTTTTTACAATCCAATAGATAAAAATGATAGCTTGTTTTAATTTGCATGTCTCTTATTTTGATTAATATTAAGCATATTTTCAAATGTTTGAAAGCCATTTGAATTTTATTTGCTCTGAACTATCTTTGTTGATTTTTCTTTTTTTAAATTAATTAATTTATTTGTTTTTATTTTTGGCTGTGTTGGGTCTTCGTTGCTGTGCGTGGGCTTTCTCTAGTTGCGGTGAGCGAGGGCTACTCTTTATTGTGGTGCACAGACGTCTCATTGTGGTGGCTTCACTTGTTGCGGAGCTTGGGCTCTAGGCACTTGGGCTTCAGTAGTTGTGGCCCATGGACTAAAGAGCGCAGGCTCAGTAATTGTGGCGCACAGGCTTTGTTGCTCCGAGGTATGTGGGATCTTCCAGGGCCTGGGATCGAGCCCCTGTCCCTTGCATTGGCAGGCGGATTCTTAACCACTGCGCCACAGGGAAGCCCTGTTGATTTTTCTTTTAAGTTGTTCTTTATCCTTATCAACTTTTGGAAGCTGTTCATACTGATATATTTGAGACATTGGCCCTTTGTTTGTAATATGAGTTGCAAATATTTTTCCTAGTTGGTCAGTGGCCCTTTGACTTTGTACTTAGTTGCTTTAGCCAGGCACAATGCTTATCTTTTAATGTAATCGTATATATCAGTCTACTTTCATGGCTTCTGGATTTTTTTTTAATAGATCTTTATTGGAGTATAATTGCTTCACAATACTGTGTTAGTTTCTGTTGCACAACAAAGCAAATCAACAATATGCATACACATGTCCCCATATCCCCTTCCTCTTGAGCCTCCCTCCTGTCCTCCCTATCCCACCCCTCTCGGTCATTGCAAAGCACCGCACCAATCTCCCTGTGCTATGCTGCTTCCCACCAGCCAACTATTTTACATTTGGTAGTGTATATATGTCGATGCTACTCTCACTTAGCCCCAGCTTCGCTCTCCCACTCTATGTCCTCAAGTCCATTCTCTATGTCTACCTTTTTATTCCTGCCCTCCAACTAGGTTCATCAGTACCTTTTTTTTTTTTAGATTCCATAAATATACGTTAGCAAATGGTGTTTGTTTTTCTCTTTCTGACTTATTTTACTCTGTATGACAGACTCTAAGTCCATCCACCTCACTACAAATGACTCAATTCCTTTTTTTTTATGGCTAATATTCCATTGTATATATGTGCCACATCTTCCTTATCCATTCATCTGTCGATGGACATTTAGGTTGGTTCCATGTCCTGGCTATTATAAATAGTGCTGCAATGAACATTATGGTACATGTCTCTGTGAATTATGGTTTTCTCAGGGTATATGCTCAGGAGTGGGATTGCTGGGTCATATGGTAGTTCTATTTTTTGTTTTTTAAGGAAACTCCATACTGTTTTCCATAGTGGTTTTATCAGTTTACATTCCCACCAACAGTGCAGGAGGGTTCCCTTTTCACCACACCCTTTCCAGCATTTATTGTTTCTAGCTTTTCTGATAATGGCCGTTCTGAGTGGCGTGAGGTGATACCTTATTGTAGTTTTGATTTGCATTTCTCTAATAATTAGTGATGTTGAGCATCTTTTCAGGTACCTCTTGGCCATCTGTTTGTCTTGGTGAAATGTCCCTTTAGGTCTTCTGCCCATTTTCTTTTTGTTGTTTTGTTTTGCGGTACACGGGCCTCTCACTGTTATGGCCTCTCCTGTTGCAGAGCACAGGCTCCGGATGTGCAGGCTCAGCGGCCACAGCTCACGGGCCCAGCTGCTCCGCGGCATGGGGGATCTTCCCAGACCGGGGCACGAACCTGTGTCCCCTGCATTGGCAGGTGGACTCTCAACCACTGCGCCACCAGGGAAGCCCCTGTCCATTTTTTAATTGGACTGTTTGTTTTTTTGATATTGAGCTGCATGAGCTGTTTATATATTTTGGAGATTAATGCTTTGTCTGTGTTTCATTTGCAAATATTTTCTCCCATTCTGAGGGTTGTCTTTTTGTCTTGTTTATGGTTTCCTTTGCTGTGCAAAAGCTTTTAAGTTTAATTAAGTCCCATTTGTTTATTTTTGTTTTTATTTCCGTTACTCTAGGAGGTGGGTCAAAAAAGATCTTGCTGTGGTTTATGTCAAAGAGTGTTTTTCCTATGTTTTCCTCTAAGAGTTTTATAGTGTCTGGTCTTACATTTAAGTCTTTAATCCATTTGGAGTTTATTCTTGTGTATGCTGTTGGGTAGTGTTCTAATTTCATTCTTTTACATGCAGCTGTCAAGTTTTCCCAGCACCACGTATTGAAGAGGCTGTCTTTTCTCCATTGTATGTTCTTGCCTCCTTTGTTGTAAATTAAGTGCCCATATGTGCTTGGGTCTCTCTTGGCATTCTATCCTGTACCATTGATCTATATTTCTGTTTTTGTGTCAGTACCATACTGTCTTGATTACTGTAGCTTTGTAGTACAGTCTGAAGTCAAGGAGCCTGATTCCTCCAACTCCGTTTTTCTTTCTCTAGGTTGCTTTGGCTATTTGGGGTCTTTTGTGTTTCCATACGAACTGTAAAATTTTTTGTTCTAATTCTGTAAAGAATGCCATTGGTAGTTTGATAGGGATTACATTGAATCTGTAGATTGCTGTGGGTAGTATAGTCATTTTCACAATATTGATTCTTCCAATCCAAGGACATGGTATATTTCTCCATCTGTTTATGTCATCTTTGATTTCTTTCATCAGTGTTTTATAGTTTTCTGCCTCCTTAAGCAGGTTTATTCCTAGGTATTTTATTCTTTTAGTTGCAGTGGTAAATGGGAGTGTTTCCTTCATTCCTCTCTCTGATTTTTCATTGTTGGTGTATGGGAATGCCAAAGATTTCTGTGCATTAATTTTGTATCCTGCAGCCTTACCAAATTCATTGATTAGTTCTAATAGTTTTCTGGTGGCATCTTTAGGATTTTAACATGTATAATATCATGTTATTGGCAAACAATGACAGTTATACTTCTTCTTTTCCAATTTGTATTCCTTTTATTTCTTTTTCTTCTCTGATTGCTGTGGCTAGGACTTTCAAAACTATGTTGAATAAGAGTGGTGAGAGTGGACATCCTTGTCTTGTTCCTGATCTTAGTGGAAATGCTTTCAGTTTTTCACCATTGAGTATGATGCTTGCTGTGAGTTTGTCATATATGGCCTTTATTATGTTAAGGTAGGTTCCCTCTATGCCCACTTTCTGGAGAGTTTTTGTCATAAATTGGTGTTGAATTTTGTCAAAAGCTTTTTCTGCATCTTTTGAGATGATCATATGGCTTTTATTTCTTTTTCTTTTTTTTTTTTCCTGTGGTATGTGGGCCTCTCACTGTTGTGGCCTCTTCTGCTGCAGAGCACAGGCTCCGGATGCACAGGCTCAGCAGCCATGGCTCACGGGCCTAGCTGCTCCACAGCATGCGGGATCCTCCTGGACCGGGGCACAAACCCGTGTCCCCTGCATTGGCAGGTGGACTCAACCACTGCGCCACCTGGGAAGCCCTATTTCTTAATTTGTTAATGTAGAGTATCACATTGATTACTTTGTGTATATTGAAGAATCCTTGTATCCCTAGGATAAATCCCCCTTGGTCTTGGTATATGATCCTCTTAATGTGTTGTTGGATTCTGTTTTCTAGTATTTTGTTGAGGATTTTTGCATCTATGTTCATCAGTGATATTGGTCTATAATTTTCTTTTTTTGTGATATCTTTTTCTGGTTTTGGTACCAGGGTGATGGTGGCTTTGTAGAATGAATTTGGGAGTGTTTCTCCCTCTGAAGTTTTTTGGAAGAGTTTGAAAAGGATCAGTGTTAGCTCTTCTCTAAATGTTTGATAGAATTTGCCCGTGAAGCCATCTGGTCCTGGACTTTTGTTTGTTGGAAGATTTTTAATTACAGTTTCAATTTCACTACTTGTGATAGGTCTGTTTATATTTCCTAACATTTCCTGGTTCAGTCTTGGAAAATTGTACATTTCCAAGAATTTGTCCATTTCTTTGTGCTTGTCCATTTTACTGGCATATAGTTGTTTGTAGTAGTCTCTTATAATCCTTTGTATTTCTGCAGTGTCTGTTGTGATTTCTCCTTTTTCATTTCTAATTTTATTGATTTGCATCCTCTCCTTTTTTTCTTGATGAGTCTGGCTAAGGGCTTATCAATTTTGTTTATCTTCTCAAAGGACCAGCTTTTAATTTTATTGATCTTTAGTTGTTTTAAGTGTAGGGTTAGATTGTTTATTTGAGATTTTTCTTATTAATTGAGGTGAGATTGAATTGCTGTAAACTTCCCTCTTAGAACTGCTTTTGCTGTGTCCCATAGGTTTTGGGTCGTCATGTTTTCATTGTCATTTGTTTCTATGTAATTTTAAATTTCTTCTTTGGTTTCTTCAGTGATCTCTTGGTATTTAGTAGCACAATGTTTAACCTCCATGTATTTGTGTTTCTTACAGTTTTTTTCCTGTAATTGATTTCTAATCTCATAGTGTTGTGGTTAGAAAAGATGCTTTATATGATTTCAATTTTCTTAAATTTTCCAAGGCTTGATTTGTGACCCAAGATGTGATCTGTCTTCGAGAATGTCCCATGTGCACTTGAGAAGAAAATGTATTCTGCAACTTTCCAGTGGAATGTTCTATAAATATCAATTAGATCTATCTGGTCTATTGTGTCATTTAAAGCTAGTGTTTCCTTATTTATTTTCTGTTTGGATGATCTGTCCATTGGTGTAAGTGGGGTGTTAAAGTCCCCTACTATTATTGTGTTACTGTCCATTTCTTCTTTCATGGTTGTTAGCATTTGCCTTATGTACTGACGTGTTCATATGTTGGGGACATAAACATTTATAATTGTTATATGTCTTCTTGGATTGATCCTTTGATCATTATGTAGGGTTCCTCCTTATCTCTTGTAACCATCTTTATTTTAGAGTCTATTTTATTTGATACGAGTCTTGCTACTCCAGCTTTCTTTTCATTTCCGTTTGCATGGAATATCTTTTTCCATCCCTTTACTTTCGTTCTGTATGTGTCCGTAGGTCTGAAGTGGGTCTCTTGTAGACAGCATATATACGGCTCTTGTTTTTGTATTCATTCAGCCTATCTGTGTCTTTTGTTTGGGGCATTTAATCCATTTACATTCAAGGTTATTATCAATATGTATGTTCCTATTACCATTTTCTTAATTGTTTTGGGTTTGTTTTTGTGGGTCTTTTCCTTCTCTTGTGTTTCCTGCTTAGAGAAGTTTGTTTAGCATTTGCTGTAAAGCTGGTTTGGTGGTGCTGAATTCTCTTAGCTTTGGCTTGTTTGAAAAGCTTTTGACTTCTCCATCAAATCTGAATGAGATCCTTGCTGGGTAGAGTAATCTTGGTTGTAGGTTTTTCTCTTTCATCACTTTAAGTATATCCTGCCACTCCCTTCTGGCCTGCAGACTTTCCGCTGAAAAATCAGCTGATAACCTTATGGGGATTCCTTTGTATGCTATTTTTTGCTTTTCCCTTGCTGCTTTTAATATTTTTTCTTTGAATCTAATTTTTGTTAGTTTGATTAATATGTGTGTTGTTGTATTTTTCCTAGGGTTTATCATGTATGGGACTCTCTATGCTTCCTGGACTAGGGTGACTATCAGCGCCCGCTTCAGGGTGCTGATCCTGTCTGGCCTCCACTTCTCCTCCCCCCTCAGTCTCCCTACATCCTACTGGTTCACTTTGGGCTTCCTCCCATCTCCTTGGGTGTCAGAGTACCCCACCAGTGGTAGGTGGGTGCCCTAGTTGTGGGGAGATGCTAACTCACATCTTCCCACACCTCCATCTTGACTCTGCCTCTTGGATTCTCAGCATCAGTGTTTTTAACAGCAGTATTTCTTTTTTTTAACATCTTTATTAGAGTATAATTGCTTTACAATGGTGTGTTAGTTTCTGCTTTATAACAAAGTGAATCAGTTATACATATACATATGTCCCCATGTCTCTTCCCTCTTGCATCTCCCTCCCTCCCACCCTCCCTATCCCACCCCTCTAGGTGGTCACAAAGCACTGAGATGATCTCCCTCTGCTATGCGGCTACTTCCCACTAGCTATCTATTTTACGTTTGGTCGTGTATATATGTCCATGCCACTCTCTTACTTTGTCCCAGTTTACCCTTCCCCCTCCTCATAGCCTAAAGTCCATTCTCTAGCAGGTCTGCATCTTTATTCCTGTCTTGCCCCTAGGTTCTTCTGACCATTTATTTTTCTTTTTTTTTTAGATTCCATATATATGTGTTAGCATACGGTATTTGTTTTTTTCTTTCTGACATACTTCACTCTGTATGACAGTCTCTAGGTCCATCCACCTCACTACAAATAACTCAGTTTCGTTCCTTTTTAGGCTGAGTAATATTCCATTGTATATATGTGCCACATCTTCTTTATCCATTCATCTGTTGATGGACACTTAGGTTGCTTCCATGTCCTGGCTATTGTAAATAGAGCTGCAATGAACATTTTGGTACATGACTCTTTTTGAATTATGGTTTTCTCAGGGTATATGCCCAGTAGTGGGATTGCTGGGTCATATGGTAGTTCTATTTGTAGTTTTTTAAGGAACCTCCATACTGTTCTCCATAGTGACTGTATCAATTTACGTTCCCACCAGCAGTGCAAGAGGGTTCCCTTTTCTCCACACCCTCTCCAGCATTTGCTGTTTGTAGATTTTCTGATGATGCCCATTCTAATGGGTGTGAGGTGATACCTCACTGTAGTTTTGATTTGCATTTCTCTAATAATTAGTGATGTTGAGTAGCTTTGCATGTGCCTCTTGGCCATCTGTATATCTTCTTTGGAGAAATGTCTATTTAGGTCTTCTGCCCATTTTTTGATTGAGTTGTTTGTTTTTTTGATATTGAGCTGCATGAGTTGCTTGTATGTTTTGGAGATTAATCCTTTGTCAGTTGCTTCATTTGCAAATATTTTCTCTCATTCTGAGGGTTGTCTTTTCGTCTTGTTTATGGTTTCCTTCGCTGTGCAAAAGCTTTGAAGTTTCATTAGGTCCCATTTGTTTATTTTTGTTTTTATTTCCATTTCTCTAGGAGGTGGGTCAAAAAGGATCTTGCTGTGATTCATGTCATAGAGTGTTCTGCCTGTGTTTTCCTCTAAGAGTTTGATGGTGTCTGGCCTTATATTTAGGTCTTTAATCCATTTTGAGTTTATTTTTGTGTACGATGTTAGAGAGTAAACAGCAGTATTTTTAAAGCTTTTCAGATGATTCCAGTGTGTAGCCAAAGTTGAAAGTCACTGAAAGAGAACCTTTCAGTTCTTTCCTTTTTAAAAATATTCCCTGGAGAAGTACTAAACACACCAAACAAATATCCAGTGGTGTTAGGTCTTAAGGAAGGTCTGTGCTTGGAATTCTTGAGGGCTCTTTCTTACTGGAATTCAAGCAGTAGTTAGGGATTACAACCCCAACAAAGGTGGTATCTTCCATTGAAAACATCTTCTGATCATGCTTATTAAAAAATCTCCATAAGGGAGGGACATGTGGGTGAGAAATAAGATGAGATGATACCATCAGAACTATAACAGTATTAAGGATATTACATAAATTAGTGATTTCAATTTTTCTCCGTGGATCTCTAAGAATGCCTTTTCCCCTCTTTCCTACTCTCCAATCTGCCATTTCTTCATCCCTTCCCCCAATTCCTGGTTGCTCAAGGCAGCTCAAAATTTCTAGGCAGCTCTAAATTTTCATGTTGCTAAAATACAAAGCTGGCAGTTCTAAGGGCCAGAAAGGATCTTTCTGGTATGTACTAAACTTGAGAACAGATTCTGTTTGTACAGAGTGTCATCATCATATTTTGTACTGAATGTGTCCCCAGTCCTGATTAGATATGAATTATATTATCTGGTCTTGCATGTAGTTGGTACACAATAGATATTTGTTGGGAGGCAGTGTGGCAAAGTGGAGTCAGACAGTCCTGGCTTTAGGACCTGGTCCAATCACTTATTAGCTGTATTATTTAAGACTAATTAATCTTTATGACCACTGGGTTCCTGATCTATAGTATGTGAACCAAAATGTCTTCGTTTCAGAGATACTGCGATTCTCATCAGGTTAAAGCATATTCCTGTACCTCCCACTAAACCATAGCCAAACCAAGCAAAATCCTACCCCTGCCCCACTGGCATCCCCACTGTCCTAGTCCTGGTATGGTATAGACTGGGTGGCTTACACAGCAGACATTTATTTCTCAGAGTGCTGGAGGCTGAGAAGTCCAAGATCAAGGTGCAGGCAGATGTGGCTCTTCCTGGCTTACAGATGGCTGCCTTCTCACTGTATGAGTACTAATCCTATTATGTAGGGTCCACCATCATGACCTCTTCTGTGCCTGATTACACCCTATCTTAGTCAGTTCGGCTGCTATAATAAAGTGCCATAGACTGGGTGGCTTATAAACAACAGAAGTTTGTTTCTCACAGCTCTGCAGGTTGGAAGTCTGAAATCAGGGTGCCAGCATGGTTGAGTTCTGGCAAAGCCCTCTTCTGGGTTGCAGACTGCCAACTTCTCTCTGTATCCTCACATGGTGGAAGGACAAGGGAGCTTTCTGGGGTCTCTTTTATAAGGGCCCTAATCCCATTCATGAGGGCTTTGCCTTTATGACCCAATCACATTCCAAAGGCCCCATCTCCTAATACCATCACGTTGGGGATTCGGATTTCAACATATGATTTTGGGGAGACAAACTTTCAGTCTATAGCACCTCTCAAGGGCCCCACCTCCTAATACCATCACATTGGGGAGTTGAGTCTCAATATATGAATTCTGAGGGGACACATTCAGTCCATAATACTCATAAAACCCGAGAAACTATACCTCAAACATTTTGTCAACCTCATAGCTATTTCCTTCCTCTACTAGGAAAATATCTCAAAATACTTCTCCATTTTCATTTCTTCCATACTTCTTCTTGCATTCACCCCTCAGCTAAGCCCTGAAACAGCTCTCACATATTCGTAAATCAATCCTAATAGGTCAGCAGCATCCTACATTGGTGATCATTCTCTTCTTAGATTCCATGACATTGCACTTCCCTGGGTTTCCTCCTACCTGTCTGTTTACTCTTTTATCGTTGGAGTTCCTTAAGCTCAGTCCTAGGCCCTTCTCTTCTTACTTTATATTGTTTTCCTAGGTATTTCCACTTACACCTTTGGCTTTACTTACTACTTACAGGTGAATGACTCCCAAATTCATATCTGTAGCCCAGATCTCTTCTCTGGGCTCCAAACTTGTCATTCTAACCAACTTGTTGAAATTTCTGCTTGGATGTCAAAGTAGAGGAATTCAGACTCAACCTCAGACTCAACTAAATAGAGCCAAAAATAGAGTTAAATTTTTTTCTTTCCAAATCTTGTTCTTATTCACCTCCCTTTCTTAAAGGATGGTACCACTTTTATTTATCCATTTTACAAGCCAGAAACCTGGAAGGACCTTTCTCCATCACCCCTCAAAACTAAGTAATTGACATGTCCTTGTGGCAGTATCTCTTAAATATCTCTTGAATCTGTCTATATCTTTCCATCTTTCACTGCTCTCACCCTCCTTCACTATATCGCTTCTCTACACTAGACACTGAAATAACTTCCTAACTGGTCTCCTCATTCCTCTCTTGTCTTGCTCCCTTCTCCAGCTGGAGTGATCTTTAAATTCAAAATTATATTATCCCCTGCTGAAAGCACATTAATGATTTCCAATTTTTGCAGGATAAAGACCAAAACCTTTAACTCTTGGCCTGCAAGTATCTGCATGATCTGGTCTCTGTTTCCCTCTCCAGCTTCATTTCAAAGCATGCAGCCGTTTACTGCCTGCATTCTGGCCATATCAATTTCCCCTTACTTCCGGAAATATGCCCTGCTTCTTCCCACCCCAGGGCCCTGTACAAGCTCTCCCTTCAGCATGGAGCATGCTGCTTCTCCCTTTCAGACTTATTAACCTCTACTCATTCTTCAGGGTTGATTTTTCTCTGAC
Source organism: Grampus griseus (assembly GCF_964374135.1). NCBI lineage: Eukaryota > Metazoa > Chordata > Mammalia > Artiodactyla > Delphinidae > Grampus > Grampus griseus. Next base: position 54,910,254 of record NC_139018.1, read on the forward strand.
TCTTTGACTACGTCAAATGCTCTGTTACATGTGCTCATAGTTCTTTGAACCATCCTTAAATGGCATTTTATCACAGTGTATTAGTTTGCTAAGGCTGTCACAACAAAATAACACAGGCCGGTGGACTTAAAAGCAGAAACTTATTTCTCACAGTTCTGGAGACCAGAAGTCCAAGATCAAAGTGTCAGCAGGTTTGGTTTCTCCTGAAGCCTCTCTCCTTGGCTTGCAGAGGGCTGCCTTCTCACTGAATCCTCACATGGTCTTTTCTCTGTGTGTGTATTCACCCCTGTGGTCCCTGTGTCCACATTTCCTCTTCCTGTAAGGACACCAGTCAGATTGGATCAGGGCCCATCCTAACAGCCTCATTTTAACTTAATTACCTCTTCAAAGGCCCTATCACCAAACACAGTCACATTCTGAGGTACTGGGGTTAGGGCTTTGACGAATGACTTTTAGGGGGACACAGTTCAGCTCATAATACAGTTATAAGTTTATTTCAGTTTGGTGATTATTGTTATCTTTTCCAGTGGCTTATAAGCTCAGTTAGGACAAGGATTATGCCTGTTGTGACCCGCCATTGTCATTACATGGTTTGGCAGCACTGTAGATAGTCTGTTTGTTGAATAAATGAATAGTTATGAATTAGAAGAGCCTAGCAGAGTGTGTGAGATGTAATAAATGCTCTACAAGCAGTAGGTGCTGTTAACAGTGATGGGGATGAACCCATGGCTCAGCTGACTCAGGGGATCACTGTTAGTTTTGTTCTCATGATCTAGTCGCACCTATTAGCATTTCTAATTAACATTTCTGAGGTCTTGCTGCTGAGTTAAATCTTTAGGCTTCCTTGCAAGAGTTTAACCAGTGACTGTAACACCAGGCAAAACAGTTCCCGCACAGCTTCAGTAATATAGACCTATAATGATGGATTTCCTGTGACTAATCTTTCTTGTAAGAAACTCTCTTAAAGCTTGTTTCATGATTGATGTATAAACCCTTTCCTGAAATATTAATTTTCCAACTCCTCTTTGTTATAGAAGAGTGTAGATGAAACTGAAAAATCCTTGATTGGTTATGTTTTATTTAACACAATGGTTTCAATTCTTTAATCCCCATTATAAAATTGTATAAAATGGATTCATAAATTAATATTTAATATTCAAAGCTGTATTATGTTGGATTAATTTGCATTACTTTGCTAGACTTTTATATATGCTTTGAAAGTAAAATGAACATATACTAATATTTCTCTTAAATATATTCCTCTTTTTCAGAATTTTAAGGTAAACAAATTGATTAAAACCAAAGAGTGAAGGTTGATGTGATGGATAATGTGGACTTTAGTTGTTCAAAACACTTTCTATATAACAAAGGATGAGCTATAGCCAAAGAGCTTATGCACAAATCTACCTAGGATTTATGTAACTTGTTTCCTGGAAGACAGTAGGAAAACTCCTTGCTTGGGCCAAGACCACAGGCTTTTAAATTTGCCAGTTTACCAGAATATGTAATTCATTTCTCTGATCACTAGATGTCAGTGTTGTTTCACTATAAACACAGAGGTTGAAGAGCCAGAGAGGATTTTACCTAACTGCTTTAATCAACACTGGCTTCTAAGGGTCACCAAAGTTCTTTTGGTATCACAGAGACGCAAAAGACCTTATATTCGCACACGCTGCACAGAATGTACTTTCTTTTATTAGGCAGATGAAGGATGAAGGGCAACAAGTTTCAAAGTGCCAAAGGCAAGTTTTGCTTAATAATAACTACCAACAGATATTGAATGCTTATTATGTGCCAGGCATGGTGTTAAGCATTTTACACAAATTCTCTTATTTGATGCTCTTAATATAACAACTACAGGAGAAATTTCACTCTTATACTCAAATTTCACATGTGAAGAAATTGAGGCACAAAGAGGCTGAATAATTTGCTCAGTGCCACAGAACCAGGAAGTAGCAGGGAAAGAATTCAAACACAGGGAGACCAGTTGCTAAACTTACCTTTGCCCTTAACTACTAAACCACGTGGACTCACATTTAAATTAATCACAATCGGGAAAAATCTTTGTTAAAAACAACGTGCAATATAGTTATTTTGAAAGAAACTCATTTAGGAATTACTGTAAGTACAAATTGTGTATTGTGACTTAGTTTAGAATCCCCTGGAATATGAAATCCTCATTTCTGAGTGTTTTTAGAATACTCACCCAACTGCAAATTGATAATGTTTGCTAAATGATCCCTTGAGGTAAGGGTGTCCTGATGTCTGTTCTTGGTGGCATCTCTGGGCCATAGGCAGTGATGGGGGAACAATGACCCCTGAGCTCTAATTGATACCTATTTGTTATACTGGAGGCCAGCATTGTGAAAGCCTTTTGAATGAACCATGGGAAGATTCTAGGTGACTATCATTTTTACTAACCTGGCTAGCAGCACAGTGAACTAAGTAAAACATGGAACACTTAAAAAGGAGCCATCTAGATATTGGGCAATATATTCCAAAACATTAAAACATACATATAATTTAACGTAAAAATTCCCAATTCACTTCTAGGAATGTTTCCCAGGAAAACAGTTTTTGATTAATCTACTAGAATATTTATCAAAGCATTATTTATAGCAATAAAGAATTAACCTGTAATCTCAGAGACTGGTTAAATACCATTTTAATTAAAATAATTAGTAGAAGAATATTTAATGATGTGAAAAAATGTTTGTAGTATATTATTGTTTCCAAAACATTCTGGGGGATCTCAATTTTATACAAACTAAAAACATTTATATATATATATATATATATATATATATATATATATATATATATATATATACAGGCATGGAAAGAAGTTTGAAGTACACAACAGAATGTTAGTAGTTACTTTTTTAGGTGATGAGATGATAGGTGACTTTTGTTTTCTTTCTTTGTACTTTTTTAAAATTAATTTTTATTGGAGTATAGTTGATTTACAATGTTGTGTTAGTTTCTGCCGTACAGCAAAGAGAATCAGCTATACATGTACATACATCCCCACTTTTTGGGATTTCCTTCCCATTTAGGTCATCACAGAGCATTGAGTAGAATTTCCTGTGCTATACAGTATGTTCTCAGTTATCTATTATATCTTTCTTTGTACTTTTATTTTTCCTTTTTAAATTACACATAAGTATTGTGTGTTACTTATGAATTAGAAAAAAATCTCAAGCTATTTATATTTTTAAAAACTTCACACAATTAAAAAAAACTGTGTTCAAAACTTAGTTTTGTTATTTAGAAAAGCTGATTATTGCCATATGTTTTCTGATATCTTCAGTGTTGTTAATAATTCATGGTGTGTGTGTGGGCAGGAGGCATGAGATAGCTCAAAAGGCTTACTCAATTTTATCTATGTCCAAAGGAATGGTCAGACGATTAAAAAAAAAATCTTCGGTACTGTCTTACGAAACTCGAGGATTATTACTGAGGTTTTGAATAAGTGTTTCTTGGAAAAGTTCCAATTTAGTATTTCTAAAAAGGGCCATTGACAGGCCCAACGACATTCACAAAGTAAGCCCTTCTGAAGTCATCAGTGTGTACTCTCACCTCCCACTCGAGAGGTCTGTGTTTAGTGACAGTCATAAAAAATAAATAAATAAATAAAAAGGGCCATTGAGTTTTTTGTAGGCCAACACGCAAAGTAGGCACTGTCTTTTGTGGCTGAAAAGTGCTTGTCCTCTTTAGTTCCTATTTAGTCTGTTTTCTTATTAATATGAAAGCAAAGTAGTGTATGGGATACTCTAGAATATGTTGCTGCTTTTAATTCTGCTTCTTTACCATTTTGATTGATCCTTTGAATTTGTTGTTTCTTTTTTTTTTTTGCGGTACGCAGGCCTCTCACTGTTGTGGCCTCTCCCATTGCGGAGCACAGGCTCCGGACGCACGGGCCCAGCGGCTATGGCTCACGGGCCCAGCTGCTCCGCGGCACGTGGGATCTTCCCTGACCAGGGCACGAACCCGTGTCCCCTGCATCGGCAGGCGGACTCTCAACCACTGCGCCACCAGGGAAGCCCTGTTGTTTCTTCTTTTAATGTGAGGTTGCATAGTACAAGGATTCTGGTTTATTTTATGAATGTTGAACATTATTGAAATCATAATTCTAATCAGACAGTGAATGCTCAATTAAACAATTCCAAATGTTCTCAGATTTTCTTTTGGGGATGTCACTTAGCAATTTCTTCACAAACACTGAGTAAAGTTCATTTGCCTTTAAAATATCTTTCAAGTTTTGTAAAGTGAAGACTTTTACCATCAAATTATTTTTTTAAATTGGAATTATAGTGTCTTTAACATGCTGAATTTTATGAAGCATCCATACCAAATATCAGCCCTTTAGATGGACATCCCTTCACGGATCACAACCTGAATCTGAGCAGAGGATGAACAGAACCATGACTTAATAGATGGTAATCTTGGTGTGGCAGACCTTAACCTTCTGGTCTCAACCTTACAAAGGCTATTGGTGAAAAGTGGCTAAATTGATTAGTTACTGTCCTGAGGTTTGGAACTCTGGCTCTAAGCACATATTGAATTGAAAACATTAAATGCCTTGTTTCCAGGAATCTCTCTCTCTCCATATCTATATAAATAATCCACATGTTTTTCTTCCTTGAGTGCTTACTCTTTGCTTCCTTACTGAGCAAGGTCAACTGACCAACTTTCTTCTGAATACGTATGAGATTTTGGCCATTGGCTTGTGTTGGTCCACACTACTCTAATTAGGAATTACAACAGGTGATGTCAATATTGGCTGGAAATCAGGATTCTAAACGGTTTTACTGCAGAGAAAAATCTGAAGTTCCTGATGCAATGGATTGTGTAACTAGTATTGAACCTGGTTAAATCAAATTGCTCTGGGTCATGGCTGTAGCCTGTAATACAGTACTGCTCAAACTGGCCTTAGCTTCCATTTACTTCCATTAAAATACCATCCAAAATTGGAAGTAACACAATGAAATGCATTCAAGATAGCTATTTTGATGGAAAATAGCACCTTTAGCTGCATCTTTTTGTACTGGCTTATAGGGTTTAGTAACTGAAGCCTTTTTTTTTTTCTACTTAGTTGTGTTCATGCTTGAAAGCACAGCCTGCAAATGAAAAAACCATAGGGAAATAACGTAGACTATATAGTTTTCCCTATGTCATTTAGAATGAGAGAGTATGTTATTAAGAAAGAGTCGATTTTTGCAAAAATCCACTCAAGTGTAAGCTCTTGTGCTAGGTACTGTAGTGTTTAGGGAAAAAAACCCAAAGATGCTTATCTGAAACAATACAATTTTGAGTTTTATTTTATGTTGTATAAGGTAGAAGAATGGGGGCCAAGGAGTTCTAATGCCAAGCATGTAAAATTTTTAAAAGTAAGGGAACAAAGATGACTGATTATATTTTAATCACAAATGGGATTGATACATAGATTACAATCTACATTTTAAAATTACTTTATTTTAACAAGCCTAAAATTTATTTTGACAAGCTATTTAATGTAACCTATGAGCCAGGTACTATTCTAAGCACTTTGACACTTAATGAGTATTTATTTACCTAAACCTCATAACAACACTATCTTTAGCAATCCCATTTTCTAGATGGGTACTTGCTCATGTTGATACAGCTTGGAGTTAGCGTAGCTGGGATACAAGCCCAGCAGGCCAACTCGAGTCTGCAGGCCACCCCACTGCTCTCCAGTGCCGGTGACTGTTGTTGAATCCCCTGGTTGGAGGGGAGGAGCCTGGAGTTGTATTACTCACTAGACTTGACCAAGGGTCACAACACAGGGTGACTGCATCTCCAAGCCTAATGCCCACTGTGATCACAAGCCCTCCCAAGAAGTTCCTTTTGTGTTAATTCAACAAAATAACTATTTTGTTCTTGGGGAGCAGCAAGTGAGAATTTCCTTTAAAATGGAGGGAGGGGAGAAGTTAAAGAAGTCAACTTAAGAGGTGGTAATCTCTCACATGTAGTATGTATTCTATTGTTTCCTGACCTCAGTTTCCTTTGAAGAGGACTTAGCAGAGGGAAGAAGATTATTTTTTTTTTAACATCTTTATTGGAGTATAATTGCTTTACAATGTTGTGTTAGTTTCTGCTGTATAACAAAGTGAATCAGCTATATGTACACATATATCCCCATATCCCCTCCCTCCAGCATCTCCCTTCCACCCTCCTTATCCCACCCCTCTAGGTGGTCACAAAGCACTGAGATGATCTCCCTGCGCTATGCAGCTGCTTCCCACTAGCTATTTTACATTTAGTAGTGTATATATGTCAATGCTACTCTTTCACTTCATCTCAGCTTACCCTTCCCCCTCCCCACGTCCTCAAGTCCATTCTCTACATCTGCATCTTTTTTCCTGTCCTGCCCCTAGGTTCATCAGAACCTTTTTTTTTTTTAAGATTATATATATATATATGTGTTACCATACAGTATTTGTTTTTCTCTTTCTGACTTACTTCACTCTGTATGACAGACTTGAAGTCCATCCACCTCACTACAAATAACTCAATTTTGTTTCTTTTAATGGCTGAGTAATATTCCATTGTATATATGTGCCACATCTTCTTTGTCCATTCATCTGTCAATGGACACTTAGGTTGCTTCCATGTCCTGGTTATTGTAAATAGTGCTGCAGTGAACATTGTGGTACATGTCTCTTTGTGAATTATGGTTTTCTCAGGGTATACGTCCAGTAGTGGGATTGCTGGGTCATATGGTAGTTCTATTTTTAGTTTCTTAAGGAACCTCCATACTGTTCTCCATAGTGGCTGTATTAATTTATACTCCCACCAGCAGTGCAAGAGGGTTCCCTTTTCTCCACACCCTCTCCAGCATTTATTGTTTGTAGATTTTTTTGATGATGGCCATTCTGACTGGTGTGAGGTGATACCTCATTGTAGTTTTGACTTGCATTTCTCTAATGATTAGTGTTGTTGAGCATCCTTTCATGTGTTTGTTGGCAATCTGTATATCAAGGAGAAAGATTCTGAGCAGGGGAGGAGAGCTGATTGGTAAGTAGGAAAAGAAAAAGAAAGATCAGAGTGAGTTAGATTGGTAGGAGGTGACCGACTGACAGAGCCATCTCTATCGCCTGTAAATGCAGCTTCCATTCCCTTTTCAGAGAAGCTAACCCATTTAGGCACTCTTTCTAACTCACATTCCACACACGGGCACACCCTTTATTTAGCCGCCTATTTCTGAATGTGACTCTGAGAGACTTCACGGAAACTTTCACAGTTGGGTACCTCTTGTGTTGGTAGTTTGCCCAAAGGTAGTTAGTAGCCAGAGTCCTTTAAAAGGAAAGATTAATGGAAGGTAAGAGAATGTCTGTGAGCCCTTACACTGCTGTTTCAGTCTCTTAAAAAGCTGCAAAAAGCAAAACTGTGTATGCAAATTTCACTATTAGAATTCATATTACTGGCAACCAAATACTATTTTCTCATTCTGATCTCTTTTGGTAACAATAAAAGTCTTTGAAAGCCAATTCTTGTAATCATCATCATTAAGATGTTTAGAAACCAAGTTTTTCAGGATTTATACTGTTTTAGAAAAGGGAAATTCTGGCTCCAGAGATTTTTCTAAATTGAAGCCAGGACACAGAAACATTGTTAAATAACAATTTCAAAGCATTGTAATTAAAAATTTTTTTATTTTGCACATTCAAAAATCCCTTTTTCTCTGTGTCTAGGTCAGTAATAGTGCATTTAGTCTCTGCTATTTTTGTTTTTCTTTGAACTATCAGTATGTGGTAAATAAAACTCAAAACACCATTTCTCTTTTTCCCTTGGCTGAAAAACTTTGCTTTAGGTGAAATAGACACTGCCATGCTGACCCTGGGCTTTTTAAAGCTCTGTTGTATAAGCTATAAATGGTTTCTTAACATGCCCCTCACATCTCAAATATCTTTGTCCACAGGACTCCAGAATAACAAAATGTCCGTCCAAGGCTTTGACACACACAATGAAAATAAAAAGAGGAGAGGGGAATTCATTTCTTTATTAGGGTGGCTTACACAAGGGAGAGGAAGAAGCAAAGGGATTACTAATCTTATTGGTCTTCTATAAAAGAATTGGGGCGCTTCTTTTCCTGATCTCTTAAGGATTCAATTGCACAAGTTGGTGAATGAAAACACATCCAAATGTGGAGTAGTTTTTAAGGGGTTCTTTTCTTGAATGTGTCCTTTGTCCTCTTAATTTTTATTTCAGACAACCCGTTTCTCGTATTTCTTTCGATTCTGTAATGGAAAAAAGGAAACAGATTCCTTCTCATGAGAGATCACCATGGGGCAAAGGTAAAGAGAAAAGGGGAAACCAGGAAATGATGGGGAACAAATGGATAAAGGAGGGCAATTAGTGCACACATTTGTTCTGGAGAATGTTTTGCCTCAGCTCACAGTGGGATCAATTTTAGAGCTATAGTTTCTAGTCTGTGTGTAGGAGAGATACATAAAATAACTTGCCTGAACCCTTGCTTATGACTGAGTCTCAGGTCTTCTCTGATGGTTCCAATTCCATATGTAAAATGTAAGCTTAGTCTTTATTGAAATCCTACTTCAGTATATCCCAGAGGCATAGTGGGCTACAGGGGAAAGCAGAATTCCAAAAGACTGCAGCTTTTAAAATATTTCTTGGTACAAGAGACCCTTGACACACCAGTCTTGATCTTACAGATTCTATTAGTGACAATCTTGGCAAAATTGATTAGAGTTACTTGCCTATCTGGGGCTATAACCCTGAGCTCACATGGAGCTGAAAACTTTTAATCCCTGGTTTCCAGATGTCCCTTTTAGCATCAACAGCAGTAATAAAAACAAACCAGTAGCTGTAATAAGTGGTGTACACAGAAAAAAAAAAAACAACTTAGTCAAACATGATTCTGTAGAGTGGTGCTTATTTGGCCCTATACCCTTGGCATCCTCTTTGCCCCAAAGTCTTGGCTATGGTCAGTAAGACTAACCCAGTTACGGCCTGGAATTGTTTCTTTATTCTGGATTTCGAGGAAAATACAAAAGGGTATGTTGAGAATTATAAAAATAATAACACGGGAAAACACACATTTTTATGAGATATACGTGCATCTATACACAAATCTTAAACTTCATGAGGAGAGTTATCACTGGTATAGGGTTCATTGTTGAATCCTTAATTCCGGGCACAGTGCCTGACACCACAGTCACAATGTATGTTTGTTAAATAAATGAAAGAAATAGTGAATTCTGACAATAACTTCTGTGAGCGTACTAATGATAACCTTTACTTAGTGCCACTAAGAGAATAGTTCAGAATATTCTGTTCCTTTTGTATTTCCCTTCCTTTTTCTTTCCCTTCCTTCTTTCTGTCTTCAATTCTCCTTCCTTTTCTCTCTCCTGAATACCCTCCCTCCCTCAGTTCTTTCTTACCTTTCTTCCTTCTTTCTTTCATCCCAGGGATATACTCCTACTTTTCTCATGCCATCTGTTCTGGACTGTCAACTTCTTGTTTTAGGACCCTAATTAGAATCACAGAAATTTCCTAGTCTTTGTCTAGTATTTGCTCAAAGTATAGTCTTTATGTAATGAGCCTCTGTCACTAGATATTTAGGGAAGGTCTGCTTTCTTCTAATATGTTCTTCAAAATACTGGAGCCCCACTTGCTTACACCTGTTGGGTCTTTGTTATGCAGTTCTTTGATAGCTTCTTATGTAGCATCATTAAGAGTCATCACACCTGAAGTAGCAACTCAACTCACGTGAATTAATTACGCTTCAACTACTATAAACTCAATATCATGTAGGCTACATAGTTGTTTATTGAATACTTATGTTGGTAACTTTTGGCATTACAATAAAGAATGCATTATAATCCCTGGTCTCACGTACCAATTTTGGAGGCCAGAAAAATATAGGGAAGATAAGTTTAAAAAATTCAAATAATTTGTGAGAACAATAAGCCATTAATATTTCCTGGTTCAGAAATACCAAGATTCTTTTCATATTTGAAGAAACATCTTGCATCCTCTATAATTCAGTGTAGTGTTACCTTCAAGGAAGGTTGAAGGGTTGAAACAAGAAATAGGTGATTTTAGTGGAGGAAATATAATGTCAGGAGTAGGTAATTTGATTTTATTTCTCCAACTGTGTCAAAACGCTGCTTTTTATATTTTTGGAATGAGTCATTTTATACTTTGTATCTTTCTCTTTTCAAATTAAAATTTCTGAATTGTGGATTGGAAATTACTTTCTTTTGCTGCCATCCTGATGATGGACTGTGTTTCTGGGTCCCATGTCTTCCTTTGTTGTTTTTTTATTTCTGTTTTATATAAAGAAATTCTTCAACAGCTGCTTCAGAAAGGATGTTTGAGAAATACATTTTTATGCTTTTTTGCAAGTCTGAAAATATCTTTATCTCATCTTCCTATGATTAATAGTTTTGTTTGATATAGCATTGTGGATTAAAAATGTATTTCCCTCAGAATATTGAAAACATTGTTTTCTTATATTCCACATTTCAGCATTACTGTTGAGGCTTGCCATTCTGTTTCCTATGCCTTGTATTATATGCAATCTGTATGTTATTATTATTTTTAATATATATATATATTTCACTGTGGATTTTTTTTACTTTTTCATAGCAACATTTTCTATACTTTAAAACAAATTTTATTGGAGTATAGCTGATTTATAATGTTGTGTTAGTTTCTGCTGTACAGCATAGTGAATCAGTTATATACCAAATTCTCTGTGGGAGAATAAGAGGATAAATGACTCACCCCAAGCACATAGGCAGTCAAGATACATTCATTTTAGAGCAACGAGTTTAAAATTTTAATGCAGCAGATTTTGTCATTCTTATATCCACATTTCAGTGGGGCAATTGGAATGATATAAAATCTATCAAAATAAAATTTCCATTTTGATACACATTACAAACCTCAATCTACTATTTCTGACCCCTAAGAATATAACCCTTTTAAGGGATACTCTTTCAGACATACTCCTAAATTGAGACAGGTGCTTAATTTTCTTCACGCAAGTGCAATACTCTTTCAGAAAATTACGTGTTATTATAGGATAAAAATCTTCTAAAGTTTGAAACTAGTACTTAATATGGGCAGCACATTTTTGAAAACCTGAGATTTAAAAAGTGCAAGAAATGCTTGAGTGCCATTCCCTTTTAAAAAGTGGTAACAATATGAAAATATGGTTCCTTCTGACCAGTCATTTGAAAGCCAGTTTTCTTGTGGTATCTCAAGAATTCTGTTGTTGTTATTGTTTTCTAAAATGTTCCATTCGAGAACTCCCATCCCCCATATCATTGTAAACTATGAGGCACAAATGTAAGTTTTTTATATGGTGGATGAATGTTGAGCAAATGGATGTGCTGTCTGAGATGTTACACAATCACGTTGTTTTCAAATTAATGCTTTATTCCCCTCTAGTCCCACTGGCCTCCAACTCTACTCTGAGCAGCACGTGAAGTAAGCACTCCAACCTCCCTACTTTTGCTTATTTCCCCTCCCCCACTGACCTGGAATGTTCTTTCCAGGCCAGTGGGGGAGGGGAAATAAGCAACATAAGTTGTTTCCTTACTCCTTTTATTTTATTTATTAATTTAAAATTTATTTATTTATGGCTGTGTTGGGTCTTTGTTGCTGCACGCGGGCTTTCTCTAGTTGTGGAGAGCAGGGGCTACTCTGTTGTGGTGCGTGGGCTTCTCATTGCGGTGGCTTCTCTCGTTGCAGAGCATGGGCTCTAGGGGTGCGGGCTTCAGTGGTTGTGGCATGCGGGCTCAGTAGTTACGGCACACAGGCTTACTTGCTCTGTGGCATGTGGGATCTTTCCAGACTAGGGCTCGAACCCATGTCCCCTGTATTGGCAGGTGGATTCTTAACCACTGTACCACCAGAGAAGTCCCTTCTTTCTCCTTTTAGGTCTTTACTACCTGTCATCTCAGTGAGGTTTCCTCACTACCCCATCTCAAATCATACCAACTCCTGACATCTCTCACCTCTTCCCTTTTTCTTTTCCTCTTCAGCACTTACCACTAACTTGTGTACATCTGTCTCCCCTCCCCTGCTTCATACTGTAAGCTCCTTAGCAACAAAAGCTTTGACTGTCTCCTTTACAGCCCTATCTCCAGGGCCTAGAATAGTTGATGTCTGGCATAGAGTAGTCATTTAAAATATGCAATGAAAGAGACAATAAATTCAAAATCTTTTATATATGACTTGGTATTTATGAGTATGTCTGATGTTCTGAGAATTTCAAACAAAATAATGAATTCACAATGTAAAGAACAGATATATAGAACACATCATTACTTTTGTAACATCCTACACATTTCAAAGGCTATGATGTTCATAGTCTTTTCTTCCTTTTTTTTTTTTTTTTAACATAGCTATTATTTTCAGAAGCAGCTCTGTTGGACTCTGCCTAATCCTTTTCTAGTGCTCTATTGTGGAGGAATCTGTCTTTGAGGATGCTGACCTTTTCTTTCATTGTCTTGCCTCTTTACTATATACTGTCCTCTTCTTTTGGGACCTATTCTCTCAAAAGCTTTTCATTTATAGACAAAATTGGATCTGTCTAATGACTTTTACTAAAGTGCTGAAACTTAAAATTTAATAAAATCCATGTGTGCAAGCAGTGCCATTCTTTTGTGTAGATAGGTGCGCAGTGTGATTCTAGTAACTGTATTAGTACAGATTTCTCGGGGATTCAGTTTGGCTGTGAAACAGAAAACTCAAAACAGTGGCTTAAACAAGACAGGAGCTTGTTTTTTTCTTACGTAATGAGAAGTGTGGTTGCTGGTATTGCCTTGGTGGCTCTGGGTGTCAGGGCTAAAATGTCTGCAATTCTTTTGGCCTTTTTCTCAAGGTCTAAAGAAGGAAGAAGGGACAAGAGCAAAGGACAAAAATGACCATATCAGCTGAGTAAGATTTCCTTTTTCTGGAGCTTCTCCAGAAGGCTCAACAACAAATTCCATTTCCATAGCATTGGCCTGTTCTATGTCCCATGACCATCCCATCTGCAAGGGTCGTGGGAAATATAGGTGCTATTTTTTTTCTTGAGCACATGAATGCTGCCAACAAAATTGGAATCCCATTAATGGGGAAGAAGGGGAGAATGGATATTGAGTAGATAACTAGCAGTCTCTGACAAAGCAAAATGTACCTGAAAGGTAGATAAAATGTCCATTTGTTTTTTTCACAGAAATGAAATTGATCAGGCAACATTATGCTGAGGAACAGTATTAGGAAAATTACCTAGAGAAAATGGCATTTCAGTTTTTTGGGGGAAGCATGTAAATAAACTACTCTTTACAATATAGTGTAGTTGATAAATGTAATTTAGAGACAAGAAGACATGTTGAGTTCTACAGTGAAGAACAGTGAGCATAACATTTACATGTTTCTGTCTGTTGAAAGACATTGTTCAGAAAAAGTTCTAAATATTAGCACAGGTTTGAATTGTAGTTCTTAGTAATTCTGATGAGTCAGTGTGGATCATAAAGATCATAGAATTTAGTGACAGATTGTATAAATATTTAGGTTATGTAATAATTTAAGGTACATTATTTAATAATTAAAATTTAATATTTAACAGGGCAGATTGTATAATAATAAAGCAATTACATATATATTTTAAAAAATTTATTTATTTTATTTTTAGTTGAGTTGAGCCTTTGTTGCTGTACGTGGTCTTTCTCTAGTTGTGGTGAGCAGGGGCTACTCCTCGTTGCGGTGCACGGGCTTCTCATTGCAGTGGCTTCTCTTGTTGTGGAGCACAGGCTCTAGGCACGCGGGCTTCAGTAGTTGTGGCATGTAGGCTCAGTAGTTGTGGCATGTGGGCTCAGTAGTTGAGGCTTGCGGGCTCTAGAGCGCAGGCTCAGTTGTGGCACATGGGCTTAGTTGCTGCATGGCATGTGGGATCTTCCTGGACCAGGGCTCGAATCTGTGTCCCCTGCACTGGCAGGCAGATTCTTAACCACTGCGCCACCAGGGAAGTCCCTAAAGCAATTATATTTTGCAAACAAACTGTTTATAATATTTGTAACTCCTCTCTGATAACTAAAACAATGAAGAATATTGCAAATAATGAGCTTATATATCTATAAGTTGCTATTACATCATTTAGAATTACTTTATTGCAGAGGAATGTTTAATGTTTTTCTATTATAGAATTTATTTTTTTAACTAAGAATCATAGCAACCCAGAATATATATTGAGCAATCATTGGCAGTGATGATTTAATATTCCTAAGAAAAAACTTTAAAGTATTTAATTTAAATTTCTTTTATTCTAGTAACTACTTAGGAAATGACTTTAGGAGGCTTATGGTATAAAAGTTGTAAATGGAATGAAAGAAATCAAATACCCAAAGAACCAACACACTTCAATTTTTAAATGTAGTCTATAATTATACAATAATGTATTTTAATCTTAGGGAACGAGTGTTTTTGGATCTTATTTTTCCTTAATTTTAAATGAATGGGAACTTTGCCGTGTTTGAATTAACATTGCATGTTGAATTGTAGCTGTCTTTGTTTTTCTTGATTTTAAATGATGGACAAAGAGAGCTATTTTATTTTCTGTAATTTTGTGGCTTAAGAAATGTATTGCAGGTGTAATGATATTTTAGATTAAGTAAGGCTCAGGAGACATAAGTGTGACTCATACATGGTCTTTACATTCGTGAAGCATCTAGTTTGATGGGAGAAATAGATGTATGGGATATTAACTTCCTTTGTGATTAAGCATTATGCTAGAGGCATGGATAAATGTGCTGTGGATGTCAGGAGGATGAGGAGATGATGCCAGAGGAATTCAGGGAGGAAGATGACATTTTACCTGGATCTTGAAGGCATTTGACCAGGTACAAAATTAGGGGATGGGCATTTCAGGGAGGGAACAGGTGATACAGAGGGAGAGTTTTCTGAATGGATGCTCAGTGGGGAGGGGCAGTTAGGGGTGCTGCTAAGCAAGAAGTTGAGGCTGGCTGAGAAGGGCCTAGAATGCCTAGCTAAGGGCTTTAGATTGTACTGGCAGGCAGTGAAGTATTAATAGGGTTTTTAAGCAACACAGTGACATGATCAGATTCAGTTTTAATAGATATGACAGTTATGACTCTTAAGACGACAGACTGGGGCAGATAGTAATTATTGGTTTAGGAAGTCACCGGAGACTGTCATTTGCAGCCCAGGGGACATGAGAGCATGAACAGAGTGACCATGAAGACATACTCGAGAAGATGGCTTTGGGAAATATTTCTCTTAGGATTACGTATCTGCTTATGGAAGTGTGTGTGTTTTGGTATGGGAGTCTTGAGTGCCTGGAGTTGAGTATAACTCTGTGTTTCTAGTTTGGAAAATGATATAGCTGTCATTTAATGAGGTCAAGAATTTAGGAAGCAGAGAGGTATTTTGAAGTAAGACAATGAGTTCAATTTGGGACGTTTATTTTCAAGAGCATCTATCTAGTAGGCATTTGGATATATGAATCTAGAGACAAAATTTAAGAGAGACAAGTTATGTAGTAATTCCCACATAGATAACAGTTGATAAAAGACCAGAGAGGAATGTATATTGTCTTCATTTTGAACGTCAGCTGAGACTGAGAGAGGTTAAGTGACTTGTTTAAGGTCACTAGAGATAGTGAAAGTTTACAAGAAAAAGCCAACATCTAATCTAGGTCTTCTGAGCCCAGGGTCTATTATCAAATTTCTTTGAGCCTTAGTTTCTTCATATGTAAGGTGAGGTTAATAATATCTTCCTTATATTAATTAGGATTAAATAAGATAATATAAACAAAGTACCACATAATAACACAGTGTCACAATCAGATAGTCATTAAATATCTGTTAACTTCCCTCTTGCCTTCTTCTGTTTACAAATGCTGATTTGGGCTGACAAAGACTCTCTTTGACCAAACTGTAAACAGACTTCTCTGAACACTCTTTCTGATTAGTCCTTGTCCTTGGGTCCTGTTTTCAGCCTGCTGAGTCCAGTTTTCGCAAGTATCCTGCAACAGTTTAGAGAGAGTCTCCCATCCTTGTTGTCTAATCAAATTCCTCATCCCCCCCCTCAATATTTCATTACCTTGATCTGCCATCAGCAAGAATTCTGTTAAGTTGGTTTAGCAAAAATCCCCCTACCATTGAAGTCTCCTCTTAGTAGTTCTCTATCCATGATCTCCCCCAACTCTGCTCCTTGGATACAGACCCTCAGCTGTCTTTGCTGTATTTGGCATGGAGCCAGATATCTCTTCTCTGCTGTGATTGCCTTGACACCTATCACAATAGTTCTGATTAAAGTCTTCCCTACCAATTAACAAGTGTCAAATAATTTTTTTTCTTTAACAGGACCTAAATATGACTACACCTAATAACATTCCTAGAGGTCCATTAATTAGCTTCCTATGTGTCCAGTGTGATGCCCTTACTACCTGGAACTGGTTGTTCAAAGGTGTTCAGAAACAGAAAGCACCAAGTGGGCATCAGGTTGAGGCTGGGAGCCAAGAGAGACAGGATCACGGGGACGGTCAAGATTGAAAATAGGAGTCATCAGAAGATGTGGAGAGCTGAACAGCTGAGCCAGAGTTGTGGTTGCAGGATGAACCCAGAAACTGGGGAAACAGCCAAGATCATGGGAAATAAGAATATGAGAAGCAGGTGCTGAAGTGAGATAATTCTACTGGAGGAGAATTTTTTTCTTACCCAGGGATGCTTTTGAGAAGTTGAATGTTCTTTGGATCTTGTGTGAAGCCTCTTTGGCTACTTTGGCATCTGATGCACAATAGACTCTGTGGGAGATGGAGGTCAACTTTGTTGTTTCATATACATGCTTTCAAATCAACACAATGAAGACCATTGTCCTAGATGGCCTGCTAGGGAAATGGATAGGATTTTGTAATTATAAAGAGCTAAGAGTTATCACTTATACCATTGTTATTAATATTTTGAATACCAGAAAGAAATAACATTACTCAATATTAAAATCATCTTTACCATAGTTGATTTTGGGGGGGATAATTTAGAAGGCATTAGCTGATGGGAGGACTTCAAAGCTTCCTTTAAGGATGTCAATAATCTTTGTGCTATAGGTGTGTTAAGGGGCTGATGGATAGAGTCCTAGTGTTTCCAATGCCCCTTAACTCTAATGAGCGCTTAAGACTGACTTAAGGAAAAGGCAGAGTGGGCAGTAAAGAGAATTGCAAGAGTCAAACATAAGGGGAAGGAATGTGTGGGGGCAGAATCAAAAGAAGATAAGGTAGTTCAGCAGCTACAACAAATTAGTGTGTACTCATTGGAGCTTCCCAAGGTTCAGAGGGTTATATAATATCTGAAAAATGGTAATTCACAAGTATGGAAAATGAAAAGTACTAGAAAGGATAGAGAAAGGGAGCTTTTATAAGATCCTTAGGATCTTAGCTTTGCATGTGTTGCAGCAGGACAGACTACATGTACACACACCCATATCCACACCATCCTCCTGACGCCACACATCCACATTATCATTTTTAATGGCTGCTGCATTAGCCAATTACCCCAACACTTAGTGTTTAAAGAAACAAATATTTAAGTGGGTTAGGCCTACAGAAGTCACAAGCCTCAACTGGGGCAGGATTTGCTTGCAAACTCACACACATGCTTGTTGGTGGGATTGTGTTCCTTGTAGGCCATTGGTCTGAGACCTCAGTTCCTCACTTGTTGGCTGGAGGTTGCCCTTAGTTCCTTGCCATGTGGGCTTCTCCACAGAGCAGCTCATGGCAGCTGGCTTCTATCAGAGGAAGTGAGAGAGCAAGAGGGGTGACCAAGAGAGAAGCCAGTCTTTTTGTAACCCAGTCTCAGAGGTAATATCCCCTCAGTTTTGCCATGTTCTGTTGGTTAGAACAAGTCATTAGGTCCAGACAGCCCTCAAGGGGCAAGGATGACACAAAAGATGATACAAGGGGCCAGGTATCACTGGGGGCTATTTTAGAAGCTGCCTACCACAATTGCATAGCATCTCACGATGTGGATTATATTATAATTTACTTAACCAACCTTATATTGCTGGATGTTTAGATTGCTTCCAATCAGGTCACATATCCACAACTTTCCACTTTCTCTCATGCCTATTCTATGTCTCAGACTTCCAAAAATTCAAGCTCCAAAGCAACCTTTCTTCAAGTACAGACTGCAGAGAAATATACGACTGCAGAGAAATATACTTCTCCACTACTAACTCCTCTGGAATTTTAATGAATAACATTTTCTCCATCCTGTTGCAGGTATTTTAGATCAAAGACATATTGGTCATTTACCCCTTAATATATTCTCAACTTTAGAGTTGATATTCTGTACATAAAGTGCTCTTCCAATTGAATAAAAGACGATGTCCTCAATAGAAAAACAGGTGAAGAGAGTCACTAGGTGAAAAACAAAAAAGGCAAATTAAGATATGAAAATATTAAATAATAAAAAAGATAAATTATAAAAAGATATTATTTTTAATTAATCCAATTGACAAAGATTTTAAAATAGCATAGTACCTAATGTTGGCAAGGATGTACATAACTAGGTATTCTCAAACATTCCTGGAAGGAGTTTGCATTTGTACCCTATGGCCCGTCAATTCAATTCACCTGGGTCTTCTTCTATATCTTATAGTTAAAATTGGACTGTAGAAAATTTCCAGTGTTAGCTGTCACTGTGGGATCACTGTCACTATATTCAAGACACCAGAAAATATCTGTCAGTGAAGTGAGAACAGTTTATCAACAAAGGCCATGCTGTGACCACTTTATGGGTGCAGATCCTGACAAAAGGATTCTCAAGTTGCCAAGCAGGTTAAAGACAGTCAAAACAATGGTGACAGTCATAACAGAAACACTTCGTTGCTTGCCAGGAGGATGTGGGTGCTATAGAGCAGAACCATCGGTATGTGCCTGGGAATACATGA
Organism: Grampus griseus; assembly: GCF_964374135.1. NCBI lineage: Eukaryota > Metazoa > Chordata > Mammalia > Artiodactyla > Delphinidae > Grampus > Grampus griseus. The sequence goes on from NC_139018.1 coordinate 54,929,199, forward strand.
ATAGCACTGCGTAACACAACAAACTCTTTCCAGTATGTGGGGAAAAAGTGTTTTTGTAAAATGTCACTTATAGAATCTTAAGTTTCTCCAAGTCAATTTTTTTTTTTTTGAGGGAGAACACCACTGAGTCTTCTGTCCTCATTTTAGTAGTCAGTACAATGAAATAGATTGAAACTAATTGATTTCTAGATCACTTAAAGGAAATGCCATATCCTTAAATAACTATTTCATTCAAAGGGTGTGTTATTCTCTGTTACTCTGTCTTGGAAACCGGCTTAGTATATCCTTATGCTTGTTCCCCAAGTATATGATAGAACTGGGGCCAGAAGCCTTTTCCCATCTGTCTTTGTGTTCAGGGTATACTCCTTGACACTTACATAATACAGTATTTATGTCATTTGACATTTCTGTATCTCTGAGATTCTTTACAAGATTAGTTTGATGATTAAGAAGGGAGAGATTAATGTACAAGAACACTTTGAATTGTTAGGCCATGGTTCTTTTCCAACTGGAGATATCTACTTATTGCCCTCTTTCCCTGGTCGAAACAGAGAGGAGACTGTTGATTTTCCTCGTGTATTGACTGTGAAAAACCAGTGATTATATGAGTGAATGTGTGATGCAAAAGCTTAATAGATATTTTTTGATTCTCACATCTTTTTTAAAATTTTTATTTATTTTTATTTTTGTGGTACGCTGGCCTCTCACCGCCGCGGCGTCTCCCGCCGCGGAGCACAGGCTCCGGACGCGCAGGCCCAGCGGCCATGGCTCACGGGCCCAGCCGCTCCGCGGCATGTGGGATCCTCCCAGACCGGGGCACGAACCCGTGTTCCCTGCATCGGCAGGCGGACTCTCAACCACTGTGCCACCAGGGAAGCCCAATTCTCACATCTTTTAAGTGTATCATGTCCCAGTGTGTATTTTACTTCTTGAGGTCCTTCCTCTTTTCTTCTTTCTTAAGTTTTCTTTTTCCCTACTACAATTGTATTTTTGGTATGGAACTCTAAGTAGTTCAATCTAATGAATTAGTGACATATCCTCAGAAATCATGTTATTTGCCGATTAACTAATGTAAGGCATCTATTTTTTTACTTCTAACAGTCTGGCAATGTTTTACTGGCCCTTCTGAATTTCCAGTTAACACAAGATAAGAGAAATTAATAACCTTGAATCTAAAAGGCTTACCCTATTTGTCTTCATAGCTGCAAAAAATCTCCAGTTAATAATACTTATACATTTTTTCTCATATTTTGTAGAAAACTCACAAACTCTTATCAGTCTTATTAACAATTGATTTAGCATATTCTACTTATAAAATCACTAATTTGAACATTCTTTAGGAATCCTTTACCTCATATGTTTCGTTCTCTTTTACATGTAGACTCTTATACATGATTAAAGCAGCCAGCAAGCTCAGCATGTCCTTCAGGTTTGATCCTTAGCTAATTTGTGTTTCAAGATTGTAGAAGTCCATGTGCTTAGAAATCCAACTGTGTATTTTACCTAGATGGCCTATGGGCAGGCTGTAAGCCTCCAAGTGGGCCAAATAATGTAAATAATGGTGAGCTAATTCATGTTCTGTATATTTGTTTGAGTGAGTAAAGTTATATCTCCTGAGGAGTGTTTGGTGTGGAAAGCAATTCCTCTGTAAGTATTGAGATTATCATTATTGTAAATAAAGTGGCAAAAGGCCCCACCAGGATAGCATGATATTTTGAGAAGTGGCACATTGATCAATTACAGGTCTTCTGATGGTGTAAGGGTTAAAACTCTTACTGTAAGATATGGCAGAGGTGATGTGATCACTTATGATATAAAAGCACGAGTAAAAAGCTTGTAAGGAAGAAAATTTGATCATTGTGGCTGGCATAGAGATTCTAAATACAATAAGTCAATTAAAAAATATCTTTTAAGTGCTCTAATTTTTAAAGTGATTTACATTTTTCTGCTATTTGATTTTAGCTTATATTATGTGGCTGAGAGACAGAAGAGCATGGTTTTAAGCCCTGACTCTGCCATTAACTCACAGTATGACTTTGGGTAGAATTTATCTTCTTCTAAGCTTCCTCATTCATGAAATTGGGGAGTTTTGCTAAATGATCTCCAAGGTAACATTGGCTTGAAACCCATATGATCATACCTTGTGTAAATGGTGTATCCTCTGATTTCTGATTACTTGAAAATAGTACCCAATTGGATTTAAAACACAAAATAAATAAATGCGAACATCTAAAAATTTTCTACGCTATTACTATCATTTTAATTCTGAGGCCTATTTCTTATTTATGCCTTAGTCTTTGAGAAAGCTAAGGTTGGCTGTTTAATAGTTCTCCTAATTAGTATGAATGATTCTAGTATTTAAAATCCTTGTCCTGCCTTTGATAAAATCAAAATTAGAGTGAATAATATGCCTTGGTTGAGCATTAGCATGCAAACCATGTAGCTTGAAAAGATGTGTTTAGGCTCTGAGAATAAAGCAGAAGCCAGCACGTTCTGACAGCTGTGAAAGACACAAAAAATATTAATGGTGGCACTCAGAGAGTCAGACGGAGAATAGCAATGCACAGGTGCATTTTCCCTAGTGTGTGTGTTTCTTCTTTAGTATTCATGCTAAGTTTCCAATACCTTCATCTTTACACAGGAATTAGAAAACAGTTCAGACTTATTAGTTTGGCTGAGCAATAGCCTAGGACAGCTAAAAGAACAATGCCTAAATGTGTATGTATATCTGTAATAAAGTAGTCTTCTATGATAATGCTTTAAATATCACTATAATGCCATTTTTCTTTTCCAATAAAGTCATCATCATAAAAGTTTTATGGTTCTTTTAACATCTTATCTGAGTGGAGTGAAAAATTACATTAATTGCAGACTTTTTTATGTGCCACATTGGCCACTATCTTTAAATACAAGTTTCCAGTATCTATCTCTCACCATTTTGATTTTAAAGGTTAAAGTGTCACTTATGGTTTAGGATAATTATGTGAAAAAACTAAGTAAATATAGAAACTCATCACTTCAAATTAGCAAAAAATACAGAAATGGGAAGCGTGAATTCTCATGTGAATATGTCTGAGCACATGATCACACTGAATCCCTCTGCACACTCCACAAAACCCCCAAACAAACCGAAATAGAGAGTACTTTGTTCTCACAGTTATCAAGAGATATGATTAAATGTGCACAAAGCAGCTTCCTAGTGATATTGTATATCTCTCGAGTTCACTGTCAATGAGCAATGTGAAACATTTGGGTCTAGTATCTATACAGATCTCCTCCTTAACCTCAAACTTCTAGTCAACTACTTGAAGAAAAATGATGAAAACAGTGTTATGCTGCCATAGACGCATTATTAGTAGAATTCTACCAAGCCATTGATGGAAATTTTCTTTTTACTTCAAAATCCAGAATGAAAACTTGTATGTTAGTTTTTCTTTTAGGGGAAAATGTTCCTTCTCAAATCACCTTTTGTAATTAACAACCAAGTGTCTTAGAATATGTACTGAAAGTGCCTGTTTAGAATTTGTATTAAAATATATATGAGGCAGACTGAGCTTTAATTTTTAATTCTGTCTCTTTAAGACTGTTATACACTATTCAAAAGATCCCAGCGTGGGCCTGATGGTTCTAACAACAGCAAGGTGGCTGACATTGGTTGCTTTTATGATGGCATCATATGACACCTTTGGAGTCTATCATCTTGGGATGGGTATATTTTCTAACTTTGGAGAAAAGAACATATCTTCCTTGAAGACATATTCTTCCTTGCTTCTTCTTTGAAACTATCTCCCACTCTTCTACCCTGCCCCACATTTCTCATTCTCTAACCATTATGTTCCTGGAGTTCTTCTGAAATTTTCCCTTGTTTGCTTATGATGTGCCGATACAGGGTGATACAACTTCATCAAATTCCTAATTGCCAGTTGTGATGTGTCAAATGAGACTTGAGATTAGTTATGTGATCAGTAATGACTGTATATCCACAGATGCACATACACACACATAATTTTAAAAGTAACAAAGTTGTTCCCAATCTGTTTGAACTGATTTTGGGTATCAAGTTTCAAATGAGATGTTGTTGTGTATTATATAACAAACTGTATATTGGAATCCATATTGCCAAATTTTAAGCTCCATTGTTAGAAAAGCAGATATTAGCTCATAGACTGAAGATTTTTCTTCTGGGTAGACATTTTGATTATTATGTTTTTTTGAAATCTATAAATCTTTTTAGTTGTTTCCAATTTGAAATGGTATATACCATTATCACCTTATCTTCATGACATAGTCTTTTTTTCTTTTTCATTCTGCTGTAGTGGAGTTCACCATAATAAGATTAATTATTTCTCTGATTTAAAACCACTGTTGATGAACTCATATTCCCTACACTGCTTCCCTGAACAATCAAACTTTGAGGAATTTCAGCACAGATTTATAAAGAATATTTTTACTGTATGGATTTGTCTGGAGTTTTGAGCAGTGTGTTGAACATTATAAATGTATATATGATGTGGAAAATGGATGTCAGCTCTTCTGTATTTTAAATTATTTTTATAATTAAAATTTGTTTCGCGACCTCACTGATTCCATGGTGACACATTATGAAGACAGTATAAACAAATGGGTAGATTGTAATGAAGCCTTTTCATTTAAGACATGTGGCGTGAGCTCAAGTACACACAGTGGAATTGCTGTAGCCAGAAAGGCCCCTCTGATAACACAGCAGGTGATTGATTTCCTGGGCTACTCAGGAGCCATGAGAATGAACTCTTTGTTTCTGCTTTGATTTTACCACAGCTGGATCTCATATACTCTGGGAAATATGTAGAAGGCTGTAATTTATCAATGGGAACATAATGCATAGCAATCCATCTGACCACGAGATATCCCTATACACCATGAGAACAGCTAAATAAAAAATGGTAGTACCAAATGCTGGCGATAATATGGAGAAAGTGGATCTCTCATATATTGCTGGTAGAAATGTAAAATGGTACACCCACTCTGGAAAATAAGGTGACAATTTTCTTATAAAGTAAATGTGCATTATTATATGATCCAGAAACTGGTCTTTTGGGCATTTTCCCCAAGGAGATGAAAACCTATGTTCACACAAAAACATATGGATGGGTGTTCATAGCAGTTTTCTTTGTAATAGCAAAAACTAGAAACCACCCAACTGTCCTTCAATGCTTGAATAATTAAACAAACTCTGGAACATCTGTACAATGGTATACTACTCAGCAGTGAAAGGAACAAGCTATTGATACATGCAACAACCTGGGTGGATCTCATGAGTATTCTTCTTTTTTTTTTTAAACATCTTTATTGGAGTGTAATTTCCTTACAATGGTGTGTTAGTTTCTGCTGTACAACAAGGTGAATCAGCTATACATATACACACATCCCCATATCTCCTCCCTCTTGCGTCTCGCTCCCACCTCCCTCTAGGTGGACACAAAGCACTGAGCTGATCTCCCTGTGCTATGTGGCTGCTTCCCACTAGCTATCGATTTTACATTTGGTAGTGTATATATGTCCATGCCACTCTCTCACTTCGTTCCAGCTTACCCTTCCCCCTCCCCGTGTCCTCAAGTCCATTCTCTATTTCTGCGTCTTTATTCCTGTCCTGCCCCTAGGTTCTTCAGAACCATTTTTTTTAATTTTTAGGTTCCATATATATGTGTTAGCGTACGGTATTTATTTTTCTCTTTCTGACTTACTTCACTCTGTATGATAGTCTCTAGGTCCATGCTGAGTATTATTCTTAATGAAAAATATCTCAAAAGGTTATATACTGTACGATTACATTTATATAACCTTTATTAAACAATAAAACTGTAGATATGGAAAACAGACTAGTGGTTGGCAGGGAACAGGGACAGGATATGGATGGGGTACATGTGTGGTGTGAACATAAATGGGTAGCACGAAGGAGTTCTTTAGTGGTGATGGAACAGATGTGTATCTTGATTGTGGTGGTAGTTTTACAAATCTATATGTGGGATAAAATTTCATAGAACTACAAAACGCACACACATATAAACATATGAATGTTAAAACTTGTAAAAATGGAATAAATTCTGTAGTCTATAGTCAGTAGTCTAGTTAACAATATTTTTACCAATGTCAGTTTCCTGGTTTTGATATTATACTACAGTTGTATAAGATGTCACTATTGAGGAAAACTAGGTTAAGGGTACAAGAGACTCTATATACTAATTTTACCTCTTCTTGAGAGCTTATAATTATTTCAAAATAAAAATTAAAAAAAAACCCTCCAAAACCAGTCCGTTTTTGTTTTAATGATGTGCATCAAATGTCTCCCTGCCTCTATAGTGTAAATACTTACTGTGCTGGTCATTTATAATGCATCTTGTACTGTTTTGGAGGATTACATTCAGTAATTATATGAGAAAAGACACTGGCTTCCAATGCCGGATTGAGATATTAAAAGTGTTTTGAACTGAAACACAGGCTGATCATCACACTGAAGCAACTCTCTTCAGTGGGCTCTATACAACTGGATCTCGCATCTGTACCACATTTGATCAGTGGACAAAGTAGTAGGTACATGTACTCTCTTGTTCTAAGGGAAGACATGGGACATGGAATGTTGCTTTCTTAATGTGTAGAGCATTGATGGTCTGTGCATAAAAAACAGAACAAGAGCCTCACTGCCAACCCACAATCGGGTCAAGAAATGTGCAATAAATACTGTAAGATTAAAGCTAGCCCAGAGAAACAAGCAGGTCCTTAATTACCATTGTCAAAGTAGTTTATTTTAGGGAGAAAAAAGTGGATTATTCTGATGAAGAAGGACGAAATAGCAAAGTAAGCTTAGGCACATTCTGATAGGCATGAACAACTAGAAGCCAAATAACAAAATAAACAAAGATTCAGTGCTTCCCTTCCCTGTTTGTGTAGTAACCGCCTTAACAAACTGGAACCCCCATCAGACAAGATATTGGATTCAATCAACAGTGGTTTCCTAATTATTTTGGCTCTGAGTACGTCTTGAGGGTTTTCAAATTGTTAAAAATCCAATAATCCCCTCTGAAGGCTGCATACCTGAATACCCCCACCCTGCTTCTTTCTGCCTGAGTTCCATCAACTAAGACAGGTATTGGTTATGTATGATGAACTATGGCTAATTTCTTCTTTTACAAGCAAATAAATAATTTTGCGGCTCATTAGGCTGATCGTTTCTCTGATTTGTTCAACCTTTGCTGTGCTTTTTTATCAGTTGGTTTTCTCAGACCTCATTTTCCCCTGTAAAGCTCCAGTAATCAAATGAATTGCTGGACCCGTCAATCTGATGCCATGACCTGTTAAAATGGGATTCATCAGAAGAATTTCATTATGTTTTTGTTAGAACAGTTGTCAGAAACCTTTCATTCCTGCTCTCTAGTCCCATTGAGTGATAGGCGATTGATACACACATGAAAGAAGTGAAGCATTTATTAAGAGTTTTAAGTTGAGATGCCAGCGGAGTCAAAAGCTTCCTACGTATAGTATCCTCTGCAGAAAAGATTTTCCCAGAGCCATTTGTGGACGATTAAACTTAGGATCTCCTCTTCTTGAAAGATTAACCTAGGTGGGAGAGTACTCTCAGTTTAAATACCAAATGGAATGTGTTTTGGGTTGTAGCAAGTCCCCAAAGAGGATTTAAGTTGAAAGCGGAAGACAGCATTTGCAAAGAGGATTTTAGTGTGATTGCTGTTTGCCTTAAGAATAATCATTCTTTGAAGCAATTAACCTGCAAAATAGAATCATGGGGCTAAACCAGAGAAAAGGGGAATCTTCACTGAACCAGATGCAAATAGTTTTTAGGATGTTCTTTCCAAGGCTGAAAAGAGTGACCAAGGTGGCCTTAACATTCCTCTCAGCTTGACTAAACTTTAGAAATCTTTTTCTTGACAATAGACCCCTGACCTCCCTTTTCTTAGAGCATTTACTTTAGAAAACTTGCTGTTGTAAATTCTTTCTTTGCCCCTTTGAGATGTAAATCTTCTACTACTCTAGAATGTTTTTCTCAACAACCTGAGAGCCAGTCTTTTGAAATATGATCAGCAAGAAAGATAGGGCCCTTGTGTCCCATTCTCTCTGAGAGGGTAGAAACCTAACTTCAATAAACATCAATTAGCAAATATCAATACAAATGCCTAATCATGTTGACCAATCTCCACACTGATGTCCTCCAGGACTTTTCCTATAGCTCATTCCCACACTTGAAAATCCTCCTGTGTTTTATTCAGTGAGTTCATTCTCTCTCCCTGTTGCAACAGTCTTGAATAAACGTCTTCCTTGACTTGGTCTGGTGCAATTTTTCTTTTACAATAGATCCCAGATAATTTTTCTGACTTTATTTTCAACCTCTATAAATCTGTTTGGGTATATTTTATTTATTTATTTATTTATTTATTTGCGGTACGCGGGCCTCTCACTGTTGTGGCCTCTCCCGTTGCGGAGCATAGGCTCCGGACGTGCAGGCTCAGCGGCCATGGCTCACGGGCCCAGCCGCTCCGCGGTATGTGGGATCTTCCCGGACCGGGGCATGAACCCGTGTCCCCTGCATCTGCAGGAAGACTCTCAACCACTGCGCCACCAGGGAAGCCCTGGGTATATTTTAAGAATAACAAATTTGTTCATTCAGTTTACCTAGTTTTGACTGTCATTATTAGATCACTTTAAAAAGCCATAAATGTCATTTAGGAGTTAAGTCCCTATATCTATCTATCTATCTACATATGTGTGTGTATATATATGTATATATATATATATATATATATATATATATAATGCTGCCAAGGGCAACTCTAGGCATAATTGTATAGTATACTCCTCTCCTTTCAGCATGTTTCTCTCTGATTGCCAGATAACAGTGAACTCCTGTGGGGATGAGAGGTCCTTCTTCCAGAGCTGGGTCAACAAAACCAGTTGTTCCAGCTGCTTTTTCTGTCTTTGGCTTGATCTCCTGCTCTTACCTTCAATATTTGGTTGTATGTCTCATTTCTGATTTGGTTTTACCCTAAGAATGGCCTTGTGCATTTTGCCGAGAGCATCTGCTAGTAATAAGTGGAATCAGGAGCTATTGGCTCCTGGTTCAGAGACACAGCTTAATGCCCACAAAACTAAGGTAGTGTTATGGTCTGTTCTCTAGTGTCAGTAAATGTTAAGTTTTGTCTCAGATAGCAGCAGTGGCTGCTCATCTTGGGGACCCAGCATCTTGGCTGATAATAACTAACTAGTTACATTTCTTTGATGGGGATGACATTTTGGGTCAGTGAGCCAGATTCAACAAGCCTTTAAGTTATATTATGTAGTAAACCACATCTTCATTAAACTGGGCATGAGTATATACAGCCCTAGTCACAAGGGTCAGGAGACACAAAGTCTCAGGTAAAAGATGATGGCTTTAAGCCACCTCAAGCGGTGCTTGATAAAATGTGTTCTCAACAACCATCTTGGTTATAAGGTACTGTACCTTGGAGTTAGATGGGACTGGCTAGAGTCTTCTCAAATCCTGTTTCCTCTGCTCTTTTGTCTCTGCCAGTTACTGCCCCTGGCTATTTATTCCTGACTCTTTACCAGGCATCTGAAGGCTTCTGTTCTGATTCCTAGATAATGATTGTGGTTTTACTCCTCACATCCACTCTTGCCTCCTAAATTAAGTTTGATATCTGCTGAAAATTTTTCAGAAATGACCTTACCATGCCTATTATTTTGGCCTCACCATCACTTGCCTTAGAAAACCCTGGAATTCAGCCACCTTCAAAGACAGAAATTTTAATTAAATTGTGAAGATTTTAAAGATGAAACCCAGAATGAAGTCAGGAAAAAATAGCTTTTGTTATTACACAATGACATCAAGATGTCAAATGACGCTTTGGTTGTGAAATGAATGTACATGTAGTAGGTATAACAAGATATCTCAGACTTCACCGGGCTGTGACCACAAAATATGGTTACAGATTTACTCTTAATAACCACATTATGGTAGTTAGAACTCTTACTGATGAGTTGACCGATATTAGGCCCTCCTAATGCCTATGGTGAGACCCTCAGAGGCCTACAATCCAATTTGCCATTTGGGGAGGTCTTCCCATTGACAGTGCCTGTTATTTGAATGCCAACATCTATGTCCAGGTTGGTATCTCTAAGGGTTTCCTTTCCTTGGCAAGCCAGAGAATCTCTGGATTTTCTGCTGAGGTGTCACACTTTGTTATCAGGGCTAGCAGTTCTCTCTTGAACAGTTCCCAATGTGAGTCCCTTGGCTATGATCTTAAGTCTCAGATGAATAAAAAAGCTCCACCTGTTCCTGGTTTTTATTCTTTCCTCTTCCCCAACTGCCCTTTCTTACCACACCTCCCCCTGACTCAACACCCCTGGTAAAGGAAATTCTTCTTTCTGCTCCAACCGTAAAATAAAGCTCTTGGGGAAATACAGTCAAAGAAAATATATGCCAGGAGGGACATGGAGCATGGGAGAAGAAAAGTTGGATATTGATGGCTTCAACAGCATCTGGGCTCCACCTTGAGGCAAAAAGAGACTCAGTAAAATGTAAACCCTCACTCACTTTGAAGGCCTTTTCTTTCCCTTATTTTCAACTCACCTTGGTTTCTCTGTTTTCCAAGAGTAGACCTCTGCCAGGAGATAGATAGGCCAAAACCCACTGTGCAGCAGCTCTCAAAGAGGTGAGTGTCAGGGAAAGGGACTGACCTGGTCTCAGGGTCTCTGCAATGGGGGGCACAGTGTACCTGGAAGATCATGCTATTAGTGGACATCATTGACAGCACTTCTTCTGCTACCTCTGCCACTGCAGAGAGAGGAGCTGATCAGTTGGGGAAAAGGAAAAACCAAGAAATTAAGGGGAGATAGCCTCATCCACCAGCGGGCAGACAGCAGAAGCAAGAAGAACTACAATCCTGCAGCCTGTAGAACAAAAACCACATTCACAGAAAGATAAACAAAATGAAAAGGCAGAGGACTATGTGCCACATGAAGGAACAAGATAAATCCCCAGAAAAACAATTAAATGAAGTGGAGATAGGCAACCTTGCAGAAAAAGAATTCAGAATAGTGATAGTGAAGATGATCCAGGACCTCAGAAAAAGAATGGAGATCGAGAAGTTGCAAGAAATGTTTAACAAAGACCTAGAAGAATTAAAGAACAAACAAACAGAGATGAACAATACAATCACTGAAATGAAAAATACTCTAGAAGGAATCAATAGCAGAATAACTGAGGCAGAGGAATGGATAAGTGACCTGGAAGACAGAATGGTGGAATTCACAGCTGTGGAACAGAACAAAGAAAAAAGAATGAAAAGAAATAAAGACAGCCTAAGAGACCTCTGGGACAACATTAAATGCATCAACATTCACATTATAGAGGCCCCAGAAGGAGAAGAGAGAAAGAAAGGACCTGCGAAGATATTTGAAGATATTATAGTTGAAAACTTCCCTAACATGGGATAGGAAATAGCCACCCAAGTGCAGGAAGCACAGAGAGTCCCAGGCAGGAGAAACATGCCAAAACACACAGTAATCAAACTGACAAAAGTTAAAGACAAAGAAAAATTATAAAAAGCGACACGGGAAAAACAATAAATAACATACAAGGGAACTCCCATAAGGTTAACAGCTGATTTCTCAGCAGAAACTCTACAAGCCAGAAGGGAGTGGCATGATATATTTAAAGTGATGAAAGGGAAGAAACTACAACCAAGATTACTCTACCCAGCAAGGATCTCATTCATATTCGACAGATAAATCAAAAGCTTTGCAGAGAAGCAAAAGCTAAGAGAATGCAGCACCACCAAACCAGCTCTACAACAAATGCTAAAGGAACTTCTCTAAGTGGGAAACACGAGAAGAAAAGGACTTACAAACACAAACCCAAAACAATTAAGAAAATGATAGTAGGAACATACATATAGATAATTACCATTAAATGTTCCAACCAAAAGACACAGGCTTGCTGAATGGATACAAAAACAAGACACATATATATGCTGTCTACAAGAGACCCACTTCAGAACTAGGGACACATACAGACTGAAAGTGAGGGGATGGAAAAAGATATTCCATGGAAATGGGAATCAAAAGAAAGCAGGAGTAGCAATACTCATATCAGATAAAATAGACTTTATTTTATTATATTTTTAAAATAAATTTATTTATTTTTGGCTGAGTTGGGTTTTCGTTGTTGCGTGCAGGTCTTCTCTTGCTATGGTGAACAGGGGCTACTCCAGTAGCGGTGCACAGACTTCTCACTGCAGTGGCTTCTCTTGCTGTGGAACATGGATTCTAGGTATGGGGGTTTCAGTAGTTGTGGCTCACAGACTCTAGAGTGCAGGCTCAGTAGCTGTGGCACATGGGCTTATTTGCTCCACGGCATGTGGGATCTTCCTGGACCAGGGCTCAAACCCATGTCCCCTGCATTGGCAGGTGGATTCTTAAGCACTGTGCCATGAGGGAAGACCCTAAAGTAGACTTTAAAATAAAGAATGTTACACAAGGAAGGACACTACATAATGATCAAGGGATCAATCCAAGAAGATATAACAATTATAAATATATATGCACCCAACTTAGGAGAACCTCAATACATAAGGCAAATGCTAACAGCTATAAAAGAGGAAATCGACAATAGCACAATAATAGTGGGGGAGTTTAACACCTCAGTTACACCAATGGACAGATAATCCAGACAGAAAATTAATAAGGAAACACAGCTTTAAATGACACAATAGACCAGATAGATTTAATTGATATTTGTAGGACGTTTCATCTGAAAACAGCAGATTACACTTTCTTCTCAAGTGCACATGGAACATTCTCCAGGATAGATCACATGTTTGGTCACAAATCAAGCCTCAGTAAATTTAAGAAAATTGTAGTCATATCAAGCATCTTTTCTGACCACAATGCTATGAGATTCTAAATAAATTACAGGGGAAAAACCCATAAAAAACACAAACACATGGAGGCTAAACAATACATTACTAAATAACCAAGAGTTCACTGAAGAAATCAAAGAGGAAATTAAAAAATACCTAGAGACAAATGACAGTGAAAACACAATGGTCCAAAACCTATGGGACACAGCAAAAGCAGTTCTAAGTGGGAAGTTTATAGCAGTACAATCCTACCTCAAGAGACAAGAAAAATCTCAAATAAACAATCTAACATTATACCTAAAGGAACTAAAGAAAGAAGAACAAACAAAACCCAAAGTTAGTAGAAGGAAAGAAATCATAAAGATCAGGGCAGAAATAAATGAAATAGAAACAAAGAAAATAATAGCAAAGATCAATAAAACTAAAAGCTGGTTCTTTGAGAAGATAAACAAAATTGATAAACCTTTAGCCAGAGTCATCGAGAAAAAGAGGGAGAGGACTCAGATCAATAAAATTAGAAATGAAAATGGAGAGGCTACAATGGACACCACAGAATACAAAGCATCATAAGAGATTACCACAAACAACTCTATGCCAATAAAATGGACAACCTGGAAGAAATGGAGAGATTCTTAGAAGGGTATAACCTTCCAAGAATGAACCAGGAAGAAATAGAAAATATGAACAAACCAATCACAAGTAATGAAACTGAAACTGTGATTAAAAATATTCCAACAGGGCTTCCCTGGTGGCGCAGTGGTTGAGAGTCCGCCTGCTGATGCAGGGGACGTGGGTTCATGTCCCAGTCCGGGAAGATCCCACATGCCGCAGAGTGGCTGGGCCCGTGAGCCATGGCTGCTGAGCCTGCGCGTCCGGAGCCTGTGCTCCACAACGGGAGAGGCCACAACAGTGAGAGGCCCGCGTACTGCAAAAAAAAAAAGTCTTCCAACAAACAAAAGTCCAGACCAGATGGCTTCACAGGTGAATTCTATCAAACATTTAGAGAAGAGCTAACACACATCCTTCTCAAACTCTTCCAAAAAATTGCAGAGGAAGGAACACTCCCAAATTCATTCTACGAGGCCAACATCCCTCAGATACCAAAACCAGACAAAGATACTACAAAAAAAAGATTACAGACCAATATCACTGATGATTATAGATGCAAAAATCATCAACAAATTACTAGCACACAGAATCCAACAACACATTAAAAGGCTCATACACTATGATCAATAGGATTTATCCCAGGGATGCAAGGATTCTTCAATATGCGCAAATCAATCAATGTGATACACCATATTAACAAATTGAAGAATAAAGACCACATGATCATCTCAATAGATGCAGAAAAAGCTTTTGACAAAATTCAACACCCATTTATGATAAAAACTCTCCAGAGAGTGGGCATAGAGGGAACCTACCTCAACATACTAAAGGCCATATATGACAAGCTCACAGCAAAACATCATTCTCAATCATGAAAACCTGAAAGCATTTCCTCTAAGATCAGGAACAAGACAAGGATGTCCACTCTCGCCACTATTATTCAACATAGTTTTGGAAGTTTTAGCCACGGCAATCAGAAAAGAAAAAGAAATAAATGCAAATTGGAAAAGAAGAAGTAAAACTGTCACTTTTTGCAGATGACATGATAATATACATAGATAATCTTAAAGATGTCACCAGAAAACTACTAGAGCTTATCAATGAATTTGGTAAAGTTGCAGTATACAAAATTAATGCACAGAAATCTCTTGCATTCCTATACACTAACAATGAAGGAGCAGAAAGACAAATTAAAGAAACAATCCCATTCACCATTGCAACAGAATGAATAAAATACCTAGGAATAAACCTACCTAAGGAGGTAAAAGACCTGTACTCAGAAAACTATAAGGCACTGATGAAAGAAATCAAAGGTGACACAAACAGATGGAGAGATATACCATGTTCTTGGATTGGAAGAATCAATATTGTGAAAATGACTATACTACCCAAAGCAATCTACTGATTCAATGCAATTCCTATCAAATTACCAGTGACATTTTTTACAGAACTAGAACAAAAAATCTTATAGTTTGTATGGAGACTCAAAAGACCCCGAATAGCCAAAGCAATTTGAGGGGAAAAAATGGAACTGGAGGAATCAGACTCCTTGACTTCAGACTATACTACAAAGCTACAGTAATCAAGACAATATGGTACTGGCACAAAAACAGAAATATAGATCGATGGAACTGGACAGAAAGCCCAGAGATAAACTCATGCACCTATGGTCAGCTAATCTATGACCAAGGAGGCAAGGATATACAGTGGAGAAAAGACAGTCTCTTCAATAAGTGGTGTTGGGGAAACTGGACAGCTACATGTGAAAGAATGAAATTAGAACACTCCCTAACACCATATACAAAAATAAACTCCAAATGGATTAAAGATCTAAATGTAAGACTGGATACTATAAAACTCTTAGAGGAAAACATAGGAAGAACACTGTTTGACATAAATCACAGCGAGATCTTTTTTGACGCACCTCCTAGAGTAATGGAAATAAAAACAATAATAAACAAATGGGACCTAATGAAACTTAAAAGCTTTTGCACAGCAAAGGAAACTATGAACAAGACAAAAAAAAAAAAACCCTCAGAATGGGAGAAAATATTTGCAAACGAATCAGCAGACAAAGGATTAATCTCCAAAATATATAAACATCTCATGCAGCTCAATATTAAAGAAAAAAACAACCCAATCAAAAAATGGGCAGAAGACCTAAATAGACATTCTTCCAGAGAAGATATACAGATGGCCAAGAGGCACATGAAAGGCTGCTCAGCATCACTAACTATTAGAGAAATGCAAATCAAAACTACAGTGAGATATCACCTCACACCAGTTAGAATGGGCATCATCAGAAAATCTACAAACAACAAATGCTGGAGAGGGTGTGGAGAAAAGGGAACCCTCCTGCACTGTTGGTAGGAATGTAAATTGATACAGCCACTATGGAAAACAATATGGAGGTTCCTTGAAAAACTAAAAATAGAATTACCATATGACCTAGCAGTCCCACCACTGGGCATATACCCTGAGAAAACCGTAATTCAAAAAGACACATGCACCCCAATATTCATTGCAGCACTATTTACAATAGACAGGTCATGGAAGCAACCTAAATGCCCATCAACAGATGAATGGATAAAGAAGATGTGGTATGTGCATACAGTGGAATATTACTCAGCCATAAAAAAACAATGGAATTGGCTCCTTTGTAGAGATGTGGATGGACCTAGAGACTGTCATACAGAGTGAAGTAACTCAGAAAGAGAAAAAAAATGTATATTAATGCATACATGGGGAATCTAGAAAAATGGTAGAGATGAACCAGTTTGCAAGGCAGAAATAGAAACACAGATGTAGAGAACAAACATATGGACACTAAGGCGGGAAAGCAGGAGGAGGGATGATGATAGAGGTGGTGGGATTAACTGGGAGATTGGGATTGACATATGTACACTAATATGTATAAAACAGATAACTAATATGAACCTGCTGTATAAAAAAATATATAATTCAAAAAAAAATAATTAAGGGGAGGAAAACCAATATGGCCAGAGGACTGTGAATTATCTCTTTGAAGCAGTGGCCTCTCAAACCAAAATGAAGCATTTTTTTTTTTTTGGTAGGGGATCTTCATTGATTTGAATTAGGGTTTTTTGTTTGTTTGTTTTTCTTTTTTCCTGCTTTTGAAGGGCGATTGCCTTGGAAGCTGTTTGTGAATCCCATTCTCACAGGTGCTGGATGTGCATATAGCTAATCTGGTAACTCCAACCTGGATGAATTTTTTCCTTGGGGTTCAAATCTCAGGATTTTGACACCCAATAATAATTGAGGTTGGGATGATTTGGAAAACCATCATCTTTCCCTATATTTTTACAAGGTTGTCATAAATCATTCCCAAGGTCTGCAATTAAGAACAATTCATACTGCATTTCAGAGAAGTTTAATATGAAAACATTTTTTTTCATTCATTGAAATTTCCCATTTTATACATTATAGTTGCAATTGTATTTTCATTACTGAACTATATCCATGCCACCTACCAAATGTAATACATAAAGGACTTCCAACATCACACAAAATTTAGAAAGCTCATAAAATGTTATTCTTATATTTTTAAACAAAAAATTAAGTTGTAATTATGATAGAAATATTCTCTAAAAGGTATTTTAAACAAAATTTATTAATATTGCTGGCAATGAATTACCGAATTATATGCTCAGTATTGTTTGTATTTTAGACTTGTGACAAATGAAAATGACTTTCTTAGATGAGAAAGTAAACTATGTTCTTTGGCTAACAAGATTGAAACTCATCTTGACTTTGAAGAACAAACAAATCTGTTTGGTTTAATTGTAATTATGGATTATCTTTTCCCTTGTACTAACACCTAAATTATTTCACTGTAAAATTTTCATAGAAGAGTTTCAGGAAAGACATGTATTTACAAATTACATGGGAGGCAATAGACCATAGTGATTTAGAACACAGATTTTTACAGACCTCAGACCTGGCTTTGAAGCCTGGCTCCACCACGTAGTAACTGTGTGACACAGGTAGATTTTTTTCATATTTATGAGTCTCAGTTTTCTTATTTGTAAATAACATTGACTTCAATGGAGTTTTGTAAGGGGTGAGATTCTCTGTAAAGCACATACTAAGTACTTGTTAAATGGTAGTTATTATTTTTATTATGACTATGCACGTCAAAATCAGGTCATCAAAATGGGACTGAAAATTATCTTGTTAAAAGTAATGTAATATGCAAAATAAAATAGAGTAAAAGATTAACAATTTGGAAATTTGAATAATTGAGAGGAAAATAATTTTGATTCCACAAACAAACATTTATTGAGTCCTTACTGTGTTCCAGGTGCTAAGCATCACAAACGTCCCTCTTGTCTTAATTTTTTAAACCATATACCTCCACTGCATCCTTCCTTTTCACTTATGAAGTAGTGTTCAGATCTCTCCCATTGTTAGAAAACAAGGAAAAGTAAAGAAAACCAAACACCTCTTTCTTGATCCTGCACCCTTCAACTCAATATCAAGTTCTCTATGCAAGAATCCTGAGAGTTATCCTAAATCCCAAATTCTTTATCATCTCCCGCATCCAACTGATCAGGTCTAGAAATATCCTTTCAGTCCATCCCCTCTTCTCATCAGGAAGGCACTGCCATTGGGCATGCCATCATTATATATTACCTAGCTATGGCAATAGTCTCCATGACAGGACTGCTAGAATGATCATTATAAATGCATATCTGATTCTCATTTTTCTTCTTAAAAATCTTTCAATTCTCTCATTGTAGGATAAGGCCCAAACAGTTAAATATTGTGTATAAAACTCTTTACAATTTGGGTCTAACCTACGAAGAGCTTCTTGATCTCTTTCTACTCCTTCCCCCTCATTGTCTTTGAGTTCTACCCTGCAGTCTATTGAACCTCTTACCATATCCAGAAAAGCCTGTTAAGGAGATTTGATATGTCAAAAGTAACCTCCTTCTTGCTGGTTCTGTTTTGCATAAGAAATTCAGCTCTGCTTCAGTTTTACACACATATTTGCATTACTAATTTAATTGGTTAGCAGGCCACACATTCTTTATAATCAACATTTAAAAAAAAATTAGGAACACAGCCTGAAGGGGGCTAGTGTGACACGGCTAGGCAGGAGGGAGTCCAGGAAAAGGTCTGGAACTGCTGAAGAGACGAGACTTTTTCTTGCCTCTTTGTTTCCTGGTACGCGAGGAGAGGGGATTAAGAGCGCTGCTTAAAGGAGCTCCAGAGATGGGCGTGAGCCGCAGCTATCAGCGTGGACCCCAGAGACAGGCAACATATGCTAAGGCTGCTGCTGCTGCCACCAAGAAGCCTGTGTGCAAGCACAGTTCACTCTCCACACCTCCCCTCCCGGGAGCCTGTGCAACGCGCCACTGCCAGGGTCCCATGATCCAGGGACAACTTCCCCGGAGAATGCACGGCGCGCCTCAGGCTGGTGCAACATCACGCTGGCCTCTGCCGCCACAGGCTCGTCCCACATCCGTACCCCTCCCTTCCCCCGGCCTGAGTGAGCCAGAGCCCCTGAATCAGCTGCTCCTTTAACCCCTTCCTGTCTGAGCAAAGAACAGACACCCTCAGGTGACCTACACGCAGAGGCGGGTCCAAATCCAAAACTGAACCTGGAAGGTGTGCGAACAAAGAAGAGAAAGGGAAATTTCTCCCAGCAGCCTCAGGAGCAGCAGATTAAATCTCCACAACCAACTTGATGTACCCTGCATCTGTGGAGTATCTGAATAGACAACGAATCATCCCAAATTGAGGAGGTGGACTTTGGAAGCAATGATATATATGTATTTTCCCCTTTTTCTCTTTTTCCATGTGGAGGACAGGCTCTTGGTGTCCAGCCAGGTGTCAGGGCTGTACCACTGACGTGGGAGAGCCAAGTTCAGGACACTGGTCCACAAGAGACCTCCCAGCTCCACATAATATCAAACGGTGAAAATCTCCCAGAAATCTCCATCTCAACGTGAAGACCCAGATCCACTCAACAACCAGCAAGATACAGTGCTGGACACACTAGCCAAACAACTAGCAAGACAGGTACACAGCCCTGTCCATGAGCAGAGAGGCTGCCTAAAATCATAATAAGGCTACAGACACCCCAGAACACATCACCAGAAGTGGACCTGCCCACCAGAAAGACAAGATCCAGCCTCATCCACCAGAACACAAGCACTAGTCCCCTCCACAAGGAAGCCTACACAACCACTGAACCAACCTTACCCACTGGAGGCAGACACCAAAAACAACGGGAACTATGAACGTGCAGCCTGTGAAAAGGAGACCCAAAACACAGTAAGTTAAGCAAAATGAGAAGACAGAGAAACACACAGCAGACGAAGGAGCAAGGCAAAATCCCACCAGACCTAACAAATGAAGAGGATACAGGCAGTCTACCTGAAAAAGAATTCAGAATGACGATAATAAAGATGATCCAAAATCTTGGAAACAGAATGGAGAAAATACAAGAAACGTTTAACAAGGACCTAGAAGAACTAAAGAGGAAACAAGCAATGATGAACAACACAATAAATGAAATTAAAAATACTCTAGAAGGGATCAATAGCAGAATAACTGAGGCAGAAGAACCGATAGGTGACCTGGAAGATAAAATAGTGGAAATAATTACTGCAGAGCAGAATAAAGAAAAAAAATGAAAAGAATTGAGGACAATCTCAGACACCTCTGGGACAACCAAACGCACCAACATTCGAATTATAGGCGTTCCAGAAGAAGAAGAGAAAAAGAAAAGGACTGAGAAAATATTTGAAGAGATTACAGTTGAAAACTTCCCTAATATGGGAAAGGAAATAGTTAATCAAGTCCAGGAAGCACAGAGAGTCCCATACAGGATAAATCCAAGGAGAAACATGGCAAGACACATATTCATCAAACTATCAAAAATTAAATGCAAATAACAAATATTAAAAGCAGCAAGGGAAAAACAAAAAATAACACATAGGGGAATCCCCATAAGGTTAACAGCTGATCTTTCAGCAGAAACTCTGCAAGCCAGAAGGGAGTGGAAGGACATATTTAAAGTGATGAAGGAGAAAAACCTACAACCGAGATTCTCTACCCAACAAGGATCTCATTCAGATTTGAAGGAGAAATCAGAAGCTTTACAGACGATCAAAAGCTAAGAGAATTCAGCATCACCAAACCAGCTTTACAAGAAATGCTAGAGGAACTTCTCTAGGCAGGAAACACAAGAGAAGGAAAAGACCTACAATAATAAACCCCCCCAAATTAAGAAAATGGTAATAGGAATATACATATTGATAATTACCTTAAATGTAAATGGATTAAATGCTCCAACCAAAGATACAGACAGGCTGAATGGATACAAAAACAAGACCTGTATATATGCTGTCTACAAGAGACCCACTTCAGACCTAGGGACACATACAGACTGAAAGTGAGGGGATGGAAAAAGATATTCCATGCAAATGGAAATCAAAAGAAAGCTGGAGTAACAATTCTCATATCAGACAAAATAGACTTTAAAACAAAGACTAGGGCTTCCCTGGTGGCGCAGTGGTTGAGAGTCCACCTGCCGATGCAGGGGACGTCGGTTCATTCCCCGGTCTGGGAAGATCCCACATGCCGCGGAGCGGCTGGGCCCGTGAGCCATGGCCACTGAGCCTGTGCGTCCAGAGCCTGTGCTCTGTGGCCTCTGGGAGAGGCCACAACAGTGAGAGGCCCGCATACCGCAAAAAAAAAAAAAAAACCCACAAAAAACCCCATAAAAAAACAAAGACTATTACAAGAGACAAAGAAGGACACTACCTAATTATCAAAGGATCAATCAAAGAAGAAGATATAACAATTGTAAATATTTATGCACCCAACATAGGAGCACCTCAATACATAAGGAAAATACTAAGAACCATAAAAGGGGAAATTGACAGTAACACATTTATAATAGGGGCCTTTAACACCCCACTTTCGCCAATGGACAGATCATCCAAAATGAAAATAAATAAGGAAACACAAGCTTTAAATGATACATTAAACAAGATGGACTTAATATTTATAGGACATTCCATCCAAAAACAGCAGAATACATATTCTTGTCAAGTGCTCATGGAGCATTCTCCAGGATAGATCATATCTTGGGTCACAAATCAAGCCATGGTAAATTTTAAAAAATTGAAATCCTATCAAGTATCTTTTCTCACAACAACACTATGAGACTAGATATCAATTACAGGAAAAAATCTGTAAGAAATACAAACACATGGAGGCTAAACAGCACACTACTTAATAACCAAGAGATCACTGAAGAAATCAAAGAGGAAATCAAAAAATACCTAGAAACAAATGACAATGAAAACACGACGACCCAAAACCTATGGGATGCAGCAAAAGCAGTTCTAAGAGGGAAGTTTATAGCAATACAATCCTACCTTAAGAAACAAGAAACATCTCAAATAAACAACCTAACCTTACACCTAAAGCAATTAGAGAAAGAAGAACAAAAAACCGCAAAGTTAGCAGAAAGAAAGAAATCATAAAGATCAGATCAGAAATAAATAAAGGAAACAATAGCAAAGATCAATAAAACTAAAAGCTGGTTCTTTAAGAAGATGAACAAAATTGATAAACCATTAGCCAGACTTATCAAGAAAAAAAGGCATAAGACTCAAATCAATAGAAATAGAAATAAAAAAGGAAAAGTAACAACTGATACTGCAGAAATACAAAGGATCATGAGAGATTACTACAAGCAACTATATGCCAATAAAATGGACAACCAGGAAGAAATGGACAAATTGTTAGAAATGCACCACCTTCTGACAGTGAACTGGGAAGAAACAGAAAATGTGAACAGACCAATCACAAGCACAGAAATTGAAACTGTGATTAAAAATCTTCCAACAAACAAAAGCCCAGGACCAGATGGCTTCACAGGCGAATTCTATCAAACATTTAGAGAAGAGCTAACACCTATCCTTCTCAAACTCTTCCAAAATATAGCAGAGGGAGGAACACTCCCAAACTCATTCTATGAGACCACCATCATTCTGAAACCAAAACCAGACAAAGATGTCACAAAGAAAGAAAACCACAGGCTAATATCACTGATGAACATAGATGCAAAAATTCTCAACAAAATGCTAGCAAACAGAATCCAACAGCACATTAAAAGCATCATACACTATGATCAAGTGGGGTTTATCCCTGGAATGGAAGGATTCTTCAATATATGCAAGTCAATCAACATGGTACACCATATAAACAAACTGAAAGAGGAAACCCATATGATCATCTCAATAGATGCAGAGAAAGCTTTTGACAAAATTCAACACCCATTTATGATAAAAACCCTCCAGAAAGTAGGCATAGAGGGAACTTTCCTCAACATAATAAAGGCCATATATGACAAACCCACAGCCAACATCATCCTCAATGTTGAAAAACTGAAACAATTTCCACTAAGATCAGGAAGAAGACAAGGTTGCCCACTCTCACCACTGTTATTCAACATAGTTTTGGAAGTTTTAGCCACAGCAATTAGAGAAGAAAAAGAAATAAAAGGAATCTAAATTGGAAAAGAAGAAGTAAAGCTGTCACAGTTTGCAGGTGACATGATACTGTACACAGAGATCCCTATAGATGCTACCAGAAAACTACTAGAGCTAATCAATGAATTTGGTAAAGTAGCAGGATACAAAATTAATGAACAGAAATGTCTTCAATTCCTATACAGTAATGATGAAAAATCTGAAAATGAAATTAAGAAAACACTCCCATTTACCATTGTAACCAAAAGAATAAAATATCTAGGAATAAACCTACCTAAGGAGACAAAAGACCTGTATGCAGAAATTTATAAGACACTGATGAAAGAAATTAAAGATGATACAAATAGATGGAGAGATGTACCATGTTCTTGGATTGGAAGAATCAACATTGTGAAAATGACTCTACTACCCAAAGCAATCTACAGATTCAATGCAATCCCTATCAAACTACCACTGGCATTTTTCACAGAACTAGAACAAAAACTTTCACAATTTATATGGAAACACAAAAGACCCCAAATAGCCAAAGCAATCTGGAGAAAGAAGAATGGAGCTGGAGGAATCAGGCTCCCTGACTTCAGACTCTATTACAAAGCTACAATAATCAAGACAGTATGGTACTGGCACAAAAACAGAAATATAGATCAATGGAAGAGGATAGAAAGGCCAGAGATAAACCCATGCACATATGGTCACCTTATCTTTGATAAAGGAGGCAAGAATATACAGTGGAGAAAAGACAGCCTCTTCAATAAGTGGTGTTGGGAAACTGGACAGCTACATGTAAAAGAATGAAATTAGAACACTCCCTAACACCATACACAAAAATAAACTCAAAATGGATTAAAATCCTAAATGTAAGGCCAGACACCATCAAACTCTTAGAGGAAAACATAGGCAGAACACTATGACATAAATCACAGGAAGATTCTTTTTGACCCACCTCCTAGAGAAATGGAAATAAAAACAAAAATAAACAAATGGAACCAAATGAAACTTCAAAGCTTTTGCACAGCAAAGGAAACCATAAACAAGACGAAAAGACAACCCTCAAAATGGGAGAAAATATTTGCAAATGAAGCAACTGACAAAGGATTAATCTCCAAAACATACAAGCAACCCATGCAGCTCAATATCAAAAAAACAAAGAATCCAATCCAAAAATGGGCAGAAGACCTAAATAGACATTTCTCCAAAGAAGATATACAGATTGCCGACAAACACATGAAAGAATGCTCAACATTATTATTCACTAGAGAAATGCAAATCAAAGCTACAATGAGATATCATCTCATACTGGTCAGAATGGGCATCATCAAAAAATTTTCAACCAATAAATGCTGGAGAGAGTGTGGAGAAAAGGGAACCCTCTTGCACTGTTGGTGGGAATGTAAATTGATACAGCCACTATGGAGAACAGTATGGAGTTTCCTTAAAAAACAAAAAATAGAACTACCATATGACCCAGCAATTCCACTAGTGGGCATATACTGTGAGAAAACCATAATTCGAAAAGAGTCATGTACCACAGTGTTCATTGCAGCTGTATTTACAATAGCCAGGACATGGTAGCAACCTAAGTGTCCATCAACAGATGACTGGATAAAGAAGGTATGGCACATATATATAATGGAATATTACTCAGCCATAAAAAGGAACGAAACTGAGTTATTTGTAGTGAGGTGGATGGACCTAGAGACTGTCATACAGAATGAAGTATGTCAGAAAGAGAAAAACAAATACCATATGCTAACACATATATAAGAATCCAAAAAAAAAAAAGAAAAAGGAAATAAAATGGTCAGAAGAACCTAGGGGCAAGACGGGAATAAAGATGCAGACCTGCTAGAGAATGGACTTGAGGCTATGGAGAGGGGGAAGGGTAAGCTGGGACAAAGTGAGAGAGTGGCATGGACATATATACAGTACCAAATGTAAAATAGATCGCTAGTGGGAGGCAGCTGCATAGCAGAGGAAGATCACGTCAGTGCTTTGTGACCACCTAGCGAGGTGGGATAGGGAGGGTGGGAGGGAGGGAGACGCAAGAGGGAAGAGATATGGGGACGTATGTATATGTATAACTGATTCACTTTGTTATAAAGCAGGAACTAACACACACACACAAAAAAAATAAAGAAAAAGAACTCTTACAAAGCACAACTGCTGTAAATTTTATTTAATAATGATCCCTCAGTACTTATAAGGAATAAATTTCCTGCTATTTTTACTGTAAAATAAATATAAAATTTTAAACTTGAAAAAGCAAAAATAAATAAATAAATAAAATAAATTAGAGCATGAAACTTGGGGGTAGTACCCATCACCTAATGCAGCATAGCCATGTAATTCCTCCTAGAAGGCAGTGCCTTCCACAAAGAAATTTTGGTGATTGAAATTTTCTTCATCTTCTTACATAATTATTGTCGTTACCTATTTCTCCTAGAGTCTGTTGCATCATTGAGGGAAAAGCTGTATCTTATTCATGCTAAATTTCCTTTACCCAGTATATTGCTCAACAAAGATTTGCTGAATGAAACAATAAACGGATATGTGGATAAAGGAATGAAAGAAAAGCCTTAGATAATATAACAATGTTACATAATAATTGAAATTTAGAGTTTTTTCTTTCTTTTTTTTTTTGTAGAGCTTCTTATGAAATTTCTCACTTATCTCATTCCAATGACCAATTTACATGAGAAAAATAAATAACAGAAAGCAGTCAATAATTACAAAGTAAATCTTACCGGTCTAGAGTTAGAAGCTTTGTTCATACCTCACTGACAATGGTGTAGTGAACATTCTTTGAATGATGAAGATTAAAGCAATGATAGCATACCCTGTAAGTTCTTGATGTGATTGAAGTAAAATTCTCAGCAGACATACTGTTGTTTCACCGGTTTTTATGGTTGACAAATATCTTGTATGTTTGTTATAGTATTAGTAATAGAATTTCATTTTTTATTATGAGACATTAAATATAAAGAGAAAAAGCGAAACTGGGAGATCCCAATTTAAGTTTCTACCTGGAAAAAATGTCACATCTTGTTTTTAAGTAACTACATTTCAACTCTAAAGTTTCAATTTACTAAGCTATTTCTCAGAATGCATGAAAATAGAAGTGGGTTAACTGATGAGCAATGAAATGTAGTTAGCATATGAGTTAAAAAAATTTTTTTCTAATAAAGCCCTGGACTGGATTTTGTTCTTTAACAGATATGTTTATCAGCCACATGCCAACTTTTAAAGTAATCTCAGATAAGTAATAAGCAGGACAATCCTAAAATAGTTTGTAATATTTTTTGATTTGAATACTAGTTGGCTACTTTAAGAGAGATCAAAATAAATATGGATTAAGCAAGATAGGAAATTATTTCTATCTCTATCTCTATAAAAAGGCTGAGTTGCAAAGTGGTCCAAAGTGTCAAGTTTGGCCTCTCAGGGACGTAGGCACCTTCTAACTCACTGCTCTATGATACAGGGTGTTAACTTTGTGTTCCCAAACAGAACTTGGGTTTGTTTGCCAGATGCCCAGAAAAGCCAATCCACTGACACCTGGGTGTGATGAAGGAAAGTACAACATTTATTTGCAGGATGCCAAGCAAGGAGAATGGACAGCTAATTCTCAAAAGACTTGAACTCCCCAATGGGCAAAGGTTTTTTAAGGCAACATTAAGGGTGAGGGTCACAGGATGTGTGATCAGTGTGTAGACATTCTTCTGATTGGTTGGTGGTAAGATAACGGTGATGTTTTGGGAATCTTAATCATCAATCTTCTGGCTCCAACCAGTCTGGAGTCTATGTGCTTGTGGTCAGCAGTTTCTATCTGGTGGGTTCCTGGTTTCTGTGAAACACCTCAACGATATGCATCCAATTGTTTTTTTTTTGTTTTTTTTTTGCGGTACGCGGGCCTCTCACTGTTGTGGCCTCTCCTGTTGTGGAGCACAGGCTCCAGACGCGCAGGCTCAGCGGCCATAGCTCGCGGGCCCAGCCGCTCCACGGCATGTGGGAATCTTCCTGGACCGGGGCACGAACCCGTGTCCCCTGCATTGGCAGGCAGACTCTCAACCACTGCGCCACCAGGAAAGCCCTCCAATTGTTATTTATATCCCTTGAGAAGGAACTAGGAGTACTGACTCTGTTTTATTGCTCAACTATTATTCAAGCTACTATTACTTTTCTTTCTTGACTACTTTTCCTTTGTTTCTGCATTTTCTTACTTCTCTGATCATTAACAATTTGAGTCAGCTTTTTGGAACTTGGGGAAGGCCTAGGAGACAAAAGCTTTTTTTTTGTTTGTTTGTTTTTTTCTACAAAGAAGTGGGAGACACACAGGGGTCTGTCACCTGCAGGATCCTGCTCAATTTCACTCGGCTGCACGTTTTAAGTTGGCTTACCACCAACACATCTGAGTTCCAGTGCTCAGAAGTGGCCTAAGTGGCTCTCACATCACTTCAGGGCATCCTATTGGCTGCAAAGGGTGCTGAGGAATATAGAACCCACATTTAGCTGCAAGATAGCTAGGGAATATAGTCTCTAGCTTGGAAGCAAAATGTCCACTTAATACTAAGAGAAAGAAAGGGGTAATGGATAGTGAAAGGCAATGAACAGTCTTTATCACAAACATGCAACCCCAAAGACATAAAGATCTTCTGTAGATAAATAAATGCCTAGTCTATACTTCCTTGGAGATAAATCAATGTTTAGAATTGAAGAAGTCAAGGAAGAATTCCAAAAAACCTGGAATTCCTTGCTGGCAGCAGTCAGTCAGATGAGGAGGATATATGCCTTTTATCCACCATTGCATGTCTCAGCCTATTGTTCATATATAGTTCAATGATGCACAACATGGAAAAAAAATGAGAAGCAACAATAGCAATGTTTGGATTGTTAAATCTTGATTCTACACAGTACAAATCCTTTTCTTCAGAATGCTCAAATGGCAACATCAATGCCAAGATGAATTCTTCAGCAACTACACACAATGCTTAAAAAACAGGAAATCAGGGCTTCCCTGGTGGCGCAGTGGTTGAGAGTCCGTCTGCCGATGCAGGGGACGTGGGTTCGTGCCCCGGTCCGGGAGGATCCCACATGCTGCGGAACGGCTGGGCCCGTGAGCCATGGCCACTGAGCCTGCGCGTCCGGAGCCTTTGCTCTGCAACAGGAGAGGCCACAACAGTGAGAGGCCCGCGTACAGCAAAACAAAACAAAACAAACAAACAAACAGGAAATCAAACCTCTCTGGAAGTGTGCCTTGAAGATAAATTGTTCCCGGTGAATTTAAGGTTCTTGCTTTGTCACAAAAGAATTCAGAGACAAAGTGATAGGTAAGAAGTGGAAATATTTAGAGAGAAACGCACTCCACAGACAGAGTGTGGGCCATCTCAGAAAGTGAAAGAGGGCTTGGGAGAAGCACACTCCACAGACAGTGTGGGCCATCTCGGAAGGCAAGAGGCAAGAGGCCTCGAAATATGGCATAGTTAGTTTTTATGGGCTGAGTAATTTCATAGGCTAATGAGTGGGAGGATTATTCCAATTTTGGGGAAGAGGTAGAGATTTCCAGGCATTGGGTCACTGCCCACTTTTTGGCCTTTTATGGTTGGCCTCAAAACTGTCATGGTGCTGGTGGGTATGTCATTTAGCATGCTAATGTATTACAATGAATATATAACGAGGCTCAAGGTCCACTGGAAGTCGAATCTTCCACCATCTTGGACCCAGTTGGTTCCAACCAGTCTTTGTCTTGTACTATGGCTATATCATTCTTTTAAAGGTTGTGCCCTGCCCCCTTCCCTCCTGTTTCAAAATGACCAGAGTTGTTTTGCATTACTCATTGTTCATTATAGTTACTTCCTAATAAAATTTCATGTCTGTCCTGATTTCATTGTAATTGCTCCTTAGGAAGAGAAAACACTCCTGGGAAAATAAAATTCCTTCAAGTTCTCTAACAGGTTTCTGTTGATCTAGCTACCACTGACTTCAGATCAACCAGATTTCTTTGCTTGTTTGTCCAAATTCTCTATCACACATGATTAAAACATAGCTTCTGACATTTCACATAGATCATTAGAAACACCTTTAGGCAATGTATGATATCAGAACAATTTGCATTAGAAATCCTATTATTCACTGAGATTAATTAACAGTGTGGTATTTATGGAATTAGCATTACAATTCCTCTTGGTGCTAGTTGTAGTTTGTTGTCCCCTGAAGGGATGACACTGAATGAAATCTTGCAAGTCATTTCAAAATAAATAACTCTGTGAGAAGTAAATGTGCACTGAGCCAGTCCCAGAAAATACTTTAAAAAATTGCTTGCAAAACTCCCTTGTTTGCATGTGTTAGATTTTGGGTAGCTTTGCTCTAATTATAAGTTTGTAACCAACCTGAAAGTGAGAAAAGCTTAACAACTAGAGCTGAATATAAAAACATTTTTTTCCCAAACCCTGGACAGTTTGGGAAAAGGATTGGTTCTTTGAACTCCTGGGAATGTAGTTGGTATCTTCAGCCTGGTTATGTCTCAGTCTTGGTTTATGTCTGTGAAAATTAATAAACAGAAGCCTCATTTAAAATGGACTCAGGAGGCCAGAAGGGAGAGTGCTCATGCCCTACCACTCCACACCAATTGCAGACCCAACAGGAAGAGCATATAATTGCATCTCCAACAGAAAGAAAGTTACTACAGGCATACCTCATTTTATTGTGCTTTGCAGATATTGCTTTTTATTTTTTTTCTTTTTAAGATTGAAGATTTCTGGAAACCTTGCATTGAGCAAGTCTACTGGAGCCATTTTTCCAATAGCATTATTTTAACATTAAGTTATATACATTGTTTTTTAGACATAGTGCTATTACACACTTAATAGACTATAGTGTAAGCATAACTTTTATATGCACTGGGAAACCAAAAACTTCATGTGACTTGCTTTATTGTAGTATTCACTTTATTGTGGTGGTCTGGATCCCAACGCACAATAGCTCTGAGGTATGCCAATACTTTACCACCCAGTAGGAGGAAGGAAGAATTTCTCCTTGCTCAGCAACAGCCCAGTCAATGAGAGACTGGCACAAGGCAGCCAATGAAAAGCCATTACACTTCAAACTCCCAGTTTTCTCCAGTGGACTTTGTTTATGGAAGCCCCTCTCAACTCCCTTTGCTTCTCTATAAAAGAACCGTCCTCTCCTTTGTTCTTCAGACTTGCCTGTGGTTCACCATAGCTTGCATGTCCTGAATTGCGATTCTTTGCTGTTCTCAAATAAACTCATTTTGCTGGTAAAATAGGTCAAAATGTCTTTTGTCTCAGTATAATAATTCATAGTGCCATCTTTCACTCCCCCAAACTGTCCCTGGTTGAATGGTAAATTATATAGTCTCTCCATAGTTAATTTGAAGTTAAAGACATTTCTCTTTTTTAAAAAGTATGTTTTTAAACTGGTTCATCTGTACCATTTTTCTAGATTCCACATATATGTGTTAATATATGATATTTGTTTTTCTCTTTCTGAGTAACTTCACTCTGTATGACAGTCTCTAGGTCCATCTGCATCTCTACAAATGACCCAATTTTGTTCCTTTCTATGGCTGAGTAATATTCCATTGTATATATGTAACACATCTTCTTTATCCATTCGTCTGTTGATGGACATTTAGGTTGCTTCCATGACCTGGCTATTGTAGATAGTGCTGCAATGAACATTGGGGTGCATGTGTCTTTTTGAATTATGGTTTTCTCTGGGTAACTCCCGTATTAATATGAATAGAGTTTGAAACTTGGAATTGAGTCACTGTGTTTTGTACGTGCAGATTCTCATTAAATATTTATTTAGTTGAAAGGCACCATTCTTCTGAAGTGAGCTTGTGGTTGAGAAAGTATTTAATTTTTAAGCTATGTCTTCTCAAGAACTGTGAACGATCTGAGACTTAACCTTATATGCAAGTGAACAAGTCAGCCTGCCACAGTTTCATGGATGCTGACTGTTGGGTTGTACCTTGCAGGCCTACAAGGCCTCTGCTTGCCCAGCTTCAAGACTGAAGAAAGAGCCTGGAGTCAGTGACAGAGACATCGATGGTTTAATGGATGGGGAGCTTACACATGTGAAGCAAAGCCCTGGAGCGACACTCCACAGTGTTCGGCAGACAGCAGGCAGGATGTGGCAGCAGGCTTTGCTCCCCAGGGGAAGGGGAGATTGCCAGTTATAGGGGGAATTACGCAGGTTGGCTCATTAGTTACCAGGGAAACCAGCAGAGGGGCACACCACTCACCACCCCTTTGATAAGAACAATCACTAGCTGAGGCAGGGGCAAGTAGGTAGGAAGGTCAGTCATGTGAGTAGAGTATAGGTGAAGCAGGCACTGGTCAAGCAGGGGATGTACAGAGAGCAAGAGAACAGCCATCCTGAGTGGCCCGACCATACAGTGAGCAAAGGCATGAGACTCCTGGATCAGAGAAAAGAACTAATGCTTACGATACAGCAGGCAGCATAATCTTCATCTTTAGGTTGGTTCCTATTACTCCTTAAATCCTGCGTGTACAATGTGGAGTCATCCAGGTGGATGATGATCATACTGTGGGTGTACAACACAACTGAGGAACTTACAGAACTCCAATGTCTTTTTTTTTTTTTTTTAAGTTGAACTATAGTTGCTTTACAATATTGTGTTAGTTTCAGGTGTACAGCATAGTGAGAACTCCAGTCTTTCATAATGGGCTGCAAAGCAAATTGCCTAGTCTTTACTTTGTAGAGAGACATTCTCTTTATTATACAGACAGCAAATAAATCTGTCCTCTGTTCCCAAGGAAGACACTATATCCGTTTTTCAAGGTTGTTTGCTATACAAATGTCCTTGAAAAGACAGTCTGGAACAAAAGCTGTCAGTGTCTCTGCTTGCAAGACATGCAGAAACATGAGAGACCCATGGAGAATTTTCTCCCAACATATCTTAATACAGATTTGGGTTTCTAAGCACAGATGTTATTTTATGTATAACATTAGCCATCTAATTGCTAAATCTTTGCTTTCTAATCAGCTGCAGTGACAAACTAAGGAGAAATTATTCTTATCTCTTGACTGTATTCCAGTCTTATTTTACAAAAAAAAAAAAAAGAGGACATGTTAAAAGCTTGTTAGATGAGATTATATCTGCTCTCATTTCTTATTATTTTATTATGTACCTACTGTTTAAAGTATTGCATAGATATCTAGAAAACATGGGTGCTATTTTTGAGTAATTTATGTAACCAAGAGGTAAAATAATAACCACCCCAGGCACTTACTAGCTATGGAGAAGTTTGCCTTGCTTGTAGATTGGAGAAGGAATGTTAAAGGTGACTGTGATATTTTATGCCTGGCAGAAGCCTCCAGCAGTAACCATTGCCCCATGAATATTTTGATTCAATGACTAAGGTTGCCAGATGTCTTTGAATCCTTCATTTCCTTATACATTTTCCACTTTATCATGTTTCTTGGGAGCTTTTCATGCTTCACCTCCTTTCATTTCCTTAAAACCTATAAACTCCTGTTGATTCTGAATTCAAAGAATCAAAGAGCCCAGATGCTGAATTTGTGTGTGTGTGTGTGTTGGGGGTGTAAAGCTTATAGTATACTTTTATAAGAAGAAGAAAATAGAAATAGAAAGATAATACATAACAAAGTCCTAACAGGGCTTATTTCAAAAACATAACTTCCACAGCATGTTTCATGGTCAGTGCAGGTTCAGTTTATCTTCTAATTCTAATGATAACACATACAACAACTATAACTGTAACAACTACTATTTACTGAAGGCAAATTATTTGCAAGTTACGTGCCATGTGCTTTGTTATTCCTAATCCTCAGAACAGTCCTTCAGGGTAAGTGTTAGATTCAATTCACAGATCAGAAATTGAGGTTCAGGACTTCCCTGGTGGCGCAGTGGTTGAGAGTCCGCCTGCCAATGCAGGGGATGTGGGTTTGTGCCCGGGTCCAGGAAGATCCCACATGCCGAGGAGTGGCTAGGCCCGTGAGCCATGGCTGCTGAGCCTGCGCGTCCGGAACCTGTGCTCTGCAATGGGAGAGGCCACAACTGTAAGAGGCCTGCGTACCGCAAAAAAAAAAAAAGAAATTGAGGTTCAGAGGTTAAATGTTACTTACCTTAGGTAACAACTCAAGGCCTTTGAGTATCCTGAAATTCTTTTGAATTATCAAAGACAGAGGTTATCATGTTTAAGGTGGCTTTTGAAAATTGATAAACCCAAATTTGCTATGCCTTACTATTTCTGTTCCAAAATATTCAATTCATTTTCACATCCATTTTAGATAAAGGCATAAATTATGCATTCAAATTAGCTAAAATCGGAATATATGTATATGTATGTATGTGTTTTTTTCTAACTTTTTCTCACTATATATAAGTGTATGTGTGTATATATATATATATATATATACATATAAAACATTTCATCAACAATTAATGACATGGATTTTTTTTTTCCTCCCTGGAAGCTTTCTTTGACATATTTTGTTCCTTATTTTCTTACCTCCCTGTGATCACTTAAAGCTATATTTATCCCTCAACTATAGCACTTAACACATTGTCCTATAATCAGTTTCTTTAGGTGACTGCTGGGCTTCTATAAGACCCTGGAAGACAGGGACCATTTCCTATTTATCTTTGTATCTGTAGGGTCTAGCCTAAGTGCCTGGAACTTCATTAGTAATAAACATTTGTTTTTGAATGAAAGAAAATGATCGGTTTACACTGCACACGTTATAGGCACTGCTTAAGTTTTTCAATTAATTTATACAAAGGGCTGTTACAATTCACCAGTTTTACTTTAATAGCATTGAAGAATCACTGTGAATCTTAAAATAACTAACATATTGTGTAGAATTTGCTGACTAACCTAGAATATGAACCGTATTGTTTCTTCTCTGTAACCTATTTCTTTCCAGCCATGGCATAATACTAAAGAGTGTAAAACATAAGGCTGGAGGAAATTTGAGTGGTTATATAATATACTGCCTTATTAGGCAGCTTGAAACCTAAACCAGATTAGACACTATTCTCTTTTCAAATGCTGCCTGAAAAGACAGTTCGACAGCTTCACTTGGCACCATATTCTGAGATTTTGTGTCACTGAGAAAATGTTACTGAATACGTAATCTAAATCTTCCGATTTGGAATTTAAGCACTACAGGTTAGGCCAAATGTTCTATAGAAGTGTAGAAAATCTTTAGAGCTTTTATATTAATTAAGAAAGGCTAGTTCATGCTCATTCAGCAAAAACAACCCCTAGTTTCAGTGGCTTAAAACCACAAATGTTTATTTCTCACTCAGAGTATATGTCCAACATGGGGCATCTTTGGGGGGCTTTGCACTACTTTGTCTGGAACCCAGCCTGAGGAGCAGCCACTATCAGGAACATTGCCATGGCGGAAAGTAAAGAAATGTAGTGGCAAAGCAGGCACTAGCTCTTAAAACTCCCATATACAAGTAACACATGTCACTTTTCATGTTTTCTTGGCCAAAGCAAGTCATATGGAAGCATCTAACTTCATGTAGGCAGGAAAGTGCGATCAAAGCACATTCCTGGAATGAGAGAAAGTCAGAATATTTGTGAACAGTTCCCATAATATTTCTCATCATATTTTCATAATATTTTCTCCAGGACAGCATGAAATGAATTTTAGAACAAAATATTTTTGGCTGCTCAGGTACAATGACTAGTTTTAAGAACAAATACTTGTATAGCATATTTGATTTTTTTGGTCTTATTTGAGTATTCTAAGTCATTAAACAATATAAAGTAATATAATCACAGTGTTTCTACCTTCTCAACTTTACTGTTAAATTCTACTCCATTTCAGACATCCATGAGTGTAGAGCCTTAGTAGACTCATTGCTATTCAGAAATATGCCACCACCATGATTTCAAACACATGACCTTCCCATTGACTATAACCTTCTGTTATTCATTCATCAAGTACATATTGAGTGCCCAACACTAGGGGATGCAATGGTGAACAAAGTAGACTGCCCTCATGGAAATGTTTTGGTGTTCTAGTTTCAGTATCTAATGTATCTAATGTATCTAATGTATCTAATGTATCTAAGTGCAGATCTCCTTTTATTTGTTCTGTTGGGATTCACTGGACTTGAATTTGTGGATTCATGCATTTTTATCATTTCTTTGCCATTATCTCTTCAAAAATGGACTCTTCCCTATTCTCTCTCTCTCCTTTTAGAACTTATAAAGACTTCTGTTAAAATTTTTCACTGTGTCTTCCAGGCCGCTAAATCTTTTTTTATATATTCGTTCTGTGTCTCTCCTGGCATCCTAGTAACTTTTTTCAGGTGTATTTTAAAGTTCACTAGTTATCTTTTCATCTTGTGTCTAATCTGTTGTTAAACCTATCCTCTGAGTTTTAAATTTCAGTTATTATTGTTTTCACATCTAGACATTTTATTTGGTTCTTGCTTGCTTATTCTTTATAGTATCTTGCTCCTTGCTCATATTTTCAAGCTTATATATTAATTCTTTAAATCTAATGTATTAATAATGACTATTTTATATTCTGTATCTGTTAGTTCCAGTATCTGAAATAATTGAAAGTCTGTTGATTCTCAGTATTGGTGACTGGTTTTCTTTAGTGTTCAGTGATATTTGAATGTAAGTCACTCATTTTTCTTGGAATCCTGGGAATTCTTTGGCTTGCATATCTGTTTGCACTAACAGTCCAAGACTACTTTAAATAAAGCTTTTTGCTTAAGTTTTCTTCCCCTACAAATTGGTGAAAGTGATGAAAGTAAGTTATTCTTAGTTTTATGTAGTAGTTTTGCTCTTTATACAGAATTGTGATAAACATGTCTTAATTTTGTATATAATATTAACAAAATAATCTTAATTTTTGAAATCTCACAGAAACATGTATTTAGAAATTGACTCCAAATATTAAAACTGCAAAAATGACAATGTGTTCTATATAGAAATTGTTTACAGCTTTATCTAAAGAAGAAAAAGAAAACCACATATGCTTTGTTAAGGTATAAAGTTATCCAGAATAAAGTTTATCCAAAAATAAAATAAACTTTTATTTTATTTGAGAGAGAGAGGGAGAGAGCAAAAGAGAGCAAGAGAGAAAAGAGAGAGAGATCTTTTAAGAAAATGACTCAATTGATTGTGGGTGCTGGCAGATCTGAAATCAGCAGGCTGGAGATTCAGGTAAGAGTTGATGTTGCAATCTGGAGCCTGAATTCTACAGGGCAATTGACTGAAAACTCATGTAGGGTTTCTATGTTGTAGTCTTGTGGAAAATTCCTTCTTATTCAGGAAATCTCAGTCTTTGCTCTTAAACCTTCAACTTGATTAGATGAGGCCCACTCATTATGAAAAGTAATGCCCACTCATATTATGAAAAGTAATCTGTTTTACTCAAAGTCTACTGATTTAAATGTTAATGACATCTAAAAAGTACCTTCATAGCACCTGGTGCTTGACCAAACAACTGAGCACCATAACCTAGTCAAGTTGACACATAAAATTAACCACCACAGGTGGCCAGCATCTTGGAAGGTTGTTTGGCACTAGGTGGGATTTCCCATGTTCTGGAAGGTGTACCAATAGGTCTGCTTTACTGATTCTGTTTACTAGCTGGTTCTTCAAACCGAAACTTTCTCACTTTTCCTTCTAATATCTGCATGCAGATTTTCCTAAAACGCAGGATCCTTCTTGGAGAGGTAGGTGTATCCAGTGATGAAGAGTCCCTATGCTACCCCTACCATGCTGGATCGTGGAACCATGAGCCTGGGAGGGGTCATGCCAACCAGATTGCCTCCCTTTTAGTCTAACATGCAATCCCTTAGAGACATTGGAGTCCGCAGAATCATGGCAGAGCAAGAAGTGCTGGCCAGGACCTCCCACTCATGAAGAAGCCATCACTTTGAATCTACCTTCTGCTTAAGATGAACTCTCCATATTTTTCTATAGAGGCTGCAGATGACAATGTGGACTTAGGTATTAAGAAACAAGTCAAGCAGGAACAAAACCATGCTAAATTATTTAGGCTCTTTTTCGCATGATGAGGCATCCAACCTCATGCTTATTATCCCAGAATGCGACCTCTATGCTCCTGATTCTCAAGCTTCTTGAGTTGGCCAGGTGAACCTTACATGAGGAATTTTTCAGATGAATCTTCCATGTAGAAGTCTGTATCCTTGAGACCATTCTGTCAGTTCCCTCAACTGTTTTTCTTAAATTATTGTTTCTGACACTTTCCTAAATAGGGGGAAGAGAAACAGAAATGGTATTTAATTTACATTTTAAAAAGAAGAGAAGCTATAACTATGTTTATCTCATTCAACTTCCTTGTTGGATGGCTCTATGATGGTACTTAGACAATATGTGGCTATTTGCCATGAGTGAAAACTTGACATAATAAGGCCATGGGTAGAAAGAGAGCTATGCTTATGTTTGGGAAAGTGATGTCATCAAATAAAAAGATACACCAAAAAAGGTAATTTTAAATCCATAAAAAATGTCAACTTCAATTGCAAAACGTTCATATAACCAAGTCCTTAAAATATATCATTATTCCTAATCCCACAGCTGCAGATATAATGTGCATATATGTACATAGAGTTGTTGAAAATTTAAGAATATAGGCATGAAGCTTTCTGCTCCATTCGGATAGTATGAATTTAGGCTGTAAACCTGCATGAAGGCCAGCTGTGTTCACAAGTAAATTTGAGACAAGTAGTTTTCTTTGCAAGTCTCAGTGGAGATTAGGGATTATTACTAATCTATCCTTAGATTGGGAGTGTTGTTCTTTAGGGTCCCAGCTTTATTGGCATAGGGTCTCCTATTAGGTGCCTCATCTTAGGTTTTATTTCTCAGACCCTTGAGGTTGTGAAAAATGAAAAACTCAGGTTCACCTCGAT
This sequence comes from Grampus griseus, assembly GCF_964374135.1. Lineage (NCBI taxonomy): Eukaryota > Metazoa > Chordata > Mammalia > Artiodactyla > Delphinidae > Grampus > Grampus griseus. Next base: position 54,967,160 of record NC_139018.1, read on the forward strand.
TGGCAAATGGACTGGAGGCTAAAACCAGCTTCAGTGTTCTATTTTCCCCTCTGGGTTTCAGCTTTACTAAGTTTTTTGCTTGAGTATTCCTTATTTTCTTGCCATATTATAGATGCCATTAATAAGGTTTTAAAATATTTTATCCAGCATTGTATATTTTCAGTAGTGTTGGTCAAGGTACTAAGTCCATCATACTGCAGCTGTATATATAGATTTTCAAAAATTATAAAGAAATATGTGAGTAAATCATCTTAAATTTGAACTTTACAGATAAAGCTATAAATACCAATATTGATCTCAATATATAAAATCCATGAAAAATTATTGAAAATAATAAGAGCCAATGTTTATTATATTCCTCACCAATTGTGTCAGGCACTGATCTAAGCATTTAAAATTTACTGAAACATTTAATCTTCATAATAACCTTGTGATATATATGCTATTATTATCTCAGTTTTATAGATGAGACACTGAGGCACAGAGAGGTTATCTCTGTTTTCTTAAAATGTAATTCAAGTTATGTTATTAAGTGGTGGAATGAGGATGGAAATCTAGGCAGTCTGAATCCAGAGTCTGTCAACACTATACTATACTGCTTCGCCCTTAGTTAAATATATACAAAAGTCCAATAAAAATGGCATGGCATGGGGTTAATAGTGATTCAGTGATTTTGAAGGAAGTGGGTGGGAGCTTGGGAGGGATCAGGAGCAGGAACATTAACTGGAGCTTTAAGTTCCTTCACCTTATCTATAGGGCTGCTCACTTGCACTGAAAAGATTTAAATCATTGAGATGGAGTCCCCCAACCTCCTTCTTCTTCATCTAAATCTGTTGGCATCTTTACTCTTCCTCTTGTTCTCTGCTCCTGACCCAAGAAGGAGTCTCCATCTTTCCTTTACAAGAGTGACTCTCCATCTGGGCTCTCTGGGACCAACTTTGTCAATATTTTCTTCCTTAATTTTTTTCCTCCTTCTTAACTAGCTTCTTTTTCTGCCTACCAAAAACCCTTCCATTAAACTTTTTGTCACTCAAATACCAAAGACTGTCTCTTTCCCTTCTTTGTTAAGTGTTTTGAATAATAATCATGGTAGGCAGAATAATGACCTCCCCAAAGGTGTCCATTTCCTAATTCCCTGTAACTTGTGAATATGTTACCTTACATGGGAAAAGGTATTTTATATATGTGATCGAATTAAGGCTCTTGAGATGGAGAAATCCTGGATTATCTGGTTAGGCTCAGTGTAATCACAAGGATTCTTAAAAGATGGAAGAGAGAGGCAGAAGATAAGAGAGATCTGAAGATGGTAACTGCTGGTTTTGAAAATGGGTGAAGGGGCCATGGACTAAGGATACAGAATGCCTCTAGTAGCCAAGAAAGGCAAGGAAATCAATTCTTCCCTAGAGTCTCCAGAAAGAAGGCATCCCTCCTTACTCCTTGATTTTAGCCCAGGAAGATTCATTTTGGATTTCTGACCTCCAGAGCTGTAAGAGAATACATTTGTGTTGTTTACAGCCACTCAGTTGTACTAATTTTTTACAACAGCAATAGGAAAATAATACAAGAGTCTATGACTCTGTGCCCATATCTTCACCACCAGAAATCCTGCACTCATCTTCTACCACTCTACCCAACGGGCTCTCTCAAAGGTTTCCATAATCTACCCATCAATCACTGCTGACTTCTTTGAGATTGGGTAAGCTTTTGTCTGCCGAAAAAATTATCCAGCATAACTTTGAACTTTGATATTTAAAATTATTATTCAATTTATTGAAGTTACAAGTGAAAAAAAACTCAACAAAAACAACAAATAAAACAAAAGTTCATCCTTTAGCTCTCAGGTTCAACTTACAAATCTTATTCTGTTTATAAGTTTAGCAATTTTTAGCTATCACTTTTCAAGGGGCCTTGGATTACTATTTAGGAACATTTACAAACATAATTAAACTCACTTAAACATTTCAACCTTTATTTATGAATTTAATACATTTGATTTGTCTCGTAAACACTATAATGATCTATTTTTATAACCAAAACCTTTCCAAGGCTCTTAATTCTTATAAATCTGAAAAAAATGAGTAAGCTTGTTAATATAGTGAAATTTAATTTCTCTTAATAGTAAGATGCCAACTAAAATCACCAGTCTAAACCAATTATTCAAGCACTACTTAAAAAAATCATGTTGTACAATCTATAGGTACACAATTTTTATTTGTCAATCATACCTTAATAAAGATGAAAAAGTAAAATAAATCAATTACTCAATTGTACATTTTAAATTGGATTATAAGTCTGAACTGTTATTTGAATAGACCAAATGTTCTTTAATGATACATGTATGTAAAATACCAATGTGCAAAAAAAATCTTACAATTAAGGTTTAACTCTTTTAAACACTTCTATACTTAATTTTAAACCTTTTTGGTATTGAAAAATGTTTACCCATTTAGGACACAACTATGTTTTCCCAAACACTTTGAGAGATGCCTTTCTTTTCAACTGGTTGAAATGGCATAACAACAAGGACACCAAGTGCATTCTTGTTATTGATACTGGTGGGATATATGACTGATTTATAGTCAATAATTGAGGTATTGAAACAAACCAACTTTTTCTACACTTAGACTTGTGAATCTGGAGTCAATTTTGGCTTTTTTTTTTCTTATTTTTTTCCATATTGGTACAATCACTGGCAAAATCCTTCATATTTATCATATCTTTGACTTAGTGTTTCACAGTTGGTTTTCTATGAAAACTTACTTTAGTAGTTGTTTCATTAAAAAAAATTCTCTGTTTAAAACACTTTGAGCAATGCCATTTTCTCTACCTCCCTCTGGGAGATTCTTATTCCACATTAAGATGGTAAAATCTCTTAGAAATCCTATAGTGAAGATGCTTATCTTGGTTTAAGCTAGCATTTCCAAAATTAAATGAACGAGAACCATTTTTTCCTCCTCACGTCGCTTACCACCCCACACAGCTAGCAGTTTGGGAAATGCTACTCAAATCTGTCTGCTCCTTCCATTCTCATTATTCTCACTTTAGCTCAGGCCCTCATTATCTCCCACCTAGACTAGTCTACTTAGTCTTCTAAATAGAATCTCTGCTTCTTTTCATTCTCATTTTCAATCTATTGTTTAGATGCCGCCAGAGTGATCTTTGCACAACACATTTCTGAATGTGTCTCTCCTCTGTTCAGAAGCAGAGGAGTGGAAGGATTGGGGATCTGGAGACTTTGATTCATATCCTGGCCTTGAAACTAACTAGCAATGTAATCTTGGAAAATTCATGTTATTTGTCTGGGCCTCTAGTTTTTTTTCAACTGAAAAATCAGCAAGCTGTTCTAGATGGCTCTTCAGTTCAACTATAAAATTCTATACTTCTAGAATAAAGTACAAATTCCTTCTTTTGCCTCAAATGAAATTACCTCGGCCTACCTTTTTCCAACTTAATTTTCCATTCTTTTCCTCTGGAAACTCCACAGTTCAACCCAACTAGACTGCTACTTATTCTCCTCTCCGTACATTATGCCACGTCGACACTTTTCCTTTTCCTTCATCTCCCTTATATCTTGGATTCCTTACATCTGCCTCTACGATGTATAGTCAACTTTTAAGATGCATCTCAATTACTCTTTCCTTCAGGAGAGTCATAACACTCTCAAATCAGTTGGGATTTCTCTCAACTTTGATTTGTAACACCTTATACCTCCATTTTAGCTCCTATTGCTCTGCCTTGACTTATATTGATGCATATGTCCTGTTCACCCATTAAGCTGTAAACTAAATTAGTGATTATTATCTTATTCATAGGCACTAAACAGAAGTCAACGACTACTATCTTATACATACTCTTTTGCGTGCTCAATTTATAATGTTTAATTGAAAAGAAAATTTTGAACCATTAGAGATATGCTTGAGTAAAAGCTGAACCTCTAATGGAAATACTGATTTTCCGTTTGGAAATAAGATATAATGTGAAGAAGATTTTTAAAACTTTTGCGGCATATATATATATATATATATATACACACACATATTCATAAAACAATGAGATTTTATTGTCAACTATACATGAAAATATAAGTTTGAAAAATTACTTATCCAAACTTTTGGGACTTAGGTGTTTCTGTTTCCTCTTGTCTGAGTGAATATACCTTCTGTAGAGGTTTATAGCTCTTTAATTTTCTGTCATAATGTTTTCTTTGAAAATAGTATTTTAAGTAAATAAATGTCCCTCTATTGATAGGAAAAAGAAAAGCTGGGATAATCTTGTCAATTTAGCTATTTTGTTACTTCTCAATTTGTATTTGTCTGAGATTTGAGTCCTTCATTTGAACTTCATTTTGTTGGTGTTCCTTAAACATTGCATTCCAAGTCCCATAGTAGTCAAATTAAGCCAAAATAATTGTAAGTCAGTACAATAGATCCTACATATTGCTTTTGTATTAACAAAACAAAGCAAAAAGCTTTAAGCAGCACTTTCTTGTGTTTCTTGTATCTTATACACATGTATATACATTAGAAAAATGAAATCCTGCCATCTTAAATTTCTCCTCATAGATTAAACATGAATTTTTTTTCCCAAGAGTCTCGGAATAGCTTCTGTTAGGGGATGCTGCCGTGATTAGAGAAGGGAACAGTGTCGTGCCTGCCATTTGAATAAGGATATAGTGAGGTCTATAACACTGAGCTAGTCAAAAGGGAAGCTTGAAATATACATCAAAGGGAATTTAATCTAGGCAAAGCTAAAAATAAAAAGGTCCATTTCATGGAGAAGTGCTAATAAAAAAATTTCAGAGTGTGAAAAAGAGACATCATCTGGGAAAAACAGTCTGAAAAGGGAGGATATAATGTTAGTTGGTTACAAACACCATCATCCAAGATTTCGTATGTATCAAAGGACTAGTGTTCACACTGAAGTATGTGCTGATTTAATGGATTTTTTAGTTTAGCTCTTTTGGAAGCTGTCAGTATTCAGCAATGAATAGAGCTATGGAATCTAATTTTTAAGTGAGAACAACCATGCTCATGATATTGATATCTCTGGAAGCATCCATCCAGTTTTATTTCTGAATGTATAATTTGCTTTATAGAGTTATAGTTAGTGTATCTTTAAGGTTAGCTATCTTGGTTGGTTGAAATCTACTACTCATGCGGCTGAAGTCAAGGTCATCAGTTCCATCCTCTCAAATGCCTGTTATATTATGCAGAATAAATCTCTATTATGTGGCTACAGACAATGCTAGAATTCCAGGTGGCCATCTCACACATACTTGCCACTGATCAAAAGTGAGTGGCTAAGAGAAAACCTATGATTCCTGTTTGAAAAAACAGCTCAAATGCAAGTCACACTGGTGGCAGCTCAGTATCTTCATTTTCATATACAAAATAATAACACATGTCTTAATGTGAAAGGCATTTCAAATCGTAATACAGAGAGTCAGCTAATGGTGCATGGGGCATACATGATTTATTCAAGTAAAGAGTTTTTCTATAATTATAATATTTATTACTAGATGCTGTGTTTCTAGCACAATGTTCAGGAAGAGCCCTTTTATGTTTATTTGGGAAAATATGTATCCAGTATTTCTGAAAATAGAAGATACTTAACAAGATAGAGAAAGGACTATTTTTGTCTTTTGGACTTGCATATTAATTTTGTTTAAATAGTTGCTCACCAGCAAGTTGAACAAATGATCTTTGACAAGTGAATATGTTGTGCACCTTTAGAGGGTTTTTCTCTGCAGGACATTTAATGAATTTTCTCTGTGTTTTGTACTATAGGGATCTCTGACTTTGGATATATTTAGCTAAATTACAATTTGACAAAAGAAAGGTGACTTTCATTGCAATTCCAACTGAGTTTGGGTTGGATCTGGGATCTCTCCATACCTTCTATTTCAAAATTCTTGGAAGGGTTGTTTGGAAGTACAACTATTGCTAAGAACATCCCCTGTAAAATGCATGCCATACAACTTAGAATTACTTCTGGCAAAATAATAATAAATATTAATATACCAAATGTCCCAGTATCAAGGCTAAAAATCTTTATCATTATGTAAGCTTCTTTTATTTATAATACAAAAGAAATTGATCTTCATGATTACACCTATGAGGCATTCCAAGATATGAAGAAAGTGCTGAATTAATAAAAGTTAAATTATATTTGATGAAGTTTTGGAGTTAGTGTATTTGATTGTATTCTCTTTGACAATTGATTATTCATGTGTGATGTGTGGTATATGAAGTGACTTTCAATTTCCCAGAATAGATTCTATAAAACTTCTGAACAGACTGAGTTCACTATATATATATATATATATATATATATATTTTTTTTTTTTTTTTTTTTTTTTTTTGCGGTATGCAGGCCTCTCACTGCTGTGGCCTCTCCCGTTGCGGAGCACAGGCTCCGGACGCGCAGGCTCAGCGGCCGTGACTCACGGGCCCAGCCGCTCCGCGGTATGTGGGATCCTCCCGGACCGGGGCACGAACCCGTGTCCCCTGCATCGGCAGGTGGACTGTCAACCACTGTGCCACCAGGGAAGCCCAACAAAATATATTTGTATACCAATTTGTTTGGAACTAGGAAAATATGTTTCTATGGAAACAATGTTATATTGTTTATACAGAAAAATTTATTGTGTATCTATTATGTGCCACGCCATACAGGGATAAAAGAAAGATGACTAATACCTCTTCAAAGACCTTAAAACAGTGGGTGAGTGTGATAGAGGTAAATGTAGAGTGCTTTGGGGACACAGACAATGGGTATATAAATCATTCTAGGGGCCAGGAAGGGCTTTCCTTGGAGGGCCATGCCTGAGTAGTTTTAAAGAATAAATAAATATTAGTATATTGGCCGTTTGAGGAAGAAGGAGGGTAACCCAAGAAGAGGGGACAGTGTATGTGAAATCATGGTGGCATGAAACAATAGAATATATGCAGGTAACTACTAGTGGTTTGAAGGAGCCAGAGCATGGGACTGATGGGGAGAACAGGGCAGCAAATTGGATGTATCACTTTGAAGCTATGGGAAGCTTTTGATGTCTCATTAACAGGGAAATGAAATCATTAAGTTAATGGTTTTTAAAGACTGCTCTGGTAGCTCTGTGGAGGGTCACTGGAAGGAGTGTCACAAGATACAGGAGAGCCAGGCAATAGTCAAATGCAGGTGTCCAGAGGTGAAGTGAAGGGGCCAGAACTACGCAGTCCTATAATTACCCTCATTAAAAAAGCCTTTGTCTTCTGCCTGCGTCCCATTCACTATAGAGGGTCAGATTAATCTCTTTGAACTGGTTGGGAAATAGTTACCAAACTGCTCTCCATTTCCATACTATTTCACTATCTCATCTGAGTCCTGTGGACTGATCTCCTTTCTCTTTCCTTCAGCCCGCCAAACCCCTGAAGCTTAAGAAAGTAGATTCCCATGTGAATAAGGGGTGAGAAGGTGGGCATGGAATTGAGGTCTTTAGCAACTCGTGCCATATTTCTGCTGGACTCTGCTGGGACCATTCTTATATAACAGACCCATAGGATTTATTGGATTGATTGGATGCTTGGGGAATTAGAGAACGGGAAAATTTTAGGATAATTCTCATGTCCAGTTCAGGTAACAGAGGTGTTATTTATTCAGATAAGCTTCACAGGGGGCTTTATAAGATGTGAGGGAAAGAAGATAAGTATAGTTCTGAGTATTTGGGACATCCAGGGGTGAAGACAGTTTTCCTGTAGTAGGGCTCAGGAGAAATGTGGCTGGAAGTGTAGACAGGGGAGTCATCTTCATATTGGATCTCACTGAAAATGTACTTCAGATCAACTCAGAACACTGCTTAAGGTAACTTGGAAGATGGAGGAAGGAGATACAGGAAACTCTGAAATTTAAGAGGGCAAGTTGAGGGAGAGGCTTTTTGGAAGTGGATTCTTTTATTTAAACCAGAGAGATCCTTTATCAACCCTACTCCAAATATCTAAAACATGTTGCCTTCAAGGGAAGGAATGAAGTTTCCTTCCAAAACATAAGACAGTCTTGTCTTCCTGGTGGAAGTGAGTATACAACCACAATGATGTGCTTACTCAGAGCTTACATATGATTTATAAATCGCAAAGTAGAATTAAAACACAAGAAAAAGGTCATGAATACGATATAATAAATATGTATAGTCTCTTCAAGTATCATGTTTATTCCGTGAGCAATAGTCAGAGCAATTTCAGCTAAATTGTAGATAAATATGGAAAAAGAAACAGCCAGGGACTTCCCTGGTGGTCCAGTGGTTAAGACTTCATGCTCCCAATGCAGGGGGCATGGGTTCGATCCCTGGTTGGGGAATTAAAATCCTGCATGCCTCATGGAGAGGGGGAGAAAAAAAAACAAACAAAAAAACCCCCCAAGAAACAAAAACCAAAAAACAGCCAAAGTTTAGAGAATTCTACAGAAAAAATTCACTTTCTTAAATATTTTATTCTAACAGTCACAGGATGGTAGGAAATATTCTGAAGTCAGAAATTCTGAAGAAGATTTTCTTCCTGTCAATTATAGCAGAACAAAGTAATGTATAATGAAAAGAAACCAAGGGTAAGAAAGTTTTTCTTTCCGAGAGTGCTGTTTGTGAAAATTGTCCTTAGTCCTTTTCCATTCGTTAAAAATATTTTTTGTAAGTAAACAAAATTGAATGGCTATACTTAGCAGGGAAATTTGACCCTTACATGAACCAAGAAGTATAATACTTATTAGTAAGGTGAGAGTCAACTCAAAGCTCTGTTGCTACACCTGGCCTTTCAAAAATTCCTCAGTTTTAGGCATCTGCAACACAAGGCGAATTTTAATTGGTAAAAATATCTTCTATGAATTTTTGGTGAAATGCAGTATTACAGAGTATTTGCCCATTTTCACACATTTTAATATTCATGCTTAAAGTTTAGGGTTCTGTTGGATGGACAAAAACTATTTACTAAATCACTCTCACAGAAGGCTAATCATTCATAATTAATAGATAAATTTCATTGAATGGCCAATAAAATTGATAGCATCATTTTATCACTGCCTCCCATGATTGTAGGTGTGTATGACTGAATCTTGTCCCATACAGTCGAACGATAGGATTCAGTACCTTATACTGCATTGCTTGGCATATAATATTCTCTTTGGGAAGCTGACATCTTTCCTTCAAGACATATGACCAGCTCAGGAAACCACTGCTGACATTAGGCTCTATTCTGCAGATGTTACACAAAACTGCAGGATTTCAAATATGGCATTGCTCTAGAAATGTATGCTATTTTTCTTAGACAGCACAAAGTAATACAATAAAAAAGTCACATCTAGTGTTAGTTTTCATCTTATTTTTCAGTTCACACCTTCATCATCATGACATCAACTTTTCAGGTTGTAGCCATAGATCCATGGGTCAGGTGAATTAAGGCATCAGAGTATAATAGTCCTTCCAGGATGGGTTTATGTTTCCAAGTTATTATTGTTTGGCACTCAGAGCATATCCTCCTATTGAAAAACTATACTGTAAATGATAGTTTACATTCCAAGCCTATTCAACCTATGATGCAACTGAAATTCTTAAAAATATTAATGAAATACAAGAAAACATTGTGACTTTTTTCAGGATCTTAAAATATACGTAAACATAGAATATGTTAAAAGAATTTAGAGAATACTTTTCTGACATTTTCAACATTAATAATTAAGGAGATGCATAAAAAAATATAAGGTGGTTTAAACTTTTTTCCAAATGGTAGTGCCTGTGGAAAAGCAGGTTTGACTGAAAGGTAACAGAGTGAACAGAGATGTTTGAGGAAATTCTGAAAAAGACTTGGCATTTTTAAGGAATTTGGAGCTAAAAGGCACCTCATTTTTTCTGTGTATAGTTTAACTTCAATTTTCACTTTTCCTTCATAAAGTTATATCATTATCACTTCTTCCATGCATATGAACCATGACTAGATTAAAAACTGTTACTTTTTTTGTTTTTGGTGGGAGGAAGGGGGTTCATAAATGGAATAAATCCACAAGCCTTTAATTTAGAGACTAACACTTACTGTACTCTTAAAGCAAAATTTCTCTATTTAATTTGTTATATATTAAATTCATGGTCTCCCTTCTCCCAGGAGGTTGACTCTCGCTGTCTCTCTTTATCTTCCAGCCCACTTTCCCATGCCTTCTCTTTCCTCCTTAGATCTGTTTCCCAGAAAGAACATAAAAGATTTATGATTCAAATTTCTTACACTAATTACCCACCTGCATTCTTTTTCTCTTCCCAATAGCTATGTCATACAGTATTTTAAATTTCTTACTTGTACTTTTAATTTTTCTGTAAACATAAATAACATTTCTTAACTCCTTATTTTGTAACTATTTATACCCTTCTCTTCAGCTCCCTTCCCTACTTTCATCTTCTAATTTCTATTGTCTCTTCTTTTATCATCAAGGACGATAACTGTGGCAAAAGCTGATAATTCTCACCCAATATCCATTCCTCCCCTCTGCATTAGTAATACAATTTCTATTTTAGCTGGACACATAGCTGCCCAGAATAGAAACTACCTTCCCCAGTCACCCTGTGATCAGGTGTGGCTGTGTGGTTGGCCAATAGGATGTAAGTAGAAGTGTCCAATGTGACTTCCAGGAAATGTCCCTAGAGGGAGAGACCACATTTTCCTCCTTCCTGCTGTTTGCAATGTGGATGTTATGTCTGATGCTTGAGCAGCCATTTTGGGTCCTGAGGTAGAAGCCCCATGTTGGTGGAAGAAGCATGGGTCTCTCCCGATGGCACCATACCAGCCCTAGACTGCTTATTTACAGACTCTCTTCATATGAAAGGACAATAAACTTCTGTCATGTTGAAGGCACCAGTATTTTGAGTTTTTCTCACAGCTGAACCCAGAACACTATAATAGTTATACTCTGTTTTGTAACCAAAATTAGATCTTCTGTGATTAGTCCATAGGTTGATTTGAAAAGTTGAGAGCCATAAATAGTATTCACATAATTATAATTGGGTAAATATTGTTCAATACAAAGTCAAGAAGTTCTGTTTTTGGTGCATATCTGCACAATTAGCCTGTATTTTTTTGCCCAATCTTACCTGCAACTTTTCCAAAATAGCATCTGTTTTGCTTAGTCTCCCTTTCTTTCATTCCTACTAGAGACCTCCCTCCCGGAGCCCTGTATCTTCCTGTCCCAGCTTTGGACTTGATGATTTCTAGACATGCTGAACATCTGTCATACTAGCCTGCCATTCAGTGCTTTCAGGAAAATCTATTAATAAGGCCAAGTGTGAAAATGACATCTGCCATTCTTCATTTAACAGGTTAGTTGTGGGGAAGAAGCTGGTATGGGAATCCCTTTTGGGTCTGTAAAATGCTTTTATGGGCAACCACCCCATGAATTCCTTTGAACCTTACCCACCATTCCTATTTTTCTGATCAGTTCTATTTTCTGGTACAGTGCCAGGCTAATACAATTCATAGATTCTCATTTTGATTCTTTCTATTCTAGATTCATAAACTCCTGTTTTTCTTTGTAGATTTTTCTCTTTTACTCTCTTTGTATCTCTGAGGGTCAATATAATGAATTGGCCACGTGCATGATCCCTAGAGTGAGATAACCTGGGTGTTATCCCAGCTCTATTACTGATGGGGTGTATAATTTTAAACAAATTAACAATTACTTTCCCTTTCTCTAAGCCTCAACTTCCTTATCTATAAAGTTGGGATAATGATAGCACCTACTTCATAGGTTTGTTGTAGAAATAAGCGAGTTAATCCATGCTTAGTGTTTATTGCAGTGCCTGGAACATAGAAAACACTCAATGTTACTTATAGCTGATACTGTTAACAGTAGCATTAGAGATGTGAATTGGCCAAGGTCACACATACAAGAGCCTGAGTTCAAACCCAACTTGGCTCCAGAGCCTGAGGTTTTAACGACCATGCTGTGCTGTTTCGTGTGGAACACATGGTTTGAATGTTTCTGTTGGGGAACCAGCTGCCGTCCAGAATAGTAGTTTGCAGTTATGTGTGTGTATGGTTTGTGAGAGGTGAGGGCTTAATGTGAGACAGGGAGCAGAATACCTTGGTCCCTTGAGGAGGCTTTTCTAAGTACATATGCCTGGAACCCCTTCTGAGAAAGTTTGATAAACTCTGGGGGATGGGCTGCGGCAGGGATGTGTATTATAAATTAGCTCTCCTTGTGATCTGATGGCCCCTCTAGTTGAGAAAGCTGCTTTGGAAGAAGTTGCCACATTTTGCTGAAGCGGAATGAGTCTGCTAACAGAAGTCCTAGGAAAACATCCAAGAAGAAAGTCAAATGAAAAGAGAAAAATGTTTGTAGGCTCAGTATGCCCTTTGGAAACATTCAAAACAATCAACATTTTTCGTTTTTTTTTTTATACTTTCACTGCTGTGACTCATATTGGTACATGCAAAACATACTTCTGCAGCCACATCACTCTTCTTAAACAAAATTAAGCTAGTTTCTATTCAGCTAGTCTTTCCCTTTGATGAGAGATTTAGTTAACTCTTAACAGTATCAAACCTATATATAATCCCCCAAATGCTTACTGCTATAAATTACCTTCAAATACATAATTCAACAACAACTAAAATAAAATAAAATAAAGATTGTTAAGGATTTTCCAGTACTTCAACAAGATATTGTCACATTGTTCTTTTGTCCTAAACTGAAATCACTGAATCAATACCATGTACTAAATATATAGATTTTAAGCAAAATTTTTCTTTTATTATAACATAAAGAGTTAAGATGCAAATAACTTAAAACACGATAGAAGTGAAAAAGTGAATGCATATTAAGTAGCTAACACTTATATAGGACTTACTGTGTATAGGGGACTAAGTGCTTTACATGTATGAATTTATTTAACCCTTACAGCAACCCTGTGAAAGAGGCTCAATTATTATATGCCCACTTTTGCAGATGAGGAAATGGAAGAAGGTTTATGTGCCCAAGTTGCATAGCTAATAAAGTGAGGGAGCTGAGATGTGAAGTCAGAAGTGTCTGGCTCCAGAACCTGTGAGCTTAACCATAGTGTCTTCCCTAAACCAAAGGAGAAAGGAGAATGGAAAAAGAAGTCCGTGACAAGTAACTAAGAGATATCGTATGATGAGCATAAAATAAATTGAACACTCCTTTATTATTTTTAATATATTTCTGTTTCTTAGAGGGTCATAACTATCTAAATTTCAGTTCTTTAAGTTATATAAGACAACTTAGCACATCATGTCATTCTAGGACATCTCTTTCTCCCTGCCCTCCCTCTCCCACAAGATCTATAAGGCTATGAGGTGTTGTACATATGCACACAAATGCTTGTGTTCTCTTGGGCTAACCCACTAGTTCTCAAATTTTAGTTTATATCAGAATCACCTGAGGGTGTTCCAAGATGACAGTGTAGGAAGATTCTGAACTTACCTCCTCCCACGGACACACCAAATCTATAGCTATGTATGCATCATTTCCTTCTGGAGAAGATCTGAAAACTAGATGAACGGCTTCTCCACAACAGAGGATAAAAGGACTGCATCAGGTTGGGAAGGAAAGGCAGAAACACAGTCTCAGCAAAACCCTACCCCTCGCATGGCAACAAACAATAGAGAGGGATTTCACTAGTCCTGTGCTTCTCCCAGACGACTGAGGCGTTGGTGCCCCACATCAGGCACCTTGGGATCTGCATTGGAGAGGTGAACCCTAAAACATCTGTTAGAAAACCAATGGGGTTAATGTCCAAGGGACTCAAAGTACTATAGGAAACTGAGCTTCCCCTTCTAAAGGGCTTGCATGCAGTCTCACTTGCTCTGGGACCAAGCAAAGAAAGAGAAGTTTGAAAAGTGCCTACTCTATGTAAAGGGTATTCATTTGCTAACCTAAAATCATCTATGGAGGGTCAGTTGAAACTGTCCTTGGAGACGGAGGTGCTGGTGGATGCCATTATTGCACTCTCCACGTTCTCCGGTAGCACAGGTGCATGGGCTTGGAGGTGGCACCCTCCTACTGCCTTGCTAAGACAGGCAGGGCTGAGTGGTCAAGGTAGTATCCCACTGCCTTGCAGCACTACCCTACTCCCTGGCTGGGGCAGGCAAGTGTGAGTGGTTGCCTAGTTCTCCCACTCCCAGCCTATAGCTGGTGTGTGCACACAGGCAAGGCACTCTCCTGCTGCATTGCTGAAACCTGTGGGGTGCACAGTCGAGATATTCTCCTGCTGCCAGCTCAGTTTCATTTATCATTTCTATTGTCTTTCTAGTCTCAATTTCATTTATTTCTGCTCCAATCTTAACGTTATTTCCTTCCATCTACTAACTTTGGGCTTAGTTTGTTGTTTTTTACAGTTCCTTCTATTGTAAGTTTACATTGTTTATTTGTGATTTTTCTTTTTTCTTAATGTAGGCATTTATTATTATAAACTCCCCTCTTAGAATTGTTTTTGCTGCATCCATATGTTTTGGTGTGTCGTGTTTCCATTTTCATTTGTATCAAGATATTTTTTGATTTCTCTTTTGATTTATTTTTTGACCCATTGATTGTTCAGGAATTTGTTGTTTAATTTCCATATATTTGTGAATTTTCCAGTTTTCTTCCTGCTTCTGCATAATTTCAGAGAGCATGTGACAGACATATCTCATAATGTTCACATTTGTTTATTCACAGACATTTACTTCATCAGCAAATTCTTTAATACATGCTGAGTCCATAATATATTGTATTCATTATTTGCTCTAAATTTAACATTTAACTTTGCAACATATACTTATATTTTTGGAATTTCTGCTCAAAATAAAATTTCTTGTATAGTTCTCTCAAAATATTTTTAAAGCATTTTATGCTCTGATACATGGATTTGGAAGTTCTGCATAAAATTCTATTCTACTGGCAAAAAGTCACAGAAAAAAATCTGCTAGTCAGTAGGGGCTAATTTTCATAGATATTTGAAATAATTACAGTTGTACATTTTAAAGAAATGTATTGCAACAGAAACCTTATTGTGTTTATCCTTCATAAATAAATTTCTTGGATTTTTTTCTTGTGAAGATTTTTTCTTTAACTTGAAGATAAATTAAAATTCACAGCTTATCAGTTTGACAGAAGATTTAAAATAGAGGAATTTTAAAACAAACCTTTATATTTTGAAAAATGTAAGAAGTGCTTCTTTATTAATTTTCCATAGTTTGTTTTTCAATGGGAAAAAAACCCACATTTGATCTGCATCTGACTGACTGCAAGACAAAAGTCAAGTTGGTCTAATTTAAAGTGACTTGCTCTTATCATACGATGTCATCTCTTATTTTCAGCAGAGATAGAAGAAATTGAGTGAGAAAATTGAAAAATCATTTTAATGCTCCCCAAAGAAATGTAACATGGGCTGGAACATATGGGTAATTTGTGAGGAAAAGTCAGCTGTGGAGTCTAATCATTTTCAATGTAATTTATGTGGCTGAAGTGTTCTAAACCAAGAAAAGTTTTCCTTTTTTTGAAGACAAAATTCTGATCAGACCTCTTCAAACTTTGTTTCATTTGTAACTGGGGTATTGAACAAGCATGACTCATGAGATATGATAAAAATGCAACTCTACTTTTGCTCCCTGCTGCTCCTTTAAGATTTATTTAGTGGAATAATCTCTCCTTTTCTCTGGATGGAGGACTGGTTCTGTGACTTTTTTGCTCATATCTAGGTAATAGACTATACTAAAGTCACTTTAGGTCAAAACCAGTCTCAATTCAAACACTAGAATGTTTACTTCCCAACAATGATCAAAACATTAATGATAAATTTTCTCTTTCCCAACAGGGCCCATCAGATTGGAATGGGGAGGGCATTTTCCTCCTCACCCCATTAATATTTCTTCTCTTTTCCCAGCTTGCTAATTGTGTTTTGACCCTCCAGTGTTAGGCCCAGGAGGAGAGGGAGTTAAGGGGAAAGAGTACAATTATAAGTGGTTGGTGCAGTCAGTACCAGCTATAATTTTCAGGGCCTGGTACAAAATGAAGTATAGGGTCCCTTGTTCAAAAAGCAGGAGAAAAATGTCTTTAAAAGTTCTAAGAGATAAAGCTTTTTCCTTTCTTCCATAACCTCTCTTTTGACTTGTCATGGTGTTTTTATTTACTATTTAATGTCATTCTAAGAAAAAAAGTTAAAAATAGCATGATTTTATTGTCCATCTTTATATTTTGCAATGCCAGTTTTCAAAGCAAATATAAGAGCATTTAACTTGTATGCAAAATCCCTGAAATTACATACGTTGTATTTTGTAGCTGGAACATACATGTACAGAACAGTAGAAATGCTACACATGACTAACTCAAGTGTTTTTATTCCACATCTTGATCCATGTACATTTTACTAACACCTTCAACTTTGGGCTTACTAATAAGCAAGGGAGAAATGAAAGGAAAAGGAACTGTGAGTTGCCCTGGCTTTCCCTTTCCTTCTATGTCATCACTTTAGCATAAGAGGTTAGTTTATTCAGAGAAATAAAATGAGTAAGAAATTTTTTTTTTTTTTTTTTTCAGTACACGGGCCTCTCACTGTTGTGGCCTCTCCCATTGTGTAGCACAGGCTCCGGATGCGCAGGCTCAGCGGCCATGGCTCACGGGCCCAGCCGCTCCGCGGCATGTCGCGGCTTGTGGGATATTCCTGAACCGGGGCACGAACCCGTGTCCCCTGCATCGGCAGGCGGACTCTCAACCACTGCGCCACCAGGGAAGCCCGAGTAAGAAAATTTGATTAGGGTTCTTTGGTCATTTGTATTTCTCAGAATGCCATTGCCTGCTCTTTGTGTTCGAAGCAAGTTCTCATTCACAGGCAAGGCATCGCCTCTGGGCCCTGTCAGCAACCTCAGCTTCCTCAGTTATAGACATAACACATTCACTGTATACTCACTTTGAGTCTCACTGAGCTCCCACACATCATGGGTTCACTGGAATTCAGTGCTCATGGGACATCATAAATGCTCTGTGCAAATGAGGCAGCAAGAAATGACATGTTGGCTCCTTGGACTTATAAAACACTAGCTCAAAGACACAGTTATTAAGAATCTGAATATCCAGAGCATTAAATCAAGCATGGAGTCCTTCTGAGTGCAGGGTCCTATGTAACTGCACAGGTCATGCTCCATGAAACTGACCCTGAGTACAGTTGTCCTTCACACATAGTCTCTTGCTGTGGGAGTCCCATTGACCCTCACAGGTAGTTGACTTAGGCAGGCTATCAGCTGACTCCTGTGAGGCCCACATCTGGTCTACATTCAATACTCACATATGATTTGACTGCAAATGCAGATAACCTCTCATATGTAGCAATACCCACCTTTGCTTTGCTACCAAAGCAGCTCTCCAAGTTTTCCTAGGGAGACAGCCAACCTTTGTGTCCTAAGCTGCTAGAAGTCAGATCTCCATCTCTCTAGGTGGTCTCATAGAAACACCCTTCCCTCTAGGCTTGAGGTGAAGCCTCAGCCTAGATTACTTTCTTCGTAGTAATCCCATAGGTTAGAGCTCATAATACAGCATCCTCATCTTTCTCACAAAATCTTCTCCCCAACTCTACTTTTTCAAGTATTTTATATCTCCCGATGGGTACAAACCAGACTTTGATCTCATTTTTTGAATAATGTTTTGAAAATCTGCTTATGGTTTTTTTTCTCAAAAATCACTTTGGTATCTGTTGTCTATCCTAACTCAGTGCCTCAGCTGAAACTCCCAAATTAAACGTTCTGTTCCATGTAAATTATCATACTGGGTACAAAGCATGCCATGGGCACAGATTTGGGTATGTTAAATGTTTGGTCATTTTGAGTTTCTTTGCAGTCATTTTGAATGCCAGTGAATCTTCTTCCTGAGGACAATATGCCACTAAGCTATGCCACTTTCAATCTGTCTTGAAGCTCATAATATAGGGACACTGATGAAAAGCAAGCTCATTATATGCTGGTCTGAGGAATTCAAGCATTTTCTATATACATTGCTAATGCTTCACCTAAGACCAAACTATTTGTGTGGAAATAATATGCTATAGGGAAAAAAGTGGAGTTCTAATGTCAGAGAGATCTGGATCTGATTTCTGTTTTTTCTACTTTATTACCTTGTAGAAGTTACTTAACATTCCTAAGCTGTAATTCCTCATTTGTAAAATGGGAGAATAATACTAACTTTCTTGGGTTATTTGATGATATGATGTGTGTGAAAATTCCACACATTCAACCAAAGTTACTTGCTTTGATGACCATTAGTAATTTGGTGGGGAGTTTTAAGTTTATTTGATGGAGAGGAAAAACTTATTTAAATAGCCACTGACAACAGCCTTTTCTTATAGGAGTAATATATATTGCTTTTGGTTTAGCACAAATCTTTTCAATGGGGCTATGGGAATATAGGCCTCAGGGTATGCACAAGAATTTGAAGAAATGTGAGGAGGAGAACTAAAGTGTTCTGTGTAATAGAGTAAGAAATTTAGAGTTTAACTCAAACATGACTTTAGTGTCACTTCTATCCCTATGTCCTACTCCAGCAAATATATGCCACTAGGTAATGGTGAGTAATGTAAATTTTAGGAAGATAGAATTGTGAACAGCATTTCATTCCAAAAAAAAAACAAAAAGCCCATCAGATATCTCTTTTATCTGCAAAGTTGTTCTTCCCAGCCTCCATGCAGCCTCTAGCTCCTGGTTCCAGACTCTTCCCACCTCCCAATATTCATTATATCCATTTTCTTAAGCAAAGCAATTTAGCTTTGCCCAAGTTTTTCTAATTTTGTGTCTTCATACTCTTCACAAAACTCTTTCATCAAGTATGCGAAAGACCATTATATTAAAAATAATGTGCTCAGCAGAAAAAATGTTCTTTAACTTCTAGGATTCACTCACTCTCCTTAGAATTTGTAAATTGTGAATAGTAGTAGGCTTTTCATCATTTTTTCTTTCTTGTCATAGGAGTTTCCAGGAATAGCTTAGACATAAGAGAAGGTGGCCTGGAAAGCGGTGTAAAAGTGCAAAGAACTTCAACTAGCCCAGATGGCACTTTGTGTAGCATCAGGCAGATGTGGCTCTGTTGCAAGACATGTGCTTAAGATTGTGGAGCAGAATATGAGCTGAATTGTAGTCTACTCACACCTTTAGACAAGCACTCTTGGGCAGGGAACAACCTGCACAACTAGATGTGCTGTCTCTGGAGAGGGAAGAACAAAGTAGCAAGTGGAATCTCTATGAAAGGTGACCTGTGAGAAGTTGCCAATGCTTAGGCAGCTGGAATAATTTTAAGGACAGGATTGGCTAATGTTCAATTTTGAAGACATCTGCTGAGAGTCAGTATATAATTTCAGTTACCCTGGAGCTATCAGTAAAGCTGTCTATTAATAAAGTCTTGAGTTGGTGGTACTTTGAAGAGTAAAGGGATAAAGGCTGAATTCAGTTGATTAAACAGTGACCCAAGGTAGAAATATGATTGGAGAGTAGAAACAGCTATAATATGGGGGTGACTAAGGAGCAGTCTTCAGCCTAACCACCCTTTCATGAATATCCTGGAGAGGTGTGCTTTGATTACAGGGGATGGCCAATGCTTGGATTCTATTGCTATGAGTGGAATCCACAATTAGATCAAGGGAGGCAGAGTATAATGCTGAAGAGCATCAACTCAGCTCACTGGAGCCGTAACTCACTGTGGTATGCCCAGTGCAGAGGATGACTCCCAATGAGCCTCACTTCCTGGTATTCACACCCTTGTGCAATCTCCTCTCCTAAAGCATGGGCTGGATTTGATTACTAACTAATAGGAAATAGAATATGGCAAATTGGATGTGATGTCACTTCTGAGAGTATGTTACAAAAAGACTTGGCTTCCATCTTGGGTACTCGCTTTATATTTTCTCTTACTTGCTCTAAGGGAAGACAGCTAGCTGCCATGGTGTAAGCTGCTTTATGGAGAGGCCCACGTGACAAGAAACTGAGGAAGTTCTCTGGCCAATAAGCAGCAAAGAACTGAATCCTGCCAACAGCCGCATGAATGAGATTAGAAACGTATCCTTTCCCCGTCAAACCTTCAGATGAAACCTTGGTCTTGGTAAACATCCTGACTTCAGTCCATAAGAGAACTTGAGACAGCAGCACCCAGCTTCACTTCTATTGGGTGGGCCAAAAAGTGCCTTTGGTTTCTTAAGTAAAAATAAAAGACACATTTTTCATTTTCACCAAGAACTTTATTGAATAACATATTTATTTACCCTTTTGTTCCACTACCATCTGTCATTTTTCAGGCAACTTCATAATTCCATCTTCCCAAAATGTTTTAGCTTTTTGAGCAAAGAACTTTTCCAGGTGTCTTTTACAGTCTTCCAGCGAATTGAAATTTTTTCCATTAAGAGAATTTTGTAAAGACTGAAATAAATGGAAATCCAAAGGTGTAATGTCTGGTGAATATGGCGGATTAATCAGAAGTTCCCAGCCATGCTGTAACAGTTTTTGCCTGGTCATCAAAGAAACATGTGGTCTTGCATTATCCTGATGGAAGATTATGCATTTTCTGTTGACTAATTCTGGACGCTTTTCGTCGAGTGCTGCTTTCAGTTGGTCTCACTGGGAGCAGTACTTGCTGGAATTAATCGTTTGGTTTTCCAGAAGGAGCTCATAATAAAGGACTCCCTTCTAATCCCAACATCAATACACACAACATCACCTTCTTTGGATGAAGACCGGCCTTTGGTGTGGTTGGTGGTGGTTCATTTTGCTTGCCCCTCGATCTCCTCCATTCCACATTATTGTACAGTATCCATTTTTCATCGCCTGTCACAATTTGTTTTAAAAACAGAATGTTTTCATTATGTTTCAGTAGAGAATCGCATGGGGAAGTACGGTCAAGAAGGTTTTTTTCACTTATGTGGAACCCAAACATCAAAGCGATTCACATAACCAAGCTGGTGCAAATGATTTTCAATGCTTGATTTTGAGTATGTCGGCTCTCACCCGCCTGGTATAATGTTGACTGTTCTCAATTATTGTTTTGATTTGATCGCTGTCAACTTCAAGTGGTCTACCCGACCGTGGAGCATCGTTCAGCAAGAAATCTCCAGCACGAAACTTCATGAACCACTTTTGACACGTTTGACCAGTCACAGCACCTTCTCCATACGCTGCACAAATCTTTTTGTACGTTTCAGTTGCGTTTTTACTTTTCTTGAAATAATAAAGCATAATATGCCAAAAATATTGCTTTTTTTCTTCCATCTTCAATATTAAAATGGCTACACAAAAATTCACCAATTTTGATGTCGTTTTTAAATGTATGCTGATATGACAGCTGTCACATACAATCTAACAAAATTGTTTCGAACAACGTTAAAGACAACTAAGTGCTACTAGAGCCATCTTACAGAAAAAAACGAATGAACCTTTTGGTCCACAGTTATCTATTTTGGTCTAGCAAGCAACCTCAAAACTTAGTATTTTGAATAAACAACATTTATTATCTTACAGTTTTTGTGGGTCTGGAATTTGGGAGCAGTTCACCTGGGTGGTTCTGGCCTGGGGTTTCTCATGAGTTTACAGAAAGATGCTACTTGGGGTTACTTTCACCTCAGGGATTGACTGGAGCTGGCAAGTTGATCGTGGTTAGGAGGCCTCAGTTCTTTGCCACATGGTTCTCTTCTTATGACTTCTGTGTGTTCTCATGGTATGGCAACTGGCTTCCCCGAGAAAGAGTGATCCAAGAGAGCAAAGTGGAAGGTGAAATTGTTTTTACAACCCAGCATCAAAAGTCACACACCATTATGTTTTGGCCAAAATGATTGACCCCTCTCACATTGTATCGGGGACCACCTAGGAGTATGACTATCAGGAAGCAAGCTATTAGACCTTGGACTGGTTGCTCAATGTTGCTAAACTTTAGTTTCCTTGGCTTTGAAATGAGGATATAATGGTAGCTGAGTTTTAGGGTTGTGAAGATTAAGTGTGATATTTCAGATATAAGCACTTAGTAACCACTACATGCAAATTCTCTTTATCAGTCTAGTTTAGTTTAGTAGGTTTTCTAAAGAGGGTGTGTGTGTGTAAGTAGAAAATGATGGGTATTTCTAGTACAGCCATCTTCAGTTATAAGAGAACCTTATAACTGTCATCACACATATATAATGTGTGATAAGTGTTAGCTATTTTCATCATTATTATTACTAGTTATCAGGGTATTATTACTTATATTGCATAGCTGACCCATCTTTCTTAGCACAGTTTCAGAGGGATTCCACAGATGATTTGTTATATGATCATCATGCATCTGAAGTTCATTGGGAAGCTATCTAATGGCAGCTCTTGATTAAACCACATTTAACACATTATGACCTAATAAAATATTCTGGCTAGTGAGACTGCCTCATTACATGTCACAGAAATTAAAAGTGTAGCTTCTAATATAAGTGTGCTGTCCTTAATGTGCTGCCAGAGAGCTTTTTGCTGACAGAATCAGCAGAATGCAGAACGTGCTTGATCTACAATATCTGCAGGTCAGTTCAGACATTGTGAATCTTGTTTAGATTGTAAAGAGGTGTATTATATTTGCTTTCAGTTTCACAAAGCTGGAGTACAGATTCTGCAGGAAAATGGGATTTAGTCTTAGGAATAATTTGGTTGTGAAGAGCAGCAATTCAATCAAGCTTGCTGAAGAGTAGGTGCATTTATTTTAAATGTTCAGAAAAATCTCACAAAATGCAACTATCGGAAATAGCCATCTCCCACGAGACTGGAAATTCATCAGGTGATCTTTCCTTCTCTCTTGTCACATGGTCTCCGTCTCTCATTTTGGGGTCTGTGTGAAAGGCAATTTCTGGTATTCATGCCCTTATGTAATCTTCTCTCCTTGAGTGTGGGCTAAACTTATTGACCCACTTCTAAAGGTGGAAGTAGGGAGATGTTACTTTTGAGATTAGGTTAAAAAAGATGGTGACTCGGGTTTCCCTGGTGGTGCAGTGGTTGGGAGTCCGCCTGCTGATGCGGGGGACACGGGTTCATGCTCCGGTTCGGGAAGATCCCATATGCCGCGGAGCTGCTGGGCCCGTGAGCCATGACCGCTGGGCCTGCGTGTCCGCAGGCTGCGCTCCGCAGCAGGAGAGGCCACAGCAGTGAGAGGCCAGCGTACCGCAAAAAAAAAAAAAAAAGATGGTGACTTCAACCTTGGGTGTGTCTTTTTCTCTCTCAGAACTCTTATGCTGGGGGAAGTAAGGTGCCATGGTTTGAGTAGCCATATAGAGAGGCTCAGACGGTATGGAGCAGAACTGAGGTCCTCAGTCCAACAGCCTATGAGAAACTGAAGCCCTCAATCTGAAAGCCCTTGAGTAACTAAAGCCTGTCAATAGCCACAAGAACTTGCAAGTGGATATCTTATCCCCAGATGAATTGTTGAATTAATTGTTGAATCTTAAGATAGTTGCAGCCTTAGCTGACAGTTTGGCTGTAACCTCATAAGACACTCTGAGTCAAAATTATGTAGCCAAACTGCTTCTGACTCCTGAAACAGTGAGCTAATAAATATTTGTTGTTTTAAGCTGGTGATTTTTGGTGTAATTTGTTATGCAGCTATAAGGAATACAGATTTTGGTGTCTAGAAGTAGAGTGCTGCCATGATGAGAGCCTAAAATGGAGAAGTGGTTTTGGAACTAGGATTTGAGCAAAATGTTAGTGAAATTCTAAAGTTCCCAAAGAAACTGTTAATAGAGGGCTTCTTGGTCTTTTATAAGACTGAGGGTGAGTGGTGGCAAAAACTGAAGAGAAGGGGAATCCTTGTTATTTAGTGGCAGAAAGCTTAGAAACCTCATTTCTTGTAGTAACATGAAATGTAGAAAATGTACTTTGTGAACTGGGTGATCTAGCTCATGAGATTTCCAAGCAAAGGTGCTTGGAAGGTGGTATATGGTTTCTTCTTGCTGATTATAGTAAAATAGGAGAGGAATGAATTAAATTGAAGTAGGGATGTTAAGTATGAAAGAGCCAAGACTTCATAGTTTTGAAAATTCTGTTTTTCTAGATGGCAACTGGTACCAAAATTAAGAAATGGCTTTTGATCAAAGATCAAATCTAGGGCACTGCCAGGAGAACAGAGGTCTAAAGAGGAAGCAAGGGACTGTCAAAACTTCTGTTAAAACCGAAGGTCATGCCCCAGGGTAATATTCAGTCATAAAAAGGACCCTTTAAAGAGATTAATGGTGTGTCTCACAGATCCTCTCAATGAAACAACAGTGCTTCTAGGAAGCTAAGGTCATTGTGTTTCAGCTATCTTGAGGCAGGAGTTGGGCCTCAAGAGGAGGAGAAAGAGGAGCTGAGCCCTGCCAAGATAAGAGACCACATATTTCTCATTCTCAAAGTCAAGGACCTTCCCGATTATACATCGCAGAAAGGACTCCTTGGAGGTCAAATGGAGGGGGCGTCACCCCATAGTAAGTGATGTCAGCCTATGCATAGGCCTCTTTGCTAGAATCCATCTTGGCTAAGAAATGCGTGCGCGCACAGCAGGAGGACCCTGAGATAAACCAAATACAGACTCAGAGCCAGGCAAAGAAAGACAATTGGCCAGAGGAAACCCAGAAGAAATGCCCCATATAAGTGATTCAAACTACCACGAGGGTGTGACTTTCTCTCTGAGTCTGCCCTTGTGAGTCTATTCACATGTACCTTTTTTCCTCCTAATAAACACTTTACTTGTTTCACTAACTTCTGTCTCTTTGTGGGAATTCATTTCTACAAAGCTGAGAGGCCAGGGCCTTGTCACTGGTCACTGGTCTAATGGCTAGGATTCAGTTCTCTCACTGCCACAGCCTGACTTCAATCCGGCTGGGGAACCGAAATCCTGCTTCAAACTGTTGCAGGCCGAGGTCACCGGAGATCAATCTCAGCCAAGGCTCAAGGGGGAGAAGAGCTTATTTCAAGATTTCTGAGTATGGCTTTTGTCTAATGGAGTGAATCCCAAGGTGATTCACAGGAGACCCACAAAGTTTTTAAGAGAGTTATATATGCAAAAACATTGCCAGCTTGAACTCAGGGGGATAGAGACAGTATGGAAAAAGGAGAGGCTTTTGGACCCCAGGACTATACTGGAAGGAAGAAAACTGTGATAGATGCTTGGCTGTAAAAACATGGTACATGTCACAAAAAAAGGAAGGAAGACTTAGAGGGCAGAATAAACAACTGAGAATCAAGGAATATCCAAACTTCGCCCAGCTGGATTTCAGAACTACCATGGACCAGTGAATACTTTGTATATTCCTTTTCTTCCCTTTTTGACAGGAATGTATATATAGCAGTTTTTCAATACCTGTCCTCATTGTATGTTGTGTGTTTATGGGGGGTGGTGGCAGATAACTTGTCTCTTTAATTTTATAAGTCTGTTGATCAAGAGGTATTCAGAAGTTGTATTTAAGGAACTACAGCTGACAAGCTTCATCAGCACCTGGATCTAATTTAGATGACAGGATTCTAGACTTTGAACTCATACTATAATAGGATGAAACTTTCGATGCTTTGGGAGGGGATGCGGGAATTTTTCCTGTAAGAGAGATGTGAATCATTGGGAGCCAAAGGTGTAGACTGCGGTAGGCACCTTCTAAGATGGCTCCCAATGATGTTTCCTGTTGGTATTCATGCTCTTGGGTAATCTCCTGCCAGTAGGGGCTGGACCTAGTGACTCACTTCCAATGATTATAATGTAGCCAAAGGGATGGGCTGTCACTTCTGAGATTAGATTTCAGAAAGACTTTGGCTTCCATCTTGGATGTGTGTTCTCTCTCTTTTTCTTGGATCACTGGTATCAGGGGAAGCAAGCTGTCATGTAGTGAGTGAGCAGACCCATGAAGAGGTTCATGTGATGTTGCAAGGAACCAACCCACTTAAGGGCTCACCCCAGGAGGAACTGAAGTCTGCCAACAGCCATGTGAGTATGTTTAGAAGCAGATCCTTTGGCCCCAGTCTGGTCTTAAGACCCCTGCAGTCCCAGCTGGCAGCTTGACTATAGTGCTATGAGAGACCCTGAACCAGACCCACCCAGCTAAACTGGTCCCAGATTCCTGACTCTCAGAAACTGTAAGGTGATAAATGTTTGTTGTTTGAAGGCACTGAGCTTTGGAGTAATTTGTTATGCAGCAATAGATAACTAAGACAGTCTGCTTTCTCTTTTTGGCTTCTCTGATGACTCATTGCTTTCACACAGGGTTGCTCTGCTTCCTGACCATAATTGACTAGATCAATCTCTGGGTTCCAATTTTAAATTTTTGGAGAGAGAATCTCATTCTTCCAGCTTGGGTCAGAGGTCCCATCCTGGTTCTACTTCCTTTACCCAGAAGTGGTGAAGCATTAAGTATGTAGAGCTGCCTTTTCCAGGTTGTTGGTGAGTTATGTTCTTATAAAGACAGTAGAGAGGGAATGATGGGCCTTTTTAGAATTGCTGCTTTGGAAAATGTTCCCCCAAGCTGTTTTGTATCTGGCAAACTGAGCTGGGTTATTCACAACAGTGAATCCAGGGACTGTAACATATTCAGTCAAAGTGCCATAGGATGGTATTAACAGTGATACTTTTATTTTTTATTTATTTTTTAAATAGATCTTTATTGGAGTATAATTGATTTACAATGGTGTGTTAGTTTCTGCTGTATAACAGAGTGAATCAGCCATGTGCATACATATATCCCCATATCTCCTCCCTCTTGAGCCTCCCTCCCACCCTTCTTAAAAAAAAAAAAAAAAAAGAAACTGATACTTTTAAATAGTTATACATACTAAATGGAAGTTAATGCTAGTTGCAACTCAGCAGTAATTAGTAAAGCCATTTCCTCAATATTTTCACTAAGGTAGTTGAGCTGACCATACTTTTCTCAAAGTGTAACATCACAGGTGATAACTGGAGCTGTCTAGTGAGCACATTGAGAGACTCCTTCAGGGAGATGTCCTCATTCGTCAGGAATGATTCAGAAGTCCGTTAGGAAGGAATTGGCTCGTACCAGTGTGATGGGGAAGGAAGACTATTATGTATGCTTAGGGGCACCAGGAGTTACAGTTAACATTTTATATTTCATTGGTGCCTTCTAGTTGCAAACTGCAGTGATTTTTTCTTATAGAGTAGGTTGAACTCAGAATTGTATTACAGTAATAAAGGACTGTCTTGTTGAAAGCCTTTTTCCCTTTTCTATTTGATTAGTGTTACTCTACATTGCACAGTGATTTGAATGTTCTTGAGGAGATTGTAAATTGCACCCTAAAAAGAAGAAACCCACGCATGTATATGTTTTAGCATCAGAAAAGTTAAGGTGAGAGAAGATTTGAGTAAAATGTTTACAACAAATGTATCATGGTATAAAAATGGTTCTGAATATGAATATGTGTTAGATAATATTCACCTATAATTGACTAGCTAGTTATTTCTGTGATTTTGACACTGAAGCTTATACAGTGAGATTCACGTACAGGTGAATTTGCATATCTGCCTCATGATCTCTGGGACATTGGGTCAGGCACCAGTAGTCCTAGTTCCATAAGGGCTCCTAGGAATCTTTTGAGGTGGCTGTGGGGATCTTGGACCTGAGAATTTGGCTCCCAGACACTAGATTTATGACTGTTTAATGCTGAAGGAGAAAAAAGAGGCTGCTTTAAATATTGGGAGTGTCCTGGGGGACAAAGGAGTCACTCTGAGGTGGGAGGCACCACCTGAATCAACTGTTGGCCCAGCTTCCTGGGGAACTTGGTTAAAGTTTTGGCACAGAGGGTTTTATAAAACTTAAAGAGTAAGACTATATTTAAGGACCAAAGGAGCTGTAATCATGTAGATCAAAGATCATCAATGACTAGTTGAAAGAAAGCCATCTTTTCTGCTATTCATCTGAGGCAGAAGGTACAGTAAATTCCTGACAAGGCAGGTGCCATTAGCAGCTTCAAAAGAGTTGGTCAAGACAGCAGCGACCTGAGCATAGGATCACATGAAGGGGATGAGAGAAGGGGCTAATTAGCTACACACATCCTTCTTACTGATTATGGTGGTGTGATCCAATTCTTTTCCAAAAAGCTGGGGCCAGAGGGAAGGATGAATGGGTGAGTTAAATTAAAAAAAAACAGAAACCAACAAAACACACACACACACACACACACACACACACACACACACACCAAAAAACTGGAACCACACACTCTAATCCAACAGTCATCCAATCCCTTGAACTTGTCCCCCTGGGGACTGACATAGTCTGGAGAAAGAAGAGTTAAGCTTCCCCTGTGGAAAACTGTTCTTTTCTTTATCAGAAATAATAGATTCTCATTCAAACCACTAAGATACCCTGTTTTAAGATGTGTCAGCAAATGGAATTTTAATGCCATGTTGATGTCCAAGTTTGCAATATTGGTATGCAGCAATAATAGGGGCAGCCAAAACATGGCCTGTGCAGAGCAAGCAGCGTTGGATGTGCTAAGTCACCCACTTTTACATGACTGGGGCAGGCTGGCACTCACCACCCAATCAGTTAGCCTCTTTTAAGTTTCCTCTTGATGCATGACACATGGGCTCTGTCAATTTGTATCCAGTGAAAGCAAAATTCTCATTCTTTCTCTTGACATTATTACAAAAGAATTCTAGAGAAAGAGTAGAGAGAAGGTAGAGTGCACAGTCTACATTTCTGTTCTACAGATACCAGCACACTGAAATGTGCTTATAAGTTAAGATTCGGTACTTAAGTCAGAAAGAGAAAGACAAATACCATATGATATAATTTATATGTGGAATCTAAAATATGACACAAATGAACTTATTTACAAAACAGAAACAGACTCACAGGCATAGAAAACAAACTTATGGTTACCAAAGGGGAAAGAGTGTGGGGGAGGGGTAAATTAGGAGTTTGGGATTAGCAGATACACACTACTATATATAAAATAGATAAACAATAAAGTCCTATATAGCGCAGGGAACTATATTCAATATCCTATAATAAACCATAATGGAAAAGGATATGAAATATATAAATAACTGAATCACTTTTCTGTACACCAGAAACTAACACAACATTGTAAATTGACTATACTTCAATATAAAAAAATATTCTGTACTTCCCACAGCATTATACAATAAAATGCGAAGGCAGGTCACCTTTGTTGATACTAGAAAGGAAAAAAAAACACTCCAGCATAGTTCAGTTATAGCAGTGGAGCTTTGAAAATAATTCTGATTATCCATAACAATTAATTCAGAATCCAAGAGTCAGTATTTATTAAAACCCTCTAGGTGATTTCAATGTGAAGTCAAAGTTAAGATTATTGAATTACAGTCTCTTATTTGCAGCTCCTCCAAACTGCAAATATGGAGCTCAGAAATATGTACAACTTGTCTTTGTGACTAATAGCTTAGTCTGAGTCTATTTACAATAGTCTATTTACAATCTCCCTATCTATCTATCTGTCTATCTACTGGGTGGGCCAAAAAGTGCCTTCAGTTTCTTAAGTAAAAATAAAAGACATTTTTCATTTTCACCAAGAACTTTATTGAACAACGTATTCACCCTTTTGTTCCACTACCATCTGTCATTTTTCAGGCAACTTCATAATTCCATCTTCCCAAAATGTTTTAGCTTTTTGAGCAAAGAACTTTTCCAGGTGTCTTTTACAGTCTTCCAGGGAATTGAAATTTTTTCCATTAAGAGAATTTTGTAAAGACTGAAATAAATGGAAATCCAAAGGTGTAATGTCTGGTGAATATGGTGGATGAATCAGAACTTCCCAGCCAAGCTGTAACAGTTTTTGACTGGTCATCAAAGAAACTTGTGGTCTTGCATTATCCTGATGGAAGATTATGCATTTTCTGTTGACTAATTCTGGACGCTTTTCTTCGAGTGCTGCTTTCAGCTAGTCTCACTGGGAGCAGTACTTGCTGGAATTAATCGTTTGGTTTTCCAGAAGGAGCTCATAATAAAGGACTCCCTTCTAACCTCAACATCAATACACACAACATCACTTTCTTTGGATGAAGACCAGCCTTTGGTGTGGTTGGTGGTGGTTCATTTCGCTTGCCCCTCGATCTCTTCCATTCCACATTATTGTACAGTATCCATTTTTCATCGCCTGTCACAATTTGTTTTAAAAACGGAATGTTTTCATTATGTTTCAGTAGAGAATCGCATGGGGAAATACGGTCAAGGAGGTTTTTTCACTTAACATGTGGAACCCAAACATCAAAGCGATTCACATAACCAAGCCTGGTGCAAATGATTTTCAATGCTTGATTTTGAGTATGTCGGCTATCACCCGCCTGGTATAACGTTGACTGTTCTCAATTATTGTTTTGATTTGATCGCTGTCAACTTCAAGTGGTCTACCCGACCGTGGAACACCATCCAGCAAGAAATCTCCAGCACGAAACTTCATGAACCACTTTTGACACGTTGATCAGTCCCAGCACCTTCTCCATACATTGCACAAATCTTTTTGCGCGTTTCAGTTGCGTTTTTACTTTTCTTGAAATGATAAAGCATAATATGCCAAAAATGTTGCTTTTTTTCTTCCATCTTCAATATTAAAATGGCTATACAAGAATTCACCAATTTTGATGTCTTTTTTAAATGCATGCTGATATGACAGCTGTCATATTGTATTTGTGGTATTTGCTTGACTAAGATATTAGAATGATCCAAGGAAAATCTGTCAGTATAAATATTGGGGAACAATTTGGGGCTCTCTTCTGTTGAATCCAAAGGTCCTTTTCAGGGCCAGGCTAATTTCCTCTATTCTCCTTTTCCTGCTTGTTGCACATTCAGGCCTTCTGCTTGGTTTTCCTTCTGTTTTCAAGCTGCCACTGCTCAACTCATTCCTTGGATTTTCCAAGACTGATTTTGGAGTGAGACACAGTCCTTTGTTCCTTACTGCATTGGAAAGCAAGCACCCAACTGGACACTTTTAATATTTTATTGCATATCACTTTGTGTAGTCTTTTTTACCAACAAGGACCTAGGACATCATTCTTTTCACTGTTTCCACTCAGCCCAGTATCAACTTCCATATCAGCTATCTAGTGCCACTGTAATGCTGTGGGACAACCATCCAGAACTCACTGAGTAAAACAATACATTTATTTAACTCATGCGTTTTCAGGTGAGCTGGGTGGTTCTTTTGGTAATTCATGTATTGACTGATCATGATTGGGATCTCTCACATATTTGAGTGTTGGACAGCTCATTATCTAGTCTAGAAAACCCTTTGCTGGGACAATTGAGGCTCTGTTTCATGTCTCATAGTTTAGCAGGCTAGCTTGGGCATGTTCTTGTGGCAAAGGCAGAGGAGTAAAAATCAAGTGGATATGTGTAAGTGCTTTTTCAAGCTTCTGCTTGCTGACATCCCAATGGCTAAAACAAGTCACTTGGTCAAGCCCAGAAACCAAAGGTGAGACAGAGTACCCTGCCCAGAGTGGAAGAGCACTACAAAGTTACAGGGCAAAGGCAGGTGTGCAAGAATGGGTGGGAGGGGGAGAGTAACTAATGCAGTCAACCCTCCACATTCTTTTTTCTCATTCCCTCCATTACTTAATTGAGGGCTTGACCTTCTCCCCCTGCTAATACTCAAGAGTCTCATGGAAACAGCACAAGGGGAGATTCTGTTAAATCTTTTGCCTTTATTCTTAGGTTGATGTTTTAACTCAACTTTCTGATTCCTTAATAATAATGACAACAATAAATCTAATAATAGTAATAATAATGATCAAATCTTTCTATGTAACAGACATCATTCAGATTTCTTTACTGGCATTATGGCATTATTTAGTCCTCATAACGACTCTTTTAGGAATTGCTATCCCTATGTAACCTTTTGACATTTTGATGAATGAACTCTTTTATTATATATTTTGAGAGCAGATATACCAAGGGATGAATATTTTAATAACTGAGATGTAGGAAATTAGCTTTATTGGTAATACTGACTTTGTATGAACAACATGAGACTGTATTAATAGACTGCATTTATATAGAGCTGAAATAAGTAAGATACTCTTAGCTCTGCCCCAAACTACAACCCACCTCCTTCTCTCAACTACATGATTTACCTATTGAATTTACTTTTATTTTCTCACGTTGATAAAAATTTTTCTAACTTTATGATGATATACAGAACTTAACAGGTTGTATAAACAACATAGCAGAAAGAGAGAATTACAGTTAGAAAATTATGAAAACCTTTTCCTCCATCATCTTGCAGGAGGCATACAAAGTGTAAAGTTAAGTTTTATTCATTTGCAGAAGCATGTAATAAGTAAGCACAAGAAAATGATCAGTAGTATTCTAACACATTTCAACTCAGAGCATCTATCAAAATAAGAAGTAAGATTAGACTAATGTAAAAAGGTTTTGTAACTGCAGTTTCCCAGATTTTCTTCTAGTGTGGGATTGTATTGGGTCTTGGTGAAATTTAGTTCAAATGCACAGTGAATACGAATAGAAGTTCTCTGAGAGTTACCCCAATGATGATGATATCATTAAGAGAGCCTTAAGTGTGCCTGAATGAATGAATGTTCATGAAATGAATGTTCCAGATTAATAAATTTTATCACTTTAAAAGCCAAATTAATTATTTTTATTTTAACCATTTTTTGAAGGAAACCTAACACAAATATGCCATTTATTTTTCTGCTTCTTGAACTGAGCATACTAAATATTTTATTCATTTTCAGATGACTAGGTCTCAGGTTACCATTATGAATAATTTTTGTTTTATATGTTAATACAGTGTTTCCCTCAGGGGCTAGTGAGTTATGTAGGTCTGTTTGATTAATTACCTTAGATTTTGTAATAAGTTCTGATGATTCTTTTGCCTGTATTGTGTCTTTTTACTCTAGGCCATTTCAATTTGACAATTCCCTTTCCTTGATACTTTTAACCTATTTTTTTCTGTAACCCTTATTTCAGTACAAATCAGATAAGCATTCAGAATCAGTAGATTAAGTTGTATATTAAGTTATAATTCAGTAGCTTTTTGCTCAAGAGCCTGAGCCCCACACTTCTTCTGAAAATATGATAAATGTAACTTACTTGTTTATTTGAAATATGTTTTGAATGCAAATACAATATTGCATTGAATGTAAGATGTCAATTATAATACAGACCACTATTATATGGACTACTAAGAAAGAAAAAAATGTTGCATATTATAAGATGCATCTCAAATTTAGAGATGTTAAAATGTGTAAAAATATAAGTCTTGGAAGGAATGAAATGTGATACGTGAGTGAAATAATGTTCTGGGTGATGGGAGTATATCTGTGATCAAAGCAGTTAATATCCCTACTCTAATGGAGTTTACATTCTAATGTGGAGGGAGCAAATAATTATGTCGGGTGATCATTAGTTCTCTGAAGGAGAAACAAAGGTAGGCAAGGGGAAGGAGAGTGGAAGTGTGGGTGTTCTTTTCATATAGAATAGTCAGAGAGTCAGAGAAAGCAAAGAGTCAGAAAGTCAGAGAAAGTCTGATCAGGGATATTTGAGAAGAGACCAGAAGGAAGGGAAGGAGTGAGCCAGGAAGTGGGAGAAGATAACTACAGGTAGTGAGAAAAGTGAGTGCAAAGCCTCTGAGATGGAAACATGTTTGGGGTGCTGGAGCAGCAGAAAGTAGGCCAGCATGGCTGCAGTGGAAGAAAGGAGGGAGAGAGTAGTGGGAGATGACATTAAAGAGACGAGGAGCTCCAGATTAGGTCAGGCCTTGTAGACGTGGTAAGAAGGACTCTGGACTTTGTGATAGATAGCAAGCTGTGCAAGGATTTTGAGTGCAGAAGTGACACGATTTGATTGTGTTTTAACAGAAACATTGTGACTTCTATGTGGAGAAAGACTGTTGAGGAATAAGGGAGTGGAAACAGGAAGATCATTTAGGAAACTATTGCAGCCTATCCATATAAGTGATGATGGAAGCTTAGACCAGTGGAGCAGTGATGGAGGTGGTGAGCAGTGGTCAGATTCTAGATATATATTTGAAGGTCAAGCTTATAGAATTTTCTGATGGATTTGATAATGAGGTATGAGAAAAAGAGGGGAGTCAAAGATGACTTCAAGGTTTTTGGCCCACGAAGGAATAGAGTTGACATTTATTGAGATTGGAGAAAAATCTCAAATTGAGGGAGGAGGAACAGGGTTAAGGAAGAAGAAGTTAAGACCTTGGTTTTGTACATGTTCAGTTTGAAATGCCTTAGCTGTCAAGTGGAGAAGTGAGATAGGCAGTTGGATACATGAATCTGGACTTCAGGGGAGAGGCCCAGACCAGAGAAATAAATTTGGGAGTCAAGAAAAGAGTGAACAAAGGTGCCAATTGCTGCTCATAGAGTGAGTAGGATAAGGATTAGGAATTGACATTGGATTTGTCAACATAGAGTTTGTGAGACAGAACAGATTGGAGTGAATTCAGGAAAGAATGAGAGGAAAAGAAGTGGAGGCAATTCTTTCAAAGGGGTTTTCTTGTAAAGTGGGCCAGAAAATGGTGTAATTACTACTTTTTCACGTAAGTTTGAAACCTTCTCCAGTTACTTGTGATATCATTCTGTTAGAAGGCATAGCAACAAAATGTTTGGGCTGCAGGGTACATTATTTCTTTGATGTCATATCTCAAAGGACTTGGTCAGGAAATGAAATAAGCTCAAATATAATTTCCATTCAAAGCAAAACCATGTGTTGTTTATAATTTACATTGCTTTTTGCAAATTCAGGATAGCATAGAAGATAAAAGGACAAGATTTGCAAATACAGGGTCCAAAAGAATCAATCATCTTATATTTTTAGAAATCCCCACATTAGTCTATATGCAGATATTTGTGTTAATAGGTGCCTAGGCAGATACTAGCTTGGGCTTCAGATACTACTGGATGTATTGATACTTCAGACACTACCTGTCTGAAAGAATGACTGGGGATTCAACAAGAACTCAGAACAGCTAAAATCATAGGGAGGCTCCCATGTGGAATTCATGCTGGGACTTCAAGTAGCTGTTGTACTTCTAGAGCAGATAGCTATTACCTTTTAGAAATAAGTATTTGAGGATTGATTAATTGTTCTTCTGTAACTTGCAATATCCAGAAGGTATTAAATATGGTCCTGTTATTATACAGTTCCAGATTTTTTTCTGGCTGGATAACCCCCAACACTGACCTCAAGACAGGATGACAACCCCAATCCCTTGAGTTTCTTCAGACTCTAGTCTTCTCAGTGGGTCTCTAGGTGTTTCACAAGTGATCAGGGGTCAGTCACTGCTGTCACTGCTCCACTGGGTACCACACCATCTACTCTGGCCTGGCTGGCTACAGTACTTTGCTGTAACTCCAGTTTGCTTTTATTTCACTTTTCTTCTGGGTATGGGCAGGTTCAAATACTTATTTCAAGATAGCAGTAATTGACACTTTCCTCTAAACTTTAGGCTCTGAGTCATCATGCCAGATACCAACATCTTCACTTGGTATGATTTCTTTTCTAGGGACTCTGTAGGGCTCGGAGGCAATTTACCTTCTCCTCCTTCTCACCTTTGTTGGCCAGACATGCCGTCTATGTCTGAACTCTAATCTTGGACAATATTTGAGTTGTTTGTCTTGGAAGTTCCTCATCTCTCATGTAAATCGGTGGATGTAACGAGATACCAGGAGCTGTGTGTGACCCAACACTACATGCCAGATGGATCCAAGTCTCATGTGTTTCCAGGCAACTGGAAACCATTTAGAGTAACATATGGGTTTCAGAGAAGGGGAGAAATACTGTGAGCATGAGGTCTCTGTGTTTTTGCCCCCCTTACTATGCTAACTAATAGTAACTTAGATCTTTGGAGAGGCAGAAGGAGAAATGGAGTTCAGATTCTCTGAACTACCACTGAAACCTTTTTTGGGGCTTAAATTGATGGTAAGTATTGCTGATATCTAGAAAAAAATTGCAATATTTGTGTGTGTGTGTGTGTGTGTGTGTGTGTGTGTGTGTGCATCTGCTAGTCTGCCTGCTAGTGTGGAAAAGTGTTTTATTTGCTTTTTCCTTTATTGAGTATAGGACATAGCTCGAAAATAAATCCCCTGAATGATTTTGCTCCTGGAACTTCGAGAGTTCAGATGGGTGGGGAATGTGTTGGAGTTTCATTTAGAATTGCTATTAAAAAGCCTTTGTGTATAGATGATGACGCTACTGACACATACTGTTGACAAAATAAGTGTTTAGTGGCAACTTTTGTTATTCCCAGCAACAGGGATGAGTCTGAGCTGAGGCATCCTTGCTACTCTCAAGGTCCCCATTTGTGAAATGGTTGGCCGCTTCTGGGGAGGAAGTTGATGGCTGGGAACCATTTTCTCTATGCAATGTTAAGTGCTCCTTGTAGACACTGCTGCCAGAGAGATGACGAAACCCTGACAAATTACTGTTCATCTCAAGCAGCTCCTAATGTGCTTTCCTACTGAGGGGAAATTGAAAAAGAAAAGGAGGCTGCAGCAGGCAGGTGCTGATGCCTTCCTCTCTTTGGTTGGTCCCCAGCTGCTGGGTCTTGCTTTTGTGGATGCGATGACCATGTGGGCAGCACAACCCATGAGCTTAGGACAGCTGCTTATAATCCAGCAGAGGCAGCTGGCAGGTGAAACACTAACACGTTATGCCATAAAATATTTAAAGAAAGCTGTGCGTTTAGTTTTCTTTTGATTAGCTCTCCAGGTTTATACTTCAGTAGCTTTGCCGAAGGGCCGGAAGTGAACCAGAAATACCCCCAGAGCCCATTTAAATACTTTGCAGTGTTTACTTAATATTTTAAAGTTAAAAAACCTTTTGGAACATTGAGCACTCCAAAAGAACAAAACCTATTTATGGACCCTGAGGGCATTTCACCTTTAAGACAGCAAAGAGGCCAAGAAACTGAAGAAGTCTCTCATTTTTATAGCAGTAGATAAATTATAGGATGAGTCAGCTTCAGTGGGATCTTTTAACTCTTTTTGCTCTGCCTTCTGGAGTGTAAAGCATAACCTCTAGAGAAAACACTTCCTTTTATTATGATGCCTTTCAATGCTTTTTATTTCAGATGTTTAATCTAACAACCAAATGTGTTTTGCCATAACACAGGGCTTGAAGGGGAAACAAAAGAACTGTAATAGATTTGTAATAGATTTCTGATTCAGAATCAAAAGACAGGGGTTTTAGTCTGACTCTGGTGTTAGTGGTATGCAATCTCAGGAAAACCTAGACTATGCCAGTTACTAGTTGTGTGATGGTGGGCAAGTTACTTGTTTTCTCTTCTGTAACATAAGGAGAATTAATAATGTCTACCTCACTGGGCTGATGTGAGAATTAAGAGAATTAAGAATGCAGGTACAGAGCCTAGCACAAACCCTTGCTGATGATTTCAAATATCTAATAATGTTAAATGTTACCAGATCTGAAAAGAAAGCACGTGGTTTTAACTCTATTGCCTTTATTTGTAAAATGGTGACAATAATATACATCACATAAAGTTATTTAAGTGCATGTGACACGTGTGGGCACTTTGTGTACTAAATGCCGTATAAATGGGATGTATATTGATAATCATAATAGATTTTGAGAGCTGGCAGAGAAAATGGGTAAGTAAAAGAAAAAAATAGAGAAGACAGCAGGAAAGTTGGGAACAAACCCATGGAGACGTTTGCACATTATTAGAAGGGAAAGAACAGAATTAAAACTGCTACCCAAAGCAAATCAAACCAAATCTAAATCCCTAATTAAAACCAAAGCAAAACATATAAACAAAACAAGGTAAAAAAAAAAAAAACACAACACTCAGCTTGCTGCTGCACAGAGCACGCTAGCTGCTTCTCTCCATCTTAAGAATACAGTCATTATAGCTTCTCAGGAGAACCTGCTGGGCAGTGCTTCTGGTTCTGGGATAATTATGAAAAGAGTGTTGTGAATATAGAGTGAACACAGCTACTGGAGAACATCACACAGAACATCTTATTTTAGTCCCAGAGCCCCTTCTCTGGCCCAGCATGGCTCCTCTTGACCCGGGCAGTCCAGGAGCCCCTCTTTTCTCTTTCTCTTCTTCGGAGATATCACACCCAACCCAGCACTTTGAATCCTGGGAGTAGGGGTTGTGTCTCAGTCCCTAACTCCTTACTTTCTTCCTTTACCAGAACACAGGCAACAAGCCTTTTTCGTTTAAGAAATTTTCTGCTGATAAATATGTGGTAATAAACAGGAGATATTAAAAATGAGAAACAGCAAATATGGTAATGTTACAAAGTTTATAACAGTATTAGTAGTTCCACTACTAATAGTAATGCCACCATTTCCATTATATTTTACATTAGGAACGGAACTAAAGGGTTAAATTTGAGACAGGTTCACTAAAGTCTTTTAAGAAAGAGAGAGAAAGTGAATACTCTCTCGTATGCCGCATACCTTAGTATGAGAAACTTCACGCGTATGCATGCA
The DNA here is from genome assembly GCF_964374135.1 of Grampus griseus. NCBI lineage: Eukaryota > Metazoa > Chordata > Mammalia > Artiodactyla > Delphinidae > Grampus > Grampus griseus. Next base: position 55,005,582 of record NC_139018.1, read on the forward strand.
AATGTGGGAATCTTTTCCCCCACCCAGCCATGGCTGGGCAGATGTTACTTTGGTATCTCTTGAAATCATTTTTCTTTCCTCTGGTCATGCACACAAATCTGTAAAGAAGCCAAAAGAATGTTTGTGCAAATAGAGAAGTTCATGCAAGTTGGAGTGGAGTAAACTATCAAGGAGGTGGGGATAGCTTTTCAGAATCAATGGGGACATGAATGATGAATTAATCACTATGAATTAGCCTAGGATCACAGATCAGGACTCAAATAAATCAAGCTGATGTAAGTCAGAAATTTAATAACATATAAAATCTGGCTCAAAATGGTAGTTCATACAGTATTTATTCAGGCTTCTGATATTTACTGCTCTAAGATATAAAGCTTTGAAAGAGCTGGGTAAAAGGGTTTTAGGCCTGTATGAATTTTTACAGGGTAGAAGTTTCTGGACCAATTCATATGGTTTTCATTATGACCTTCTATCTGGAATACAATGATGTTTGCAGATAGATCCTGTTTCTCCTTATATTTGTGGATGCTGGTGAGCTTGACAAGTAAGTCTCTTATCTAGGTGCTCATAATAGTATATAAATTGTCATTTCACAAATCCTGGGAACTCTGTAAAAGCCTCCTGTCCTTCAAAATGGCAGGAGACTCTGTGGGGGCTTAACTGAACCAAGTATGAAGGTCAAAGACAGCTGTTTGATCCTGAAATTAAATGATAAATATTAGGGACTATGTTTTCCTTTATTAATCCTCAGCATCATGTTCCCTGCATTCCCAGGGAAGCCAAACACATGACTCACAAGATCGGGCAGTCTTCTGTAAGATAAGAGTGGAGGGAAAGTATCTACAGATGGAAGAATGAAGCCATGAGAGTAGAATTGGAGTGAGGGGCAGAAGCAGTACCCCTTAATTTTCCTCTGTGTTTTGGTAGAAACAAGTTGTCAATGGGAGATTTCAAGGCACATTAGTTTGAGAAAGAACAAAATAGACAAAAGATCTAGTGTTAGATATAAATTAAAAGCTGTTTCTGTGCATTGCAAGTCTCTCGCTCCTAAAAGGAGAATCACAGATTATTTTTTTAAACCAAAATTTGAAGTTTGTCATTTGTGTCTCCTAATTCTCAGATCATTTATTACAACTTTTCTTTTTCGAGGTGTTAGAATAATTTTCTGAAGGATAGTGATAAAGCAGATGTTTTCTAAGCCTCTGGGGACCAGGTAGAGTTTGGAGTGATTTAGGGGCAACCAGACAATGCTTCGTTACTCAGGAAACTGACCCTTCTCCCATCTGCTGTAAATGAGATCTGAAAACTTTCTCCATCCTATTATCTTGTCAATTCCTAGCATCAGTTTCTAACAAGAGACTTGAAATGCAATATAGCTTTGGCCGAAAAAAAAAAAGTGCTTAGGATTTAGTGGGCTGTAACTTGACTACAAATCCAAATGGGTAATATTTAGCTCATAATATGATTTCCTTCATGCAGATTGCAATGTTTACATCTTGTAATGAAGCCTATGTTTCTTTGTATCAGTGGTTCTTATATGGAAAACACTGGAGAATAGCAACATGGACCTAAAACGGGTGTCTCCTGCACACCTCTGTATGAACATTGACCCTTTACAGAGTGAAAGTTGAATATGAATAAAAGAAAATTCATGGAATTTTCATTCATGAAAATTAACTGTTTTTTTTCACTTGCATCTCTTTGGTGTACTGTACTGTTTCAAAGCTTGTGTTATCAAATTCTTGCTTCTCCCAATCACAAAATTTATTCATGCATCCAAAGGAGCATTTTTTTTTCTTTTTTAAAAGGGTAGGTGAGTCGGTGGCCTAATTCTATTTAGAAAGACAGAAAAAGAAAAAGGATTACACATACATTTTTCATAAACTGATCTGGTTAGACTTTTGGTTGCAAAGAACTCAGCCTGAATAAAACTGGGGCTTATTGTAGGTCTATGTATGAATTAGAACTGGGAGTGAAAGGCTGGAACTAAAACAGTGTTAGTGTTTTAGTGGAACTAAAACAGCTCCAGTTTCCAGCTTCTTTCTCGATCTTTTTCAAGGTCCATTCCATGGCATCACTGTATCACTCTGGTGTCTGAGCCATTCTTTCTCTACCAACTTCCTCTGCTTTAGTTCCTTTATAATTTTGGCTGGTATGAGGCCTGTTGTAGTCACTCTATCATCTCCAGCTGAAAAACTCCTTTCAGCTTCAGCTTTCGCTCCACATTGCTCAGTCTTGTGTTTCTGATTCCTGAGAGTCAGGCTCTTATTTTCCTAGCTCATCTTCCATATCACATAAGTCATTGGCTAGCCAATAGATGGTATGGCGGCTTGCAAAAAGAGCCCCAGTTCCCTGTAACCACATACTTGCAATGTGATTCTGTAGCTTCTTTCAAGAGATGGAGTCTATCCTTGAATCTGGGCTGGCTTTGTGACCTGCCTTAGCTAGTAGGAGGAAACAGAAGTGAGGTTGTACACTTGGTCCTTTGGAAGCTTTAAGCCCTTCCTCTGTTTCCCTTGGAACTCTTTCATATGCCTTGGCTAGGCTTATGGAAGTTGAGAGACCAAGTGAACAGAGATAAGCCATCTTAGACTACCCTGCCTCCAGCCACTTGGTAGCTTACTGCAAATTCATGAGTGAGCCTAACCAAGCCTGGCCGAGATCAGCCAGATCGACCAATCTATTCCAGCACAAATTGCTGCCCTATTTAATCGTGAGCTAAATAAATGGCTGTTGTTTTAAGCCACTAAGTTTTAGCATAGTTTGCTATGCAGCAAAAAGTAACGAATAAAGAGGTACAGTTCCTTCTCCATATCTGCTGGTTCCACATCTATGGATTCAACCAACCATGGATAGAAAATATTTGGGGGAAAAAATTCAAGAAAGTTTCAAAAAGTAAAACTTGAATTTGCCATTTGTGGGCACCATTTATATAACATTTACATTGTAGTTACAGCTATTTACATAGAATTTACATTGTGTTAGGTACTATAATCTAGAGGTGATTTAAAGTATATGGGAGGACGTACATAGGTTATATGCAAATATTATGCCATTTTATATAAGAGACTTGAGCAACTTGGATTTTGGCATCTGATGGGGTCCTGGAACCAATCCCCCGTGGACACTGAGGGAGGACTGTAATCCTTTTGGTCTAACCAGCCATGGTAAGTAGTGTACTGGCATTATGGCAAAAAACGTGACTGCTTGCCTCTTTCTCAGTGGCTATGGGCAAGGCAGTTTTATTTAGAAAGAATGTAGCCTTTCAGTAATTCAACAAATATATATTAACTGCCTATAATGTGCCATGTACTATGCTAGGCAATAGAAATCAAGGATGATAAAAAATATGCCTAGTTATTAATAGTGATGAATAAATGGAACTTTCACTTAGTAAGGGAGACAGGCATTAATCACATAATCACCCTGAAGAATATTTAATTACAAACTGAGATAAGGCTCTTAAGCGAAGACACACATTTTTATGAGGGGAACAGCAAAAGCTTACACTGGGTCTTAAAGGCTTACTGAGTAAGTGGTGCTTGAGGTAAGATCCAAAAACGGGTAGAGTTTATCAGGGAAAAGGGTAGGGAGAGTGGCTTGTGGATGAAAGGAAGACATTTCAGCATGTGCAAAGATCCCACAACAGAAGCTAATATGGTACATTCAAAAGCTGAAAGAAGGTCAGTGTTGAAGGTGACTGGAATATATATAGAGAGAGAGGTGGGGACTGTGAAGAGGTGTGGGTAGAGAGATGTGTAGGGACTCGAACGCATGGGGACTTATAGGATATGTTATGGATTTTGGGAATGTGGAACGCTATTGAGATGGCTGGAGGGAGAAGGGAAGCGTGGGCGCATGATCAGTTTTGTGTTTTGGAAAGATCACACTGTATGCAGTTGAGAAATGATTGAATTGAATTCAAACTGAGTGAATTTGAAAGATCAGCTAATAAGGTACTCCATTGTGATGGTGAAGAGATGATGGTTTCTGGGAATAAAATAGAAGCTGGGAGAGGGCAGATTTGTAAGATGCTTAGGAGATAAGACCAATAAGGTAAGACCAAGAGGCGTAAGAGATAAGATCATGGGGTTTGGATATGAAGGTTGAGGGACAGGCAGTTGTTGAGAGAGACTTCTAGATTTCTGGCTTTCACAAGCAAATGAACGAGGGTGCTACTCGCTGAGGTTAGGAACACTGGAAGAGGAAGGAGTAGGTCTAAAGAGTGAAATGATGAAAACTATAGGATATGTTGAGTTTGAGGTATACTGAGGTCTCCAAATAGAAATATTGATTGCGGTATTGGCTATATGAGTTAGAGGAGAAGAAAATTTGTCAAACATTTGTATTGAGTTAGCAACTGAAATTGTGGACGTGGAGAGAATCTGGGGCAGACACTGTAGATGATAGTCCATAGGCCAAAACTGAACCACATAGTTTGTCAGTTTAACGTGGCATTAAAAATAAAAATTGAGCAAACAAGTAAAAATCACAATATTTCACAGCAGCTAGGTAAGAGTAGGATTAGGAATTCTGGTGTCTATTCTACTTCTTACAAGGACACCAGTCTTATTGGATTAGGTCCCCACCCTTATGAGCTCATTTAATCTTAAGTATCCCTTAAAAGCCCTGTTTCCAAATACAGACACATTGGGGGTTAGGGCCCCAACATATGAATTTTAGGAGGATAGAATTCAGTCCATAACATGGCCTTAATGGGAATTTCTGGTTCTTTGACCCCTTTACTTTCTCCCAGTCCATCAGTTACATTTTTTCTTTATTTCCCTTCTCAGCCAGTTTGGAGTCCAATGTTCTTCATTTCAGTAACACTGCTATGAATCTATAAATTCCTTCATCCCTTTGTCTTTCCATCATAACCATTTGATGAAATTCCAGTCTTAAGTGGACCCTAGTATTCATTTCTCTATACCTGCACTGCAGCAGCCAAGAAGTTCTGGAAAAAATCACACAATGTCCAAATACTATGATCATTTTTTTTTTTTTTCCGTACACAGGCCTCTCACTGCTGTGGCCTCTCCTGCCGCGGAGCATAGGCTCCGGACGCGCAGGCCCAGCGGCCATGGCCCACGGGCCCAGCCGCTCCACGGCACGCGGGATCCTCCCGGACCGGGACAGGAACACGCATCCCCTGCATCAGCAGGCGGACTCCCAACAACTATGATCAATTTTTGATTCTCTCTTTCTTGGTAGCACCCTATCTTTTTCTTCCACATGTAGCCAAACTTCTTTTAATAACTCTATACTCATGGTTTCAATTTCCTCACTCCCTATATTAGCTTCCTAGCACTGTTGTAACAAAACACCGTAATCTTGGTAGTTTAAAACAAGACATTATTCTCTCACAGTTCTGGAGGTTAGGTGTCCAAAATCAAGATGTCAGCATAGCTGTGCTCCTTCTGAAAGCTGTAAGGAAGAATCCTGCCTTGTCTCTACTTAGCCCTTGGTGTTGCCAGCAATCCTTGGCATTTCTTGGCTTGTAGATGCAATTTCTGTCTGTGTGTTCACATGGTGTTCTCCTCTCTGATGTCTCTTTGTGGCCGAATTTTCTTCTGTAAGGACAAAAGTCATTGGATTAGGGTTTACCTAATCTTGTATGACCTCATCTTAACTCGATTGCATCTGCAAATGTTTGACTTCCAAACAAGCTCACATTCACATGTTCCAGGTGGACATGAATTGGGGTGTGGGGGTTAGGGAATGTTATCAATTCAGTAATTTCTGAAACTCCTAAACCCACTTCTATATAGCTTCAGGGTCTAACTTAAACAAACAACAAATAAGAACAACAACAACAAAACACCCCAAAACAACAACAAAAAAGAAAACCAAAAAAAACCCCACCAAAAACAAAACAAAAAAAACCCACAAAAAAGGTAAAATTGCCAACTTCTAAGCCCTAAATCCAATGGGTTTATCTCAGTTCTTGTCTCATGTGCTCTCTTGGCCACATTTGAAACAGTTGGTCACTCTCCTCTTCTGAAAACACTCTCTTCACATCACTTCCAAGTTGTCTTCCTATCTCTGTGACTCCTTCTTCTCAACTTCCTTGGCAGATTTGTCTTTTTCTTTCAGCCCCTTACCTGTTGGGGGTTTCTTAAGGCTCAGTCCTGTAGAGAAGTACTACAGTGATCAAGCAGGGAACATAAAAGAAGGAAATGGGTCAGGTGGAAATGTATCACGCTAGAGAGCTCATGATCCATTTAGATGGTGTCTGCAGCCCATCTCCAGCCAGTTCTTGCCATGCTGGAATGGGAACCCAATGTTGTCAGAGGGTCTAATTCTTTTGTTTGAATCCTAAAGCCCAGCCAGACTCTTGTAGAACTGGTGCTCTGGGAACATGAGTAGTGAGTGAAAAGGATAATAAGAATGAAAATTTATGAGAGAAAGTAAGAGCTGGAGTCTCCGGCCAGTTATTTATTTTCATCTTCTCCTATTTTTTGACTCCCCCACTCCCCATTTTTTGGTATGTATGAAGAACAACATAGATTCTGTAGAATCAATAACAATGGCATTAAGATCTTCATTATTAGAATATTTAGTGAAATGTTAAAAAATATTGTTTTAGTTGACACATCCTTCACATTACCTTCCAGTCTTTAAGATTATGCTTATAATGTAAACAATGAAACTGGTAAAGTCGCATGTTAGTTCAGTAAAAATAGCACAGATATAGTGTCGATTATATTTCACAGGAAATGAGTTAAAAGTCACTGGGTATTAAGGAGAAGTGGTTTATATCTTTTATTTTGTTTGCAACAGGTCACTAAATTTGTGACCTCTTTCATTTTTGTCACCTATGCACACCTGTCATGAAAACCTCTTAAAGTTTTCTTAGCCAACTGCAGTTTCCCTTCCAAGGTTGTATTGATTTCATAGCATTTTGTAGTTGGCACATCTTGACATGAACCATAGGTGTTATTTTGAATTCTCAATGCCTTTTATTAGATCTTTAAATCAATTACTACTAATGTAATGAGAAATTCAGTGTTTTCACCCACAGGCACTGTTCTCAGTACTTCAACTTGACAGCATACGAGATTGGAAAATAGATGAATTGAATTGAACACAAGTTTTCTGACTCCTAAGTCAAGTTTCTTTCCAGCTAAGTAGTTTGCTTAATAGATGGTAATTTACTTTGATCCCCACAAGTTAAGTGAGTTGGAGATCATAACATGAGCACTGTACTTCAGATTCACATGCTTATGTGAGAGGGAAATCTGAGATGAGAAAGAGGGCTGAGGGAGTTATGGCAGGGTGGTGTAGTGGGGAAATGAGAATCAGGCAGGTTTGAGAGGATTTTGGATGCCTACACTTTAACCCAAATTTATGTGTGGGCTTATATCCATTTTTATTTTTCTTCCTATTATTGAAAATTTTTTCATGTTCTTTCTCTCTCTGTTCTTCCTTCTCCATTTCCCCCCTTCCCTCTTTAGTCTACTATTTGTAAGACTAAAGCGTTTTTTGTTTGTTGAATTTAGTGGATAAACTGCCTCACTTGAATTATAATTAAACAGCAAATGCATGAGCATCTGTATTTCTTTCTTTCAAAAGACAAATATAATCTCCCTTTTCAAAAGAGTGTACAGTTCAGTGGTTTTTATATATTCAAAGAGTTGTGTAGCCATTACCACTATAATTCAAGAACATTTTCATCACCATTAAAAAACCCCACCTAATACGATCCAACAATTTCACTTATGGATGCAAACACAAAAGAATTGAAATCTGAGTCTTGAAGAGATATTTGTGCATTCATGTTCATAACAGCATTATTCACAACTGTCAAACGGTGGAAGCAAGCTGAGTGTCCATCAGTGGATGAATGGATAAACAAAATGTGGTACATACATACTATGAAATAGTATTCAGCTTTAAAAGCGAAAGAAATTCTGACACATGCTGCAACATGGATGAACCTTGAGGATGTTATGCTAAATGAAATGTTACTCACAAAAAGACAGATACAGATTCCATTTATATGAGGTACCTGGAATAGTTAAATTCATAAAGACGAAAAGTAGAAGGGTGGTTGCCAGGGGCTGAGGGGAGGGGGAAAGTTGAGTTAGTGTTTAATGGGTGCAGAGTTTCAGTTATGCAAGATGAAAAGAGCTCTGGAGATCATTGGTGGTGATGGTTGCACAACAGTATGAATGCATTTAATGCCATTGAACTGTACATTTAAAAATGGTGACGGGGATACATTAAAAAATTTTTTTTTAATTAATTAATTAATTAATTATGGTTGAGCCTGGTCTTAGTTGCAGCATGCAGGAGCTTCATCGCGGCATGCAGGATCTTTTAGTTGCGGCATGAGAACTCTTAGTTGTGGCATGAGTGTGGGATCTAGTTGCCCAGTTAGGGATCGAACTCGGGCCCCTTGCATTGGGAGCGCAGAGTCTTAACCCACTGCACCACTAGGGAAGTTCTGAAGGTGATACATTTTTAGTGTGTATTTTACCACAATTAAAGAAAAGAAAGAAATTCTGTCTGTACCCATTAACTGTCACTCTCTACTCTTCTTTCTTACAGGCCCTGGCAGCCACTAATTTACCTTCTGTCTCTATAGGTTTGCCTGTTCAGGACATTTAATATAAATGGAATCATACAATATGTGGTCTTTTGTGTTTTGCTTCTTTCACTGAGAATTAGCTTTTAATATTCATGTTGTCATGTGAATCAGTCTTTCATTTTTCCTGAATTGTACTTTTTTTTTTAGCCATGCCACGCAGCTTGTAGGAGTTCCCCGACCAGGGATTGAACCCGGGCCACAGCAGTGACAGTGCTGAATCCTAACCACTAGACCACCAGGGAACTCCCGTCAGTCTTTCATTTTTTATGACCGAATGATATTCTAGTATATGAATATACTATATTTTGTTTATCCATTCATTAGTTGCTGGATATTTGGGTTGTTTCCACTTTTTTGTTATTGTGACTAATACTGCTGCGAATATCTGCGTACAAGTCTTTTTGTGGACATGTGTTTGCATCTCTTCCGGGTTAACACCAAGGAATTGAATTGTTGGGTCATATGGTAATTCTATATTTAACATTTCAAGGAATCATCAAACTGTTTTCCAAAGTGGCTGCACCATTTAACATTCCCACCAGCAGTATATGAGTGTTTCAGTTTCTCCACACCCTCACTGACACTTGTTGTAGCCTGTCATTTCCATTATGGCCATCCTAGTGTGTGTGAAATGGTAACTCACTGTGGGTTTGATTTGCATTTCACCAATAACTAATGACATTGTATAACTTTCATGTGCTTATTGACCACTTGTGTATCCTTTTTTGGAGAAATGTTATTCAAATCCTTTGCCCATTTTAGGATTATTTGTCTTTTTCTTACTGAGTGGTAAGGGTTCTTCATATATCTGCAATAAGACTTTTATTGATATGTGACTTGCAAATATTTTATCCCATTCTGTGGGTTGTCTTTTCACTTTTTAGATGGTATCTTTTGATGTAAAAAAGTTTTTAATTTGATGAAGTTCTATTTGTCTATTTTTCTTTTGTCACTTGTCATATTTAAGAAAACCAAGGTCACAAAGTTCTGTTCCAATGTTTTCTTCTAACAGTTTTATAGTTTTATTTCTGACATTTAGGTCTGTAATCCATTTTGATTTAGGGTTTTTTTTTTGTTTATTTATTTATTCATTCATTCGCATGTGCATGCATCTGATTGTTCCAACAAAATGTATTGTAAAGACCATCCTTTTCCCATGGAATTTTCTTGGCACTTTTGTTAAGAATCAATTGACCATTAAAAGTATGGGTTTATTTCTGAACTCTCAATTCTACTTCATTGACCTATATGTCTGTCCTTATGCCAGTACCATACTTTCTTGGCTACTCTAGCTTTGTAGTAACTTTTGAAATCAGAAAGCGTGAGTGCTCAAACTTTGTTTTTCTTTTTCAAGATTGTTTACATTGGGTCCTTTGTATTTCCACATAAATTTTTGGATCAGCTTGTCATTTTGTGCATATAAGCCTGCGTGGGTTTCGATAGGGATTGTATTGAATCTGTAGATCAATTTGAGGAGTATTGCAATTTTAAAAATATGCTTCTCTTGAGCCCTGGACATGGGCTGTCTTTCAATTTGTCTAGACTTTCTTTTATTTATTTCAATGATATTTTATGGTTTTCAGTGTACAAGTCTTGTACTTCTTTGGTTACATTTACTATTAAGCATTTTGTTCTTTTTGATGCTATTTAGAATAGACTTGTTCTCTTAATTTCATTTTCAGATTATTCATTGACAATGCATAGAAATACATACAATTGATTTTTGTATGTTTCTCTTGTATCCTGTGACCTTGCTGAACTCATTTATTAGTTCTAATAGTATTTTTTTTTAGTGGATTTATTAGGATTTTCTCTATGCAAGATCATGTTGTCTTTGAATGAAGAGAGTTTTACGTCTTTCTTTCCAAAATAGATGCCTTTTGTTTCTTTTACTTACCTAATTGCTCTGACTTGACGTTCCAGTATGATGTTGAATAGAAGTAGTGATAGTAGACTTAGCTTCTTTTGCTCAGTGAGGAAAACTGAACCTAACAATCTGGAAGTACTTAATATGGACAGCACCAGGAAGCATAGGGCAGTGGTTAAGAGAAAGTACCTTGGAGTTAGAGTCCTGTATTCAAATCTCAATTCTTTCACTTATATTCTTTGTGACTTTGTGTAAGATACTTAATCTCTATAAACTTCAGTTGTCATATTATAATATGGGAATTATAATAATATCTAACTCATATTTTTGTTATGAGGGTTAAGTAAACTATGCATATGAAGAGTTTAGCAAAATGCTTAATGTTACTCTAGCAACATTAGACAAATGTAAGCCATTATGATCATTATTATATAACAATATAACTCCTTAAAACAATCAGGATATTATTAAGAATATATCTTTCTATATTTTCCTTGATTATCATTTTTTTACCCCTATCCTGGGGACTTCTGGTTACTTATCTAGATCATTATTAATATTCTTCTTCTTCTTTTTTTTTTTTTTTGCGGTATGCGGGCCTCTCACTGTTGTGGCCTCTCCCATTGCGGAGCACAGGCTCCAGACGCGCAGGCTCAGCGGCCATGGCTCACTGGCTCAGCCGCTCTGCGGCATGTGGGATCTTCCTGGACCGGGGCACGAACCCGCGTCCCCTGCATCGGCAGGCGGACTCTCAACCACTGCACCACCAGGGAAGCCCTATATTCTTCTTTTTTTGATCACCTATTCCCCACTCCCTGTTGAAGCAACAAATGAATTAAATAGTAAAGTGGTTGGTGCTGGCAGCATTGTATATATTTCTATGTAATTTTGCTATTGCTTTAGAAGGGTGAGGACGTTAAATATTAAACATTTTCCTGTTTGAACCTTTCGTATTGCAGAGATTTTAGTTTAAGAGGAGCTAAAGAAGACTATTTAATATTTTATTTATACATTACATGCTCTTGCTAGGCAATTTGATTTAGCAACATGATTTTAAGTGCCACCTATTTTCCAAGGGCTCTACAATTTTCATTCCTAACCTATACCAGCCATCCACTTCTTTCTCCTGAGCCTATTCCCTCACGAATACCCTGACATTTCCTCAACTAATGCCACTACATTCCTTCTTCGCTCAAAATGTACTTCTTTTCCAATCTTGCTTATGGCATCCTTACCTCAGAGGTAATTAATTCACTTAGCTTCTTAAATCAGGGGCAAGATGGGAATAAAGACACAGACCTACTAGAGAATGGACTGGAGGATACGGGGAGGGGGAAGGGTAAGCTGTGACAAAGTGAGAGAGTGGCATGGACATATATACACTACCAAACATAAAATAGCTAGCTAGTAGGAAGCAGCCGCATAGCGCAGGGAGATCAGCTCAGTGCTTTGTGACCACCTAGAGGGGTGGAATAGGGAGGGTGGGAGGGAGGGAGATGCAAGAGGGAAGAGATATGGGGACATATGTATATGTGTAACTGATTCACTTTGTTATAAAGCAGAAACTAACACACCATTGTAAAGCAATTATACTCCAATAAAGATGTTAAAATAAATAAATAGGCTTAAAAATTAAATAAATAAATAAAGCTTTCAGCCTGCAAAAAAAAAAAAGAATTAAATCAGAAAACTTGGTATCATTCTCCCCTTCACCATCTATCCCAGTTACTCACTAACTCACTGTTACTTAATTATTTTTAATTGGAATATTTTGAATTTGTCCCTACCTCTCCTTCTCTCTGCCTTAGCAACAGCTGCTATTTTTATTCAAGTCTTTGCTGGGGTTAATTCAGTGGTCTTCTAATCAGTCTATCTCCGTTTTCTTCTCATACAATCCATTCTCTACATCAGTAACACTACATATTTTTCTAAAGCATGTCTCTTATCATGTGGCTTCTCTGCTAGAAACTTCAAGTGGCTTTCCATCACTTGGATAAAGCCTAAATCCTCTCCAAACTTCTTAGCAGAGTGTACAAGGCCATACAAAATCTGTGTCAGATCTATATTTCTAACTTTGTTTTCTGCCACTCTCTTCCACTCTCTTGTACAGTCTTACCTTTGCCATTACTTTAGAAGAAAGAGGGATAAAGTTTTGGATAGTGTGTCATATGTTTCACCTGAATTGCTTGCTATTCTCAGAATATACCATAATTTTCATGCCTCTGTGTGTAGCACTTTGTTTCTTCTACTTGGAGTATTTCCTGTTATGTGTGTAGAGATATTCCTGACTCTATGCTTCCAAGACCTCTGACTCTATTCATATCTCTTATAGCTCATTGGAGTAACATTTTTTTTTTAAACAAGCCTGTATTACTCTCTAAATTGTGAATGCTTTCAGAATCAGGGCTTAGCCTTATTTCTCTGTTTCTCTAGGCTCCAGCAGTGTGATGCTTAGAACGTTGACATATTAATAAATATTTGTTGAATGAATGAATAAATGAATGAACATAAAACACAGGGGTTACCTAGCAATTTGTATTCTGCTGAGTACACTGTGATAATACTTAGTATGGTTTTAAGTGAAATATGACCAGGGGGTTGAAGCTTCAGAGGGCTGTTACATGTATTCTTGTGATAGTCAACATGTTAATCTTATGGAAATGGATTAATTACAAATGCTATTTCAAAGGGCTTAATTTCTTATTGTAAGGTCATTGCTAAAGGATAAAGTTGATGAGACTGTGCTGAATAATAATGCGCAAGCGACATTTCTCTGGTTGATCAAGCTGTGAATTACAATAAAAAGGAGAAAGATTTGATGTCGTGGGTTTGAGACTCTGCTTGTTGGTAGTGCCAGCTCTGGCAGCACGTGGATGCTGCAGATTAACATTTTCAAGTATTTCATAGTTTAAGGTCATTCATGTTGATCAATGGTGTTTTGTTTTGTTTTTTTTTAAACACAGGGAATGTCAAGTGTACCTCAAACACTTGATATACACCAAAATGAAGATACGTATGTATGTACACATAAACCATGTTTCTCTTTGGTATTGTTGAATGACGTGGCTTAGGTGAAGCATGCATTACAAATGTGGCTGTTGCTTTAGGAGGAACATGGAAGACAACTTTATATCCAGGTTTAGTTCATGGTTCATATTCACAATCATGAGATAAATCATAAGGTAAACAATACTTCAGTGGTGGTGTGTTACAAACGACCAGTTTTGGGTGAAGAACAGAAACATAACTGCTAAAATATCATGGACTCCAGTATTTTAAATAATATCTGAACAGAAGAAAAAAGGATTTGGCAAAAATTTAAGTAAAAACAATGAAAGTAGATTTATTTCTCTTGCATCCTAACATAGCTGAGTTTTGAAACTTAAGGAAAGAATGTGCCCTCAAATTATGTGAAATATTTCAGATTATGCATACTTTGATTCAAATCAGATTTTCCCTTTCCTTTGTGATGAGAAGGATGTGAAACTTAGTAATGGGTATTAGCCATCTTGGAAATGTATAGAGAAGACTCATGGTGAAGTGGGAAGACTGCTAACTAGAACTCAGAGCATAGGGACTCTAGCCCTGGCTCTGACTGCAACTTTCTAGCTCTGGGCTAGTCTCTTGATCTCTGGATTTTCTTCTCCATGTGAAATGGGCATGATCATAATGCTGCCCCTCTCTCCTTCCCTTCTTCAGAGTTCTTTTGTTGTGATCCAAAGAGATGGTGTAAATTTATTTTCTCTTTTCCTGTACCTTTTCTCTACAATGTTCAGTAGGCACAGTAAATAGGTCGGGGTGACAACCAATGCCTTCAGGGCTTGTGGAGAAAAAGAGTATTTAAATAATTAGATGGTACATGATAACGAAAACAAGGAAGAAAGCAGGAAGATGAATGGTGTCCCCCTGAAAAGTTTAATGCTATGAGATTAAAAATTATTCTTTCCCCAGGCTTTATGAGCTATTGAGTATTTTATGTATAAATACTGTTTGTGAAATAGTCTGTTTTCTTTAGTTATACCCTTAAGAATACTTAATTTTTTAAAAAAATAGGATTTTTTTATAGACCAACCACAGAATTGCAAATGGAAATCAATTTCATTATAATTTCATTGATTTGGGAACTGTAAGTGAACAGCTAGAGCAGGAGATGAGAAATGGAGAATAAAAATTGACAGTACACTTAAGAGTAGTATGTTGAAATCTTTCCTGACTTCAACATTTTTGCCTTTTAAAGCATTATATGACCAATTTAAGTATTTTTTGTATCTTCTAAGTCATTAGTGAGGGAACAAGTTAGATTTCAATAGGATAAATATTATAGGGAATTGTCAAAAGGAAAGTTACTACTTAAATAAAATGGGTAAGAAGCAAAACTCACTCTATTTTTCTTTTTTTCAAAATGTGTTAGTGACACACTAAGTTTCATTTTAGAATAAATACTCTTAGCTGGTTTAGTCTCTTCACATCTCTTCATTAGAAATAACAAGGCATGCTTTTTGTGGAAAGTACAAGAATAAAGTACCTTTAGTCTTAAGGAATTGTGAAACTGGGTGACTCCAAATTGGACAGACACTATTATCTATTCACTATTAAAGAAAGGGATAATTTAATTTATTTTCCCTAAGTGCTTCTGTTTATCAGTGTCTAGTTGAGTATTACTATTAAGGAAAAGAGTTTTATATTTGAAAAGAGAGACATGGATCTCTGATTGCTTTTCTAAATGTCAAGGATCATAGACACTTAGATTTGGCTCTGCACCTTGACACTTCAAATAGTTTCCAATTTTGTCCATGGTAGCATTCAAATTAATTTCTCTTTTGGATTCTCTTATAATACTCTTATTTCATATTCCAGAGTGAATAAATAAGGATATACGCCTCACTGACTCACCAAGAGACAAGGTAAAGGGAGGGAGAGTGTGAGCACCAAAGGATGCCCTTTTATCCTGTGATCCCCAGGTTATGTGCTCAAAGCCTGAAGGGAGGATACCCAGAGCTATTTGAGAGTCCCACTGTCCTGCTTTGCGCAGCACAAAAGCCAGAGACTGGAGGGTGAATGAGGCTCCCCATGTACATTTTGAAATATTTTGGTGGTCCATTCTCTTTATTTTTTCTTGTACACAATATGTTATTAGGAAATATGATTGAAAAAATAGAAGTAAATTTAATTGCTTGGATTTGTTGTGGTGGTGGTATGTATAGCTAAAAATCATGTTTTTTGGTAAGTAAAATGTAAGAGTGGTTGAATTAATGTTTTTCCTCTTCAAATGAGAAAAACTCATTTTGGATTCAAAGAATACTCTTCCTATATAGGAACAGATACATCTTAAAAAATAGAGTTCAACACTAGTTTAGTTATTCCTCATCCAATCAAAAGTTGATCCTAATTTAGAAAAGCCTTTAAATAAATGCTTTGCTCTTTTCTTTTAAAAACATTTAGTACTAAATTACTCCTACTAACCTTTTCAGAAAATATAGAAAAAAATAGATCTTTTAATAATTCACTTTAAAAATAATTCAAATTGACTCTTGCTTATATAAATAAGGATATTTGGGCATTTTATGTTTTATTTACTAAAAATATCCTCTTATAAATGAAGACCCAAGAATTTAATTTTTCAGGAATCTGATATTTAAAAGCTATTTTATAAAATGTGCGTTGGCTCTCTCTCTCTTATTTGCCAATATCATCTTTTCTTCTTTCAAAAACAATTTTCTTTCATTGTATTAGCCGACTTAGAGAAGATGAGCATCTGCCCATAATAAATTTTCTTAGTTTCTTTATAAACAGGAGATCTGAGACTATATAGCTCCGAGAGGCAGGGTACCATGCTGGCTGTCTACAAACATTCAGCACGCTATCTATCACATGGCAAGCAGTGAGGCTTACTTATGCAACTCCAGAAACCAGGTATAGGACCAGTGGGTAGGAGCATATATTGATTCAATATTAGGGATAAGTGTTTAATAAATAGAATTGTCAAAAAGTAGAACAAATTGCCTTGGAAAATAATACATTTCTCAATACTAGAAGGGTTGATTAAAAGCTGATTAATCACTTGTTCAAATATGCAACAAATAGAGAATAGGATTAGAGGACCTCTAAAATACACAGATTCCAGTATTATATAATTCTTTACAGTGAAGACACAGGACGGTGATAAGTAGAAGACAGTATTAGAGTTTCTTTAGAACTACCATTTCACTTCCAATAAGGCAACCTTTATTACTCTCCCAAGCACATGGTTAACTGCTTCTTTTCATGGTTATTCTAACCCTCTGAGTCTTTTCTCTATGCAAATTGTTATATTTATTGTTGAAGCTATTCACTATATTGCTTATAATAAAAATTTATTATATATATTTCTTTTCTTAGCTGGTCTATTGTTATCTTGTGAAAATAGTGATATATGTAATAGTTTTTGTTTTCTTTGTATTGGTTACCAGAAATTTTTTTGTTAAATTTAGTTTCTACCTTATGGAGTGCATTTTGTGTTATAAATAGATTTCTGACTTCATTTTGACTTTTCTGTTTTTCTTCTATCTGCTTATCAGTGGTCCCCACCCTATACCAATTTTCTTACTTTCTTCTCTTTAAAATTTTATTTTATCTTGTAGTGAATAACAAACATCTTTGGAACATAGCAAATAACAAAAGTATAAATGATTAAGTTCCTGATGTAAGCACTTCTTAAATTTATTCCCTCTTGAAAATCTTTTCTGAGGTATGATATACTTCCTCAAAAAAAAGAAAGGAAGAAGGAAGGAAGGAAGGAAGGAAGGAAAACAAAGAAAGAAAAGGGATAACTTGAAAAATAAATGCAGAGAATGATGTGTAGTATGAGAATGGAGTGGGGCTGGGACCAGTGGACTACAGACTTGAATTTCTGGTGGATTGGAACTAGAAGGGATGGATAAAACACAAAGGGGAAAGGAGCTGTCCACAACTACCTTTCCATGCCCAGGAAAAAGCTAAAGCTAAGATGGTAGATTTTTCTTCTCAGGAGTCCTGGATGGGCTTCAAGTCAGTAAATACAAGAGAAAGACTGCTGTGGGGCACTTGGCAAGGCAGTTAATTAAAAGGGCTATATGCGGAAAGGTGGGCCAGATCCCTTTTTTACCACCCTGCTTCCTCTTTCTCCCACAGAGTACTTCCTGCTGGAGCATATAATCCCCCTTGCCCCACCCAAACTGACAACCATAGCATGGGTCTGCTTTCTACTACAACAATTAAACTATCTGTCCAGGGAGGCCTACATTTCCTACTTTGAGTATTTGTGCTGCAGAATAGAGTTCTCCTTATAGAGTGTATCCAGTTAGTGTGCTGGATTCCCATTTATTCATTCTATAGTGAGCTCACCAGTGGATATAACCCTGACTACAATTACAGAACTTGCAGTCAGCTCTTCCATTCAGGGAAAGACTTGTGGCAGGAAATTGACCTATATAATGGCAGAGGAATTTCCTTTCAGTAACTGGTAGTAATTAATCTAGTCATCATTCATAAATATTAATGTGTGATCAAGAATCTTTCCAACATGTTCAGCAAGCCAATGACACAATGAAGAGGGATCAAAAAATGTAACTAACAAGATAATAATTCAGGAAACAGGATAATTTAAAAAGTTGTAATTCACTTTTCAGAGGGATCTGAATTGATATGACATTCTAAATACTGAGGATGTTGCTATGAAAAAGGAGTAATTAGAAAACAAAGAGGAAATAAAAATTTAAAAACATGATTGTTGAAGTAAAAACAATTGTTCAACAGAAAGGCTGGAGGAAAAGAATCTAATGAACATTCTAAAATATGAGCTAAAAGCCAAACAGAAGTAAAATAGGAGACCAAAAAAATGATAAGACATGGAGGATCACACGAATGCTCCATTATATCCATCTAATAGGATTTTCAGAGAAAGAGAACAGGAGAAATTAAGTGAAAATAAAAGGTCTTGGGGCTTCTGAAAGATGACACAAACTTTCAGATTGAAGAAGTAGGGTTCACTGAGATCTGATGAGCTGTATCTTGGTAAAATTGTAAGACATCAAAGAAAATAAGAAGGCTCTAAGAGAGAAAAAGTTACTTACAAAGGAATGGCAATCAGACTGCTCCTCCAGCTTCTGGATAATGGATGACAACAAAGCAGTCATATATGGTTCTGAGAGGAAATGATTGGAAGCTTTAATGCCAAATTATCAAGTATGAGGCATTCTAGAGATATTTCTAGGAAAAGATGGGCCTAGAAAGTTTAACTTTTATGTACTTGTTATTCAGAAAATTATGTGAGAATGAGTTTTATCTAAAGAAAAACAAGAGTACAAGGAAGAGAACATTATGATGTCTAAGAAACACTGTACCTATTCCAGGAGGTCAATGGAAAGAAATCTTAGGAAGTCAGTTGTCTGGTAGGCTTGGAAAGCAATTGCTCCAATTGGAGCTGGAGGTTAGGAAGTTGTTTGTATTTAAAAAAGAGGTAAATATTTTAAAATAAAGAGTATGATGGTAAAAGCTGAGTAGTATTCAGCTGCTTCACCTGAAGCAAGTTCCTGGTGATATTCAAAACCTCTTCTCCGGCCCAGAGGTCATTATCTCTTGGTGGTTGTCTACCTCACCTCTAGTTCTGGCTTACTCCTATTTTTGTGTCATTTCCTGCTTTGCTTCTGCCTGTGAACTAAATGGTGAGTTTAACCACCACTGTTACATCTATTATTTAGTAGTGTGTGCTTATAGTTACAGAGCAATTGTATTAATTCAAAGAAATTTATTCTTCCCTTAAGACATGAAGATACTTACTTCTTTTGGGGATTGTTTGTTGTAAAAAGTAAAATGTAACCTAACTAGTTTGGCTGTTAGGAGTCATGTCTTTACATCTCCTTTAAAACAACAGAGGTAAGAAAAGTCATTTCTCTTGCTATCATACTTATTTCTGTTCAAATTGGTTTTGTGACTGCTCCATTAAATCAGGAGATCTCTCATTAACGAGCATGACTAACTCAACCTGATGTGGCCCATAATATAAAAGTGAGACAAAAAAAGCCCTTTTCAGGTTCAAGAAAGCATTAGCACTAATTTTGAAAACCTAAGGAAGTTAAGTTTATGAGTCACTGCCTCAAAAAGCTTATTTTCTAGAGTATCTATATTCCAAAATATAATATACTTTAAGAGAGAACAATTAAGTTATGTTTAAATAAATTTATTATGGGTGTGCTCAGACATGTATAGTACTAAGCTATAGTCCAGAATCTGACACATCCCTAAATGTAACCCTTTTGTAAGCTTTTATGAGTAATATAGAAGAGACTAAGAGCTGATGGTTTCAGAGTCTCATGGTTTTGGCTGAGATTTTTGTCTTCATTTGAATAGGGAAAATTTCAAGGAAAATGAGAAAAATACTGCTCTATTGGACCCTCCATACTCATGAGAAATGATAGGAGAGAATTCTTCTTGTTGGAGAACTGTTTTTATTTTACATTAGCAAAGGGTAAAGGGACTCTTTCAGAACTTAAATTGATATTTGGTAGGACAATAGTTAAAAACAATTTTGGTAATAGCTTTATTGAGATATAATTTACCTACCACAAAAATCCCTTCTTTTAAGTGTACATTTCAATGAAATTTAGTGAATTTACAGTTGTGAAACCATCATCACAATCTAATTTTAGAACATTTCCATCATCGCCAGAAGAAACCTTCTGTCCATTTTCAGTGACCCTCTATTTCCACCCCCGGCCCAAGGCAACCACGAATCTACTTCCTGTCACTATAGATTTGCTTATCCTGGACATTAGGTTTAAATTAAGCCATATAAAATATAATCTTTTGAGTCTGGCTTCTTTCCTTAGAACAATGTTTTTGAGGTTCATCGATCTTATATCATACACTCCATGTTCAACATCCATGTTATATCAGTACTTCATTTTTGTTCTCAAAGCAGGGTAGACAATTGGGCTGATTTCCATTTTCATTTTTTATATGTATCAGTTAGAGTTTAGATGCTGAAAATGGACAATTGTGTAGATAATATAAGGTTTTACAAATTATATCTTTTTTTAAACAACTTTATTGGAGTATAATTGCTTTACAATGTTGTGTTAGTTTCTGCTATATAACAAAGTGAATCAGCTATACATATACATATATCCCCATATTCCCTCCCTCTTGTGTCTCCCTCCAGCCCTCCCTACCCCACCCCTCTGGGTGGTCACAAAGCACCGAGCTGATCTCCTTGTGCTATGCGGCCACTTCCCACTAGCTATCTATTTTATGTTTGGTAGTGTATATATGTCAATGTTACTCTCTCACTTTGTCCCAGCTTACCCTTCCCCATTCCCGTGTCCTCAGGTCCATTCTTTACGTCTGCGTCTTTATTCCTGTCCTGCCCCTAAGTTGTTCAGAAGCACTTTTTAAAAATAGACTGTATATATATGTGTTACCATATGGTATTTGTTTTTCTCCTTCTCACTTACTTCACTCTGTATGACAGTCTCTATGTCCATCCACCTTACTACAAATAACTCAATTTCGTTTCTTTTAATGGCTGAGTAATATTCCATTGTATATATGTGCCACATCTTCTTTATCCATTCATCTATTGATAGATACTTAGGTCGCTTCCATGCCCTGGCTATTATAAATACTGCTGCAGTGAACATTGTGGTACGTGACTCTTTTTGAATTATGGTTTTCTCAGGGTATATGCCCAGGAGTGGGATTGCTGAGTCGTATGGTAGTTCTATTTGTAGTTTTTTAAGGAACCTCCATACTGTTCTCCATAGTGGCTGTATCAATTTACATTCTCACTAACAGTGCAAGAGGGTTCCGTTTTCTCCACACCTTTTCCAGAATTTATTGTTCGTAGATTTTTTGATGATGGCCATTCTGACTGGTGTGAGGTGATAACTCATTACAGTTTTGATTTGCATTTCTCTAATGATTAATGATGTTGAGCACCCTTTAATGTGTTTGTTGGTAACCTGTGTATCTTTTTTGGAGAAATATCTACTTAGATCATCTGCCCAGTTTTGGATTGGGTTGTTTGTTTTTTTGATACTGAGCTGCATGTGCTGCTTGTATATTTTGGAGATTAATCCTTTGTCAGTTGCTTCATTTGCAAATATTTTCTCCCAATCTGAAGGTTGTCTCTTTATCTTGTTTATGGTTTCCTGTGTTGTGAAAAAGCTTTTAAGTTTCATTAGGTCCCATTTGTTTATTTTTGTTTTTATTTCCATTTCTCTAGGAGGTGGGTCAAAAAGGATCTTGCTGTGATTTACGTCATAGAGTGTTCTGCCTATGTTTTCCTCTAAGAGTTTTATAGTATCTGGCCTTATATTTAGGTCTTTAATCCATTTGGAGTTATTTTTGTGTATGGTGTTAGGGAGTGTTCCAATTTCATGCTTTTGCATTTTGCTGTCTAGTTTTCCCAGCAACACTTATTGAAGAGGCTGTCTTTTCTCCATTGTATATTCTTGCCTCCTTTATCAAAGACAAGGTGTTTCCATACAAATTGTGAAATTTTTTGTTCTAGTTCTGTGAAAAATGCCATTGGCAGTTTGATAGGGATTGCATTGAATTTGTAGATTGCTTTGGGTAGTATAGTCATTTTCACAACGTTGATTCTTCCAATCCAAGAACATGGTAATCTCTCCATCTGTTTGTATCATCTTTAATTTCTTTCATCAATGTCTTATAGTTTTCTGTATACAGGTCTTTTGTCTCCTTAGGTAGGTTTGTTCCTAGGTATTTTATTCTTTTTGTTGTAATGGTAAATGGGAGTGTTTCCTTAATTTCTCTTTCAGATATTTCATCAGTGTATATGAAGCAAGAGATTTCTGTGCATTAATTTTGTATCCTGCTACTCTAACAAATTCATTAATTAGTTCTAGTAGTTTTCTGGTAGAGTCTTTAGGATTCTGTATATATAGTATCATGTCATCTGCAAACAGGGAGTGTTTTATTTCTTCTTTTCTGATTTGGATTCCTTTTTTTTTTTTTTTTTTTGGTGGTACGTGGGCCGCTCACTGTTGCGGCCTCTCCCGTTGCTCCGGACACGCAGGCCCGGTGGCCATGGCTCACGGGCCCAGCCGCTCCGCGGCATGTGGGATCCTCCCAGACCAGGGCACGAATCCGTATCCCCTGCATCAGCAGGCGGACTCTCAACCACTGCGCCACCAGGGAAACCCTGATTTGGATTCCTTTCATTTCTTTTTCTTCTCTGATTGCCGTGGTTAAAACTTCCAAAACTATGTTGAATAATAGTGGTGAGAGTGGGCAACCTTGTCTTGTTCCTGATCTTAGAGGAGATGGTTTCAGTTTTTCACCATTGAGAATGATGTTGGCTGTGGGTTTGTCATATATGGCCTTTATTATGTTGAGGTAAGTTCCCTCTATGCCTGCTTTCTGGATGGTTTTTATCATAAGTGGGTGTTGAATTTTTTCAAAAGCTTTTTCTGCATCTATTGAGATGATCATGTGGTTTTTCTCCTTCAGTTTGTTAATATGGTGTATCACATTGATTAATTTGCATATATTGAAGAATCCTTGCATTCCTGGGATAAACCCTACTTGAATACGGTGTATGATCCTTTTAATGTGCTATTGGATTCTGTTTGCTACTATTTTGTTGAGATTTTTTGCATCTATATTCATCTGTGATATTGGACTGTAACTTTCTTTTTTTGTGACATCTTTGTCTGGTTTTTGTATCAGGGTGATGGTGGCCTTGTAGAATGAGTTTGGGAGTGTTCCTTCCTCTGCTGTATTTTGGAAGAGTTTGAGAAAGATAGGTATTCGGTCTTCTCTAAATGTTTGATAGAATTCGCCTGTGAAGCCATCTGGTCCTCAGCTTGTGTTTGTTGGAAGATTTTTTTTTTTTTTATTTACGGTACGCGGGCCTCTCACTGCTGTGGCCTCTCCCGTTGTGGAGCACAGGCTCCGGACGCGCAGGCGCAGCGGCCATGGCTCACGGGCCCAGCCGCTCCGTGGCATGTGGGATCCTCCCGGACCGGGGCACAAACCCGTGTCCCCTGCATCGGCAGGCGGACTCTCAACCACTGCACCACCAGGGAAGCCCTGTTGGAAGATTTTTAATCACAGTTTCAATTTCTGTGCTTGTGATTGGTCTGTTTATATTTTCTATATCTTCCTGGTTCAGCCTCGGAGGGTTGTGCTTTTCTAAGAATTTGTACATTTCTTCTAGGTTGCCCATTTTGTTGGCATAGAGTTGCTTGTAGTAATGTCTCATGATCCTTTGTATTTCTGCAGTGTCACTTGTTGCTTCTCCTTTTTCATTTCTAATTCTATTGATTTGAGTTTTCTCCCTTTTTTTCTTGATGAGTCTGGCTAATGGTTCATCAATTTTGTTTGTCTTCTCAAAGAACCAGCTTTTAGTTTTACTGATTTTTGCTATCATTGCCTTCATTTCCTTTATTTCTGATCTGATCTTTATGATTTCGTTCCTGCTAATTTTGGGGGTTTTTTTGTTCTTCTTTCTCTAACTGCTTTAGGTGTAAGGTTAGGTTGTTTTTATGAGATGTTTCTTGTTTCTTGAGTTAGGATTTTATTGCTATAAACTTCCCTCTTAGAACTGCTTTTGCTGCATCCCATAAGTTTTTGGCTGTTGTGTTTTCATTATAATTTTTTTTCTAGGTACTTTTTGATTTCCTCTTTGATTTCTTCAGTGATCTCTTGGTAATTTAGTAGTATATTGTTTAACCTCCATGTGTTTGTATTTTTTACAGTTTTTTTTTTCTGTAATTTATATCCAGTCTCATAGCATTGTGGTTGGAAAAGATACTTGAAATGATTTCAATATTCTTAAATTTACCGAGCTTTGTGACCCAAGATATGATCTATCGTGGAGAATTTTCCATAAGCACTTGAGAAGAAAGTGTATTCTGTTGTTTTTGGATGGAACGTCTTATAAATATCAATTAAGTCCATCTTGTTTAATGTATACTTTAAAGCTTGTGTCTCCTTATTTATTTCCTTTTGGATGATCTGTCCATTGGTGAGAGTGGTATGTTAAAGTCCCCTACTATTATTTTGTTACTGTTGATTTCACCTTTTATGGTTGTTAGCATTTGCCTTACGTATTGAGGTGCTCCTATGTTGGGTGCATGAATATTTACAATTGTTATATCTTCTTAGATTGATCCCTTGGTCATTATGTAGTGTCCTTCTTTGTCTCTTGTAATAGTCTTTAAAGTCTATTTTGTCTGATATAAGGATTGATACTCCAGCTTTCTTTTGATTTCCATTTGCATGGAATATCTTTTTCCATCCCCACACTTTCAGTCTGTATGTGTCTCTAGGTCTGAAGTGGATCTCTTGTAGACAGCATATATATGGGTCTTGTTTTGTATCCATTCAGCCAGTCTAGCTCTTTTGGTTGGAGCATTTAACCCATTTACATTTAAGGTAATTATCGATATGTATTTTCCTATTACCATTTTCCTAATTGTTTTGGGTTTGTTATTGTAGGTCTTTTCCTTCGCTTGTGTCTTGCCTAGAGACGTTCCTTTAGCATTTGTTGTAAAGCTGGTTTGGTGGTGCTGAATTCTCTTAACTTTTGCTTGTCTGCAAAGCTTTTGATTCTCTGTGAAATCTGAATGAGATCCTTGCTGGGCAGAGTAATCTTTGTTATAGGTTTTTCCCTTTCATCACTTTAAATATGTCCTGCCAGTCCCTTCTAGCTTGCAGAGCTTCTGCTGAAAGATCAGCTGTTAACCTTAAGGGGATTCCCTATTATGTTATTTGTTGCTTTTCCCTTGTTGCTTTTAATATTTTTTCTTTGTATTTAATTTTTGATAGTTTGACTAATATGTGTCTTGGCGTATTTCCCCTTGGATTAATCTTGTATGGGACTCTCTGGGCTTTCTGGACTTGGTTGACAATTTCCTTTCCCATATTAGGGAAGTTTTCAAATGTAATCTCTTCAAATATTTTCTCAGTCCCATTCTTTTTCTCTCCTTCTTCTGGAATCCGTATAATTTGAATGTTGGTGTGTTTAATGTTGTCCCAGAGGTCTCTGAGACTGTCCTCAATTCTTTTCATTCTTTTCCCTTTAATGTGCTCTGCGATAGTTATTTCTACTATTTTAGTTTCCCAGTCACTTATCAGTTCTTCTGCCTCAGTTATTCTGCTATTGATTCCTTCTAGAGAATTTTTTTTTACATTCTTTTTTACATCTTTATTGGAGTATAATTGCTTTACAATGGTATGTTAGTTTCTGCTTTATAACAAAGTGAATCAGTTATACATATACATATGTTCCCATATGTCTTCCCTCTCACGTCTCCCTCCCTCCCACGCTCCCCATCCCACCCCTCTAGGCGGTCACAAAGCACCGAGCTGATCTCCCTGTGCTATGTGGCTGCTTCCCACTAGCTATCTACCTTATGTTTGGTAGTGTATATATGTCCATGCCTCTCTCTTGCTTTGTAACAGCGTACCCTTCCCCCTCCCCATATCCTCAAGTCCATTCTCTAGTAGGTCTGTGTCTTTATTCCTGTCTTACCCCTAAGTTCTTCATGACATTTATTTTTCTTAAATTCCATATATATATGTTAGCATACGGTATTTGTCTTTCTCTTTCTGACTTACTTCACTCTGTATGACAGATTTTAGGTCTATCCACCTCATTACAAATAGCGCAATTTCATTTCTTTTTATGGCTGAGTAATATTTCATTGTATATATGTGCCACATCTTCTTTATCCATTCATCCGATGATGGACACTTAGGTTGTTTCCATCTCCTGGATCTTGTAAATAGAGCTGCAATGAACATTTTGGTACATGACTCTTTTTGAATTATGGTTTTCTCAGGGTATATGCCCAGTAGTGGGATTGCTGGGTCATATGGTAGTTCTATTTGTAGTTTTTTAAGGAACCTCCATACTGTTCTCCATAGTGTCTGTACCAATTCACATTCCCACCAGCTGTGCAAGAGTGTTCCCTTTTCTCCACACCCTCTCCAGCATTTATTGTTTCTAGATTTTTTGATGATGGCCATTCTGACTGGTGTGAGATGATATCTCATTGTAGTTTTGATTTGCATTTCTCTAATGATTAATGATGTTGAGCACCCTTTAATGTGTTTGTTGGTAACCTGTGTATCTTTTTTGGAGAAATCCCTATTTAGGTCTTCTGCCCATTTTTGGATTGGGTTGTTTGTTTTTTTGTTATTGAGCTGCATGAGCTACTTATAAATTTTAGAGATTAATCCTTTGTCAGTTGCTTCATTTGCAAATATTTTCTCCCATTCTGAGGGTTGTCTTTTGGTCTTGTGTATGGTTTCCTTTGCTGTGCAAAAGCTTTGAAGTTTCATTAGGTCCCATTTGTTTATTTTTGTTTTTATTTCCATTTCTCTAGTAGGTGGGTCACAAAGGATCTTGCTGTGATTTATATCATAGAGTGTTCTGCCTATGTTTTCCTCTAAGAGTTTGATAGTTTCTGGCCTTACATATAGGTGTTTAACCCATTTTGAGCCTATTTTTGTGTATGGTGTTAGGGAGTGATCTAGTCTCATACTTTTACATGTAGCTGTCCAGTTTTCCCAGCACCACTTATTGAAGAGGCTGTCCTTTCTCCACTGTACATTCCTGCCTCCTTTATCAAAGATAAGGTGACCATATGTGTGTGGGTTTATCTCTGGGCTTTCTATCCTGTTCCATTGATCTATCTTTCTGTTTTTGTGCCAGTGCCATACTGTCTTGATTACTGTAACTTTGTACTATAGTCTGAAGTCAGGGAGCCTGATTCCTCCAGCTCCATTCTTCTTTCTCCAGATTGCTTTGGCTATTCGGGGTGTTTTGTGATTCCATACAAATTGTGAACTTTTTTGTTCTAGTTCTGTGAAAAATGCCATTGGTAGTTTCATAGGGATTGCATTGAATCTGTAGATTGTTTGGGTAGTAGAGTCATTTTCACAATGTTGATTCTTCCAATCCAAGAACATGGTATATCTCTCCATCTATTTGTATCATCTTTAATTTCTTTCATCAGTGTCTTATAATTTTCTGCATACAGTTCTTTTGTCTCCTTAGGTAGCTTTATTCCTAGATATTTTATTCTTTTTGTTGCAGTGGTAAATTGGAGTGTTTCTTGATTTCACTTTCAGATTTTTCATCATTAGTGTTTCGGAATGCCAGAGATTTCTGTGCATAAATTTTGTATCCTGCTACTTTACCAAATTCATTGATTAGCTCTAACAGAGCTGGTAGAGTCTTTAGGATTTTCTATATATAGTATGTCATCTGCAAACAGTGACAGCTTTACTTCTTCTTTTCCAATATGGATTGCTTTTATTTCTTTTTCATCTCTGATTTCTGTGGCTAAAACTTCCAAAACTCTGTTGAATAAGAATGGTGAGAGTGGGCAACCTTGTCTTGTTCCTGATCTTAGTGGAAATGCTTTTAGTTTTTCACCATTGAGGGTTCCTCTAAGAGTTTGATAGTTTGGTCTGAAGTGGATGTCTTGTAGACAGCATATATATGGGTCTTGTTTTTGTATCCATTCAGCCAGTCTGTGTCTTTTGGTGGGAGCATTTAGTCCATTTATATTTAAGGTAATTATCAATATGTATGTTCCTATCTCATTTTCTTAATTGTTTTGGGTTCATTATTGTAGGTCTTTTCCTTCTCTTGTGTTTCTTGCCTAGAGAAGTTCCTTTAGCATTTGTTGTAAAGCTGGTTTGGTGGTGCTGAACTCTCTCAGCTTTTGCTTGTCTGTAAAGGTTTTAATTTCTCCATCAAATCTGAATGAGATCCTTGCTGGATAGAGTAATCTTGGTTGCAGCTTTTTCTCCTTCATCACTTTAAATATGTCCTGCCAGTCCCTTCTGGCTTGCAGAGTTTCTGCTGAGAGATCAGCTGTTAACCTTATCGCGATTACCTTGTGTGTTATTTGTTGTTTTCCCCTTGCTGCTTTTAATATGTTTTCTTTGTATTTAATTTTTGACAGTGTTGATTAGTATGTGTCTTGGTGTATTTCTCCTTGGATTTATCCTGTATGGGACTCTCTGTGCTTCCTGGACTTGATTAACTATTTACTTTCCCATATTAGGGAAGTTTTCAACTATAATCTCTTCACATATTTTCTCAGTCCCTTTCTTTTTCTCTTCTTCTTCTGGAACCCCTATAATTCGAATGTTGGTGCGTTTAATATTGTCCCAGAGGTCTCTGAGATTGTCCTCAGTTCTTTTCATTCTTTTTTCTTTATTCTGCTCTGCAGTAGTTATTTCCACTATTTTATCTTCCAGGTCACTTATCCGTTCTTCTGCCTCAGTTATTCTGCTATTGATCCCTTCTAGAGTATTTTTAAGTTCATTTATTGTGTTATTCATTGTTGTTTGTTTCATCTTTAGTTCTTCTAGGTCCTTGTTAAATGTTTCTTGCATTTTGTCTATTCTATTTCCAAGGTTTTGGATCATCTTTACTATCATTATTCTGAATTCTTTTTCAGGTAGACAGCCTATTTCCTCTTCATTTGTTAAGTCTGGTGGGCTTTTATCTTGCTCCTTTATCTGCTGTGTGTTTTTCTGTCTTCTCATTTTGCTTATCTTACTGTGTTTGGGGTCTCCTTTTTGCAGGCTGCAGGTTTGTAGTTCCCGTTGTTTTTGGTGTCTGTCCCCAGTGGCTAAAGTTGGTTCAGTGGGTTGTGTAGGCTTCCTGGTGGAGGGGATTAGTGCCTGTGTTCTGGTGGATGAGGCTGGATCTTGTCTTTCTGCTGGGCAGGTCCATGTCTGGTGGTGTGTTTTGGGGTGTCTGTGGACTTACTATGATTTTAGGCAGCCTCTCTGCTAATGGGTGGGGTTGTGTACCTGTCTTGCTAGTTGTTTGGCATAGGGTGTCCAGCACTGTAGCTTGCTGGTCGTTGAGTGAAGCTGGGTGCTGGTGTTGAGATGGAGATCTCTGGGAGATTTTTGCTGTTTTATATTATGTGGAGCTGGGAGGTCTGTGTGGACCAGTGTCCTGAAGTTGGCTCTCCCACCTCAGAGGCACAGCTGACTCCTGGCTGCAGCACCAAGAGCCTTTCATCCACATGGCTCAGATTAAAAGGGAGAAAAAATAGAAAGAAAGAATTAGTAGAAGTAGAAAGAAAGAAAGAAAGAAAGAAAGGAGGGAGGGAGGGAGGGAGGAAGGAAGGAAGGAAGGAGGGAGGAAGGAAAGAAAGAAAGAAAGGTAAAGTAAAATAAAGTAAGATAAAATATAATAAAGTTATTAAAATAATTATTAGGAAAAAAAATTAAAGAAAAAAAAATGGAGGGATAGAACCCTAGGACAAATGGTGGAAGCAAAGCTATACAGACAAAATCTCACACAGAAGCATACACATACACATTCACAAAAAGAGGAAAAGGGGAAAAAATCATAAATCTTGCTCTCAACGTCCACCTCCTCAATTTGGGATGATTCGTTGTCTATTCATGTATTCCACAGATGCAACGTATATCAACTTGATTGTGGAGATTTAATCCGCTGCTCCTGAGGCTGCTGAGCGAGATTTCCCTTTCTCTTCTTTGTTCTCACAGCTCCCAGGGGCTCAGCTTTGGATTTGGCCCCGCCTCTGCATGTAGGTCGCCGGAAGGCGTCTGTTCTTCGCTCAGACAGGACGGGGTTAAAGGAACAACTGCTTCGGGGACTCTGGCTCACTCAGGCCACGGGGAGAAAGAGGCACGGAGTGCGGGGTGAGCCTGCGGCGGCAGAGGCCAACGTGACGTTGCACCAGCCTGAGGCATGCAGTGCGTTTTTCCGGGGAAGTTGTCCCTGCATCCCGGGACCCTGGCAGTGGCGAGCTGCACAAGCTCCCCGGAAGGGGGGTGTGAGTAGTGATCTGCGCTCGCACACAGGCTTCTTGGTGGCAGCGGCGGCAGCAGCCTTAGCATCTCATACCCGTCTCTGGGGTCCGTGCTTTTAGCCACGGCTCGCGCCCGTCTCCAGAGCTCCTTTAAGCAGCACTCTTAATCCCCTCTCCTCGCGCACCAGGAAACAAAGAGGGAAGAAAAAGTCTCTAGCCTCTTTGGCAGCTCCAGACTTTTCCCCAGACTCACTCCCGGCTCGCGGTGGTGCACTAACCCCCTTCAGGCTGTGTTCACGCCGCCAACCCCAGTCCTCTCCCTGCACTCCAACCGAAGCCCGAGCCTCAGGTCCCAGCCCCGCCCGACCCGGTGTGTGAGCAGACGAGCCTCTCGGACTGTTGAGTGCTGGTCGGCAACGATCCTCTGTGCGGGAATCTCTCCACTTTGCCCTCTGCACCCCTGTTGCTGTGCTCTCCGCCGTGGCTCTGAAGCTCCCCCCTCCGCCACCCGCAGTCTCCGCCCGCAGAGGGGCTTCCTAGTGTGTGGAAACCTTTCCTCCTTCACAGCTCCCTCCCACTGGTACAGGTCCTGTCCCTATTCTTTTGTCTCTGTTTTTTCTTTTTTCTTTTGCCCTACCCAGGTACGTGGGGGAGTTTCTTGCCTTTTGGGAAGTCTGAGGTCTTCTGCCAGCTTTCAGTAGGTGTTCTGTAGGAGTTGTTCCACGTGTAGATGTATTTCTGGTGTATCTGTGTGGAGGAAGGTGATCTCCGCGTCTTACTCTTCTGCCATCTTCCCCTCCCTCCTCTCTAGAGAATTTTTAATTTCATTTATTGTGTTGTTCATCATTGTTAGTTTGTTGTTAATTTTTTAGGTCCTTGTTAAACGTTTCTTGTATTTTCTCCATTCTATTTCCAATATTTTGGATCAGCTTTACTATCATTACTCTGAATTCCTTTTCAGGTAGACTGCCTATTTCCTCTTCATTTGTTTGTTCTGGTGGGTTTTTACTTTGCTACTTCAAGTGCTGCATATTTCTGTCTCTTCACATTTTGCCTAACGTACTGTGTTTGGGGTCTCCTTTTCACAGGCTGAAGGTTCGTATTTCATAATTCATAGTTTTTGGTGTCTGACCCCAGTGGGTAAGGTTGGTTCAGTGGCTTGTGTAGGCTTCCTGGTGGAGGGGACTGGTGCCTTTTTCTGGTGGATGAAGCTGGATCTTTTCTTTCTGGTGGGCAGGATCACGTCTGTTGGTGTGTTTTGGGGTGTCTGTGAACTTAGTAGGATTTTAGGCAGCCTCTCTGCTAATCGGTTGTGTTGTGTTCCTGTCTTGCTAGTTTTTTGGCATGGGATGTCCAGCACTGGAGCTTGTTGGTCATTGAGTGGAGCTGGGTCTTAGCATTGAGGCAGAGATCTCTGGGAGAGCTCTTGCCGATTGATATTACGTGGGCCGGGAGATATCTGGTGGTCCAATGTCCTGAACTTGGCTCTCCCACCTCAGAGGCTCAGTCCTGACACCCGTCTGGAGCTTTAAGACCCTTTTGGGAAGTGTGAGGTCTTCTGCCAGCGTTCAGTAGGTGTTCTGTAGGAGTTGTTTCACATGTAAATGTATTTCTGATGTATTTGTGGGGAGGAAGGTGATCTCCACGTCTTACTCCTCCGCCATCTTGAAGGTCCTCTCCTACAAATTATATCTTATGTACAAGTTATCTGAATGTTCAAAATAGAGTTTCTTTTTTTTTTTGGTTCTGGGTTTGTGTTTTTTATTGTACCTCATTTCTCCAGTTATTTTCCATGTATGGATATAACATGATTAATCTCTGAGGAAAATTACTTTGCTATTAAAAAATTTGAGGCATTTTCCTATCTTATAATTTGAACATGTTTATCAACTTCTCTTTAATTTTAACTCTGCTAGCACTTGTAATGGAAAATTTTCAGCATTTTAAAGAATAGTTTAAATTCATTTTTCTAACTTCTTCATTATTTGCCCTAGTGATATACTGAGGTAAGGTGGAAAGAAAATGATACCAAAGCAAGACACTAAAAAACTAGAACAAAAAAATAGAATACTAACTCTTTTCTGTTATAGTCCTCCAGCATCTTTTGAGTACTACCTCATTGTCCTTAAAATGTCCAAATTGTTTTCAAATATGAAAAGATTATGGTTGAAATCTTAGAATGTGAGAAATGTTTAAATAAGGTTACTGTCTTCTGTAGTGAAAATGTATCTCTCTTTATTCAATTATATATTTGTACTTCTTTATATTGACCTAGGGTACTTTGTCCTTATGTTACCTGGTAATTGTTTATAATCTGCTTTATTTTTCCATTTGTTTGAGACATTAACAGATCTTGATGATTTATCTTTTCTCACTTCATGGAATGTATTCATTAAAGCTATTAACTGATCCCCACTTTAGTATTTTCTTCATATATTTGCTGGAAAGATAATTTAACATTTGCAACAAATACTTTCTCTCTTCTGTGGCTGTTGGCACCCTGTATCATAACTGTTGAACCTGTTATTCCTAGTCAATGGAATAAGAAACCTATTACTTTATTAGTAAGTTACTATACTGAAAGACCTTGGGATTTAGAGTCAGTTTGAATGCCTCCTACCTAACTTTCCAGCTGTGTAGCCATGGGAAAATGTCTCTAAGCTTCAATTTCTTCATCTCCAAGGTAGGCCTAATATCATCTCTCTAACAGTGTTAAAGGAATATCCAAAATAATACACTTAATTCAAAATGTAACTGTTGTATATAGTAACTGTTCAACAAATATTATTTGATTAATTTTTGAATGAATAAATTATTCTTTTTCCTGATACATTTTGCTTTGCCTTCCTTTTTCTCAATGTCTTATATTATATTGCTTTCAAATATATGCTATCTTATATTAACTTGGAGCCATATTTCAGTCTCACTGTTATTATTGACTAAAGCAATGGTGATTACCAGGAGGTATGCCCATTTTTAGTCAGATAGATGTGATAGAATAGTTTTTTTCTTGACTTCCAATTAATCTACATTTGAAAGTAAATAAAAATAATTTAGAAGCTATGACCAATATTTACTTCTAGATTTTGTACCACAGAACAAATTTATTGACTCTCTTGGCTACCTAAAATCATGGCCAATGTTAGAGAAAGTGGTGTGGATTCAAAAGGTTTTTGGTCCACCCTATTTTTAAATATCATTTCATTTTGCTTCATTATACCAGCTACTTCCCAGAGTAAGTTTCTCAGTGTCTTTGCATATTGATAGTGCTGTTGTCTGTCTTCACTAGTCTATTCAATGTACTGTGTCACTGTGTTAAATGAATGGTGAACAGTTGCTCTGACTGTGAAGGTTATTTTACAGATGCAACTTCTAGTAACTTCCATGTCAACCATTCTTTTTCTATGAATTCTTTCTCTCTGCATTCATTTTCTTCACACAGACTTTTGGCACTCACAGCTTCTGCAGATGCAGTTAAAGATGTGTTGAAAGAAGAGACCAAAAAAATGAAAAAAAAAAAAAAAAAAGAAAGAAAACTCTATAGTGGCAGCTGCAGAGAAGCTAAGAAATCAGAAACAGTCAGCATTATTTTTTCCCATTTTTCTTCATATTACCCCCAAAGGGAAGAAGAGAAAGAAATGGAGGTGGTAGGGGAGATTCTATGGATTTATTCAAGGCAATATTTGGGTTATAAAGACTCATCAGGGGCTTGCATTTTGACAACCAAGCAGGAATTCAGAAAAAGTCTCCTTATTTGTTAAGTGTAGAAAAAATCTGATATGTGCAATATATTTTACCTTTATATAATACTTATGATATTTGAAATGTTTTCACTTACATTTTCTTATTTGATACTAGGATCAATTTAGGCAATGGTAGGTATATTTCCCATGTGTTATATACATCAGGAACTGAGTCTCAGAGATGTAATGTGACTTGCCCCCTTTCTACTAGTTTTCTGTCTTCCACAGTGGAAAGTTCTTGTGAAACAGTATCTGACATGGCCAAGTTTTCTCATGGTTCCATCTCATCTCCTGTGCCATTTTTTCTTTTTTCTGCCACTATTGTAATAGAGAGAAGATATTGGTCTGCAAGGGTTTCTCTGTGGGCTGAGCAGCTGGCTAACTTGGGAAGTAGGCAAGGTCTTCTCAGGGCTCCACTTGTTTCTTTGGTTGTTCTGTCTTTTATAACTGTCTCTCCTCTTTTAGGCCATGGTGTCTTATATCCCAACTGAAGAATTCAGTTCTGTTAAATGATTATCTTTTTAGCATAGGACAATAAAATATGTAAACTTTTGGGAAATTCTTTCCACTTAAAAATGGAATTTAGGATGAGTTCCCAGATGTGAAATTTCAGAGGTTAAAGTTTTTTAAATGAGGGAGGGAGGAGTTTTGTGTACTGAGGATTTCCTGGAGCACTCAAAGTTCTCAACTGAGATGAGTGTCACTTTGTTAACATGAAAGTTTAGCTTATCACTCAGCAATAATAAGCCGAGATACAATATGTTTATAAGGATCTAAATGATTCAGCTAAATGTTTGAGGCCACAAGTTTTGCACTGGGGTACATCTCTGGCAATGGGATTGTTGAAACTATAGGATATAAGTTACAATAATAGGAATGCATCAAAAAAAGCATGACAGGGACAGCCCCTCCTCTGCAGCCATGTTTTTTGGTGCGTGCCCCATGTAACTTAATGTAGACTTTATGTTACAGTAAATTATTGGTAATCACTGAAATGGGGATTTTGGGTTTCATAGCCTTGAGTTTGGGTTTCATAGCCTTTATCTCTGTAGTATTCCTATACCACCAGTTCTATGTAGCAGTATTAGATTATAGTGAAATCCTGTTAGAAGTTTCCACAATATTCTTGAACCTTTGATAATTAATTGGTTAATTAAAATATGGTCATAGGGACCATAAGAATTAGTCACAGGGACATATAATGGAAGTCCAGAAGATGCACTTCTAATAAACTTCCAATAAACTTTCTCCAGAGCAAATGTGCATGAGAATTTTTATAGAGAGAAGTGTCCTGGTACAATGATACAGCAGTTTGTGGCTGAGAGACTTTCCCACATAATACCAAGCAGCAGCTGGCTAGGAGAGCTAACAGTGACAGGCTCCACAAACCTGACAAAAGCCACTTGAACCAGCCTGCTGTTGGCCAAGTACATCTCCATGGGACTCTAGGGACTCTGAGGAGTCAGGGCAGATGTTACATATGGTCATTTACTGTCTAGATGAGCACAACTAAGTATTTATTTCTCTGTGCTTTTTTTTTTTTTTTTTTTTTTCTGGTAGAATGTAATTCTAACCCTTGCAGTGTCAGCTCAAAGGCCCTAGTGGGAAGAACCACATTTTGTTTTTTTTTTCTATAAAAAAAGGAGGAGTTTTACAACTTTAAGAACTTAGACAAGTTTTTGGTTGTGAACTCTGAATTTTTATACCTTAAAGCATCAAAGATATTACTTCAGCCTGAAAATATTCAAGGCCAAGTATTACCTCACTATAATAGAACTTTAGTATGATCTTTGTAGAAGACTGAATTTTTATAAAAATCTATATTATTGGCTCTACTAGAATGAGTTAGCTGCAGAATATACTCTTGTAAGAGTGGGCTGATTGGATGGGATTATTTTGGTGGTGTTTAATTAGAGGACAATATCTGAAATATATAATAGATTTAGGTTCAATGTTATTTATTCTTTATGACAATAATTAGCCAAGATATTGGGTCTCCTTCCCGCCTCACAATTAGCCACTTCTTATGGGAACTTTTAGTTTGTGACAATAAGAGCATATCAGGACCAAGGAGAAGGCATATTGTTATATTTCCAAGCG
The DNA here is from genome assembly GCF_964374135.1 of Grampus griseus. NCBI lineage: Eukaryota > Metazoa > Chordata > Mammalia > Artiodactyla > Delphinidae > Grampus > Grampus griseus. The sequence goes on from NC_139018.1 coordinate 55,041,681, forward strand.
GTATAATATGTTCCCAGGTGGGAGGTGGAAGTGAAACGTCTTGTGGGTGGAACTCACTCATTTCTATCACTAGTGCTTGAAACCCAGTTGATGCCCCAATGCCGTTCCATCTTCTTTTTCGGCACCTTCATCCCCCTGTAAAATGGCTTCTAAGTTAATGGGAATCTTCTAGAAATACTTTGTGTGTACTCCTGAGCTAGTCCTTCCAATGACTGCATGCCCCTGTTTTTCTCTTCCTTTTTCTGATATGGCCTTTCTTTTGATCTGTCCTATGGCACTTGGGTAAACCACAACTTTTGGGTTTCTCTGTCTTCCACCGATATTCTGAAGTCCTTCAGGAGCCAAAATCATATTAGTATTCTCAGGTGTCCTCAGAATTCCAGAATCAATTCTGTATTCTCTTAAGATGCAGAAAGAATATAGGCTTTCACTTTTAGCTTTACAATTTTCCATGTGGGTACCAAAGCAGGGTTGCTTGTATCCCTATTCCCCTTCAACAGCTGAGGCTTTGTTAACTGAAAGCAGTTTGTCTGCCTGGCCACTTCATCCCTTTGGGTTAGTTTTCCCCAGGAGAGACCCCATTCCTTCCTCCTATCAGATTTTTGATGAGGAGTCTTGCCTTCTACAGATTTATAGCTCTCACTCATAGTGGAGTCATGCCACCAGCCTCCTTGTTTTCTTCTCCCTCCCTCTCTCCCCACCTCCATAAATTAGTACAAATTGTATTTGCAAAAATAGGAAGCTCTGTTGTGTGAAATCAACTTCTTATTTTCAAGAAATAGATCCATCTAATCAGGTTGGGGCAGTAGTGCCCCATTTAATTTCAAGGATTCTTGGGTGCTTGCTAGGAGAGCAGGTTAAGGTCACCTCTAGGCAGGAGGGTGGATGAACCAGGGCTAGACTTGGAGCAAGGTTACTTGAGGTAGGGCTAGGGTTGGATGGGGACAGGTCTGGTAGAGTTGGGGGGGTGTCTAAGAAGTAGGAGAAATAAAACATTAACTCTCTTTCATTAGTGGTGGCAGGTGAATGAATCTTTTTCATAAGACACTAAAAGAAGCCTAAAATAAAACTTCCCAGGAGGGAGGTTAAAAAAAATTACAAAATTGTAGGAACAAATATCATCATACTGTGTTTTAAATTGTTTCTTTTTATGTACTATAAATACTAAGCCAAATATGTGAAAATCTTCAAATATATATTACTTAAAACGTTTTATGCAAAACATTTATTTAAAACACAGACATGGCTGTCTATTCAGGGAAAAATATTAGTGTCACAGGAATTAGCAATTTAGGTCATATTTGACTCACAGAAAAGATAATATATTTGCAGGTCTCATAAGGTTCAAGGCAAAAATTTCAGGCTAAATGGGGCAGGTATGAAATAAAAATAAACTGGAGTTATTTTCCTTATTCTCTATCTTCAAAGGACTGTTTTCTTGACCCAAACAGCATTTTCATTTTGCTTATGCTGAATTGTTCAAGAGGACAAAGCAGTATGGCAAAGGTCATCAACAAGCTGGAGGTGTTTCCACACAGATTAGCCTCTCCATTGATCTGTGTACCACACTCCCATCGCTCCAGGCCTTCTCAGGGTTTTCCTTGAGGGCTTGTGCTCAGTTTGGTGGATTGATTTTACTTTTCTGAGCCTGCTCCCTCTTTCAAAAAAAAGTGAAGGAATAGGATTTACTCAGCTGGTGATCCTCAACTCTGGCTGTGAATTGGGATCATCTGTTGCCCAAAGCCTTTTCTGGGAGGTTCTGATTGGTAATTCTGGGGTCTTTCAGTTTGTATTTTACCAGGTGATCCTGATGTGTTGCTAAGAGATCTGGGGCTGCTCAACTGATATCTTATCCCTAAGACATAGCTGTGGATTTGGCCCAGAGAGAAGAAATTAGTCACCTGTGGAGACTTTGGTGCCTTTTTTGTAAGAATTTGCTAGTGAGAATGTGATGAGTTTGCCTTTCTGACCTGGTAACCCCCCCTTAGTCCAGTTCACTGATCAGTTCAACATCACTGTTTCATGACATGACATTCCTGACACAAGCCTTTGATTTATGCTCATTTGTATGAATAAAACAAGTGCCCTTTGTTTACAAATTAAGGAGTTTTATATTAATATAAATTTGTTTAGGGTTGTGAAGAGAGTGCTGCCATTGCTCTGGTGGTGTTCCTGATTAGAAATGGATTAGAAATGGAGTTCTGGTTAGGGCTTGGGAGCTGGGCCAAGGAAATATGTGATCTTCCCTTCATCTTCCCTTCCAGCACTACTTTGTAAAAAACGTCCCCTTGCATTGGGTGAATGTGTTCAGTTGGTGGCAGCAAAGTTCTGTTACAGAAAATTCTGAGAAGCTATTGTCTTAGATATGTTGAAGAAAGCCTGAGGGAACAAAGCAGCATGTATAATAACATCCATGTTTTCTGTTAATCTGCAGAGCTATAAATATATTGTATGTGCTCAGAAAAAGGAAAAATATGTAAAAGGAAGACGTTTTGCTGGCTCTGTCTCAATATAATCCCCCAAATATGTTCTTTGTTTCCAAATCCAGAAGTACTATAGCATCAGCTTCAGATGAAAGATTTAGTCAGGTCATGATCCAAAAAGGTGGGCATCTTAGGATTTACTGTTGATTGTCATGTAAATATATTAAAATGAAGCTTTGATCTTGAAATACATCCAAACAAGATTAATGATTTAGCATCTAGAGAAATCGAGTTTTTGATGCAATAAGGAAGGTTTTACAATTTTACACTGGCAAAGATAAAAATTCAGCATATGAAAAGCTATTTTAGAATTTTAGTTTAATGGGAACTGTAATAAGTGCCAAAGAAAATTAGGTGGTGTCAGACTACTGTATTGACTAGAAGGGTTTGTAAGCAATAAACAGATGGAAATAAATGAACAAAAATGAAATGATAATTGGAAGGTTAGTACTGTGGATAGACAGTAACATTTTATAGTGTGTGCTCACAGTTTTCTGTGTGTGCCCTGGTGCTGGAATTAATCATTATGTCTGTAAAGTTGGGTGTTAATTCAGGGGCAAATGGATAATTGAACCCAAACTGGCCAACAGATTGCCTTGTAGTTGTGCTACTAACTTTAAGTGATTATCATTCCCAATTATTCACGTTCTCGGAGACAGTGTCACCAATACTGACACCATCACTGTTAGATGTGGGAGTGGGAGGAAAAGCCATATGTAAATGGAGAAAATGGAGGCCCTGGGAGGAGCTCCAGCAAAACTGCTAATAAATTATCAGGAGAATACTGACCTCCTAATGAGAGACTACCAACCTGAAAAATAGTTAAAATGTAAAAACATTCAAGGTTAGCAACTTAAGTTATGAATATAAATGTTCTGATGTGATGCTTTTATTATAATGCTAAGCATGAAAACATCATATGATTACTAATATCTCCAAGTTCAGATTGTAATCCTTTTAAATCTCTTTTTTACACTCTTGATTACATAAATATTTTTCAGAAATAGTTTTGGGTTTTACTATAAAATGATTTTTACTTAACTTGATAGTTATGTTAAAGTTGGTTAAAAGCTTAAAAATGTTAGATGGTTATTTCTTAACTTCAGAGTACTTGAGTGTTGAAATAGTGACTAGTAAAAAGGAAGTTATCGAATGTGAGCTTAAGTCAAATAGACACCATCAAAGTTGAATGTTCTAGGTTAAAATTTCAAAGGAGTTTGGAATATAACCATGTAAATGACATTTAAAATAATGGGATTTTCCAAACTGGAAATACCTTTCCATGTGCATAATTTTGAAAATATGTTTTAAAAAATACTCTTTCTGTCCCTGTCATCATATTGTCAGTCAGATCAAAGTTTGCCTCTACTTCATATTTCAATTTTGAAAGTATAGAAAAGCAACAGAATGTTGTGAATATAAACGTTTCACTCATGAGGAGTTTATGATAAATAGCAGAAAAAAATTGCAAGGAATTTTGTAAATGAGATGCTTCTTTTGATTTAAGTTGGCTCTAAAAAGAATTTGCTGCATACAATTTCCTATTTAAACACAGAAATTGATTATTTCATATATTTATGGAAATCGATATGGTAGTTATCTGATGTCAAGATGAGATTTCAGAAAGGATTCTCCAATGTGAATCAACAGACACAATTAAATGTTGAATCTTCCAGGTTAAAATTTCAGAGTAATTTGGAGTGTAGAATCACCTTAGGAAATTCTGGTTTGGGTGGCCATGATACACACACACACACACACAGACACACACACACACAGACACACACACACACACATAAAATTATGACTGATTCTAATAGGCAACAGGGTTGAAAATCACTGGCCCATTGCTTTTAGATAAGGTGCCGTGGCCAGTGATCATGGCCCACCATCAGTTGGTTGTTTTCTTCCTGTTCTGCGGGTGAATTGCTGCCAATATAATTAAGAAATGGGTATATCTGAGAGTGTAGGTTGCAGATAGATAAGGAAGATTTTCTACGTTTTTACTTCCACATCATCTCTCTCCTCTATCTTCCCCTCGTCCATTAGCATGGGTTGTCTAACCTATTTTGCCTTGCCTCTTCTCACCTGTACATTGTAATCACACATATAACAGTGATTCTAACTGGTTTATGATAGTCAGTTGTTAAGTTTTCAGGAATTTTGTGAACCAGTTGTTACACACAATCATTATCAAAAATTAAATTATATAAACTTATTTATAGTCATGTAAATTATATAAATGTACTTAATTCATATTAAAACAGAAGTACTCAATACTCAAAACTCATTACTTTCTAATTCTTTTATTACCTTTAATCATTATCTCTGTTTTTGAGGTTATATACATCAATTGTCTGGTGGAAGAGACTACTGTACACCTCTTCAAAACATGGCCCTCAGTGATGTCATGTTGGTAGCTTGAAATTGGTCAGGTGGGAGTCTTTACACTACAAAAATCAGCAAATGGTGCAAATTAGGACTTGATTTAGTGTCTTGTTGATTGTTTAATCAAGATTAATTAGAGGGGCTTCCCTGGTGGCACAGTGGTTGAGCGTCCGCCTGCGGATGCAGAGGACACGGGTTCGTGCCCCGGTCCGGGAAGATCCCACATGCCGCGGAGCGGCTAGGCCCGTGAGCAATGGCCGCTGAGCCTGCGCATCCGGAGCCTGTGCTCTGCAATGGGAGAGGCCACAACAGTGAGAGGCCTGCGTACTGCAAAAAGAAAAAAAAAGATTAATTAGAGAAAATGTTAATGCTGATTAAACAAAGCAAGTCATGCCTGTAGTTATTAAATTCTGAATAGAATTAAAAAATGAGGAAATTTTCTTCCAGTATTCACAAACTATTTCCAATTCAGCCAAGAAGTTACTCTCATCCTTGATGAGTGAGTGAAGTTCCTTCATTGGCCTTCCCTATTTCACTTTAGACTTACTCCTTCATGTAAAGAAAATTATAAATCAACTTTTGTGCCACAACAACGCTCATTTGTTAATGATGTGAGGAACTTCTTGGCTGAATTGGATAATAATCAAGCATATATTAATAGTCTCATTAGTGACACTTTGGCAATAGAATTATAAAAACTGGTAGTGGATTTTCAAAAAATGACATCACACTGAAGTTTTAGGTATGTGGAATTTACAATAAAGAATATTGTATATTTCATTATTACTTGTAAATTGTATGTTACATATCTCTTATACTAGCATAATTTATAATAAGCATGTAAAGATCCACACATGCCCACAAGTTCTCCCAGAGATCTGGTTATTAAACACTCACCAGTTCATCACTGCATATAATCCTTGAAGCAGGGATGGGAAGGTCATTTAGTCCAAACTTCCTACATTCAGATATTGGCTAGATGGAAATTTAAAACAGGTTAACCTGGTTAGGTTTCATGTAAAGGTAGACAGGTAGCTGCTAATGTGTGAGTGCTCTTCCAAAATATTTATTTCCATTGTCCACATATTAAATTGTCCTATTAGAGATGTATTACTTTGGGTTCTATTGTTTTTTGATCTTCTAAGTACTGATTCATGAATGGTAGTATTTTTACTGGGAATACCAGTTAAAATATAGTTTCATGGCATGTCTGACACCCCATCCACCCAGCCCACTAAATCATAACTGTAGTGTGGTCCAAAGAAACTGTACTTTTAATGTTTCCTAGACCAGGATTTGGGAACCGTTGCTTCGGTCTTGTGTTAAATATAAATAACCCCAGAGGAGCAAGAATGTAACTCAGCTGCTGCCATAGTTAGACAGGATTAACAGATAGCAGTGATCAAGACCACATAGACGGAGCCTTTCTCCCCACCCCCCTGAGGCACCTGAAACTAAGTGGGATAATGAATCTTGGTAGGAGGCAGGCCAAGCACAGTCAAGCTAACTGTAAGTAGAAATTCTCTAGACGCTTACATTTAACTATCTGGAAGAATATTAGAAAGGAGTCTTTTCTATTTCCTTTCCTTACTGCTCAGGCAGGAAATATGTTGTGTCTTCAAGTGCAGTGTTATGAAAATCAGGGATTGTTCATCCGTTTTGAGTTGGCCAGCTATATGGCTTCCCAGCATACACGAGCATCTGTCAGCAATAAAACGTTTACTTTTCTATGCCTATAGTTTTTACAAAACTATTGGCAGAAAATAAAATGATCATGATTCTGTATATCTGGTTGGTCATTGTGAGTCCATATTGCACTTTTCTGAGACTGGTGCAGGGTCGTCTAAAGGACTTATCAGGTGTCCAAGCTAAATTGATGAGAACAATCATTCTCTTCCTAACCCGACATATCCAGTTTGCCTAGAAGTCAGCAGGTTTTCCTTCTAACCATCCAATTAACCCCTAGTTGCTTTCCTTCCAAGGAGAAGGTGAAGTTTGCTAAAACTACCAGGTAAGAAGCTTATATAACTTTTATTTTTTAATACATAGATTTGGAGTTGTAAAAAAAAGTTTGTACCTGAAAATTTACTAAGTAATGGACAAAGGTATAAATATATATTTCTCATTTCTTGAGTGGCTGGGCAAGAGTAATTAAGCAATTTTTAAGGATAGAAACTAAGCCAAAATTCTATACCATGTGAATATCTCCTTTCTTGCTACCCAAAGGAAAACTGGATACATACATTTTACCTTTAAAATTTTAGTTATGTGTTTGATATAACAGTTATTTTGGTTACACCGTCTTACCACTTTAATTCTTTTATCTGCAGTAATTACTAGTTTATTTTAGTTCATGGACTCTCAAAGAGTAGAGACTAATTGTTCAAGCTCTTTTGTGTATAGGATGACCATAGCACTTGGAAATACAGCTAATATTATTTTAACGTGCATTGTAGTATGGTATCATTAAGCTATTCATTCTGTATTTGTGTTCCCACACTTAGTACTCACTCCTTATAACTTGGAGTAAGTTACACATAGATGCTCATTATGGCTAAAAGCAAGGAGGGGTGTTTCCTCCCGTTTCAGGGCAGCTGTCGTTTGGTTGGGACAGATAATGGCCTTACATGTATGTTCTGTGGTCATATCACCTATGGATTTAAGGCAAACTTAGCAAGAGGAAGCAGGGACAGAGAGGGAAGGAAGAGAGAAATTTAAATAATAGGGGCAATCCACCCTTCTAATCAGGGTGTCTATAACCCAAAGTGTGAGGGGAGGTATTAAGCTGCTGTTCTTCCTCAGGTGTTCTTGGTTCTTTCATGCCTCTCATTTGCATGAAATCTTACAGAGAGATTGTGATTCTAATGTTTAAGGATAATTATTTATTAATACAATTTAGACTCCAAACACAAGCTAAGTCTTTCATTTGGTGTTAAACCAAAAAGAGTAATGGAGTCCACCCCTGGAAGGAAAACTGTGATCGATTTATTGCAAGATGGCATATTAGTCTCCAATATAGGGCTCCTAAGAGACTTTCAAGCATAATTTTGACTTTTTGTCCTATTAGGTATAAAAATCTAAAATCTAACTAAGAGGAGGCAAGTCTACTATTTATTTTCCCTTTTACCAAATAGCGATAGCTAAGGACACTTAACAATGAAGACAATTCATAATCACTAGTCTCAAGAATCCTATATTCATAGGATTTCTTGGGGGTAATTGTGGTTTTGGTGCTACTATTATGAAAACAGGATTTCTGAGAGAAATAGTTTTTCCATGTTGAGCAAAAGTAGGGAAGGAAAAGTTGTACAGAGAATAGAGAGCGTCAGAGTCAAATGGGGTATTAGGAGTACATAATTTATAGGATTGAAAAAGTAACTTCAAAAAAAAAAAAGAAAGAGAAGCAGAAAAAGGAAGAGGCAAACAAAGGAGAGCATGAAGTCTTAGCAAGCACAATAAGAGGTAGTTACCAGCAGAGGCAGAATCACGGTTAATACAACTGCAGTGTTTTGAGCATTGAGCTTGGTGCAGTGGGAGTGTTGTCCCTTTTAATATACAACTCTCTAAAGTCAGTACCAATTCAGTAGGAGAGAGAATTTGAGACATTGTGTGGCAGAGAGTAAAGGCAGGCCAGAGAGATGAATTTGCCTAGATATCTGTGGCTAATGTAATCTGGCTAGAGAAATTAGGGGTGTAAGTAAACTCAAGATTTGTTTAGATTGTTTACAGGTATAGTGTGGATGTTTTATTAAAGTTGTTCAATAAGCTTTAATTATATTCTTGCCTATATTCTAAAATCTTCAGTGTCCCATCTTTATTTCTTAGTGCTTGTCCTCTTCAGCTATTCCATAACTTTTTTAACTTACGAGTTTGTCTTTTATTCCCTTGAGATCATATTCTTCCTTGGCTTGTAAATTGCAAAGATTCTGAGACCAGATTGAGGATGATTCGTGGGTTCATGAGATAGAAAAAGACGAGCGTGGGGAAGTGAAAAAAATGAAGATGATATTGTCGTTGCAATGTGTTGCCACCAACTAAGTGACCACATGATTAGTAACATTCACTCTGCCTTAGATATATTAAGTGTAACCAGCAAGAGGAGTCACACAAAGTTGTGGAGGCTTTTTACGTAGGAGAGCACCATGGTTTGATTTACATTTTCAAAAGGTCATTCTTCCTGTTACATGGAAAACAGATGGGGCAAGAAAACCCCAAGGAAGCAAGGAACCAGTTAGGCCACTGAGGTTGTCCAGGCCAGAGATAATGGCGGCAAAGATTAGGGTTGTCATGGTGGAGATGGAGACAAGCAGGCAGATTGGAGTGTTCTTTAGAGGCAGAGCTTTATAATATCAGAATCATATCTTTTATTTGGTTTAAAAATTATTAGTAATTACAAAAATGTACTTTTGTATATTGTTATTATAAAACCAATCTCTCAAAGTTGTTATTAGGATTAACTGAGGTAATATATGTGAAGTCTCACAAGATACGATGAGTTTTAAAATAAATATTGGAGAGGCAGTGTGAGCAGTACAAGGAATAGAAAGAGAACTTACTTCAGCAATCAGCAATCATTTTCTAATCCCTGTTTTACCAAACTTAATGAGACCTACATATATTAGCTATCTATAGCAGTTACAAGTTACCCCAGATTTAGCAGTTTTAACAACAAGTATTTATGTTCTCATACACTTTCTCACAGTAAGGAATTTAGGATAGGCTTAGCTAGGTGGCTCTGGCTCAGGGCCTCTCATGAGGTGCATTTAAGATACTGACATGGGCTGCAGTCATCTGCAGGCTTGACTGTAGCTGTAAGAACTGCTTCCAAGCTGGCTCATTCACATGGATGTCCTCAATTCCTAGCCATGTGAACTTTTCCATAGGGGCGTGTAATGGACTGAATGTGTCTCCCCAAAATTCATACATTGAAGCTTTTACCACTAATGTCACTATATTTAGAGACAGAGCCTTTGAGGAGGTGATAAAGGTTAAATGAAATCATAAAGGTGGAGCCCTAATCTGGTAGAGCTTGTGCCCTTATAAGAAGAAGAGACACCAGAGCTGGATCTCTCTACCATGTGAGGACACAGTGTGAAGGCAGCTGTCTGCAAGCCAGAAAGAGAGCCCTCACTGGGAACTGAATCAGATGGCACCCTGATCTTGTACTTCCCATCCTCCAGAACTGTAAGAGATAAATTTCTGTTTAAGCCACCTGGTCTGTAGTATTTTGTTACAGCAGCCTGAACTGACTAGTGTAAGCTGCTTGAATAGTCTCACGACATGACAGCTAGTGTGCCCAGAATGAGCCATCCAAGAGGAAGTCTCAATGTTTTTTATGATCTAGTTTCAGAAATCACTAAGCAACACTTCTGCCATATTCTAAGTCACTAAGTCCAGCCCACACTCAAGAGGAAGAGAATTAGTTTACCTTTGCAAATAATTTGTGAATATATATAAATCACCTCAAGGCCTTTATGCAAGCTTTTTATTCTTTTATGAAGAGAGGCTAATAATAAAGTCCATTCAAAGGATTAAATTAGGTAGTGAGTATTATCATTTGACTAGCTAGGTGGCTGCTCAATAAAAGTTTCCTTCCTTGATAATTTAGAGATAATCTGGAAGCTAAGAGAGGAAAAGTAGGACAGTGTAGTTCTTTTGGGTGGCCTCTAAGTGTGTCTTTTATCCTTCTTCTGTTCATGATAAAAATTTTTGCATCAAGTAACACATCTTAAACTCTACTTATCTAATTAATTAGGCACATAATTTAATTGTGACTATTCTTTTTTCTCTTTGAGATGAAAATATAAGCCTCTCAGGAATTTTCTGAATGTAGAAACTCTTGCATATGTCAGTGATGTATTTTCTTAATTTTCTATATATAGGAATTTAAGGAATGAAATTTTAAATTAAAATAATGTATCTCTGATACAAGTAAATGAAGATCAGTATTATCTAAATATAGAACAGAAATTCATAATTAAAAAAGCATTTCCAACTGTAGCCTTATTATTTCAGCATGTTTCCAGATGTGGGTGACTTTACATATCTTCAGGCGTAATCACATATCAGTATGCGTGGAGTGACTTTCTTAATGTCCATTAATTCTTGCATAAACTCTTTGCATAAATCTGTACCAATCAGGATGTGATTAGAACCGTATTGTCTTGCAAAATCTAACTGTATTGAAGTAAGATTCAGGAAGAAGCTTTGACTTTTTTTGTCTTTACTTTTTAAAGAAATCCATTCTCTGAACTATAGGATTTGAATGAGATAATGGTGAAGTACCTTATGGAGTGGGACACTCAGCACATCAGGAGGCCATTGTACTTATTGTTTTGAAGGTCAGAATTTGTGGTTTGAAGGAAATATTTAAGATATTTTAAAAGTTGGATTGACTATAATATTTGAATATAATTCTTTCAATGCATGACATCATTTTTCATTTTTAGTAAACAATTAAAAAATCTAGAGCAGAACAATGCACATTAAATTGAGAAGAAGTACCTCAGATACGGGCAAGGTCTCTCTTGCCCAGGATCTCGGGAGTAAGATGAGGGATAAATAGATAAAGCTATTGATATTTGGGCTACATTAATTAGCAAATATATAACTTTAATGCATAAACGAATAGAACTTAAGAGAAGAGAGAGAATCTGGATTTGATAAACTTCAAGGTTAAGGAAGATAACATGGTTTCACTTAGAGGGATTATATTGATTCATCTTATCAGAAGACAGAACCCACTGCCTAGTGACTCTGCATGGTTCTTATTGTTAGTCTCCATTTGGGCAGAATTTCTAACCACATCTAATTTCTAAGTGTGATACTTTTGTGTATGGGTTCCATTTCAAATGGTGATTTGGGGGAAATTTCACTTAAACTACTACCTATCTGCCTTATCTGTCGAGGTCTGACATTTCTCCTGAGATCCTAACCTATACATAGCAACCTCCTGTTTATCTGCAGTAGGGTATCCCACAGGCTATTGAAATTTGACAGTTCCATAGACAAACTCTTCATCTTGTCCTCCAAACCTTTTCCTGTCCCTTAATCTTAACCCAGTGAAGCCACTGGCATCATCCACTTACTATGCTGGAAACCCGAATATAATGCTTGACTCTTTCTTCTCTGTTACTTTCCCCTTCCCCCTCTCTCTTTCTCCTCCACAAACAAATTAATCATCTGATCCTATTTATTTTATCTCCTAAATGTCTCTCTTGTCTGTCTCCTCTGCTTCCACCCTCTGGCCACTGATAGAGTTAGGCTTTTATTATTTCTCTTAGCTGGTCATCTGGTTTCTTATCTTTCTCCAGTTTTTCCTTTATTATGGTCAGAGTGATTTTTGTAAAAGGCATATCTGATCATGCTACTCTCAGGTGTAAAATCCTTCAGTCGCTCTCCATTTAGCATCTCAGGTTAAAGGTCAGTCTTTAACATGGTATATTAGGTGATTCTAGATTGTGCTCTTATATTTCTTCTGAGCCTATTTCTTCACTTAATTATAAACACCTAGTTCTGTAGATATATTGTTAGGTTGCACTTCCATGGCCTAGCACATGTGGTTTCTTTACTATCAAATTCATAAGTCTTTGGTCTGGCAAATTTCTATCGATCCTTCAAGATATAGCTCAGATGTCACACTTTATGTGAGGACTTTCCAGATTCTACCAGGCAGAGTTAAATCTTCCCTTCTCTGAGTTCCCATTGTACCTTTGTTTCTGCTGTGGTATCTATCAAATCATATAAAAATTAGTTATGTACTTGTTTCCTCCACAGACTCTGGACTACTTGAGAAGATGGACTATATCTTACTTATCTTTATATTGCTAATGCCTAGCAAGGAGCTTCAAAGATAGTAGAAACTTGGCCAATGCTCATTAAATAATGAGTAAATCAAAGTGTCTTATTAGCAACGCAAGTAATAGCAGTGCTTAGAAAAAAGATTCTGCAGAAGTGAGAAGACCATTTCTTATACCTATTCTTAATAAAAGTATAGACTTGCAAATTCATCAATGTTGGAACTATGGTAAGCAAACTTAGAATCATTATATTCATTTACAGTAAACTTTGGTTATCTGGTACCCTCAAGCATCTGAGGGACATTGAGCCCAGAAGTAAGGAAAATAAAAAATGAAAGCATCTTTATCTGGAAAAATATTCCAGATCCATTTGTACAATGAGCAAGGACAACTGAAATGATGACACACTACTGATTAGTCCATTCTCTGTCTAAACAGAAGGTGAGGAGAGCTCCATAGGATAGTGATGTTATGAAAAGGTAGACTTTCCTATGTGAAATCTGAGAGTCACAGGAGAAGTGACAGGTGATAGAAGAAAAAAGAAGAGGACAGAAAAGAGAGGGAGAGATCAGAAGTAAAGGTGATGATAACTACAATGATAGTGTTAAGGATTTTATATCGTGTACTCCAACAGTCTTAGAAAAAATCTAGAAATGATGTCAGAAGTTAAAATAGATTTTCTGTGTGTGGATATGTGTGCATGTGTGTGTGAATGTGTTTACACCTACCTACATTTTATAGTTCTGGAAGTTCCAGTCCTTAAAACAGAATCCAGAAAACTATCGTCTCCAGAATAATAGACAATGCTGGATAATGGAGGACAATGGAGACTTTAATGTGGGAGTTCTTTATGGACAGGGGTTATGATTTAAAACCCAGTTTTTTACACTTTGCTATGTGTAGATAAGTCCTAGATAAGTATTTTCTGAACTGAGTGATGAACTGCTGTGATCCCTAAGGAATGTCTGTATTTAGATCTTATTTTGTCTAATGTATCTCTAGTTCAGTGGTTCTCAGCTGAGGTAGTTTGGCCTGGCTATAGGAAAAATGATAAAGAGATTGTCTTAGTATGTTCAGGCTGCTATAACAAAAACACCATGCACTGGGTGGCTTAAAGAACAAACATTTTATGTCTCACAGTTCTGGAGGCTGAGAATTCTGAGATCAAGTTGCCAGTAGATTCAGTGGCTGGTGAGGGCCCACTTTCTGGTTTATAGCTGGCCAACTTCTCACTGTGTCCTTATGTAGCGGAAGGGGCAAGGAAGCTCTCTGTAGTCTCTTTATAAGGAAGCTAATCCCATTCCTGAGGGCTGTACTCTCATGACCTAAGTACTCCCCAAAGGCCCAGCCATCACATTGGTGTTAGGATTTCAACATATGTGTTTTGGGGGAGACACAACCATCCGTTACATAACAGAGGGAAGGTTTATTTTTTGTACCTCTAGGCTTTCTGGTGCTTCCTGTCACCAAACCCAAAGTTTCCCAACATTTTCATTAAAACTCATCCACAGGAGGGATTTCCATTCACCACTGTATTTCAGGATCATTCCTGATTGGGGCTATATTGTGGCATCCATATTTTTAGCAAGTTAATAAGTCTGATTAATTTATGAATCAGGCTCAGGTTCCTCCCCCCTCCTTCATGAGCTGGTCGTAAGAAAGCCCCACAAATTACAGGAATGAGTTGAGAGGTTGGAATCACTGCAACAGAGCTAGGTAACATGAAGGTTGGAGTCACCTGTCTGTGTAACTTGTTCCTTTCGAGGCTGCTCAGGTCTGATTCTGAAAGTAGCCTGTCCATTATGTGATGAGTTGCTGCTCTGTCATATAGACCTTATCACTTGGTGGCTGACAATACCCAGCTCATTATGAGCATTTCCAATTGTATAGTGACTTGAGGTACCCTAGTCAGGAACTCAGTCTCTATTAGGGCTCAGTACATGTTGGTAATTGCCATTCTAATAGAGTACAGTTTTCTGTTGCAGACAGCATAACCTTGCTTTAGAACCATAGGAGTCTGCGCTGTGTTTATTCTATTGGGGTTGGCCAGAGAATCCACAGGGCTTCCTAATGGATCATGGGTACCTCTCATACCTTTGGATTTGCTGGGTCACGTAGTCAGAGTGTCAGGGCTGCTTATGTCATAATTTGAACCTCTTGCAGAGCAATCTGTTGCTTTGTGTAAACTCAAAGCTGGCAGTCTCCCTAGTTACTCAATAAATGATTTGGAATAATTTTGCTAAGTGTATGTAGTCTCTAACATCTAAAGGGGTACATAAGTGCTGTGCCTCTTTCTTAGTAATAGGAAGGTAAGATGCAGTAACTTATCCTTTTCAAAAAATTTATCCTTTTACTTTTTTTGGTTATTTATCATTTACTATTTTATATACCTTTTATACATTTGTTCAAGGTTTTTCCTCAAAAGGACCTGCTGTCCGCTTTTACCTGTATAAATGTATACCACAAGTCAGAGTCTTAGTAAATGTGATGTTACAGCATGCCTAAGATTATTGCCACCCTACTTAGCCCTAAAAATGAGGTTATTGTTACCTCTGGCAGGTACATTATCCAATTCTAGAATCCCTTTCTGAGAATTTGCTTCTTGGGACCACTTATGATACCCCCTTTCTTTATTTTTTCTTTTTTTAAAATTTATTTATTTTATTTATTTATTTTTGTCTGTGTTGGGTCTTCATTGCATGTGGGCCTTCTCTAGTTGAGGCGAGCGGGGGCTACTCTTCATTGCGGTGTGCGGGCTTCTCATTGTGGTGGCATCTCTTGTTGCGGAGCATGGGCTCTAGGCGCATGGGCTTCAGTAGTTGTGGCATGCAGTCTCAGTAGTTGTGGCTTGTGGGCTCTAGAGCACAGGCTCAGTAGTTGTGGTGCACGGGCTTAGTTTGTCCACGCCGTGTGGGATCTTCCCAGACCAGGGCTCGAACCCGTGTCTCCTGCATTGGCAGGTGGATTCTTAACCACTGCACCACCAGGGAAGCCCCATACCCCCTTTCTTGGTTGGATTCTATTAGAAGAGATGCCAAAACAAGGATTCATGTGCAAGTAATTATTTGGAAGATGTAGAAAATACTGGTAAAAGATGGGAGGACCTGAGACAGGGAAGGGAATGCAGCCAACAAAGTGTACATAATCAAGCCATTACCACTGTGGGTAATTGGACTTCACCCCACTGTAGAAACTCTGGAGCAACATAGGTACATGCTTCAGGGTCATCTCACTGGAGGAGGTACACCAATTTCCTTCAGTCATTGGTTGAGAGTTTCTGGGGCCAGAGGATCATTAATTTCCCAACACTTCTAGCCTGTCGCATGGGTGGGCAAAGTGGACTTCAAAATCCAGAGAAGATTGTCAGGTCTTCAGTTGGAAATCAAGTTAATTGTGCTTAAGTAGGAAGGGGAAGAGGATATAGACAGGGCACTAATAATGTCTGTTACAATGTCCAATTATAACTACAGCAGAAAGCTTTAGGACTTATACATTAAAGTTTGGAATGTGAAATATGGTATCATATTCCCCAAAGCACAACATTCAAATAGGTAAGATTAAATCAGTAAAGCATTTCTTAGCTGATGTAAAAAATATCAACAATACTACTAAATCTTTCATGAGCTCAGGCAACTGTGGTTCCCTTTGGTTTTAAAATAGACAAGGAACATTCAGCACTTGCTATAATGAGTGATCTGATCAAAGAACTATGTAATACAGATGGTTAACAGAAGGGATATTATTGTAATACCATGCTGAATAAATGAATAGCCAAGATGGATTAAATTGATATGATCATAGAGAAATTTGAGTTTTGCACTATTTCCACTCAAAAGTTCTAAGAAAAGTTTGTGTCAAGTCTGTAAAACTTTGCATATATTAGGCCTTTTTGTCATATAGTATTTCATTTCATTTAAAAGTCCTAAATTTCATCAGTTGATCTCCCACAATTGTCCCTTTACATTTAGTTTTATAATGTATAAACTGATGTAATTACCTAAATATTTCTAAATATTATAGTGTTGTTCTGATAAATATTATTTTTATATTCTAGTTCCTGAGTTTCCAGGAACTTTCTGAGGATCAGAATTTATATTTTCCTCCAAGAAGGCATTCTAAAAACTTAGAAGTATTTAGAGATAATTTTTGGTATAAATCCTCCATTCTTTCTCAAATGGTTTTATAAAGACATCATTTCTCTCAATAATAAATATAAAAGTATTACATCACTTCTATTTTAGGGAACAAAGAAAATGGTCAATAGTTTCAGTCTGAAACTCTTTAGAAACATTTTGTTTAACAATTAGTATGTGATAAAGAGCTTTTAAATTCAATTCTGAAACAATTAGTATGTAATAAAGACATTTTAAACAAAAGATAAATTCAAATTTGCAGAACAAGGTGAGCAAGACTCTTGATTCACCAACTACCTGAATATTCAAGTATCATGTGCTAATGAATACAATGTAGTTCAAAATCTATAAATTCATACTATGTAGCTTCATGAGCAGAGTGACTTTGCTCCTGCTTTGAAGAGTTAAAATATTTGTCTGTGTCAGAGAGTGTCAGAATATTGTTGTGATTGTCTTTCTTTTAATTTGAGAGTCACATTCAAAATGTGAAAATTTAGAAACTGAATATTCCTGGTTATATTATCCCATAAATTAGAAGTAATTTGGTACAGGTTACCATGACCTAGTCTTAATTCTGTCATTATTAAACTTTTTCTTCCTAAGCAGGACAAAGTACTGAGTTAATCATGATTCTTTAGATTGGTCTGAAGAGGCAAACCCTCTCTTAGAATGCAGTGGCCTTGGGGGAGGCTGAAAGAGGCAGAATGGAGAGCATTGTAAGAGGACACAGCCCTGGTCAGGAGATGGGACCGAATGAGTTACTTTTTAACTTTTTCAAATAATGGCTTGAGATCAGGACACCACTCTTAGGACTTTCTTCTTATTATTTAAAAAAATTTTTTGGTTGCTCTGAAATTTCATAAGCGCATGTCTTTCTAAGTCCTTACAACTCAAAATGTGGCCTGTGGACCAGCAGCCGTGGT
The DNA here is from genome assembly GCF_964374135.1 of Grampus griseus. Lineage (NCBI taxonomy): Eukaryota > Metazoa > Chordata > Mammalia > Artiodactyla > Delphinidae > Grampus > Grampus griseus. Next base: position 55,059,407 of record NC_139018.1, read on the forward strand.
GTCACTTAGCAGCTTGTTAGAAATGCAGAATCTCACATCTGTAGGGTTAGAATTTGCATTTTAACATGATCTCCAGGTGATTTGTATGCACATTAATATTTGAGAAGCACTGGTCTGGCTCTCCCCTTCTCATATTTTCCTTTTCCATCGTTTCAGTTTTACATTCTAGCTCTTTTATTGGATAGTTAAAAAATTTCAGCAAACACATTTTAAGATCTATTGTCTCAGCAACTTTCAAATATACAATACAATATTAATAACTGTAGTCACCATGCTGTATATTACATTCCCCTGACTTATTTATAACTGAAACTCTGTACTTTTGACCCCCTTCACCTATTTTACCCTCACCTCCATAACCCCCTCCCACTACCTCTGGCAACAAACAATCTGTTTTCTACATTACGAGTTTTGTTTTTTGTTTGTTCAAATTCCACATATGAGCAAGATCATCTGATAGTTTTCTTTCTCTGTCTGCCAAGACATGGAAGCAACCTATTCTAATATTATGGATATAGTATGTTTTCCATCCTTAGAATCTTTTTTTTTTTTTTCGGTACGCGGGCCTCTCACTGTTGTGGCCTCTCCCGTTGCAGAGCACAGGCTCCGGACGTGCAGGCTCAGCAGCCATGGCTTACGGGCCTAGCCGCTCCGTGGCATGTGGGATCTTCCCGGACTGGGGCATGAACCCGTGTCCCCTGCATCGGCAGGCGGACTCTCAACCACTGCGCCACCAGGGAAACCCAGTTGTTCTATTTGTTTGCCTTAGTTTTTGCTTTTGTGCACCTCCACAATATTTGGAGGATTCTTGATTGTGTATTCATATTCATGGAGAAGGTGTAGGATAAGTCTGGAAGTGCTGACTATATGTCCTTTGTATTAGACAGAGAGGACCAGCCTGCAGGGTACCTGCAAGAACCATTTCCAAAAGGATAAGGGATTTATTCTGATGGTCTGTAGATCCGTTTCTTTAGAGCAGATGTCATGGCTTGTGAATGAAAGTAAACACAGCATCTCTCAGTGGAGGGCCAGAGAGTTTGGGGAAGAGAGAGGGAAATCAGGAGAGGAGTAATTCTATAGGTAGACTTAATAGATCTTGTATATTTCTGCTCCTCTTTCCATTGCTATCCTCTTTAACCCCTGGCTTGGCTCTTAGCTCTCTTCTGGGCTCACTTAGATAGACTTTATTGTGAAATTTCTGGGTTGCTGCTTTCTCTTTCCACCTTCCAGAAAAATCAGTAAGATCTCTGCTCAGTGAAAGTTCTCTTTCTTAATAGTGCTCTTTGGATTTTTTGTCTTGTATTTTTGTAACATAATTTCATTGGGAATTTTAGAGATTGAAAGGTAGATAAGTACATTTAGTTCTTAATCTTTACCAGAAGATTAAGTTTTTTGATGGTGACAGAATATTTTTCATGCAGATTTTATCCTTTGTAATTTGCTGGAGAGTCTTGTAGGAATTTTTCTAAAAACAGTAAGCTCTGTATTGACATAATTTTCAGATAATCACACATACAAGAAAGAAACTACTGCTGATTCTGACCAGAATATCAAACAACTGAAACAGTAAAATGATTCTGTTCACTCACCAGCATGCGTGTGCGCACACACATGCGTTTCTATGGGCAGGTGAGCATTCATAATACAAGTTGGATAGTGATTGGCACTTGAGTGATAACAAAACAATCATGTTTTGAATTTTTATTAAAAGAAGTGTAATTTTTTATCATGTCTCAGAATAGCTGTATGACTTTTATTTTATAACTTATAGAGTTGGTTTTACATACTTTTGACAGTCAATTCATATTTCTGACATTATAATTTCTTTTTCCATTGAGAAGTTGTACATAGATGGGTTGTTTACTCTTTCCAAGATAAGTCATCATAATCCTACCTTTATGCAGGACAATTTTTTCTTCTTTCTTGTGGTCAGTTCCCTGAGGGTTTTCATTCTTTTCTCCACCATTCATGCCATTAGTGCTATTCTTATGGACTTTTTGCAAAAGCATCCTAGAATATGTCAGAATGCTTTGACATGTCAGAACTCTCAATTTCTCTCTTTACCTAAGTTTCCTTTAAGTTTCCCATAACAAAAACATCTATACCTATTTTGTTATCTACTTCCTTTCTTCCTTTCTCTGTCCAGGTATCAATTGTTTTGTTGTCAGTGACTAATGTAATGCTTGATTTTTAGGCTTCAGATAGGAAAAAAATGGCAATTCTGATTCCTTTCATTAAAGCTCTTGTTAAAGCCAATTCTGAGTGTAGGCACAATGAGTGGTCCTTAAATTGCTACAGAATTATCTTATAGGATATATAAGTTAATTTTTTATTATGTCCTGACTGTCTACTATGTCAAGAACACTAGGTTAGGTGTAGGGATTCAAAGTTGAATAATACCTAATTACTGTTTTCCTAAGAGTTTGTAATTAAGTCTGTGTGGGATATGAAAATTAGTACATAATATATATACTTTTGTTAGGAATTTAACTATGGAAAGCCCATCTAAAGTAGTGCAGTTACTTCTATTATTATTGTATCCTTTAAATTTTTTAGTAATTTTTTTCTCTGTGTAACTGTTGGTTCACAACCATGGGAGCTTCCGAGGTAAAATCTGAAACAGGCCTCATACATGGAGGGCAAGAAGGGACCGAAGAAAAGGGCAGGCCACTCCAGATTGTTAGATGGCAGCCTTAATAAGCAAGAGAACTTACATATGAGGCTTGTCTTGGGTGATTGCAAGACAAGTAGATCTCTGCACCCACCTGCCAGAATCTTAAAGATTTATACAGAGACTCTAACAGGGTTCAGTCATATATCCTGTCCAGATGGTTTTAACAACATCTAACTCTCTCAAGGGTGTGTCCTTGAAGCCAGCTCCTACTGTGGTATTGGTGGGAAGAAGATACATTCCAAGGATAGGGGAGGGAGTGAGAAGCCTCCAGTTGCCTGGGTCCAGCTTGTGGGTCAGCTGGCACTTATGTCCTCTCAACTATCTCCTCCAACTATAATAGGTGTAGTCGGTTAAATGGTGGCCTCCATTCTGAACTAGTGAATGTGATCTTATTTGGAAAAAGGCTCTTTGCAGATGTAAATAATTATCTTGAGATGAAATCATCCTAGAATACCTTGGTGGGCCCTAATTCCAGTGATAAATGTCCTTATAAGCGATAGAAGAGGAGAATACACAGACATACAAAGGAGAAGGTGACATGAAGATGGAGACAGATAGTGGAGTGATGGTGGTCACAAGCCAAGGAAGCCAAGGAATGCCGATGGCCATCAGAACCTGGAAGAAGCAAGGAAGGATTTTCTTTTGGAGCTTCTGAAGGGACATCTTGTCTCCAGAGCTGAGAGAGAATGCATTTATGTTGTTTTTGGCCACTAAGTTTGTGGTGCTCTTTTATGGCAGCCTCAGGAAACTAATACAATAGGTGAGAGCACGACTAAGGTTTGTGGTTGAGAGTAATTCCTGTGTGATATATTTTACCAATGAGAAAAATCAGCTAAATACCCAAAATTTTTATGAGATGATTTGGAGAGTTTAAAAGACAGTTTCCTAGGGTTACGTAAAAATGATATGGATAGGAGGCAAAGGTTTACACCTATTACCTGAGCAAGGGGAATCAGGTAAGTTTAGAAGTGTAATGGTTAATTTTTTAACTTCTTTTTTATGGCATTCCCAAAGTGGCATCTTAATTTTATTCCTTCGATGAGCAGTAAAGCCCAATCTGAATGCAAACAAATATTGGTTGTATATGCAAAGACTAAAAATGAATTGATAACATCATGGTGATGTTCAGACATTTTGGACTGGATTACTGAGAATCATTTAGATGGGTGTAGTGATAGAAAATTTTACATCTCTTGGAAGCTTGTCCTAGAGTAAGATAGGCAAGAAGTCGTAGCTGAAATAACCATATAAAAGATGTAATAGGCTATAGAATAAATTACTTGTAGCAGGGTGGCAAACATAACACTATTATCCAAACATGCAAGGAAAATGGTAGTTCTTCTTTCTAGTCTTTTAAATTGTAAGCTGTAACATGAATATGGAGGAATGCATAAAATATAGATACAGATTAATGAATCATTTAAATATAAAACTCTATGTAACCACCACTTACGTCAATAATAGAATGTTACCACACCCTAGAAACCCCATTGGACTTCCCAGTAGTATTCAACCTAAATATTTGCTTTTGAATTTTGTGTAAATCAAATTATGTAGCAGGTAGTACTTTGGTATGGCTTCTTATGGTCAATATTATGTTTATTTTGTTCTTCCTTATTTCTTGAGATTGTAACTCACTCATTTTCATTGCAGTAGAGTATGCCATTGCAGGGATATACACAGTTTACATATTGATGGGAATTTGGGTTATTTCCAGTTTGGGGCTTTTACAAATAATGCTGCTATATTATTTGTAAAATATTATTTGTAAAATAAGACATTCCTGTACATGTGTTGTGGTGCAGAAATGTACACGTTTATATTGGGTGTATACCTAGGAGGGGAAATTACTAGGTGTGTATATCTTTACCTTTGGTTGGTAATGGCACACTGATTTTCAGATTGGTTACATCAATCTGAAATCTGTAGGAGACTTCCTGTGATTTCATATCCTTGTGAAACTTGGTATTGTCAACCTTTTCCATTTCTGGCAGATGTGTAATCATATCTCATTATGGTCTTAATTCCATTTTTACTATTTTAATGAGATTGAACACCTTTTCCTATGCTTATTGGCCATTCAGATTTCCTCTTTGTGAATTCCCTATTGAAGACTCTTTTTCATTAAAAAATTTAGGTTGTCTTTCTTTTTTTATTGATTTGTAGTAGATGTCTTATACATTTTGTTTACCAGTCCTCTGTTAATTTTTTATGTTGCCAAAACATTCTCTCATTCCATGGCTTACCTTTAATTTTCTTAATGGTGTAGTTTGATGAACAGAAGTTTTAATTTTAGTGTAGTCCAATTATTCTTTTCCTTTATGATGAGTGATTTTATGTCCAATTTACATAATCTTTTCCTAACATGAATTAAGAAGATATTCTCCAGTATTTTCTTTAAGCCTAGAGCTGCCCAAGAGAAATATGAGACCCACATGTACAATTTAAAGTTTTTCCCATTTAAAAAAGTAGAAGGGATCAAGTGAATTTAATTTTAATGTTACATTTTATTTTACCCAGTGTATTCCAAATATCATAATTTCAATATATAATCATGATTAATGAAGTATTTTACATTTTAAAACTCATACTAAGTATTCAAAATCTAGTATGTATTTTGTAATTATAGCACATCTCAATTCATAGGAGTCAACTTCAAAATTTCAAGTGTTTAATAGCCACAAGTGGCTAGTGCTGATCACATTGGGCAGCACAGTTCTAGAAGACATTTTGTTTTGCCACTTGGAATTCATATTTGTGTATGGAGCAATGTTGGGATCATTTCCTTTTTTTCCTACATCGTAATCTATTGTTCCAGCTACATAAATTGAAAAGAACATCTTTTCCTCTTGCTTTTCAGTGCCATCTTTGTCATAAATCAAATGTTCATATATGAGTAGGTCTATTTCTGGTCTTAATAATAAATGCTTATCTTCTATGGTGGATCTAATTTTTCTCACAAACTCCACCATGCTGGCTGGTGGGGATAAAAAGGAACAAACTATATTTTTCGAATCAATTGAATCTGAGTCTCTGCCAGTTTGAAGAGTAACTTTTAGGTAACTAAATCTCTTTTAGTAAGTGCTCAATGTTTCAGATTTGTTCCCATTCCTCTTTTTCCTGAAATGATGCCTGGATATATAGGGGCACTAACATGACCTGGTAGTACTGGGAAGAAGGATCTCTATCTGCCAGGGGGTCCTTTGGTAGCCTTGTGACTTTTTGGTCCCTACTGCAGTATATATAGTTGACCCTTGAACAACATGGGTCTGCGCAGGTCTATTTTACATGGATTTTTTTCAATAAGTATATTGAAAAAATTTGGAGATTTGTGAAAACATGAAAAAACTTGCAGATGAACCATGTAGCTTAAAAATACAGTAAGTCCCCTACATACGAACCTTCAAGTTGCAAACTTTCAAAGATGCAAACACGCATTCGCATGTCCAATCATGTAAGTTAGTTCACATGTCTGGTGTACATTGTCATGTGTGTGCATCCTGTACAAGTGGTTGTGCTTTTGTGTACTTTACAGTATTGTATAGAGTACATTAGTACAGTGTCTTCATTTCAAGCCCAGGATGTCCAGAAGCAAGCGTAAAAGCAGCAGTGATGTAGCTGGTACTGCTAAGAAGCACCAAGCGATAACGATGGAAACAAATGTGAAAATAATTGAGAGAGTGGAGAGAGGCGAAAAGATGGTAGACATCGCTTGTTCTTATAATATGAATCGTTCAACCATCAGCAAGATTCTAAAGAACAAGATCATGGAACATGTGAAGTCGGCTGTGCCAAGGATGTCGACAATAATATCGAAGAAGTGTGGAAAAGTGATGGAGGAGATGGAGAAACTTCTCAGTGTGTGGATGCGGGATCAGCATCAGTGTCCAGTCCTGCTCAGCTTAATGCTGATTCAAGAGAAAGCTAAAATCCTTTAGGAAGACTTGAAGAAGAAATACGGCAAAGAATCAGAGAGTGCATCTTTTAATGCCAGCCATGGTTGGTTTCATCGGTTCAAGGCTAGAGCCAACCTTCACAATGTAAAAGTAAGTGGGGAGTAAGTGAGTGCAGGTACGGTAGCTGCCCGGGAATTTCCTGAACCACTTTGAGAAATTGTTGATGGAGGCACGTATTTACCCAAGAAGGTTTTTAATGTGGATGAGACAGAACTGTGTTGGAAGAGGATGCCAGACCGAAGTTACATCAGTAAGGAGGAAAAGTTGATGCCAGACTATAAAGCAGCAAATCATATGCTAACCCTGTTGTTTGGTGGCAATTCTTCCAGCGATATGAAGCTGAAGCCTCTCTTAGTTTATCATTCAGAGAACCCAAGAGCCCTTAAAAACATAGCCAAGGGCTCTCTTCCTGTTGTGTGGAAGAGTAACCCCAAAGCCTGGGTTACACAGGCATTTTCCAGGACTGTTTTTTCCACCACTTTATCCCAGAGGTAGAGAAATATGGCTTAGAGAAGGACGTCCCATTCAACATTATTTTGCTGCTTGACAATGCTCTGGGCCACACTCCATTCAAGGACAACATTCATCCCAACATCAAAGTAGTACATCTGCCACCGAATACTACGTCGCTTATCCAACCTATGGACCAGGGAGTTATAGTGACTTTCAAGAGATATTATTTACATCACACTATTTGTCAGGCAGTAAAGGTGAGTGATGAATCAGGAACAACCTTGTGACAATTTTGGAAGGACTATAACATCTACAAGGCCATAAAAACATTGACTTTGCTTGGCGTGAAGTTATGGCCGTCACCATGAATTGGGTTTGGAAGAACCGTTGCCTGCAGTTTGTTCATGATTTTTGTGGATTTGAGAAGGTAGATGAGGAGTCCAGAGAGGTCTTCAGCAATTTAATGACCCTCAGCAAGAAGCTGGATCTAGATCTGCAAGAGGATGACTTCATTGAACTCCTTGCTATGCAGCATGAGGAGCTTACTAAATGAAGACCTGATGGAATTGGAGGCCCAGAGAAAGGATGAAGAGAAACAAGAGGAAGAAGAAGTAACTGAAGAACCAAAGAGATTCACGGTGCAGGAAATGGCAAGGGATTTTCTATGTCTGAGGAAGCACTGTTAGTTTTTGAGGCACAGGACCCGAATGTAGAAGGGTACACAAAGGTTGCAGCAGCCATTCGGAATGCAATCCAGTGCTACCGTGTCATCTATGATGAGAAAAAAAGAGCTACTACCCAGATATCACTGGATTATTTTTTTCAAGAGGGTAGCTAGAATTGAATCCAGAAAGGAACCAGAACGTGTGCCATCAATGTCAGGTGTCAGTGAAATTGCAGCTTGCCCTCCATCTCCTATTGCTGAGATTTCTCCTAATCCTTCAGCTCTACCATATCCCACCTCCTCTCCCTCCTTCAGTCAGTAACTCTTCTTGCCTATTCACTCGATGCCAGCCCCTGTATGCCAGCTGTTGTACTGTACTACTATACTTTTCAAGGTACTGTACTGTAAGACTAAAAATGTTTTATTTTTTGTGTTTGTTTTTATATATTATTTGTGTGAAAAGTATTATAAATCTATTACAGTTCAGTACTATATAGCTGATTGTATTAGTTGGGTACCTAGGCTAACTTTGTTGGATTTACGAACAAACTGGACTTACAAACGAGTTCCTTGGAATGGAACTCGTTCGTATATAGGGCACTTACTGTATAAAAAAATTTAGGAAAAGGGTATGTCATGAATGCATAAAGTACGTGTACATATACATATAATATACAAAATATGTGTTAATTGACTGTTATATTATCAGTAAGGCTTCCAGTCAACAGTAGGCTATTAATAGTTAAGTTTTAGGGATATCAGAAGTTATACTCAGATTTTCTATTAGTGAGGAGGTTGACATTCCTAACTTTTGCATTGCTCAAGGGTCAACTATACATCATGGTATAGTTCTTGGAATCTTGGGCTGGGGTCTCCTGATGTGTGGCAGACAAAATGACATTTTTTTTTCTTGCGTCAGGCAGAGCCTGGTCACCCATACAGATTTGGAGCCACTGTGGGTCACCTGAGCTGGGGTCTTCTCTGAGTCTGAGCTGTGCTCTTCTCCCTTCCCTGAAGTTCATGGCTATCCAGTTCACATCCTCTGGAGGGGTCATATTGCCCATCACCAGTGTGGTTCTATGAAAGTACCACAGGCCATCAACTCAGCTCCTTTCCCTGAGTTTGCAGTGTTTATTTATTTATTTGTTTGTTTGTTTATTTATTTATGGCTGCGTTGGGTGTTCGTTGCTGTGCATGGGCTTTCTCTAGTTTGCGGTGAGCAGGGGCTACACTTCGTTGTGGTGTGCGGGCTTCTCATTGCATGGCTTCTCTTGTTGCAGAGCATGGGCTCTAGGCATGTGGGCTTCAGTAGTTGAGGCACGTGGGCTCACTAGTTGTGGCTCATGGGCCCTAGAGCACAGGCTCAGTAGTTGTGGCGCATGGGCTTAGTTGTTCCACGGCATGTGGGATCTTCCTGGACAAGGGATCATACCCATGTCCCCTGCATTGGCAGGCAGATTCTTAACCACTGTGACACCAGGGAAGTCCCATGAGCTTGCAGTAATTTTGAGGTTGCTTTTTCATCACCTAGCAGCCAAGAAAATCTAAGGAGTGCTTACTCCATTCTTCTCTCTGCCTGTGAATGTGTATCACTAATGTCTTTTTGATATAGTATCTTGCACTGTTGTGCAGTCATCCTTGTTCAGTCTTCTCCCAGAGTTCCAAATGGAGTACATCACACAAAATCCCTCAACTCTTCCAATCTACCTCCTCCCTGGAATTTTGTACCAGGTGTTTGTGTCTGATGCCTTGTTCTATTTCTGGCTCTTCTTCTTTTTGCAGTCCACATGCCTCAATGGGCAGGGTGTCTTGCTTCCTGTGTGGTAGGGACAATTTTTATATCACAGCCTGAGTTACCTCTACTCATGGCTCAGAGACAAGGGGTCTGGCTCTTGATATGTTAATTGGAGCTTAAATAATTTATAAAATCTTTCAACCAAGGTTAGCTTTCAAGACCCTTCTCTTGTTAGAGACTTAAAAAATCTAATTTGACACTCAGAGCTGAGTAGTGACATTATAGCTGATGTTGGTCCTTTCTCAGGCAGTCACAGGACAGTATGATTTATAGGATGTGAAAGTGTATGGGAAAATATTTCAAAAAATATCATTCCTGTTATTTTACTGAAAAAGAGAAAAGAAGAAAAAAAAAACCCTTTCATTTTCTGCATATGAGTGCCAAATAAGTAAAAGTGAAAGCTAAAAGAGAAGTCTGGGAACAGAATTGTGAACCTGTCCTTTAAGCAGGGACACCTGCATGGGAACTCATTTTCTACACGAAAACAGCTGCAGAGTTTTAAAGTCCTAAGGAAGCAGAGAAATCACATGTGCAAATAGATCATGCTGATTAGATTGTAGCCAAGATAAACATCAAATTATGCATAGATATCAGATAACAGCACATGGTTTGCGATCTAAGAAACATTGCAATGTTAAACATGATAACTTAAAAAAAAATCATGTTTGCTGTAGAAACCATAATGCCCACCAGGAAGAGAATCTGTTTCCAGTCCTTAAATTTTATGAAGATCAAAGGAATGGTTGGGAGGGAGAACTAAAGGAAGTCGAGAGCCTGGCCCATTCAAGAAAGCAGAGAGCTGCTGGTAGGTAAAAATGAGAGACATGAAAGGAGGGAGAATTAACCTGTCTAGAGGAATTTGGAAATGTTTTGCTGGGAAGTTTACAGGGTGGATGAGAAAGAGACTTTGAGGGCAATTGCCTTTTATAGGAAGGAGAGAACAAGGGCCAAAAAATGGAATTTTAAGTTTTTCTTTTGACTTCTTGTTCCAGTAATGGTGGACCTAGCTCTTTGGAGCAGCCCTCCCATTGAGGAATATTACAGAAGCTGCCCCCACTTATATATATATTTAAAGATGTTACAAAGCTAATAAGAATTGTGAAGAATTATGGGACTAAGATTTGGGAGAAGATAGAAATCCAGAGAGGCAAATAATGGATCTGGGGCCACTTTTCCCCTAGGGACCTCTGCTTATTCAGGAAGAGGTGGATGTAGCAGTTATTTTTTTTCTTTTTTTTTTTTCATTTTTTGTTTCTTTTGGTCACACTGTAGGGCATGTGAGATCTTAGTTCCCCAAGCAGGGATTGAACCCTCACCCCCTGGAGTGGAAGCATGGAGTCTTAACTACTGGACTGCCAGGAAAGCCCCCAGTGTAGCAGTTTTGATAGGATGGCAAAAATTGATGTTCAGGGCTAGCCAAGTGGGAGCCCTGATAATTTTTCTATACGTTGAGTTGAGACCTTGAAACATTTTACCCTGGAAGTAAAAGAGAATAGATTGGTCCTTGTAGAGACAGTAGTTCAGCTTTGAATCATCTCATTCCCTGGGATTGGATGAAGATGATCTTGGATTGCTAGTTTCTTCAACAGTCTGCTTCAAGTAGATGTAACTCTTCTTTAGGAAAAAAAATCATGTTAAGTTTTTCATACTATTTTTCTTTTAAAATATATTAAAAAATATAAAAATTTCTGTTGATTTATAACCTTTTCAATATTTCATATTGTTAGGCTTCTTAATTTTCACTAATTGAGTGGATTTAAAATTATATCTCATAATTATCTTAATTTACATTTTTTTCTGATTAAGTGTAGGCATCTATTTACTGGTTTATATCTGTTTGTACTTCCTGGTTTGTAAAATACTTGTTCATGTCTTTTGCACATTTATCTACTGGACTTTCTTTTTCCTATTGATTTATGGAAGTTCTTTATACTGTATATTAATTCTTTGTCAGTTACAGATACTACAAATATCTTTTTACACTTTGCAGTTCTCTTTCATTGATGTCTTTGGATGAATAAAAATTTTAAATTATATTGTAGTTACATTTATTTGCCTGTTATGGTGAATACCTTTTCTGTTCTTTTAAAGAAATTCTTCCCTATCCTGGGATGACTAAGATATTCTCTGTATTTCCTTTCAAGCATTAAAGAAGCAGTAATACAGGGTGTTCTTTTTCCTTAAAAAAAAAGATTTTAAAGAGAATGTTTCAGAGTTTTGTAACTTCTTTTTAACAGGTTAAGAATGTCTCTTTCAAATTTCAAAGAGTTTTCTTTTAAATGATGAATGGATATTGAATTACATTAAATGTCTTTTCTGCATTTAATTGGGATAATTATATTTTTTTCTTAATTTCTTTTCTGCTGGATCTAGTCAGCCCTTTAACCATTCAGTTGTTAATTTCGAGTATAATAGATTTTATATTTCTAAATATACATTTTATTATTCCTAATATATTTTTATTTTTATTTGGCTTTTCCTATAAATGTACCTAATCATTTTTTTAATCCATGACTTTTCTTTTTTTTAATATGTTTATTGGAGTATAATTGCTTTACATTGTTGTGTTAGTTGCTGCTGTATAACAAAGTATGAATTTAACTACATACAAAAACTGTTTGATCTCTTTCCTGACTGCTCACTTCTGCGGGTATTTCCTGACATCAGAATTCCTCAACAGTATCCGAGTTCATTCAGGAGGTAGCTCAAAGAGAAATCCAGCTCACTATAAGGGCACAAAGGTTGTCTTTGGGTTATCAGTGAGTTTAGATGAATTATGAACTGATAAGTTTTTCTTAAGGAGTGAATGAAGAAAACTAGTGGGCATTGTCTAAGGTGGTTGAGTTTCTGTCCTAAATAAGGATGTGAAGCCTTGTGAGGCTATATGTATACGTATATCGCCATATCCCCTCCCTCGTGTGTCTCCCTCCCACCCTCCCTATCCCACCCCTCTAGGTGGTCACAAAGTACGAGCTGATCTCCCTGTGCTACGCAACTGCTTCCTACTAGCTATCTATTTTCCATTTGGTAGTGTATATATGTCCATGCCACTCTCTCACTTCATCTCAGATTACCCTTCCCCCTCCCTGTGTCCTCAAGTCCACTCTCTGTGTCTTTATTCCTGTCCTGCCCCTAGGTTCTTCAGGACCATTTTTTTTTTCTTAGATTCCATATATATGTGTTAGCATATGGTATTTGTTTTTCTATTTCTGACTTACTTCACTCTGTATGACAGTCTCTATGTCCATCCACCTCACTACAAGTAACTCAATTTCATTTCTTTTTGTGTCTCAGTAATATTCCATTGTATATATATGCCACATCTTCTTTATCCATTCATCTGTCAATGGACACTTAGGTTGCTTCCATGTCCTGGCTATTGTAAATAGTGCTGCAATTAACATTGTGGTACATGACTCTTTGAATTATGGTTTTCTTGGGGTATATGCACAGTAGAGGGATTGCTGAGTCATATGGTAGCTCTGTTTTTAGTTTTTTAAAGAACCTCCATACTGTTCTCCATAGTGGCTGTATCAATTTACATTTCCACCAACAGTGCAAGAGGGTTCCCTTTTCTCCACACCCTCTCCAGAATTTATTGTTTGTAGATTTTTTATGATGGCCATTCTGACTGGTGTGAGGTGATACATCATTGTAGTTTTGATTTGCATTTCTCTAATGATTAATGATGTTGAGCACCCTTTAATGTGTTTGTTGGTAATCTGTGTATCTTCTTTGGAGCAGTGTCTACTTAGGTCTTCTACCCAGTTTTGGATTGGGTTGTTTGTTTTTTTGATATTGAGCTGCATGAGTTGCTTGTATATTTTGGAGATTAATCCTTTGTCAGTTGCTTCATTTGCAAATACTTTCTCCCATTCTGAGGGTTGTCTTTTCAGCTTGTTTATGGTTTCCTTTGCTGTTCAAAAGCTTTTAAGTTTCATTAGTTCCCATTTGTTTATTTTTGTTTTTATTTCCATTTCTCTAGGACTTGGGTCAAAAAGGATCTTGTGATTGATGTCATAGAGTGTTCTGCCTATGTTTTTATAGTGTCTGACCTTACATTTAGGTCTTTAATCCATTTGAGGTTTATTTTTGTTATGGTGTTAGGGAGTGTTCTAATTCATTCTTTTACATGTAGCTGTGCAGTTTTCCCAGCACCACTTATTGAGGAGGCTGTCTTTTTGACATTGTATATTCTTGCCTCCTTTATCAAAGATAAGGTGACCATATGTGCATGGGTTTATCTCTGGGCTTTCTATCCTGTTCCATTGATCTATATTTCCTTTTTGTGCCAGTACTATACTGTCTTGCTTACTGTAGCTTTGTAGTATAGTCTGAAGTCTGGGAGACTGATTCCTCCAGCTCTGTTTCACTTTCTCAAGATTGCTTTGGCTATTCAGTTTTTTGTGTTTCCATACAAATTGTGAAACTTTTTGTTCTAGTTCTTTGAAAAATTCCATTGGTAGAGTGATAGGGATTGCATTGAATCTGTAGTTTGCTTTGGGTAGTATGCTTATTTTCACAATGTTGATTCTTCCAATCCAAGAACATGGTGTATCTCTCCATCTCTTTGTATTATCTTTAATTTCTTTCATCAGTGTCTCATAGTTTTCTGCCTACAGGTCTTTTGTCTCCTTAGGTAGATTTATTCCTAAGTATTTTATTCCTTTTGTTGTAATGGAAATGTTTTCTTAATTTCACTTTCAGATTTTTCATCATTAGTATATAGGAATGCAAGAGATTTCTGTGCATTAATTTTGTATCCTGCTACTTTACCAAATTCATTGATTAGCTCTAGTAGAGCTGGTAGAGTCTTTAGGATTTTCTATGTATAGTATGTCATCTGCAAACAGTGACAGCTTTACTTCTTCTTTTCCAATTTGGATTGCTTTTATTTCTTTTTTGTCTCTGATTTCTGTGGCTAAAACTTCCAAAACTATGTTGAATAATAGTGGCGACAGTGGGCAACCTTGTCTTGTTCCGATCTTAGTAGAAATGGTTTCAGCTTTTCACCATTGAGAACGACGTTGGCTTTGGGTTTGTCATATATGGCCTTTATTATGTTGAGGTAACTTCCCTCTACGCCTACCTTCTGGAGAGTTTTTATCATAAATTGGTGTTAAATTTTGTTAAAAGCTTTTTCTGGATGTATTGAGATGATCAGATGGTTTTTCTCCTTCAGTTTGTTAATATGGTTTATCTCATTGATTGATTTGTGTATATTGAAGAATCCTTGCGTTCCTGGGATAAAGCCTACTTGAATATGGTGTATGATCCTTTTAATGTGCTATTGGATTCTGTTTGCTAGTATTTTGTTGAGGATTTTTGCGTCTATGTTCATCAGTGATATTGCCCAGTAGTTTTCTTTCTTTATGACATCTTTGTCTGGTTTTGGTATCAGGGTGATGGTGGCCTCATAATATGAATTTGGGATGTTCCTCCCTCTGCTATATTTTGGAAGAGTTTGAGAAGGATAGGTTTTAGCTCTTCTCTAAATGTTTCATAGAATTCCCCTGTGAAGCCATCTGGTCCTGGTCATTTGTTTGTTGGAAGATTTTTAATCACAGTTTCAATTTCAGTGCTTGTGATTGGTGTTTATATTTTCTATTTCTTCATGGTTCAGTCTCAGAAGGTTTTGCTTTTCTAAGAATCTGTCCATTTTTTCCAGGTTGTCCATTTTGTTGGCATATAGTTGCTTGTAGTAATCTCTTATGATCCTTTGTATTTCTGCAGTGTCAGTTGTTACTTCTTTTTCATTTCTAATTCTGTTGATTTGAGTCTTCTCCCTTTTTTTCTTGATAAGTCTGGCTAATGGTTTATCAATTTTGTTCATCTTCTCAAAGAACCAGCTTTTCATTTTATTGATCTTTGCTATCGTTTCCTTCCTTTATTTCTGATCTAATCTTATGATTTCTTTCCTTCTGCTAACTTTGGGGTTTTTTTGTTCTTCTTTCTCTAATTGCTTTAGGTGTAAGGTTAGGTTATTTATTTGAGATTTTTCTTGTTTCTTGAGGTAGGATTGTATTGGTATAAATTTCCCTCTTAAAACTGCTTTTGCTTCATCCCATAGGTTTTGAGTTGTTGTGTTTTCATTGTCATTTGTTTCTAGGTATTTTTTGATTTCCTATTTGATTTCTTCAGTGATCTCTTGGTTATTGAGTAGTGTCTTGTTTAGCCTCCTTGTGTTTGTAATTTTTACAGTTATTTTTCCTTAATTGATATCTAGTCTCATAGCATTTGGTCAGAAAAGATACTTGATATGATTTGATTTCAATATTATTAAATTTACCAAGGCTTGATTTGTGACCCAAGATATGATCTATCATGGTAAATGTTCCATGAGCACTTGAGAAGAAAGTGTATTGTGTTGTTTTTGGATGGAATGTCTTATAAATATCAATTAAGTCCATCTTGTTTAATGTATCATTTAAAATTTGTGTTTCCTTATTTATTTTCATTTTGGATTATCTGTCCATTGGTGAAAGTGGGTGTTAAAGTCCCCTACTATGATTGTGTTACTGTCAATTTCCCCTTTTATGGCTGTTAGCATTTGCCTTATGTATTGTGGTGCTCCTATGTTGGGTGCGTAACTATTTACAATTGTTATATCTTCTTCTTCGATTGATTCCTTTATCATTGTGTAGTATCCTTTTTGTCTCTTGTAATATTTTAAGGTCTATTTTGTCTCATATGAGAATTGCTACTGCAGCTTTCTTTTGACTTCCATTGGCATGGAATACCTTTTTCCTCACTTTCAGTCTGTATGTATCCCCAGGTCTGAAGTAGGTCTCTTGTAGACAGCATATATATGGGTCTTGTTTTTGTATCCATTCAGCCAGTCTATGTCTTTTGGTTGGAGCATTTAATCCATTTACACTTAAGGTAGTTATTGATATGTATATTCCTATTACCATTTTCTTAATTGTTTTGGGTTTGTTATTATAAGTCTTTTCTTTCGCTTGTGCTTCCTGCCTAGAGAATTTCCTTTTGCATTTGTTGTAAAGCTAAAGGTTTGATGGTGCTGAATTCTCTTAGCTTTTGTTTGTCTGTAAAGTTTTTAATTTCTCCATCAAATCTGAATGAGATCCTTGCTGGGTAGAGTAATCTTGGTTATAGGTTTCTCCCTTTCATCACTTTAAATATGTCCTGCCACTTCCTTCTGGCTTGCAGAGTTTCTGCTGAAAGATCAGCTGTTAACCTTATGGGGATTCCCTTGTATGTTATTTGTTGCTTTTCCCTTGCTGTTTTTAGTATTTTTTCTTTGTAATTAATTTTTGATAGTTTGATTAATAAGTGTCTTGGTGTGTTTCTCTTTGGATTTATCCTGTATGGAACTGTCTCCCCTTCCTAGGCTTGATTGACTATTTCCTTTTCCGTATTAGGGAAGTTTTCAACTATAATCTTTTCAAATATATTCTCAGTCATTTTCTTTTTCTCTTCTTCTTCTGGGATCCCTATAATTCGAATGTTGCTGTGTTTAATTTTGTCCCACAGGTCTCTGAGACTGTCCTCAATTCTTTTCATTCTTTTTTCTTTATTCTGTTCTGTGGTAGTATTTCCACTATTTTATCTTCCAGGTCACTTATCCATTCTCCTGCCTCAGTTATTCTGCTATTGATTCCTTCTAGAGAAGTTTTAACTTCATTTATTGTGTTGTTCATCGTTGTTTGTTTTCTCTTTAGTTCTTCTAGGTCCTGTTGAATGTTTCTTGTATTTTCTCCATTCTATTTCCAAGATTTTGGATCATCTTTACTATCATTACTCTGAATTCTTTTTCAGTTAGACTGCCTATTTCCTCTTCATTTTTTAGGTCTGGTGGGTTTTTACCTTGCTCCTTCATCTGTTGTGTATTTCTCTGTCTTGTCATTTTGCTTAACTTACTGTTTTGGGGTCTCCTTTTCTCAGGCTGCATGTTCATAGTTTCCATTGTTTTTGGTGTCTGCCTCCAGTGGCTAAAGTTGGTTCAGTGGGTTGTGTAGGCTTCATTGTGGAGGGGACTGGTGCCTGTATTCTGGTAGATGAGCCTGGATCTTATCTTTCTTGTGGGCAGGACTGCTTCTGGTGGTGTTTTTTGGTGTGTCTGTGAACTTAGTATGATTTTGGGCAGCCTCTCTGCTAACAGGTGGGGTTGTGTTCCTGTCTTGCTCGTTGTTTGGCATGGTGTGTCCAGCAATGGAGCTTGCTGGTCGTTGAATGGAGCTGGTTTTTAGTGTTGAGATGGAGATCTCTGGGAGAGCTCTCGCCAATTTATATTATGTGGGGCCAGGAGGTCTCTGGTGGTCCCATGTCCTGAATTTAGCTCTCCCACCTCAGAGGCTCAGCCCTGACACCTGGCTGGAGCACCAACACCCTGTCAGCCACATGGCTCAACTTGGTACGAGTGTTGATTGCCAGTGAATTAAGGTGTGAAAAAGGCACAAGGTTTAAATACCTCAATCTGATACTTTAAGTTTTGAATAACTGTGGCAGATAGAAATCTGGACTTGGATGAGAAACAGCACACACTTTATGTTCCAGGCAGTTTTCTCTGCTTTGATTTCCTTGCCCTCGAGGATCACACAGTCCACAGAGGTGTTGCATGTGGTGCCAAGTTTCTGGTTCCACAGAGAGGTACCTGATCATTTTTGACAGTGTCTTATTGATTGCTCATTTTCATGGTTTCATCTCTTATTTGTTCAAACATTTCATACAGTTATTTATATTTGGCATTTAAAAATCCCTATATGGCTCCTTTGCAGGTCCAAATCCAATGTTTATCATGTCTTCTTTTCTTCTTGATGGCTTAATTCTTTTTAAATTGTTAATTGTGGGTTCATAGTTGTTTGATTTTATCCATGGAAATCCTGAGGGCTCGAAGTGGCAATCTTTTCCCTTGGAAAACACTTTATATTGCTTCTACAGGGAGTTGGGGGATGCTACGCAACTATTAGCACCTTAGCTACCTTAGAGGGTCTCAGGATTTACTCTTGAAATTTCAGTTTCATTTTCTCAAAGAATTATTCTCCTATTTGCTGAAGTATTGTCAATTATTGCCTTTCAGAAAGAAAGGCAATAAGGAAACTTTACATTCTTCTTAAAGATCACTGTTCTCAACTCCAGATTGTGTATGTGTATGTATGATGTGTATGTATATGTAGGTATGTGAGAGAGAGAAGAAAGTCCAGCCATAATGTTTTCTCTTACTTCCTATGAACCTAGAAATTCATTAAATAGTATTAAATGCATTTAAAATATTAAATGCATTAAAAAGGTCCTAATTTTTTTGTGATTGAAGGGCCATTTGAAGTAGCTAGCCTAAAGTGCTGCCAAAAGTGGATAGCTCCTACCTTTTTTCTACATGACCTTTTTAATCTTCCTGAATTGACTTCCATATTATTTCCTAAATATGTTTATACTTCCTTTCTTTTTAAAAGACTTTTAAAAAAGAGAAGTTTTAGGTTTACAACAAAATTGAGAGGAAGGTACAGAGACTTCCCATATATCCCCGACCCAACACATGCATAGCCTCCCCCCGTTACCAGCATCACCCACCAAAATAATTTTTTCCCAAGGATAAACCTATCAATACATTGATACATCATAGTTACCCAAAATCCACAGTTTACTTTAGGGTTTGCTGTTAATATTTTATGTTCTATGTGTTTGAACAAATGTATCTATCATATATCCATCATTGTATCATATAGAGTATTTTCATTGCCCTAAAAATCCTCTATGCTCTGCCTATTTATCTCTATTCTCCTCTGCACTTGCCTCTGCAAACCACTGATATTTTTGTTGTCTCTGTAGTTTTGTCTTTTTCAGAATGTCATATAGTTGGGATCATAGAGTATGCAGCCTTTTCAGATTGGCTTTTTTTCACTTAGGTAATATGTATTTAAGGTTCCTCCATGTCTTTTCATAGCTTGATAGCTCATTTCTTTTTGGTACTGAATAATATTCCATTGTCTGGATGTACCACAGTTTATTTATTCATTCATATAATGAAGGACATCTTGGTTGCTTCCAAGTTTTGGCAATTATTAATAAAGCTGCTATTAACATCTGTTTGCAGGTTTTCATGTGGGCATAAGTTTTCAACTCCTTTGGGTAGATACCAAGGAGCACAATTGCTGGATTGTATGGTAAGAGTATGTTTAGTTTTGTCAGAAACCACCAAAATGTCTTCCAAAGTGGCTGTACCTATAGGAGATTTATTTCAGTTTTAAAGACACACATAAACTGAGAGTGAAAGGAAGGAAAAAAACATTTCAAGCAAATGGTAGCCAGATAAAGGGGGGTAGCTATACTTATATCTGACAAAATAGACTTTAAACTAAGAATAATAAAAAGAGACAAAGAGGGTCATTATGTAATGATAAAGGGGTTAATTCATCAAGAAGATACAGTAATTGTAAATATTTTTGTACCCAACATTGAAGCACCTGAATATTTAGAGCAAAAATGAACAAAGTGGTATACCAATTTGCATTCCCACCAGCAATGAGAGTTCTTTTTGCTCCATATTCTCACTAGAATTTGGTGATATCAGAGTTCCAGATTTAGGGCATTCTAATAGGCATCAAGAGGTATCTCATTGTTTTAATTTGCACTTCTCTGATGACATATGATGTAGAACATCTTTTCATATGCTCATTTGCCATCTGTATATCTTCCTTGGTGAGATGCCTGTTAAGATCTTTGGCCCATTTTAAATTGTGTTTGTTTTATTAGTGTTGAATTTTAAGTGTTCATTGTATATTTTGGATAATGGTCCTTTATCAGATATGTCTTTCCAGATATTTTCTCCCAGTTGAGCTTGTCTTCTAATTCTCTTGATATTGTCTTTTGCAGAACAGAAGTTTTTAATTTTAATGAAGACCAGTTTATTAATTAATGTTTTTGTGGATCATGTCTTTGGTGTTACATCTAAAAAGGCATCAACATAGTCAAGGTCATCTAGGTTTTCTACTATGTTACCTGTAGGAGTTTTATACTTTTGTGTTTTACATTTAGGTCTATGATCCATTTTGAGTTAATTTTTGTGAGGGGTGTACCTTCCTTCATACTCTTCTTCCTACCCTCATAGTTTCCCACAATCAACCTTTGTATTTTCAAAACCCTCTTTTGCTTTTGTGATTTACCTGTAGGTCCTCCTCTTCCATAAAGACATTTGACAAGTCTTCTGACAATTCTGGCATAGAGTTATTTTTGTTTCCTGAACTATATTAGTGCTTATTACTAGCACTCCTATGCCAGGTATTTTGCTTCCTGCTAGTTATTTTTGTGTAGTACTTTGTATATATTTTAGCCTCCTAAATAGATAGTAAGGTCCTGGATGGTAGGTTCATCAATATGAGTATATATATTTTCACTGTTCTTGGAAATGGTCAAAAGTACCTCCTCTTTTCCAATCTGGCTGACTCTTCACTTCTAGACTATTCTAACAATTGCTATTGCTTTTGGTGACAATGTTCACAAGGAGGTAATGGAAAAGAATATCTTAACAGACAATATTTCTTGAATATCTGTCACATGGAAAATATTTTGCTAGGTGGTGTTGGGGCAAACAGAGGTGAATAAACATGGTATCTGTGCTTCTTTGACTCAGAATCTAGAGGGAAAAGACCACACTTACCAAGAATAGAAAATTGTTTTCAGTTGTAGCAGCAAGTCAATAGTGTTGGTTGGGATTGTACAAAAATAAAAGAAAAACTTGTAAGTGCTTGTTCCAAAGGACTGGTATTGCTATGACCCTGCATGCAAATGTAAGAGTAGAATTGGAAATATGGATAAACGTTAGTTTATATGTTTTACTTTGGGTTACTTCTCAAATGGTCAGTAATAGTAACATAACAAATAATATGAATCATATTTTGTATAACATTTTATATATAATTTTGAATTTATTTGATGTCATCTTATAGTGGCCTATTTCAGGCTTGAGAATTTTGCATCATCAAATTTAGTGCAGTGATTATTTTCTATTATTATCAGGAAATATTTAATACATGTTTTTAAAAATAAAAATGATCTATAAGAAGTTTTCAAATGTAGTATGTTCTTGAGGCAAAGAGAGAAGTAGACTGACTTTTCTAGATTTGTTGTTTGAGAAAAGGAATATAATCGTGTGCATAAAGATGGCTTCACTTGACAATTGCTTCAGGGGATACCTACTAACAGGCTCTTTGGAATGGGCAGATGGAGATGAAGAAAAAGAAAAGTTGAGAGACCTGCATAAATGAATAGGATACTAAGAGCTCATGCAAATAATTTGATTTTTAATATAAATTTAAAGGAGCGATATTTATTGCTGTTCAAGGAAGTAAAAACTGAAAATGTGCTCAACAAGAGGACAAAACAACAAGAGTATTACCACCCAAAGAAATTGTGCCAGTCTTTTGATAAAGTGTGTAGTGGTGGAATAAAGCAGCCACCAGTAAAGCTGGTTTAAATGGAGAGTTTTCACCCATTGGTCAAACTAAATATTTTATATATTCTGTCTGAGAAAGTAAAGCAACAACTGATCAATATTTTTAAAAGAATAAATATTTAGTTATCAATGATTTGACTTGAAGCAAGGAATTGGGCCAAAGGATTTTTCAAGACTTCAAAAAGTTGTCATGAAATTAATACAGTTAGATTCACATGTTTTACTCATGGGAAAATGAGGGTATCTCTGTGTTCAGTCTTAATTTATCCACAAATTCAAGAGCCTATGTCCTTGATGTTTATGTCCATATCAGAGTAGAGACAGTGCATTTGAACTGATAAAAAGAGAATATTTTTAGACATTCAGTTGTAATCTCTTTCCGCTTTCTTATTAACCAAACCTCAGTGTATTCACCCTTACTTAGCTAAATCTTCCCAGATTTAGGCAGATAAATCTTGATTGTCCTAGTCTGGTCATGATGGTCCTCCCTTGACAACTTAGTCCTGGGCAGGAGTTGTAATTATGGACCATGACAAAAGAGAACTTTTTATGAGGAGTTTTTAGGGAAATTTTCTGGTTTTTAGTGTGGGATCCAAGATGGGGAAATTGCAAATTATACCTCTGTTTGCTGTTGTCTGAGTGTGATAAGGTATATGATAGGACCCCCTTGGAACTATAAGTTTTGCAAAGCCAAGAGAATTGCAGAGAAACCAAACTGGAGCTCTGATGCTGAAGCAGTAAATTTCTCAGCCCTTGAGATTACCTCATGTTTTCTCCATTAGTGAGATAATAAGTGTCCTTATTGTTTATGTCATCCTTAGCTGGGTCTTGTTACTTGCTGCTGAACGCATCCTTACTGATTTAGGAAGATAAATGACAGCAGAGAGAAGAGAATTATGGACTTAGAATGGGCTTTAGAGACCATTTACTCCAACCCTTTTCCTCTGCCATGAATCCTCTCTATAATATCTGATAGGGAGGGAGAAGTCAGAAAAATGCATAAAACAAGTATAATTACTACTAAAGAATGGTAGCCATTCTGGGACCATTTAGAATGGAGGCAAATATTCATACAGAGCTCAGTTGGTCCAGAGGGCATCTTCCTCACAAAATAATTTTAGGTCAGTAAAGGGCAAATTATTTTTTGTCTACTTTAGCTAAAAGGGAAAGGAATAGCTCTAGAAAGATTTCCATTCCAAATGATAAAAATAAAAATGATTTTCTTTTTAAAGCTATAAACTTAACTCTTTAGAATGAATAATTTTCTGAGGGCTTTAGATGCCTGAGAATTAACTGCATTACATACTCTTCTGAATGGAATTCAAATACAAATATAAGGTGTAGAAAACCGCCAACTTCTGAAAGTTTGCATTCACAGAGTGTAGTTTTGTGTTAGTTGTTTGGCACTTGGAATGCATATGCCTGCAGTTATCAGGATATCAATAATACCTAGTTTTCCAGGTTTTCTTATGATATATATTTACTCCAAAGAAACTCATAAATATGTGCTTATGTATGTATATGTACCTATATTGATAATAAAACAATATTGTTAATTCTTGCTATCTTACATTATAAAGGTGCCCATTTTTTGTGTCCTTTTTACTTTCTAATATTTTTTTTAACCTTAGTCACTTTTAACTTAAAATTTAGGATTTAACTTGTTTTGGTCTTACTCTCTATCCATTAATGTACATTCTATTCTGCTGGGGAGTAGCAGAAGGGGGATTAAAACAAGCAGAATGACTTCTTAGACCATTTAGTTATTTTTTAATTATTGTAATCACTTAGATCTTATAATTTTTTTTCCAGAATATAATACTTATTTAGAAAAATACAATTCTCTAAAGCAAGTGATTTAAAATATTTGTGGTAGCCATAAGACTTTATTTTTATTTAGATACAACCAATTACAAAGAAATATTTTGGAAGAAGCACTTCACTAGGAGGTATGTAACCTGGGGTCTACTATTATGTCCTCCACTTAAATCTGTGACTTTGGGTGAGTCATTTAATTTCTTTAGTCCTCAGTTGCCCATCTCTAAAGTGGGATAATATCTTATTTGAGGAAGGCAGGAAATTGCATAATTTCTTCCCTTTTAGCTGAAATGTCCCATGGCTTTGGATTTTCTGAATAAAGTCAGTAAATATATTAGATGTCTTTATTTCCTAGACATTTTCCCAGAAATATACATATTCTGTAAGATGTAGTCCATCTGCACTTTTAATGAAAATTTCTTTCTGATGAAATATGCATTTTCAGATTTTTGTTGCATTTCAAAGAGAATGTAATCATCAGACTTAACCATGTTATTTGTTTTTTTAGGTGTTTCAGACTTGAAGAAAAGCTATTTGATTTAATAAATACTATGTTATCTATTTTTTCTTTAAAGAAATGGTGATCAACTAATTATTTTGTTAGTTACCTACTGGGGCCTATAGGGAAGGGGTTGGGTCCATCTAAAAAGGCAGATGGTCATTTTCAGCTGAATCTGTGGGAAAACTATGAAAGATGAACTATAGCTGTCTGGGTGACTTTAATTATGGAAATTTGATTAGTCTAATTCTTGGAGGATCCTTGAACCCTGACAGCAGGGTTTGCCTCTTGGTTAGGGGACATTGTCTTCGTTATTTACCTGTAAGTAGTTATGGTTTGTGGATGAGTAAAGAGTTTTAACCATTTGCTTGGACAATTTTGAAAAGGAGTAAGGCATAACATGGAGATTTTCAGTCTAGTCCCTTGTCTCCCACAGAAGGGTTTTTCAAACTCTTACCCTGTATGCCTACAAACTCCTCTTTCACTGGTCGATGTTCTTAGAACCCAATGAGGTAATGGGAGCATATGTTCACGTGACCTACGTGATGGCCTATGTCATGGCTGTCCTGACTCTAAGAATCTTAGGACAGAGAAGAAAGTTGAAAAAGAGGGCCTAGAAACAGAAGAACTCTAATTCCCACCTGAAAATTCAGAAGTAGTTGCTTTCAGTGTGCGTCTTACAAAAAATCTTGGATTAGCAACTGCATTCCCTAGGAGAGAAAGGTGCTTTTCACGATCTCATAGGAAACCTCTGAGGAAATTCTTTTTTTTTTTTCCATTCGGACTTTGGAAAAAAATATTATGCATATATTTGACAATCAAACGTTATTTTTTTAAAGAAAATTATTGATCATTTTGATAAGAATGTTCAACTATTTCTGTGATAACAAAGTTGCCTCAGGCATGGATACAGAAGATTTTTACAAAATTTCTCAATTTGATCTGAGCAGAGACTTCTTTGATCTTGTCACGTATGTCTAAGGCAGCTTGGCAACTTTAACAGACCCTCCCTACCCATTGCTGGAAGTTACAGGTGCTGTTAAAAGGGCATCCAGGTAGACAGAGAGGCTCACTGGACCGTTCCATTCCAAACTCACGCCATGTCCTCCTCCATCCATACCTTCTATTCTGGTCTAACATTCCCAGCTTTCATGTGATTTCTTACCTCTGTGCCTGTTCCTCGTGTTCTTGCCTAAAGTAGCTGCCAGAACATGGTCTTTTGATAAACCTTGAGTCTATACTCTGGTCCTCTGGCCAGTACACTCTGAGGCTGGCCCAGACCACCAGACTCTAGCTCAGGTCAACAATCAGGTTAGTTGAAATAGCCATTTTTATGGTAATTGGAAAAATAATCTTTATTTCTCAAATGAAATATTTTATTTCTTCATTCCTTCAAGAAGGATGTTTACTGAGGTGCAAATAATAATAGAAATAGTAATAGGAGAAGCTACAGTCATATCAATGTCCTATGCTATCAGTCACCTATCTCAACTAAAAGACAAATTTTCTAATAAATCTATGATGTTTCTTTGAACTATTCAGCAAAATTCATACTTGGAAAGCATTTTCCCGCTTAGTGTATAGGTTCCTTTGTAAGAAAAGAGATGAAAGAGGTTTGCCTATAGAGAGAATATACTAAAACTTCCAAGTCATGGCCTCCTTTCTCTAAGACATTTCTTTGTCCTGTAACAGGGAAGGTATAGGGAAAAATACCTTGAAAGTGAAAATAATTTCTTCTTAAAAGAAAACATGTTTATTTTTATTAGTAAAGCTGTAGGTGAAAGTGGCCAAGACTGTAATTCTATCCAGTAATAATGGCTATGTGAGAAATTTTACAATTTGGAACAAAGAACCAGGATTCTTACATTATCCTGTGATTTTTATTGTGTGCTAAATGGGAAAAAGCAAAGACACAGTGTTCAACTGTTTCAGCCTGTTAGTAAATTCTTCCTCTGGATCAATAGTAGAAGTAATCAAGGTGACATTTAAATTAATTAAGTTTTCTTTGAGTTAAAATTAGACAATGTCCTTTGTTTCCTAGATAAACAAATAATGTTTAAATGAGATTTAAAAAGCTTTCCTTTTCTGACTGATGAATTTTTGAAACTTTGCTACATATATCATTCCTAATTTAGGGTTCAGAATATAGAAGTCATTTCAAAGTGATAATAAGAGTTGTCACATAAGCAAAGATAAAATGATGTTTAGTTGAATGTCTGTTATGGTTTGTGAGCAGATGACTGCTTATCCTAATGATTTTCTGTTTCCAAAATGGACTGCTCAAACTAAACCATGGTCTGCTCTTACATAGGCATTTACTTTGTTTTCTTCCTTTAGAGGTCTTTGGGGTTTTTTTTTGTTTGTTTGTTTGTTTTTTAAGTGGCAAACTGCATTTTAGATACTACATAGTACTATGAATTTGTCCACTTCTGGGAGAAAAAATTCCCTCGAGGGATTGAGGCAAGGCATTTAGCTGTACTAATTAATGTTAAAACCATTAGAGTCACAGTCCTCCACTAAGCACATTGCTGGGCAGGTCAGCACCACATGGATGAATGTTACTACCAGTTTACAAAGAAGGTGGAATTATACCCTGGTACCCAGGTACTTGCCTTTGAAAAAAGTGTGCTCTCGGGGTTTTGAAAAGCTGTTGTGCTCAGACATGTGGAACCCCTTGTTTAACCTCTCTCAGTACCTGAGTACTCCTTTTGGAATGCCTACATTATAGCATGCCAGTGGATGGGCTCAGGAGTCGGTGTTTTGATAAACCAGTATATTAAATTCTTGGCTATAATTGGTGGTGCCTTCTCTTTAACTTTGGTTCAAAGTTTGAAGGCTGCCTTCCCAGACTGTTTACTCCATGGAATATGAGGGAGAAACCTGGGGGAGTGGTTGCTAGAAAGAAAAGTCCTGCAACATCTTGTGGACTAAGGAATGATATAGACTTACAAAAATATGAAAAAAGGTGGGGAAGGACTGTCTGATCAGACAGTTAGGATTGTATAATGGATATTGTGGTTGTTTCTTCACTATTCCATCTTTTTCTCCCATTTTGTGGTAACCATGCACTTAGGGGTGGGATGAGATGGGGAGAGAATGACTGTACCCACAATTCTAGTGGTGGGTCCTAATTCTTTTAACCTTAACAGACTAATCATATCCTCTTTGCCCCTGGGTTCAAAATAGAAAAGTCTAAGCCAATCAGTGAGTACTTTCTCTAATGGCTTAGGAAAGGACCATGAGCTAAGTTGGACTGTGAGATGTGAAGGGAAGTTTGTTGGGAGCTGATCAGTAATTTTCTCCTTCTGGAAAGTGTGATTTGACTATATGGAAATTATTCGGGAATTTTTCTGGCTACACTAGAGAAGAAAGACAATGAATGATGTTGATTAAAAGAAAAGCAGAGGGTAGAGGGAAAGAAACCAGGTCCTTGATAGCATTGTTGAGCTGCTAAATCAAACCAACACCTTCCATTTCTCTGAACCTTCCTGTTATATGAGTCAATAAATCCTCTTGATTGTTTAAGCCAGTTTGAATTGGGTTTTCCATTACTTGCAAAATGAGAAGTCTAGGTAGATACAGAATGATAGTTTGGGGATGATTAGAGAAAGAAATGGCTTTAACAATTTTGATTGTCCAATTTCAATATTTAGCAAATATTAAAACACAAAACTGTCATTTTGCATATCTTCAATACACTGAATGAAACCTAGAAATATAAAATTGGAAAATAAAATCTTGCCCAATGGTTTTTTAGTTCAATTTAAAAGGCAAAATGACTAGCTTGCCAGATGGAAGAGAATAATAGTCATCATTAAAAGGCTAATTATTTGTCATTTACCCAGATGGAAATTTCCCTTTATTATTTAAAAAGTCTTGTTTTGAAAATATTCCTTTAGAGTAAATGCATTTGCATGTTCTGAGTCTTTTAGGAACCAGGAACTGAATCTTTATTTAGAGAGTTTTTGCATGACTGCTTTTCAAATGGATTCTCAATATGAACAAGGCTCAGAATAATGGTAGTAACATCCATAGGGACTCAGACGATATGTATGTATGTCTAGATGATACAAGCTAAATGTTAAGCAGGGCAGGTAAATTAGGGAATAAGAAAGTTTATCAACCAAGGAAAAGATAGAAATGATGAACTTAGAAAGTAGATTCATAAAATTAAATGCTCTGTTTCAGGCCTAGATAAACACTTTTTGTTTTATTTATTCAGTGAGTGTTAATTATCCATCCTGTGCATAGTCTGTACTCAGTGTTGCATGGAATAGTCACCAATGTAAAAGTTACACCTCATATTCCAACTTAACATCACTGCTTCCATGAAGGCTTTCCTTCTTGGTTCAGATTCCTTCTCTGATCCATTCCACTTATAAAAGGTACTGCATCATTTGATTTTGTCATATACTATTCTTTAATGTATGTGATGTAGTAAATTGCAGAGATTTTGGAGACCATACACCTATGTGTGAATCTCAGTCCCTCTACCTATTACCTGTGTGACATTTACAAGTCTCTGGAATTCTCTGAACCTATTCTTTGAACCTTGAATGCCTCATCTGTAGCATGAGGATAATGATTTCTATCTCCCAATGTTATGGTTATTGTGAGGATTATATGATATAATGAATGTGAAGTATTTATCCTAGTGGCTGAAAGATAAATAGCATACATAATAATATATATAATTAATTATAACAGGTTATACGTCAAGAAGTAGATATTTATATTAGGCTAACCCTACTGAGTCAGCAATTTTACACTTAGTCAATAAATACTTATTGAACTGAAATCAGTTTTGGCTTGGACTTTGACGAAAATATGAAATTTTGAGACCTTGTTATTTATACATATGATATATAATATATAATCTCAATTTACCAGTAACTAGGTATATTGAATTCATAAAGCACTTTGCTGCTTTTAAAGTAAAGCATTTGGTGTAATTTGATTCTCTCTGTCTTCTCCTGGTCTCTTCTGGGTATGTATATTTACCTCCATTTTGTAGAATTGGTCTTTGGGGATCAGGAAGGAGAAAAGATGACACTGTCTGTAAGTGGAAGGATTGACCTAAAATCTAAATACTCTGACTGTGATCCACGGCTTCCCTCTGTAAAAATGACATTGAAGTCACCTATTTTTTATTGCTCTTAATGATTTATATTTATGAATATGGCAACTACGGCAAACTTTTATAGAGTAATGTTAACTTCCTGGAAGGGGTTGTGGAGGATGAGAAAAAAAGAGAGAAGTGCTTTAAAAAGGATTTTTGAAGATGAGAAGTTTTTCAGAGTCACAAACAGATTTGCAAGAGGGTCTGTATTGGGGTTGTATAAATCTAAATTTTTGAAGGTTTTTGGAAGAATATTAAGTATTGCTTTCTAAATATTCTCAGCATTTTAGAAACAGCCATTTTTTGAAGACAATTGTTTTTCTTCAGATATTTGTCTTGTGGAGAAATAAAACGGGAAAACAAAATACTCAATCACTGAGGACAGGGCTGCAATAAAAGAGAGGAAAAATCTTTTTCAGCCTCAGACAATGGTTTCAGATGACCATCAATAAACTGATTGTTGCCCAACCAGCAATAGCAGCATATCAACAGAATATAAAAATATTTCTACATTAAGGCCTTTACATTCTGAGAAGTAGATGAGACCACTGAAATAATTTTTCAAAAAGTAATTGTAGCAATGCTAAAAATAGTAGCCTGGTATAGTTCAACTCTTGATATGAATCAACTGAGTATGCAGGTTTTTACAGCAAGGACATTTTACCATCCTGTTCTTTAGTGAGATTGAATACATGGTCAACACTGAACATATAAAGCCACTTGTGCAGAATTATTTTAAAACTGTGATTCACAAAGAGGTAAGCTTAAGTGTTCATCAGTGAGTGTGATAGGAAAAAGAAATAGCCTTAATTTGGCTTAAGTAAGATGAATTAAAAAATCCATGAATTCTATTCAAGACTTTCTATACAGGGTAGCCAGGGCATATTTTTAATTAATCAAGTACTTAATAATAATTTATTTGGTTATTTGGGGATACAAAAAGAGAATTGAGCTAACAAGTTTGTGGACTGAGAGAGGAGAAAACGTGAAACATTGAAGTCAATGGGACATTTTTCAGAAATAACTATGAATTCAAAAGTAGTTCATTGATGAGACATAGCATTCTAGACTAGAAATGTCGAAGAAGGCTTCAGTGAGGAGATGAGTCTTGTGTTCATGAATGGTTAATAGATAAATAAAGGCTACTAGAGGCAAGAAGGATAGTATGTGTAAAGTTCCTGGGGGTAGGAATAAGCATGATACTTGAAGTAAACAAGGAGGGGGACTGTCTATTTCAGCCACATTAAACTTTCCTTCCTTGAAGTTTTCATATATTTCCTCATCTTGGTTATTCATTAGACACTAATTTATATTATTATATTAGTTATCTATTGCTATGTAACAAGTTATCTTAAGCTTAGAAGTCTAAAACAATATCCATTTATTATTTAACAGTTCTTTGGGTCAGATGTCCAGATGGGCTCATCTGGGTTCTCTGTTTAGGGTTTCCCAAGGCTGAAATCAAGGTGTCAGCCTCTATCTGGAGACTCTGGTGAAGAATCTACTTCTAAGCTCATTCCAGATAGAGCAGATTGTTGGGTAGAGTTCAGTTCCCTGAGGTTGTAGGACTGAGGTTCCTGTTTCCTTGTTGGCTATCAGCTGGAGGCCTCTCTCATGTTCCAGAGGCTGCTTGCATCCCTTGGTACATGGCTTTCTCCATCTATAATCCAGCATGTCAAATCCTTTTTATTCTTTGAATCTTTCTGACCTCCTCTTCTAGGACTAGCCAGAGAAAACAAATTTCTGCTTTTAACAGACTCATTTGATTACATTAAGTTCACCTGGATGATCTCTCTATATTAAGGTCAACTGATGAGCAACCTTAGTTCCATCAGCAAAATTCCTTTTGCCATGCAATGTAACATAATCATAGGAGTAACAAGAGGAGTTGAACATCATGGGCGCCATCCTAGAATTTTATCTATCATATTTACATTATTTTTATTTAGCAGTTTCACAAATAGTTACGTGTTCCTCATACAACTCAACTGTAAGCTGCCTGAAGATAGGAAGCTTACCTCTACTTCATTAAAGTTCTCCACAGCATTTATAATGATACATTCTTGCTAAATACTTCTTGAATTAAGTTGCTTTGTGCTAGAGGAAGAAGAATGAAATGTGCCTGTTGTGTTGAAGGCTTTTTATTCATTAAATTTGGGTCCTCAGATCTAAAGCTAAGTGAAATGTCCTTCAGCTGTCTAGAAGCATTCAGACTGATTGAGCTAACTTGTCCAGTTATTTCAGGCAATCTGCTTTTGTGCTTGGATGGTGATTGCTGTAGGACATTGGGCTTTAGAATGCAAATTTCTGAAATATAGAGAAGAAACTCATGCATGTTCTGTAGAATGTCTTCTTAAGTCTCAATAAATAAAGCTAGAATAGGGTAAAATAACATGTTTATGAGTTTTATTATATTGATGTGTCTGAGATTTATCTTATAATTTTAGATTATATGATTTAAAAGTCAAGCCTATCTTTACAATTTTTTGAATGATGTAAATGTTTAGGAAGAAATTTGAAACCCTACTACTAATAAAGATGGATTAAATGTATTTTAAAACAATGCACTAGACATTTCCTTCTACAAGAAGGAACATGTGCATGGCAAACTCTGGTATCATCAAGGTAGTTAGCTGTATGATAAAAGTTTTGAATTTCAAGAGGGGAAAGAGAACTTATCTTTAAGAAATTTGTATGCTTTAAGAAGAGACAGAGAAAGAAAACCTATAGTCTACAGACAGAAGCATCAGAGGGTTAAGAAATTAGTTCAGTTGGTAATTACAAACAGCATTTGAGAACAGATTCAGAAAAATAAGAAATATAATAACCTCCTGCTCTATCACTGGTATGAATTGTCCAGAAGAGATTTCAGTTATATTTTATACCTTGGAGTGTGTCATCACTATTTTATATGGTGTTTATTTGAATGTCAGAAAATCCCCTGCCAAAAGGAATTTATGCTAACTTCACATAGCTGTCTGTTTCCTATCTCAACCCCAAATCCAGGACTATCACTATTTTAACCCTCCATAACTAACAACACATGAAGACAGAAAAATGTGTTTTAAACTTCTCAAAAGATTGTGCAAATGATACAATATTCTCTTTTTCCAGTAGAGAAAATTGATAGCCAGACACATCTGAGATCCCTTAGCAGATTTTGCTGGATTTGGCAGGTTTTATAGAGTACCTGTCACCTGGCTGCCATTCCTCTAATCATTAACTTTCTTCATGATTAACCCTAATAATTAGCTTTCTCTAAGGAACAAAGAATGAAATAATCACCTTTCATACTCCAAGGTGATGCTGCCAACATTTATTGTCTGCACCATATTTATTATCACAGCAAACTTGAGCTTGACTTATTTATGGAGATGAGACTTTGAATGATGTCTTCCTCAGTTGTCTTTTTGGGCCAGTGGCAAGAAAGAAAGACAGCAAGAGGAAAAAGAATGTAACCATGACTATGATGAGATAGCAAGTCTCTGGTGTTTTCAAGGAAACAAATATTAAGAAATGAATCTTATGATTACAAAGGCTATGTTATGTACAAATACAATAGTTTGCAGTGTTACCTGTTTCCAAACAGCACTTAGGTCTCTGTAAAGATCTCTTCATTATAGAACACATGAAATAACATTGACTTGTTCACTTGTTATGTTTTACAGTTGCCTTTCTCACTTTTTAAATGAAACCTTTCAATAAATCTATCTCTCTGAAAAGGAGCATATTTAAGCTCAGCAGTGACAATGACACAAGAACAGTTCTTTTTCTTCCCTCTAGTGCCACTATCTATAACAGAATAAGAACAAATTATAAGAGCAAGAAGTTGAATACTTGAGGAGTTTTCATTAGAATTGCAGAAATGGGCAAGCTGGTGTGTTTGCTAAGCTGAATTTCAAATAGCTGACTAGGGATAATACGGTTACACTCTGCTGTTTTCTTACGAACTTACTATAGAGAAGTATGTAGAAATGTCACAGATTACTTGCAGCATCATTAATATTTTAAAGTGTGGCATTATAAAATATTTAAATGTAAATATTTTGACGTGAGTATCTTAATACAGTTACAGCACAGTAAGATTAGGAAGGTCTCATATGCAGCATTTAAATTAAATCCATGTAGAACACTCCTTTAACTTCTATGCAAGCTCTTGTTCAAATCCAATATTAAGCTTGCATTTCATTGATTGCTTCCACAAATTATTTGTCTCACAGTCACACTTTTTATTTCTTTTTTCAGAGACAAATGATAATTCTTCTGCTTGGAGTTTTCCCCAAGCAATTTATTTAAGAGTATTAAGTTTGCAAGGACTGGTTACATAAACCTTACTGATCATACACCTCTTCGGGTTCAGAGGGACGAGTTTCCTTTAGAGCCATGTTTAACAGACAAGGCTTTGTGTTTTGATGGAGGCAATGAAAGAATCTACCTCCTTTTAACATATTTACTCTATTTTGATATCAACACTGAGATTTTCCACAGAGAAGTGTCTTGTAATGACTTTGACCATCAGCAGGGGCAGCAGCAGCAGCATTTACTGAGTGCCTGAGGTGGAAATAGAATGGACTAGAATATTTTCTCTCAGAATGCAAGTGTGTTCAAAGTATGTATACTATACATTTATCTTGTATCCTTATATAAGTGTGAACTATGGTGATGGACAGCTGGGAAGTTAATATTTCGTTCATTTTTTCCATTCATTTCTTCCTTCTTTCCTTCATACTCTCAACAATTACTCACTGAGCATTTGCTATGAGCCAGGGACTGTGGCAGGCTTTGGGGACAAAAGCAATGAAACAGATATAATTTCTGTCTTCAAGAAGCTTACATCTAGTTCAAGAAATAGATAAATATGATACATCTTTTAGTGCCATACCTAATGCCTATTTTGTAGTTATTCCTTGCCCTGTGGTGTGCCTAGTCCCAGATGGTGTGTCATGATCAGTCTAAGGTCTAGACTTAGCATCTAGGCCTTTGACTTTGTGGTCATGCCATCCCCTACTTTCCCACCCTTCCCTGGAGTGAGGGTTGGTCATCTGACAGAACTGGCCAATTCTGGTTAATAGTACATAAGATGAAATAAAGTTTCTGGGAAGGTTTCTTACACTTATGTTGTCTTGGTAAATGAAACAACAGTGATGGCACCACCCCTTCTCTTCTCTTTTACCTCTCTTCTTTCTATCTTAAATGTGAACATGAAGCATTAGCAGACACCTGGTGACCATGAGGGAAAGGCCAATAGAATCCTAGAGACACAATTGAACTGAACCAGTGCCAACAGTCTTTTATCTCTAGACTTACTGTTAAGTGAGAAAAATAAACTATTGTTTGAATCACTATTAGTTCAATTCTCGATTACTTCAAGTAGAATGCAATACAAGGAGTAAGTGGGCAGTTAAAGTACAGGGCAGGGCTCCCCTGGTGGCACAGTGGTTGAGAGTCCGCCTGCTGATGCAGGGGACGCGGGTTCGTGCCCCGGTCCGGGAAGATCCCACATGCCGCGGAGCAGCTAGGCCCGTGAGCCATGGCCACTTAGCCTGCGCGTCCAGAGCCTGTGCTCCGCAACGGGAGAGGCCACAACCGTGAGAGGCCCGCGTACCGCAAAAAAAAAAAAAAAAAAAAAAGTACAGGGCAATAAATGCTGTGATAGGGTAAGTATAGGTGCTGTTTGAATTCACAAATTGTATTCCTGTCCTTTGGATTCAGAACAGCCTTCCTGGAGGACTAATGCCTAAAATGATGCTCAATTTAATTAGGATCTCTGGGAAATTCACTGTAGTGAGTCATGAATATTGTAATTCTGTTGTGCACTAAGAATTTTTGTATGAATTGTGTCAATTTCTTAGTTTTTATAGCTAGGCAACAGTGTTCCTTTTTATTTATGTGTCTATATTTCTAAGAGGATTTTGTTATCACCCACCTCACAAATGATGATGGCAGTTTAGTTTTGTTCTAGGATGAGTTGGTCATGATCATCAGAGACTCCAATGCTGCTGGTTGAAATAAAGGTAGTTTTAAGCAGTACTGCTCAAGGGAGGGCACTTAAGCACTCCTTTGGCCACATCTGTGTGGAAGTGACATTGCCTTTGAGTCAAATCCTCTTTGGGGACCACAATTTCATAAGAAGATGACAACTTACCTCCTGCTTGGCTGGCTGTTAAAGCATAGGGAGCTGCATTTAGCCCGGAACCTAGAATAATAACAATCCAGGCACTTGCAAGATGTGAGGCTCATCATCACTCAATACTTACTGAAAGCTCCATTGAAAGAAAGAAAATATATATATATATATGCAGGTTATCCCAAAGGATTTGCAGTTCATTTCAAAATTTGACTGCTGGGTCATGCCAGGTGAACAGAGAACTGGAACCTCACTCCATCTCTGGTCTCCCCTGTATAATTGCTTTTGCTAACTTACACTTTGACATTACATCACTTGACTACTTTGAGGGTGTTAAAAGAAATAATAGTCCTATGAGACACACTGTCACATTTACTGTAAGGCAATGTTATAGAGGGTGAAGTTTACTCTCTCACACACTTTGGTACCTCTGAGATCCATGTGAAAAACATCTCTTTGTTCTTTGTATCAGTGAGTTGTGCGTCTTCTAAGGAATGGGTGGGTTTTATCTTATGGTCATTGAGAAGCATAGAATTGTTCATGTTTTCCGTCCTGGTATGAGTGATATAATTTCCAGTTTTTGGCTCACCTTGGGCAAATGAACAGGGTTTAGACATGCTTGCCTGCCTTTATTTTTCTCCCTCCCTTCCTTCCTTTCTTCCTTCTTTCCTTCCCTCCTTCCTTCCTTTTAAATCTCACACATGGGTTCATTTTATGTTTCTTACTTGCATGCTTCTTCTCTCTAATTCATTCCTATTTTAAAATTTGGCTTTATTATATTTTGTGGTACTGCAAGAATTTTTGCTAAATGTTTCACAACCTTGCTGTTACAAGGCAGGATATTCTTGCATAAGTACAAATAAGAGTACATGAGAGGAAGCATTCTGCCTATAGCACTTCAAAGTCAAAACATTTTTTCCATTGGTTTATGTAAGTGAGTTTAGAGAAGGAGTTGCTTTTGAAAATATGTCCTCAACATGACTGTTAATATTACAGGAAATGTTTTTAACCTTCTTCCCCCCCTCTCTTGAGTTAACTTTACTTTGGCTTAAAAATGTGTTTGGTTGATAAAGAAATCTTGCAATTGATAGTATTCACAGCAATGTTTGCAATTAGAGTGGAAGCTTGGGGTGAGGAGGTTGGGGAATGTGTAAGGAAGATTTTCCATCTTCTTTTTTCCTCTTTAACTTTTAACTCCAAATCCGACTTTTTCTGACTTTAAAGTGTTTGAAATTATCTGGCAATCTGAGTTTCTATCACTTAAAAATATTTTTCCTTAATAATCATAAAAATTAATAATAACCAAATATTTGAGCTAGCACATTTAGTATTCTGATGTCTAGCCCTTTTGAATTTAATAGTAGATTAATTTAAGGTTAACTGTACATTTAATTACACAGGATTTGTTATAAGAGACCTTAGATGATGAATTTTTTTCTGAGGACAGATTTTACTTCCTAAAATTTTTAGTGATTGTTGTAAAAGTTTAAGGGAATGGGCATGTTTTGGACAATGAAAGAGTGAAATATAGTAGAGGAATCCTAGTTAATCAGGAATTTGTTCCCCTGCCACCCAGTAGATGCCAAAAGGACCCAAGGGGACCACTTCTTACGAGGACTTCTGGCTTCCATAGTAGTATAGTGAGCAGGTAGGGGAGGGCTTACTTCATTCATTTACTGCCATTCTACCTCATTACAAAGACTAAGATGAAGCTGGGACAAGATGCTGGCTTTGAGCAGGAAGATGAGACTTGGGTTGGATCCCATCTTCCTTGATCAACCTGACCAGGCTTTTTGCTGAAGACAGCTGCTCAGGAGTTCTTCCATGAGAGGGTTATGTAGTCAGGGGCAGGGCTTCCTTTACCTGTGGCTGAGCTCTCTGTTGTATGGGAGCAGTGCTGGCAGGGAAAATCTCCAAAGTGGGGTATGACATGGTCCCTCTCCATCTCCAACACATACACACATACACACACGTATATGCTGGAGTGGAGAGAAATTTTCCACATTTGACTCATACACCCAACCCTTAAGGATCTTGGGGCAAATATCCTTCTATCCCAGCCACTGAGGATGTAGCAATTGGGAGCTGGGAATACGGGAGTTGGCAGGAATAGCATTAATGAAAAGAACATTTTATTTATGAGGACATAAAATATTTATTAAGGAAAGAGCATGACTGAGATAATTTTCTGAGATATATATCTTTTTTTTTTTTTGTGGTACGCGGGCCTCTCACTGTTGTGGCCTCTCCTGTTGCGGAGCACAGGCTCCGGACGCGCAGGCTCAGCGGCCATGGCTCACGGGCCCAGCCGCTCCACGGCATGTGGGATCTTCCCGGACCGGGGCACAAACGTGTGTCCCCTGCATCGGCAGGCGGACTCTCAACCACTGCACCACCAGAGAAGCCCTGAGATATATATCTTTTATTCTTCCTGTATTGTCCATATTTCCTTCCAAGGAGTCAAACAGAGAATGTGCCCTCTTGTGCTTATTGTCTCAGGAGATGGATTGTAGCAGGTCAACCAGCAGAGTGCTGGATGCCAAACATTTCCCTTCCTGGTTTTTGTTTCCTCAAGACTCAACCCCAGAGTTAGGAGAGGATTTGTAGGTATAGATATAGTGTCTCATCCAGGAGGGAGGAGAGTAGAGCTTTCCTCCAATGTCTGCTGTAGTGCCAGCCAGTCACAGAGGATGGGGAGGGGTGAGACTCTGGTGTCCTTAGCCTTTTCTAACATAGCTTGCTGTTAAGATATTTAGCATCCTTGTCTTAGGACTTACTAGTCCAGAAATTCACTTGAGCCTCCAGAATCTTTTGCAAGGTTGCCTGTGGTCCTGTCTGCCTCTCTACTGCACACAACTGTTTTATCTCAGGGACTTTGCTGCTTACCCTAATGGTCCTGCTGGAGAGAGAGCAAAGCTCTTCTGTGCTCTGCAGACCCACAGAGCTCTGTCTCTTTCTGTCTCTATCAGTGTCTCTGTTTCTCTATCTCTCTCTCTTTCTCCTTTCCAAGGAGGAATCCTTGATTTTTTTCCTGGGGGAAATCTCTTTCCCTTCATCTTTCTGGCTTATATACTGTCACTGTTTGAGAGTTCTGTTTTTTTAAACCTTGTCTATTGGGCTCCAAAGCTTAGGCTTTGGAAGAAAATAAGAAGATTGTAGGCTACTTTCCTCCTTTTCCATATTTATCTTGAGCAAAGAGCATAGTCTATTTGCTTACTTGAATTAAGGGAAGAAAAAAGGGAAGATTGCAGGGAGAACAAAAATAATTGCAGATTCATATTTAAAAATATTATCCTAGCCAAACAGGGCCTAATGAGGTATGTGTATGAGATGAGCAGAAAATCATAATAAATTTGGTAAATGTTTACTTAACCCAACTGTCCAAGAACTACTGGAAATATAGACTTCCCTCTCTTCCCACATTATATAGTTTTAGTATTTTTCAACTTGGGTGGTGTTGGTGATACTTTAAGCACTTAGTAAGTGAATGCAGATGTTACTACCTTCTACAATCTGTGGAGACAGAACATTATTCCAGGTTGTAATTTATGGTTCTTGTAGTTTTCAAATAATATGTAGAAGAAAGAGGGAAAAGGAATAGTACAGAGAATGGAGGTAGGGAAATGCCATTCCTTCCACATTTTGAGAGGATGTAAAGTTTAATCTCTTCTTAGTGTGAGGGAGCCACTGAGTCATGTATATATTAACAATCACTTTTTATGAGTGACCTTATAGCCTCTTATTATTTCTGATCTATACTTTCTGTATTTAACTTTTGATTTTTTCCAGTTTTTCTCCATTTTTGAGCTTCTATTAAATCAAAGTTTCACACGTTAATTAGTTTTACTTGAAAGCTTTTGATTCAGCCTTTTACCCAAAGACTCAGCTTTGATGTAAAGCTGTGCTCTTTGTGAAGTCTGTTCCTCTCTCATACATACGCTCCTTTTGTTTATACCTGGGCATGAAATGTGCCTGATGATCCACTGAGCCATGTAAAGGACCTCTGAAAAGTAGAGAAAATGATTGTGCTGGCAGTTCCTGAAGTGCTCCCCCACATCGTGACTGAATTCAAAACCTCCCCACCACACTGACCATAGCTGATGTACCCCCAGGTGGGCTGCCTTCCCAGGAGCTGACACTGGCACCACTATGGATTGGGTTGGTGTGTCTGGATGAGGAGGCGTTGCTATTTTATTCAATTCCTGCTGTATTTTGAAACAGGTGAGGGACCTACTGATCAGTTGGCTGCAGGATGGGGTCTTGCCAAAATGAGTCTACAGGTACTTCCAGCAGAGCTCTTTATGTCTGCTGTGTGCAATGGTCAGGCGCACACCAATCCCAGGGTGCTTTTTAATTGGAATGGCTGTTCAAACAGTAAGCACAATTCCATGGTTTCCATTTCCCCTAGCTATACTCTAGGCTTTTGCTCTTTAACAAGGAAAAAGAACGGTTTATTTTTTAATATTGAATTCTCTTTTCTGTTTGAAAATAGTCCATAGGATGTTTTAAAGAAGTTCAGGAAAATGGCAATGGTTGACTCAGTTATCTATACTAGGGTAAACTAGCAGATTATTAAAAAAAAAAAAAAGGAAACTCTTCTGATCCCTATTACTGTAGGGTTATCATCATACTATCTTCTCCTCTGAAAGAAAAGGTTGCCAAGGAAGCAGAATTTGTTTGCCTCCCAAGCATTCAAGGATATTTTAAGAAAAGGGGTCAGTTGAAGGGGTTCTTCGAAAAGAAAGTACAGTGTTCAGTCCTCCCTCCATGCTCACCTCAGGTCTACCTCAGCCTCCTGTAGAAACAACCTTTTGTGGGCGTTAGGAGTTCAAATTCTGACAGCCTGATTCTTACTAACTGAATCATCTTGAG
This sequence comes from Grampus griseus, assembly GCF_964374135.1. Lineage (NCBI taxonomy): Eukaryota > Metazoa > Chordata > Mammalia > Artiodactyla > Delphinidae > Grampus > Grampus griseus. The sequence continues at coordinate 55,099,796 of NC_139018.1, forward strand.
CAAGTTGTTTTGCCACTCTGTGACTAGTTTTCACATCTGTAAAATGGGAAGAATGATAATGGATTAAATGAGGTATTACTTGCTAAGAGCTTTGAAAATACCTGACACCGGGTTAACTATGACAACTGTTGTCTGCTCGACTTCTCCCTTAGACTGGCTCATAATCTGGCAGCCTCTCCCTGTGTGATCTTACCCTTGTGTCTCAGATCTAGGTGTGAAAGGGGAGAACAATCCAATGTGTTTTAATGATCTGTCTTACCATTTCCTTGAGATTTGTGCCTATTATTACTGATTAGCGTTTGTGTAGACTTTATTACTTACAAAGAATTTTCACTCTCTTTATAGAGTTTTATCTTCACAACAATACTGTGATGTTTTGAATTGGTAGGAGGTAATGTCAGCAAAATGGTAGAATAGGAGTTTTTTACTGTCTTCCCTCCATAGAAGGTTGATTTTGACAATCACCCACAGATAAGAATACCTTAGTGGGAGTCTGGGAGTTCCAGCATAACTTTTGGAGCAAAAAATTTAAGAACAGATGCATTGAAGATGGTGTGAAGAACAGTTTCACTTTACCTATGTCACTCCTTCCTCAAGGTGGCACAGCTCAGTGCCAAGAGAGATCCCATTGTCCTAAGATTTCTTCCATGGGTGAAATTGAGAGCATAGTAAGTAAGTAGCTAGCTTCCCCAGCTGTGCAGGATGTTTCCAAAGAGATACCCTTTTCCCCAGACACACCCAGAATACTGAGGTTACCTGCATGCTTGAGGGGCTGAGAGATACTGGGAGCTTAGCAGTCAGAGCTTGGAACTCATCAAAGGGACATGGATAGACAGGACAACCACCTATGAGCTGCTGGTGACATCTTACCTGCAGATGTCCGCAAATAGTCCATGATCATGCCCAATGCTCTGCATGCCTCACCCACCATCCCTGTGGCCGGCTCCCTGTGCATGGGTGGCAAGTGCGAGCCTTTGCAGACAGCTAGTGTGCATATGCAGAAAGTCAGCCTGACTGCTGGATTGGAAGAAAGCACACAAATTTGAACATTTCAGGGTGCTCCTCTCCAACTGAAAGCAAACAGGAGGCTCTCAGTACTTAGTCTGGCTTTACAGGATTGAGAGAAGGCATGCAATTTTAAGAATTCCCTCTCAAGAGGAAACGAGAACTGTAGAGTGGGTGAATTCATAAAAAAGGACGGAGAAAGCCTCAGAATCCTTAGATAGGCTGATTGGTGATGGTATGTCTCTCCTGAAACCAGTCAGTAGATACTAGAGGGGGTGACTCCTTGTTCAAATGCAAAGACAGCAAGGCAAGACTTCAAGGAAAATGAAAATCAAGAAACGTGACACCACTAAAAGATCACATTAATTTCCCAGTAACTGACCCTGAAGAAATGGAGATCTACAAATTATCTGACAGAGGATTAAGGATAATTATTTTAAGGAAGCTCAGCAAGCTATAAGAGAAAACGGATAGACAAGTCAACAAAATCAGGAAAACAATACATGAATAAAATGAGAAGTTCAATAGAGAGACAGAAATCATAAAAAAGAACCAAACAGAAATTCTGGAGCTGAAGAATAAAATGAATGAAATGAAAAGTGCAATACAGGATGTCAATATCAGATTTGATCAAGCAGAATAAAGAATCTGTGAACTTAAAGACACATCATTTGAAATTATCTCGTCAGAAGACAAAAAGAAAAAATAATTTAAAAAGAGTGATAAGGGCTTCCCTGGTGGCGCAGTGGTTGAGAGTCCGCCTGCCGATGCAGGGGACGCGGGTTCGTGCCCCAGTCTGGGAAGATCCCACATGCCGCGGAGCGGCTAGGCCCGTGAGCCATGGCCGCTGAGCCTGCGCGTCCGGAGCCTGTGCTCCACAACGGGAGAGGCCACAACAGTGAGAGGCCCGCGTAACGCAAAAAAAAAAAAAAAAAAAAAAAAGAGTGATAAAAGCCTAAATGACACATGGGAAATCAAGAGAAACAATTTACAAATTATGAGAATCCCAAAGGGAGAAGGAGGAGAAAGCTTATTCAAAGAAATAATAGCTGAAACTCCCCAAATATGGGGAGAGATATAGACATCGTCTCCAACCAGATATAACCAAAGGAAACAGATCTTCACTGAGACATGTAATAATAAAACTGTCAAAAATAAAAGGCAAAGAGAGAATTTTGAAATCTGCAAGAGAAAAGAAACTCATCACTTGTTAAAGAACCCCAGTAAGTTATTGGAGGATTTCCCAGCAGAAATCTTGCAGACTGGCAAAGAGTGTGATGATATATTCAAAGTACTGAGATTAAAAAAAAAGCTACCAACAAAGAATGCTTTACCCTGCAAAGCTGTCCTTCAAAATGAAAGAGATATAGAGTTTTCCAGACAAAAAAACCTAACAGTGTTCACTACCACTTGATCTGCCTTACAAGAAATGCTAAAAGGAGTTCTTCAAGCTGAAATGAAAGGATGCTAATTAGTAACATGAAAACAGGAGAGCATAAAACTCACTGGTAAAGATAAGTATATAGTCAAATTCAGAATATGCTAATAATCATATTCTATAAATCACTTAACTCTAGTGTAAAAGTTAAAGGAGAAAATAATAAAATAACTTGATCTAATAATCTGTTAATTTATACACAACATACAAAATGCAAATCGTGATAACCAAAGCATAAAATGTGTTGGGGGAAGTAAAAGAGTGGAGATTTTGTATGCGATTGAAGTTGTTTTTAATCAGCTTAAAATAGACTGTTATAACTATAAGATGCTTTATGTAAGCCACAGGGCAACCACAAAGCAAAAACCTATAGTATTATAGATATATAAAAGATAAAGAAAAAGAAATCAAAGCATGCCACTGTGGAAAATTATCAGATCACAAAGGAAGATAGAGACAAAGGAAGTTTTTATATAATGATAAAGGGATCAGTTCATCAAGAAGATGAAACAGTTGTAAGTATATATACATGCAACAATGAAGCATCTAAATATATTAAGCAAATATTAACAGATCTGAAAGCAGAGTGAGGCATCGATACAATAATAGTAGGGGACTTCAGTACTCTACTTTTAACAATGAATAGATCATTAAGACAGAAAATCAATAAGGAAACATTGGACTTGAACTACACTTTAGACCAAATGTACCTAACAGACATACAAAGAATATTTCTTCCAACAGCAACAGAATATACATTCTCCTCAAGTGCACAGAGAACAGTCTCTGGGATAGATCACATGTTAGTTCACAAAACAAGTCTTAAAAAATTTAAGAATATTAAAATCATGTCCTGTATCTTTTCCAACCACAATGGTATGAAACAAGAAATCAATAACAGAAGGCAAACTAAAAAATTCACAAATATATGGAAATTTTAAAAAAAAACAAAACATCCTCCTGGGCAACAAATGGATCAAAGGAAAAAATTAAATGGGAAATTTAAAATATATATATCTTGAGACAAGTGAAAATGGAAACACACAATACCAATACATGAAATGTAACAAAAACAGTTCTAGGAGGGAAGTTTATGGCAATAAATGTCTACACTAAGAAAAGAGAAAGATCTCAAATAAATAGCTTAACTTTTTTTTTTTGGTTTTTTAAATTGATTAATTTTTTTAAACATCTTTATTGGAGTATAATTTCTTTACAATAGTATGTTAGTTTCTGCTTTATAACAAAGTGAATCAGCTATACATATACATATATCCCCACATCTCCTCCCTCTTTCACCTCCCTTTCACCCTCTCTATCCCATCCCTCTGGGTGGTCACAAAACACTGGGCTGGGGCTTCCCTGGCGGCCCAGGGGTTGAGAGTCCACCTGCCAATGCAGGGGATGCAGGTTCGTGCCCCGGTCCGGGAAGATCCCACATGCCACGGAGCGGCTGGGCCTGTGAGCCATGGCTGCTGAGCCTGCGTGTCCGGAGCCTGTGCTCCACAATGGGAGAGGCCACAACAGTGAGAGGCCCACGTACAGCAAAAAGAAAACCAAAAAAAAAAAAAACAAAAAAAGAAACCACTGGGCTGATCTCCCTGTGCATAAATAGCTTAACTTTAATCTCAGGGAATTAGAAAAAGAAGAACAAACTAAATGCAAAGTAAGCAAAAGAAAAGAAATAACAAAGATCAAAGCAGAAATAAATGAAATAGAGACTAGAAAGACAATAAAAAAGATCAGTGAAATTAGAGCTGTTTTTTTAAAAAGATAAAAATTGGCAAACCTTTAACAAGAATGACTAAGAAAGAGACAAGACTCAAATAAATAAAATAAGAAATGAAAGAGATGTTACAACTGATAGCACAGTTTCATCTACATACAAAGATTCATAAGAGAATAATATATAACAATAAGAGACTACTGTATAACACAAGAGACTACTATATAACACTTATACACCAACAAATTGGTTAAGCTAGAAGAACTGGATAAATTCCTAGAAAAATAAAACCTATCAAGACTGGATAATAAAGAAATAGAAAATCTGAAGAGACCAATAATGAGTAAGGAAACAATCAATAATCAAAAATCTCCTGTCAAAGAAAAGTCCAGGACCAGATGGCTTCATGAGTGAATTTTACAAAACATTTATGGAAGAATTAATTTCAATCCTTTTAAAACTCTTCCAAAAAATAGAAGAGGAGGGAACATTTCTAAACTCATTTTGCAAGGCCAACTTTATCTTGATACCAAAGTCAGACAAGGACACCACAAGAAAAGAAATTGTAAACCAATATCTCTTTTAAACATTGATGCAAAAATCCTAAACAAAATGTTACCAAACAGAATTCAACAGCACATTAAAAGTATCATATACAATGATGAAGTGAGATTTATTCCTGGTATGCAAGAATGTTTCAACACAGGCAAATCAATAAATGTGATATGCCACATTAAGAGAATAAAGATAAATATCACATGATTATCTCAATAGATGCATAAAAAATTTGACAAAATCAACATCCTTTCATGATAAAACCTCTCAACAAATTAGTATATAGAAGGATTTACCTCAACATAATAAAAGTCATATATGACATGCCCACGGCGAGCATCAATGTGAAAAGCTGGAAGCTTTTTCTTTAAGAACAGGAATAAAACAAGGATGTCCACTCTCAGCACTTGTAGTCTACATAGTACTGGAAGTTTTAGCCACAGCAATTGTGCAAGAAAAAGAAATAAAAGTCATCCATTTTGGAAAGGAAGAAGTAAAACTGTCTCTATTTTCAGATGACATAAATTCACACATAGAAAATCCAAAAGACTCTACCAAAAACCTCTTAGGACTAATAAACAAATTCAGTAAAATTGTGGGATACAAAATCAACATACAAAAATCAGTTGCATTTCTATTCACTAACAATGAATTAGCCAAAAAAATAAAAAGTCAAGAAGACAGTCCCATTTACAAGAGCATCAAAAACAACAATAAAATACTTACGAATAGATTTAATCAAAGAGGTAGAAGAACTGTATACTGGAAACTATAAAACATTGATAAAATAATTGAAGAAGACACAAATAAATGAAAAGATATTCCATACTAATTGAGTGGAAGAATTAATAATGTTAAAATGTCCACATTATCCAAATCCAACTATACATTTCATGCAATTCCTATCAAAATTCTAATAGAATTTTTCAAAGAAATAGAACAAAAAATTCTAAATTTTTCTGGAACCACAGCAGACCCTAAAGAGCCAAAGTAATCTTGAGAAAGAAGAACAAAGTTGGAGGCATCACAATTCCTGATTCCAGATTATATTACAGAGCTATAGTTATCAAAACAGATGTTACTCACATAAAAACAGACACATAGACAAATGGAACAGGTAGCAAGCCCAGAAATAAACCCATGCATATACAATCAATAATCTTTGGAAAGGGTACTAAGGGTACACAATGGGAAATGAAAATTTCTTCAATATATGGTGTTGGGGAAAGTGGATATTCTTATGAAAAGAATGAAACTAGATTTCCATCTTTCACCACCCACAAAAAGTAACTCAAAGTGGATTAAACACTTAAATGTAAGAGTTGTATCTATAAAACTACTAGAAGTGAGCATAGGGAAAAAGCTCCTTGACACTACTGGTCTTGGCAACAATTCTTTGAATATGACACCAAAAGTGGAGGCAGTTCAAACAAAAATAAATTAGTAGACTCCATCAAATTACAGAGGTTCTGCACAACAAAGGAAATAATCAATAGAGAAGATGCAACCTATGGAAATTGAGAAAATATTTGCAAACCATACGATAGGGGGTTAATTTCTAAAATACATAAGGAATGCATACAACTCAATAGCAAAAAAAAAAAAAAAAAAAAAACCCAAACATTAAATAATGGGCAAATGACCTGAATAGACATTTTTCCTAAGAAGATATACAAATGGCCAAGAAGTATGTGAAAATGTGCTCACAATGTCAAAATCACTAATCATCAGGGATATGCAAATCAAAATCACAATGAGATATCACCTCACACCTGTTAGAATGGCTATTACCAAAATACAAGCGAAAACAAGTGACAAGGATGTGGAGAAAAGGGAAAAGTTATACACTGTTAGTGGGAATGTAAATTGCTGTAGCCATTTTGAAAAATGTTATGGAGTTTTCTCAAAAAATTAAAAAAAGAACAAGTATATGATCCAGCAATCCCACTTTTAGATGTATATCTGAAGCAAACGAAATCAGTATGTTGAAGAGATATTTACACTCCCGTGTTCATTACATTATTCACTGTAGAGAAGATATGGAAACAACCTAATGTCCAGCTATAGATGAAAGGATAAAGAAAATGTGATATATATATATATATATATAATTATTATATATAGTATAATAATATTATTCACTGATAATTTGCAACAACATAGGTGAAGCTTGAGGACATTATGCTAAGTGAAATAAGTCAAATATGCAAAGACAAATACTGCATAATCTCACTTACGTGTGAAATAAAATAAAAAGGTTAAACTCATAGAAACAGAGGTGGAATGGTGGTTTATATGGACTGGAGCGTAGGGGAATTGGGGCGATATTGGTCAAATAGTACAAACTTTGAGTTACAAGGTGAGTAACTTCTTGGGATCTAACGCACAGTATGGTGACTATAGTTAGTAATACTGTATTGTATACTAGAAATTTTCAAAGAGAGTCGATCTTAAGCATTCTCAGAACAATAAAATAATGGTAACTGTGAAGTGAAGTGATGGATGTGTTAATTGACTTGATTGTGGTAATCATTTCACAGTATATATGTATATCAAAACATCACATTGTATACTTTAAATTCATACAGTTTTATTTGTCAATTATATCTCAATAAAGCTGGAGAAAAATTGGTAGAAGATAACAAGATGTCATGCTCTGACATGCTCTATGATAAAATTACATAATACTACTAAATGAGCTATAGATGAACAATAGCAAAAGGACAAAGCTCAGGACAAAAAAGAGGTGGATATTTTTGCTGAGCAGAAACATAGTATGGGGCTAACACAATAGAGCTGCTGGGCTCTAGACTCAGGAGGAGAGCAATGGTAGTAGGAACTTGGTTTCTGTTGAGAATATGGTCTTACATGCTCTTATGTGAGATGAAGGACTAAATTCAGGCTCATAGCTTAAAACTAGAGACTGGGGTAGAGCATCCTGCCCATGGAAACAGGCTGAAAAACCCAAATGGCCACAACTGCTGCTTGAAGCTATGGCTTGTAAGAAGCAAGAGACCTAAGAAGAAAACAAAATTGCAGCCTTGTAGCCAGGACCTAACCAAGCCCCTCACAGCTTTCCAGGCTGTATGGGCAATATCCCTATACCACAATAGGTCACTGGAAACCTGATATTGAATAGGGGGAGGGTGGAGGAGGTGAGGAAGTGTAGGATGCAGAATCACTTGACAAGGAGTAAATTTCCACTGGATTGAAAAACAAGAAGACTGTTGATGATCTTAAGCTTAGTAGTTTCATGAAATAGTGGATCCAAAAACCAGAATAAAATGGGTAGGGTATTGAGGATAAAATGAGGGTTTAGAACCTAGTGAGTATAGATACCTTTTTTTTAAGAAATACAGACTATGCCTATTCTCTGGAGAGTCAGATGGAGGAAACACTGAAGGGACTTTGTTGTACGTATGTACAATTGGGAAGGGCCAGTAAAAAGGGAGTAGGTAAAAGTCCAGAGGGCGGGCTGAGGTGGCTGAGACAGAAATGACGGAGCAAGTCCCTGAGAAGAAATCTATGACTCTTAGGGCTAGAGAGGCTTGGAAGTGGAGTCTTTTATTAAGAATAACACAGAGTAACACAAGTTATTTTTCCCCCTCACTTCACAGGAGATCACCAAGATGTTAGTTATGATACGATGGGGACTAGAATGGATTGAGATGGATCTTTGGCATAGTGAAGGCTGAGGTCTGTGAGGAGTGAGAGCTCTCAATAAGCACGGGGCAGTGGGTGAAATGCAGAAGAGTGAGGCTGAAGAAGAGAGAAGCACAGGACTTGTAGCATTTAAGGCCAGCCCAGGTGGAATGGCTGAGGGCGGCAGGGTCCTGTGGCAGGAAGAAGCCCTACATATTCTATGCCTGTAGCAAACCCATGGTTTTCAAATACAAATTTTGTTGCTGATGAGGATAGAGGAAAGGATTCTCAAGGGATTAGATTTTCTGTATGAACAAGTAAAACTTGGAACTAGCAAGATTTGTGTATTTGTCAGTGTGATATTCAAACGCTCATTGATGTTTGGGGGTATTTTAGATATTAATTAGATATTAATTATATATGTCGCCCTATATTATATTGTATATTCCTGAATGCAGAGACTATATCTTACCTAACATAGTAGGTAAGAATGAAGATTGAAAGAATGTTTTAAAGGGTGTTAGCAAGTACTTCTCAGACAATTAGGTTTGTCAAAACTTGAAAAAATTAACATAAAAGACAATGTGAAAAATCTGCAAATCAAATTTAGCACTTGGAATTAAATCTTTGAAGCTTTATATAGCCTTTTGAACAACAGCTTATTCTTAAAATATTTCTAAGATTATATATTTAATGTGATATCATCTGTTTCATTGGCATTATATAATGTTAGAAATTTTCTACATTGTCCTTTTATTACTCTTCACTGTATGATACATAATCCGATATGAGTAAGAAGGAATATATTGTAAATTGAGGAAAGGATATGTACATGATTATAATACTTTTTGATATTTGTTTTTGGTACTAAATGAATCATACATACCACAAGGAAAATGAGAAAGTTAAATAAATTACAATACATATTCTATTGCCTGCCATTTAAATGTGATGGTGAATTTTAAAAAAATCTTTATTTTATTTGAAAGATATCTCAATAGGAATTATATTGACCAGAATTTTATATGAGGTGACTTATAAACTTCTTGAATTTAATGAAAGAAAAAAGCCAGTGACCAAGATACGTATAGGTTGTGGGGAAAATATAAATATGATAGTCACCCTCCAAGATGGCCCTCAAATAATCCCTGTGTCCTAATAGTCACTGCTTGTGTAGTCCACTCCCATAGTAAATAGAGCTAATGTGTGTAACTGATAAGATCATGTGGAAATGACAGTGTGTGAGCTTTGATGCAAGGTTATAAAAGTATGACTTGATCTCTTTCACATTACTTGAGTTGGGGGAAGCCAGCTATTCAAGTCAGCTTGAGAAAGTGCCTTTAAGCATCCCTCTGGGAGGCCCACGTAGCCAGGAGTTAAGGGCTCCTGCCAACAAGCAGGACTAATTTGTCAGGTGTGTGAGGGAGTCATCTTGGTAGTGGCTCCTGCAGGCCCAGTCAAGCCTTCACATGATTGTAACCCCAGATGACGTCTTGACTGCCATCTCATGAAAGACCCTAAACCAGAACTGCCCAGCTAAATGGATTCTTGACCGACAGAAACTGTGAGATAATAAACGTTTATTAAATTTAGGGATAATTTGTTATACAGCAATACACAACTAATCCAATGTTATCAGCAAACTTTGTTTTCTCTTTGCTTTTCCACATAATTGTCATTGCTTGCTGACATTGCTAGAATCCTTGAAACCACAGGAATTGACACTCCCGTGAGCAGGTGAGGAGTTTGGACGGAGGGAGTTCCTGCTCCTGTTCCAGGGCCAAAGCACCAACAGAGGAGGAATATATTTAAAAAACTAACAAACATTAAACAAACATCAGATAAAAACTCTTTTCCTGTTAAAGAGCCTGTTATATCTGGGAGGTGTGTGTTCATATGTTCTGGCTTTCAAATTGTAATTTCTAATTCATCTTCACGAGAAGCAGTGTTACAAATTATACATATTCTGTCTTTTAAGTGTAGAAGGTAACTAAAATAATACGAACTTTTGGGGACTAAGTACTAAAGTACTAAGTAAAGGATTCTTATTTCCATTTACAACATCGTTCCTTTGTAAGAAGTGTTCTGACTTAAAAGTTATCTTTTGGAACACTGCTTATTTTTAAGTTAATTACCTTTAACTTAAATGGTATCAGCTTTAGTTTTAGGAATCCTAGCTGTTTAAGAAACACAATGCATATCATTCTGTTCTTAATGATTCCATTTCCTGGCGGTGTTGCCACGCATATGGCAGTAGAGTATAACAAAGCTATGAACCAAGAAGTCTTCCCATTGGTTTGCCACATTCCAGTCTGAGAAATGGCATCTTTATTAGTCAGGATGAGCTAAGCTTATTTGGGAGTAGCGTGCAATCCTCCAAATTTCAGCATCTCAAAAAAAAAAAAAAAGAAAAGTTTACCATTTCTTCCTGAGGCCTGTCTGTTGTGGATTGGCTGCAGCTCTGTTCCATGCCATCTTCACTCCAGGATCCAGGCTAAAAGAGCAGCTTTTCACTTGAAAATTGCAAATTGTTGTGGAAGCAGGAAATGATAGAATGGCAAAGCATGCTTTACTCTGAAAGCCTCTGCTTGAAGTGATACATGTCCATTCCCACACTGTATTGGCTAAAGCAAATCATATACTACTCCTGCCTTCAGCAGGGTGAGGATGTTTAATCTTCCCGGAGGAAAGGCAGTACATTTTTTGTGAATAGTTACACAATCTACCACAGCATCAAAACTGTTACAATTTCATAAACGTTCTTGGGAGGAACGTTTTAAAGCTGAGAGTCAGACATTTTACTTACAGAAAGTTATATCAAAACAATGGTGGGAAAGAAAGTCATACTCTGAGCAATATGTTTGTACTTATTATAAAGCAATTTCCCTCAAGTATGGTTATTGGAGCATGGTAATTCCTTACTGCTTGTCGAGGTCTGCTCCTCTCAGTAACTCCCCTTTTGCCCTGGTGTCAGAGTTAACCTCCCAGATCCCCTCCCTGTGCACTTAGGGGCTGCAGTGCCAATACATCTTTGCCAGTGAGGCCACTGGATCTTGTTGGTCTCTGTCCCTTTGTCCTGACCCAGCTCTCACCATGAGCAAAGAAGATAAATAACACTGGTTTAATGTAAAATATTCTACTTAACATGCAGTGTTTTCTTTCTTTAAGGGGTTTCTTTTTACAAACGGAAGCAACTTTTTTCCCTATTTTTTCCTTTTTTTTTTAACATCTTTATTGGAGTATAATTACTTTACAATGGTGTGTTAGTTTCTGCTTTATAACAAAGTGAATCAGTTATACATACACATATGTTCCCCTATCTCTTCCCTCTTGTGTCTCCCTCCCTCCCACTCTCCCTATCCCACCCCTCCAGGGGGTCACAAAGCACGGAGCTGATCTCCCAGTGCTATGCGGCTGCTTCCCACTAGCTATCTATTTTACGTTTGGTAGTGTATATATGTCCATGCCACTCTCTCACTTTGTCCCAGCTTACCCTTCCCCCAACCCGTATCCTCAAGTCCATTCTCTAGTAGGTCTGTGTCTTTATTCCCTTCTTGCCCCTAGGTTCTTCATGAAGATCTTTTTTTTCTTTCTTTTTTTTTTTAGATTCCATATATATGTGTTAGCATACGGTATTTGTTTTTCTCTCTCTGACATACTTCACTCTGTATGACAGACTCTAGGTCCATCTACCTCACTACAAATAACTCAATTTCGTTTCTTTTTATGGCTGACTAATACTCCATTGTATATATGTGCCACATCTTCTTTATCCATTCATCTGTTAATGGACACTTAGGTTGCTTTCATGTCCTGGCTATTATAAATAGAGCTGCAATGAATATTTTGGTATATGACTCTCTTTGAATTATGTTTTTCTCAGGGTATATGCCCAGTAGTGGGATTACTGGGTCATATGGTAGTTCTATTTGTAGTTTTTTAAGGAACCTCCATACTGTTCTCCATAGTGGCTGTATCAATTTACATTCCCACCAACAGTGCAAGAGGGTTCCCTTTTCTGCACACCCTCTCCAGCATTTATTGTTTGTAGATTTTTTGATGATGGCCATTCTGACCTGTGTGAGGTGGTACCTCATTGTAGTTTTGATTTGTATTTCTCTAATGATTAATGATGTTGAGCATTCTTTCATGTGCCTCTTGGCCATCTGTATATCTTCTTTGGAGAAATGTCTATTTAGGTCTTCTGCCCATTTTTGGATTGGGTTGTTTGTTTTTTTTGATATTGAGCTGCATGAGCTGCTTGTAATATTGGAGAGTAATCCTTTGTCAGTTGCTTCATTTGCAAATATTATTTCCCTTTCTGAGAGTTGTCTTTTCCTCTTGTTTATGGTTTCCTTTTGCTATTCAAAAGGTTTTAAGTTTCATTAGGTCACATTTGTTTATTTTTGTTTTTGTTTCCATTCCCTAGGAGGTGGGTCAAAAAGGATCTTGCTATGACTTATGTCATAGACAGTTCTGCCTATGTTTTCCTCTAAGAGTTTGATAGTGTCTGGCCTTCCATTTAGGTCTTGAATCCATTTTGAGTTTATTTTTGTCTATGGTGCCAGGAATTGTTCTAATTTCATTCTTTACATGTAGCTGTCCAGTTTTCCCAGCACCACTTATTGAAGAGGCTGTCTTTCCTCTGCTGTATATTCTTACCTCCTTTATCAAAGATAAGGTGACCATATGTGCATGGGTTTATCTCTGGGCTTTCTATCCTGTTCCATTGATCTATGTTTCTGTTTTTGTGCCAGTACCATACTGTCTTGATTACTGTAGCTTTGTAGTATAGTCTGTTTTTTTTTGTTGTTGTTGTTGTTCTGTTTTGTTTTTGCGGTACGTGCACCTCTCACTGTTGTGGCCTCTCCCGTTGCGGAGCACAGGCTCCGGACGCGCACGCTCAGTGGCCATGGCTCATGGGCCCAGCTGCTCCACGGCATGTGGGAACTTCCTGGACCGGGGCATGAACCCGTGTCCCATGCATCGGCAGGCAGACTCTCAACAACTGCGCCACCAGGGAAGCCCTGTAGTATAGTCAGAAGTCAGGGAGCCTGATTCCTCCAGCTCCGTTTTTCTTTCTCAAGATTGCTTTGGCTTTTTGGGGTCTCTGGTGTTTCCATACAAATTGTGAAATTTTTTGTTCTAGTTCTGTGAAAAATGCCAGTGGTAGTTTGATAGGGATTGCATTGAATCTGTAGATTGCTTTGGGTAGTAGAATCATTTTCACAATGTTGATTCTTCCAATCCAAGAACATGGTATATCTCTCCATTTATTTGTATCATCTTTAATTTCTTTGATCAGTGTCTTACAACTTTCTGCATACAGGTCTTTTGTCTCCTTATGTAGGTTTATTCCTAGATATTTTATTCTTTTTTGTTGCAGTGGTAAATGGGAGTGTTTTCTTAAGTTCACTTTCAGATTTTACATCATTACTGTATAGGAATTGAAGAGATTTCTGTGCATTAATTTTGTATCCTGCTACTTTACCAAATTCATTGATTAGCTCTAGTAGTTTTCTGATAGCATCTTTAGGATTCTGTATGTATAGTATCATGTCATCTGCAAACAGGGACAGCTTTATTTCTTCTTTTCCAATTTGGATTTCTTTTATTTCTTTTTCTTTGATTGCTGTGACCAAAACTTCCAAAAGTATGTTGAAAAATAGTGGTGAGAGTTGGCAAACTTGTCTTGTTCCGGATTTTAGTGGAAATGGTTTCAGTTTTTCACCATTGAGGACAATGTTGGCTGTGGGTTTGTCACACATGGCCTTTATTATGTTGAGGAAAGTTCCCTCTATGCCTACTTTCTGGAGGGTTTTTATCATAAATTGCTGTTGAATTTTGTCAAAAGCTTTTTCTGCATCTATTGAGATGATCATATGGTTTTTCTCCTTCAATTTGTTAATATGGTGTATCACATTGATTGATTTGTGTATATTAAAGAATCCTTGCATTCCTGGCATAAACCCCACTTGATCATGGTGTATGATCCTCTTAATGTCCTGTTGGATTCTGTTTGCTAATATTTTGTTGAAGATTTTTACATCTATGTTCATCAGTGATATTGGCCTGTAGTTTTCTTTTTTGTGACATCTTTGTCTGGTTTTGGTAACAAGGTGATGGTGGCCTTGTAGAATCAGTTTAGGAGTGTTCCTCACTCTGCTGTATTTTGGAAGGGTTTGAGAAGGGTATGTGTTAGCTCTTCTCTAAAAACTTGATAGAATTTGCCTGTGATGCCATCTGGTCCTGGGTTTCTGTTTGTTGGAGGATTTTAGTCACACTTTCAATTTCAGTGCTTGTGATTGGTCTGTTCATATTTTCTATTTCTTCCTGGTTAGTCTCAGAAAGTTGTGCATTTCTAAGAATTTGTCCATTTCTTTCAGGTTGTCTATTTTATTGGCATATACTTGGTTTTAGTAATCTTTCATGATCCTTTGTATTTCTGCAGTGTCAGTTGTTACTTCTTTTTCATTTCTAATTCTATTGATTTGAGTCTTCTCCCTTTTTTTCTTGATGAGTCTGGCTAATGGTTTATCAAGTTTGTTTTTCTCAAGGAACCAGCTTTTAGTTTTTATTGATCTTTGCTATCATTTCCTTCATTTCTTTTTCGTTTATTTGTTATCTGATCTTTATGATTTCTTTTCTTCTGATAACTTCGGGGTTTTTTTGTTCTTCTTTCTCTAATTGCTTCAGGTGTAAGGTTAGGTTGTTTATTTGAGATGTTTCCTGTTTCTTGAGGTAGGATTGTATTGCTATAAACTTCCCTCTTAGAACTGCTTTTGCTGCATCCCATAGGTTTTGGGTTGTTGTGTATTCATTGTCATTTGTTTCTAGGTATTTTTTGATTTCCTCTTTGATATCTTCAGTGATCTCTTGGTTATTTAGTAGTGTATTGTTTAGCCTCCATTTGTTTGTATTTTTTTACAGAGTTTTTTCCTGTAATTGATATGTAGTCTTGTAGCATTGTGGTCAAAAAGATACTTCATAGGATTTCAATTTCCTTAAATTTACCAAGGCTTGATTTGTGACCCAAGGTATGATCTATCCTGGAGAATGTTCCATGAGCACTTGAGAAGAATGTGTATTCTGTTCTTTTTGGATGGAATGTGCTATAAATATTAATTAAGTCCATCTTGTTTAATATATCATTTAAAGCTTGTGATTCCTTATTTATTTTCATTTTGTATAATCTGTCCATTGGTGAAAGTGGGGTGTTAAAGTCCCCTACTATGCATGTGTTACTGTTGATTTCCCCTTTTATGGCTGTTAGTATTTGCCTTATGTATTGAGGTGCTCCTATGTTGGGTGCATAAATATTTACAATTGTTATATCTTCTTCCTGGATCGATCCCTTGATCATTATGTAGAGTCCTTCCTTGTTTCTTGTAATAGTCTATGTTTTAAAGTGTATTTTACCTGATATGAGACTCCAGCTTCCTTTTGATTTCCATTTGCATGGAATATCTATTTCTATCCCTCACTTTCAGTCTGTATGTGTCCCTAGGTCTGAACTGGGTCTCTTGTAGGCAGCATATATATGGGTCTTATTTTTTTATTCATTCAGCCAGTCTGTGTCTTTTGGTTGGAGAATTTAATCCTTTACATTCAAGGTAATTATCGATATGTATGTTCCTATTACCATTTTCTTAATTGTTTTGGGTTTGTTATTGTAAGTCTTTTCCTTCTGTTGTGTTTCCTACCTAGAGAAGTTACTTTAGCATTTGTTGTAAAGCTGGTTTGGTGGTGCTGAATTCTCTTAGCTTTTACTTCTCTGTAAAGGTTTTAATTTCTCTGTCAAATCTGAATGAAATCCTTGCTGGGTAAAGTAATCTTGGTTGTAGGTTTTTCCCTTTCATCACTTTAAATATGTTCTTCCATTCCATTCTGGCTTGTAGAGTTTCTGCTGAAAGATCATCTGTTAACCTTACGGGGATTCCCTTGTGTGTTGTTTGTTGCTTTTCCCTTGCTGCTTTTTATATTTGTTCTTTGTATTTAATATTTGATAATTTGATTAATATGTGTCTTGGCGTGTTTCTCCTTGGGTTTATCCTGTATGGGACTCTCTGTGCTTCCTGGACTTGATTAACTATTTCCTTTCCCATATTAGGGAAGTTTTCAACTATAATCTCTTCAAATATTTTCTCAGTCCCTTTCTTTTTCTCTTCTTCTTCTGGGACCCCTATAACTCGAATGTTGGTGCGTTTAATGTTGTCCCAGAGGTCTCTGAGACTGTCCTCAGTTCTTCTCATTATTTTTTCTTTATTCTGCTCTGCAGTAGTTATTTCCACTATTTTATATTCCAGGTCACTTATCCGTTCTTCTGCCTCAGTTATTCTGATATTGATCCCTTCTAGAGTATTTTTAATTTCATTTATTGTGTTGTTCATCGTTGCTTGTTTCCTCTTTAGTTCTTCTAGGTCCTTGTTAAACGTTTCTTGTATTTTCTCCATTCTATTTTCAAGATTTTGGATCATCTTTATTATCATTATTCTGAATTCTTTTTCAGGTAGACTGCCTGTATCCTCTTCATTTGTTAGGTCTGGTGGGATTTTGCCTTGCTCCTTCGTCTGCTGTGTGTTTCTCTGTCTTCTCATTTTGCTTAACTTACTCTGTTTTGGGTCTCCTTTTCACAGGCTGCAGGTTCATAGTTCCCGTTGTTTTTGGTGTCTGCCTCCAGTGGGTAAGGTTGGTTCAGTGGTTGTGTAGGCTTCCTCGTGGAGGGGACTAGTGCTTGTGTTCTGGTGGATGAGGCTGGATCTTGTCTTTCTGCTTGGCAGGTCCACTTCTGGTGGTGTGTTTTGGGGTGTCTGTGGCCTTATTATGATTTTAGGCAGCCTCTCTGCCAATGGATGGGATTGTGTTCCTGTCCTGCTAGTTGTTTGTCATAGGCTTTCCAGCACTGTAGCTTGCTGGTCATTGAGTGGAGCTGGGTCTTGGCATTGAGATGGAGATCTCTGGGAGATTTTTGCCATTTGATATTACATGCAGCTGGGAGGTCTCTTGTGGACCAATGTCCTGAATTTGGGTCTCCCACCTCAGAGGCATGGCCCTGATGCCTGGCTGTAGCACCAAGGGTGTGTCATTCACACGGCTCAGAATATAAGGGAGAAGAAAAAGGAAGAAAGAAAGAAGATAAAATAAAATAGACTTGTTAAAATAATTATAAAATTTTTTTAAAGTAATAAAAAAACAAACAAAGAAAGAAGAGAGCAATCAAACCAAAAAACAAATCCACCAGTGAAAACAAGTGTTAGAAACTATACTAAAATCAAAACAAAACAAAACAAAAACAGATGACAGAACCCTAGGACAAATGGTAAAAGCAAAGCTATACAGACAAAATCTCACACAGAAGCATACACATACACACTCACAAAAAGAGAAAAAGGGACAAAAGTACATATATCGTTGCTCCTAAAATCCACCTCCTCAATTTGGTATGATTCGTTGTCTATTCAGGTATTCCAGAGATGCAGGGTACATCAAGGTGATTGTGGAGATTTTATCCGCTGCTTCTGAGGCTGCTGGGAGAGATTTCCCTTTCTCTTCTTTGTTTGCACAGCTCCTGCGGTTCAGCTTTGGATTTGGACCCGCCTGTGCATGTAGGTCGCCTGAGGGCTTCTGTTCTTCGCTCAGACAGGCAGGGTTAAAGGAGCAGTTGATTCGGGGGCTCTCCTGTTTTTTCTTAAAATATGCATTCTTGGTAAAGACAGTGAAATGGTAGCTGACAGGTTACTAGTTAGCTGTGGTTCTCTCAGGACTTGGGGAGTTACTTAGCTTTCCATGTGATGTGTGATAGGTTCTGTACTAGCTCTGAGCTATTCATACTACATATGGGAAGCAATAGCATGGAAAATCCAAAACATATATTTATAACTTTCAAATGATTTTTGTTTTCAGTACATTTACTTTCTTAACAAAATTTGATGGTACTAGTGTTAAAATTAGTTTGTCTTCCTAGAGGAGGCTAGGTGCTGTTGCTGGTGCAGGTGTGGCCCACAGCAAATTGTTAACTATACAGTTTTTCCTCAGCCTTCCCCTCTTGTCATTTCTCCTTTGCAATGAATCAGTTATCACTTATCTAGAACATCCACTGTTATTGTCCACATAAATTTTTTTCTCTCCCTCAGTAACAGTAGATGTTTTGGGTTTTTCCTGTGGCAATATCTGTCCCCTAAAAAGATCTTTTCCAAACCCTCAGAACTTTGTTCTAAATATTTGCTGGTTGGTTACACAAATCTAGTACATATAATAGTGGATTAATGTATTTTCCCTCTAGTATAATACATTTGCCTTTGAATGAAGTTTTCTAGAAGACCATGCCTTAAGCCATTTCAGTTCAAAAGTGGAAAATTTGTCAGGCATCAACTTCTGTGTGTAGATTGGTCAGGACATATCAATTTATTTTTTCCTGATACCAGTAGAATCCAGTACTTCCATCCACTCATTCTTCATTTATTGAATGCCAAATATGTGTTCAGTAGAAGGAAAACAGAGAAATCAATAGCTTTTGCCCACCAGAGGATCACAACGAAGTGTGGGAGCAGATACATAAAGAAATTAAGCAACTAGCGTTTCAGTGCCATGGGAGCACTGATATCTGGAGAGGTCCTGGAAGAATTTCTAAGGTAGCGTTGTTGAGCTGAGTCTTGAGGGGTGGGTAAGAGTTGTTCAAGTCAAAAATAGAGGACAGAAGAAGAGGCAGTCTGGGAAGGGATGACACTGTGTCAGAGTGTGGAAGACAGAAAAAGAGGGAGGATTTTTCAGGAAATTGCTTACAGTCTGGCTTGGATGGAGCCCAGTATGTGGAATGGGAGCTGTGAAATGAGATTAGAAAGGCAGAAACCAGATGGAGATGGAAAGCAACTAAAGGATTTTGAATGTGGTGGAGATTAGTGCTTTAGAAAGATCATCCTTGCAACTGTATAAAATTTGCATGCCAGAAAAAAATTGATCTCAGATTAAGGAGAAAAAAAAACTTATAAAATCCTAAAACATACCAAACATCGACAATAATCAATGATCTATTAAATTTATCTAACTTTCGGTTAATAGCTAATATTTATCTGAAATTTACTCTGAACAAGGCTCATTACTTGTATTTTCCTTTTTTTATTTTTATTTTATTTATTTACTTTTTTGCGGTACGCGGGCCTCTTACTGTTGTGGCCTCTCCCATTGTGGAGCACAGGCTCTGGACGCGCAGGCTCAGCGGCCATGGCTCACGGGCCCAGCCGCTCCGCGGCATGTGGGATCTTCCCGGACCGGGGCACGAACCCGTGTCCCCTGCATCGGCAGGTGGACTCTCAACCACTGCACCACCAGGGAAGCCCTGTATTTTCCTTTTTTTAGAATGTAGAATTAAATATTATTATTTTAAATTTATTTTATTAAAGTATAGTTGATTTACAGGTGTTAATTTCTGCTGTTCAGGAAAGTGATTCAGTTATACATATATGTACATTCTTTTCCATAGTCTTTTTCATTATGGTTTATCACAGGGTATTGAATATAGTTCCCTGTGCTACACAGTGGGACCTTGCTGTTTATCCTAATTTAATTCTCAGATGAACCATGTGGGATAAATAAAGTTATTATCTCCATTTTACAGTTGAGACATATTATGCCCAGAGAAGTTAAATAATTTGCTATGTAAATTAAAAAATGATGGAGCCAAGTGTTTGAATAAAATTCTGACGACCACAAATCCAATGCTCCTGCCACAATCCCTCTTTTTTTCTCTCTGTTTCCAGAATTCATACTCGCGACACATGCAAGGAAATGTATCTGTAGACATATTTCTTTAAAGAAGGAATTTTCTGGGTTAGTGTTTTGTGTTGAGTCCTAGTTTAAGAATCAAACTGTGGAACTTAGATTAGGTGGGAAAAATAAAGTCTCATGATTATAATAGTCTTTTTTGAGAATAACTTATTCATAAGTAGAAGAGTGATTGTAACAGAGATGAAAAAGAATGTAATCTGTGAGCAGACTTAGGAAGTTCATTGATAGGTGCAGAGTAAGTAATGGCACAAATTACACCAGGAAGTTAAAAAGTTTCACATAGTGTTTAATTAACAGTAACTGCTCTTATCTGAATAAGATATACCAAAGGAAGAAAGGTAAATGGGAAAAAATGTGACAGAGAAGGAGCTCAAAAGTCCAGAGTGTTATGGGTATGTTTTGGTCATGCCCTAATATCCTATTCAACGCCCACTTGCTTACATATTGTTAGTTTTCTTATTTATTTATTTATTTGGTTGCACCAGGTCTTAGTGGCAGCCAGTGGGCTCATTAGTTGCAGCTAGTGGGTTCCTTTGTTTTGGCAGGCAGGGTCCTTAGTTGTGGCATGCTAAATAACTCTTAGTTGCGGCATGCATGTGGGATCTAGTTCCCTGACCAGGGATAGAACCCGGGCCCCCTGCACTGGGAGTTTGGAGTCTTATCCACTGTGCTACCAGGGAATTCCCCTTATTGTTAGTTTTCAAATATGGAAATTTCATTAAATTTTCTATGGCCAATAAAATATTTTTATGCCTGCTCAAACACTTTCTTGATAGTGATATTTATTTAACATATTGAAAATTTATTTTAATTTCAGAAAAATCTTTCTTTTCCCTATCAAGCTGTTGTTGTTTAAGATAGTAAAACAATGAACATTTATCATGTATTTCCTGCATTTCTAAACATCTTTTAGACCAGTGTGTGAAAATGTATTAATATTTCTTTTATAATGCATTTTGTGGTACATTTCAAGCTGCAGTGAGGTCTAAGTTCCTAGAATGTATCTCTAGCTTTTAGGGTATACTAAAATAAGATGATATAATGTTTTAAAAATTACCTGTTTTTTAAAAAATTTTTTTAATTTAATTTTATTTATTTTTTATACAGCAGGTTCTTATTAGTTATCCATTTTATACATATTAGTGTATATATGTCAATCCCAATCTCCTAATTCATCACACCACTACCACCACCCCCAACCCCGCCATTTTCCCCCCTTGGTGTCCACGTGTTTGTTCTCTACATCTATGTTTCTATTTCTGCCCTGCAAACAAAATTACCTGGTTTTAAAAGTCCATAAATACCAACAAAACATTAACCCTATGAAAAATATGAACATAAAAAAATAGCTTTTATTTGCTGTGTAGTTTACACCTTAAGGCATACATGAGATGTTACAATATTAATTATGTGCTCTTTACTCATAATTCTACTGATTCCGATTGGGTCATTTAATTGAAGATGTTTACATATTGCAATTGACGTTATTTTTCCTGAGTAGGACTTTATTCCAAGGGCCATTACAAATAAAGTTCTACTTCAAATAATTTTTAGGCATTCATTTTTATTTTTTTTTTGCAGTACGTGGGCCTCCCACTGTTGTGGCCTCTCCCGTTGCGGAGCACAGGCTCCGGATGCGCAGGCTCAGCGGCCATGGCTCATGGGCCCAGCCACTCCATGGCATGTGGGATCTTCCCGGACCGGGGCACGAACCCATGTCCCCTGCATCGACAGGCGCACTCTCAACCACTGCGCCACCAGGGAAGCCCAGGCATTCATTTTTTTAAGGTCTGCTATATTTCATGTTGAATGATGCAAGGTAAAACCTACTAGTTCTTTACTGTTTAAGTAAGATGATACTTGATTTATAACATGATGAACCACATATATAATAATTTTATTTCATTTAGCTATGGCTTCATACTGTCTTAATGTGACATGTACCTATAATGTTCTGTATAATTTATTTCAATATTCCATAGACTATGAAAATATAATCTTTACTTTGGAAAACTCAGAAACACAGAAAAGATATCTTTCTTTAAAAGATGAAAAGAACATTTAAATTATCCTCATTCACCAGAAGAATATAATGGAACCATTTTTATTTTAAAGGGATTAACTCTAAAGAAAAAAAGCAGACAGGAAATTTCTTGAAAGACAATCAAGGCTTTGTATTTCAGTGATTTCCAAAATTTTGCAAGAAGATCATATTTGGTGGATAAAATATCAAAATGAAAATCTCCATTGACTACAGTAAGCCAATAACATTCTAAATGGCTTATCCACATGACATTGAGAATAATGATGGAAAACTTTCTTAATTTCTTTTAGTTCCACCATTTAGCTCAGACTATGCCCTAATGCATGTACTTGCACCCACCAAGAATCACTTATTATGCTTTGTCTGGTAGAAACTTAATTTCTACCTGAAAGGAGAAACTGGTAATTCAACTAATTTCATCTGCTTTTAGAAAAAAAATCATCTGATGTTTAATTTAATAAGGAAATAAAAGGGGCACTAAGAAACTTTGGAGGGTGATAGCTGTGTTTATTAACTTGGTCATGCTTGTGGTTTCATGGGCATACACATACATCAAAACCTAGCAAAATTTACACTTTAAATATTTACAGTTTTTTGTATGTCAGTTATAACAATACCTCAATAAATGTATTAAAAAGTGAGTGTATTGGCATTACAATAACAAGCTCATACAGAGATTTAACTTTTAAAATCATTTCACTAATTACTGGGTTGGGAGATAATTCATGGGTCTTTTGCATCTCTGCATATCTTATGAGCAGAGGCCCTGGCTACTTTTGTTCCAGGCTATCTTTTCAGTGATGCTTGTATAGTAAACAGCCAGGGAAGGTAGAAATGTGTCTCCCTGTAAAGCACAGGGCAGGTTTGTTTACTGTCTGGTATGAAAAAGATAATGTGTCCCTCTGGGGCAAAGGGCAGTCATGCTTACCGCGCATTATAAGAGATCTGAGTTCCCTATGCTTGGAGCTTCTCTCTGTAATGCAACCCATGCATATACCTTCTTGAGACCACCCTTAGGGACTGAAGTTTAGGACATGGTGCAAATGTTGATACTCTAGCTACTGTATTTCTGTGAGTAATAAATTGACCTTTGTCTCTGACACAGGAGTCTTATGTCCTTTGCCAGCCTTTGTGAAACTATGGCTGTCTAACTTGTTAGCTTTCACATATAGTAAAATACCAGATCCTTTAAAGTTCTTGACAGTTTTGGTGATGAGGATGGGATGCTGAAAGAGACATTACTTTCTGGAAGAGGAAGAATGGGGGCCTCACGGCTCATAAATAGGACTTCAGGGAATTCCATGAAGAATTGATAACAGACATTGAACAAACTGAATGGTCAACTGGGCAATAAATGATCTTCTACTTTACTGCCAGCTAATAAGGAGGAATTTGGGAGCTTGTTGTAGGTTGAATACTAGGAAGTAAATTGAAAGTCAGCTGTCTGAATGGTGCTCTGGTTGTTTCTACCTCTCCTTTGGTTGGAAGATTTTCTTGTCAATCTGGTGGCCAAATTCAGGCCCACCCCTTGGGGTTTTAGATGCATCACTTCCCTTACACTGATACCAGGCACACTTCTTTGGAAGAGCACCCATTATTTTGCTGCTAGGCTCTAGTCAAAACTGAATGTATAACCCATAGAGGCCTTTTGACTCTCTATCCTAATATTCCCATTTTGAGGTGGGACAACTCAGATTTAACAACTAAAAAGAAGAGAAGGGCTCCAAGAGTTTCACTTGTCAAATGGAAATGGAATATTCAAGACTGCAGCTGATGTGGTCTGAGCAACATCTTGGCTTTATATGAAAAAGTGATAGCTACCCCTCTGGGGAATGGGGCTCTCAGTTCTCGGAAGTTTTTCTATAAGCCTGGGCCTAGTTCACTGATGGTTCATCTAGGCTGAAATTCAAAGATGTCCACTGAGCTGTGATAGCTGTTCAGCCTCAAGACCAGCTATATAGCACTGAAAGTGGAAATGATTACCCTGCATAGTGGGCAGAAGTCAAGGCCATTCTCATGCCTCTGGCCAATACTCCCCTTGATAACCTTGATATATCCTTACCAACTGTAGGCTGTCATAAATGTCCTAGCTGGTAGTCCGTCACATAGAAAATTATGAGTGGTAAGTTAGAGACGTGCCTCTTTGGGCCTGTGAAACTGTGGAAACAAACTAGCTGTTGATTGAACTGTAGGTGTTCACTCATGTAGGTGTCCATGATAAGGGCTCATTCTATTATGAGAACAGTTAGAATTAAGCTGTGGATGCTCTGCCTAGATTATCATCATCGCTTTGTGTATCCATCATACACATGACAACATACCCACCATTGGGTACAAATGTTTCTGCTGCAGAGACTACTCCTACACAGAAGACTTTTGAGTCTTGCCAAAAGTAAAACCGTTTGTCCCTCTGTAAGGGAAGCCACATAACATGGGGTTGGGGCCCTCACCCACTTCTGGCAGGTTGACTACATCTTGGGGGAATTTGTGTTGCCTCCCTCTTGTTGACACTTATTTAGTTATGAAATTGCTGTTCCTGTGTGATTAGCTGAGTCCAGTCAGACCATTGTGACCCTTGAGTAATTCGTGTCGTATACTTGGCTTTCTGGACCAGCTGCAGTCTGATAGTGATGTTCCTTTCATCACAAAAGCTGATCAACAGTGGGTTGATAGTCAAGGTTATGATGGACTTCCTATGCCTCCCACCATCCATAGGATTGTTGAGCACTGGAACAGTCTCTTCAAAAACTGGTTTAAAAAGATTTTGAACTCTACTCCCTCATCACAGTTTGGTTACTGAATGTGGCTCTCCCCAGAAAGGGATTGTCTCCTCTCAGTTGCTTCCTGGGTAACAATCAGAAAGAAAGGTAATGGGGGGTTGTATAGATCTATTTTGAAAATTCAGGATTCCCTATGACTATTCCTGTATATGATACTCTTTTCTATCTCCAAACAGCAACACTAGATCAGCCTTTTAGATACATTTTCTGGGTGGCAGCCCAGGCAAAAGGGGAGCAAGGGGTTTCAAACCAAATTCTGATTCAGCCCCTTGGATTCTCTTGTTTGATCAACATGGTCCTAGATCATAAGGATGATGGACACTTCGTTGAATATGTTATTTGCCAAGTTTACCTAATATTGTGTGTATGGATTAAAGTGGGGGACATAATGGATCTCTTTAAGTTTTATAAAAATCTCCTTATGTTTTTTGCATAAATTCTTCTTAACAGAAGATCTGAGTGTGAGCAGTGGATGATTAGAGAAAAGGGGAAGTTATGGGGAAGAATGGGACCTGCCAATTTTGTAGCAGTGGAAGAAGAACAACAGTCCCTGCTCCTGGGCAGGGAACATCTTAGGCATCAAGAAGTAAGAAGGAGGACACATTAATGATTTTTGATTTTCAGAACTATTCTAAGAGCCTTCCTCACAAAGGAAAATTCCCTGGGGCAGCTCTCCCAGGGAATTACAATGGTCTTAAATTTAACTGATTGCTGGGTTTTCCATCCTTTACCAGATGGCTGACCACAATTTAATCACCATTCTTAACCTTACTGAGAAGTCTCTCAGAAACATCAAGACATGGCCCCAACCCTGCACCTCCCATGCAAAATATCTGTCAACACTTTCATATGTCATCCCCACCCCCATTCCCACAGTGTTGCTCAGTCATTCTTGTTAGTGTGGACAAACAGCACAGGTTGGACTTGCTGCTCTCAGGCGGTCCCTCCAAAAGCTAGGACTGGACTGAGTTATTCTAATTAAATTGAGAACCTTAAGGTTTACCAGCTGGCCAGGAAGCCATATTTAAGGCATTGTCAATCTCTGCCTTCTGATTAACATAAGTGCCTCTTAGGAATCCCCAAAATTTTGAACAGCATTTTCTTTTCAGGGGCACGAAGTGAGGTCAGGACTGTGTATTTATGGAGAAGCCAGGCATTAGTTTGACTTCCTACCAAAAATACAGTGACCTGTACCTTAGGGGTGATCTAAGAGACCTTCAGATATTTTATGCAATTAGAAAAGGTGGTACAAAATTTTTCCTTGACTTTCAGTGAAGTGATTGGTGATACTGTCTTAACCCTGGAGACATTCAAGTCAGCCTCAACTCACTAGCCAGGACTGTTATACATATAAAATTTCCTTACTCTTCCTCCTATACTTTTCTGTTGTGAGATTAAATTATTCTCTGTGAGAAGGCATTTCCCTGAGGTAACTTTTCTTACAGCATGGATTTGAGAGATCTGAATCTTTACACATAGCAAGAGATTGCTGTTGTCCATATTGTTTCCCATATCTTTTCTTTTCCTCCCCAAATATATGTCAACCCCCAATTTTTTTCTGTCAATCTGCAAAACATGGAAAGTATAAGCTCTTTTCCTTCTTTGTATTTTTTGTGTCATAAATTAGGCTTTGTGGGGCTTCCCTGGTGGCGCAGTGGTTGAGAGTCCGCCTGCCAATGCAGGGGACACGGGTTCGTGCTGTGGTCCGGAAAGATCCCACATGCTGCGGAGCGGCTGGGCCCGTGAGCCATGGCCGCTGAGCCTGCGTGTCTGGAGCCTGTGGTCCGCAACGGGAGAGGCCACAACAGTGAGAGGCCCACGTACCGCAAAAAAATAAAATAAAATAAAATAAAAATTAGGCTTTGTGAATGTGTTCAGGTACCATGGTGATAGCCACTAAATAAATGTAAAGGAATAGAATTCTCTCTTTTAAATATAAATTGTGCATTCATAACACATCAAATATGACTAGATTCATTGGCTTCTTTAGCATCAGAAATACCTGACAATAATGCCAAATTATCACATTTTCTTCTTAAAGAGAGCAGGAACTAATGATAAGAAACGTTTTGAGATATGTAATGGAACATGTGCAGATTTAAAAAAAGATGTTTGTGAATTTAAAGAATCTAAATAGTGGTAGGAAAGTATATAGTGTATACCATCTGAAGTATATTATTTCAATTCTAATCTTATGTTTCTGGCCCAAAAAAATCTAAAGAAAATATTCATTTTAGTTCTTCCTTTAGGTAGTCTGCCTTATCAGAATAGACTTTATTTCCTATTTGGAAATATAACTGAATAGAAATCAAGATGGATAAAAGTATATATGAATTTAGGATGCTGTTTGACATTTTCTGTGCAATGTACTGTATCTGATATCACCTAAAGTAGCATTAGAAGTGACCAAGTACAGGGGCTTCCCTGGTGGCTCAGTCATTAAGAATCCGCCTGTCAATGAAGGGGACACGGGTTCGAGCCCTAGTCCGGGGAGATCCCACATGCCACAGAGCAACTAACTAAGCCTGTGCGCCACAACTACTGAGCCTGCACTCTAGAGTCCGCGTGCAGCAATGAAGACCCAGCGCAGCCAAAAAAGAAACTAAATAAGTAAATTTATATAAAAAAAGAGCTATATCTTCTACATTAAAAAAGAAAGTGACCAAGTACAGACCTGATAATAGCATAAAGTATTTTTCATCTCTTTTTATGGGGATGAATTAAGTGACTTAGATAAACTATTAGAGAACTAGTAACTACCCTAAACTGTCCTTTAAATTTTAGTAAAGAAGATTAAAAGCTTTTAAATAATAGAATAAGAAGGAAATCTAAAGTTTGGTTAAATAAAATTAGCTGTTTTAAGGGTCATAACTGAAAATTGGTACAATTTTCTGAGCTCATAGAAAGGATGTGGCAAAAGACTACTCAAACCTTCATTATGATTAAGACAGTGGGGGGCATAGAGTGGGAGACTTTTCTACTTCTGATGCTTCCTTCCATGTGGAGGGAGTTCCCACTAGGTTAACACTCTTGCCCTCTCAGCTCTCCTTCACTGCTCTTCCATAAAGAGAGGGGAGTGACTTAATCTTATTGGTGAATTTGGAAGGGCAAACTGAGCATACCAATATTAACCCCCTTTTTCTCTCCCTTCTTTCTTGGGAGCCAGCTGACCATAGAAGGTAGGCACACATTCTAGCCTAGTCCTCTGTATTGTTTTACAGTTGTGACTACCCATGTCAGACAGTCTGATGAAACCCAGCACTATGAATAACTACTGAGTAAGCTTGGTTCTATGATTTAGTCTTAAGGAGCCCCAAAGCTTTCAGATTCAAGTCATATTCTACAATATCAGCTTTGTAATAACAATAAAAGTAACATATTCATCTTCAGGCTTTTCTTGTTACTGCAGCACAGCTTAGCCTAACATGATGAATATAATACATTTACTTGAATTATCTTTCTTAAATACCAGTAGTTAAAATAGCTCTACTTAATGTCATTTAACATAGTTCATCTGTGCAATTCCAGTATTTAATTTTATTCTTTTTCTTTTCATTTCTGATTCATATTTCCAATTCCTTCTTCCCTGTAGGCAATCATTCTGATGTGCTTTTTGTATGCCCTCGAATATTTATGCACGCTTACAAAATATAATTCATTGTGTTGTATATATTTTAAAAATTTACATAAGTATTATATATAAAAAGCTATGTAACTTTTTCCAATTTTTATGTTTTTCTCTCAAAATAGTGTTGCTGTGTACATGTGGCTAGAGATGTGCTTCTTTGCAGAACATTTGAACTTTTGACAGACTTGCTTCATGAGAGCAGGGAAATGTCTGAGAACAGATACGTGGGAAAATAGCAAATGCTGAGTGGTACCTCATGAGAGTGTATCTCTGTAAGAAGTCTTATGGTTTTGCTTACTGTATGTTTGTCGTGTGGTGGACATAAGACAATTAACTTGCAAGTGAGCTGGTTAGGTGAATCTAAACTCAGTTCTAGATTCAGGTAGTTTTATTTTTGCTTTTGCAAGTTTCTTATTTGGTGAACTTGATGGGGAAAGGGAAGGAAAATAAAAACACTTATGTGAGAGATAGGAAGTTGACACAGTGGATAGGTGTTGGGGTATTGGAAAAGAGCAGGAACTAAGCTTAAAAAACATCAATTACCCCCTCCCCCACTTAAAGCCACTGATTGACACATGAAAGAAACTGCCTAGAATATACACAGTTCCTATAGTACCCATGGAACATGACCTCGAACAATGGCTATTTGACCAGAACTAGAAATAAAATCCTAAGATCTTGAGAAGGAATGTTTATATTTCAAAAATAACTCTTGTTTACTGATTGAATACCTTCTATGTTCTATGCATTTTACATGTATTACCACATTAATCCTTATATGGATTCTAAGAAGAAGGTATAATTCTTATTCTCATTTTACAGCTAAAGAAGTTGAGGATACATTGTTAGTAGTGTCAAGCCCAGGATTTAAAATCTGCCTGTATTGTCTAAAATCCATGTTCTTTCCAGTATGGGATGGTACTTCTCTATTTCAAGGGGAGAAATAGAGGAAACAAAGGATTTTAGGGATTTCTCCTTGCAGTTAGTATATTAGAGCATTGCTGCTGTGCAATTCACAAGTGAGCAACATGGCTTAGAGACAAGAAGAGAGAAAAAAAGAGAGGTGAATCAGCATCAAGCTGGGGATGGTAACCTTTATATACTTGACACAGAGTGGGAATTCAATAACTGTTGAGTCAATGTTTGTTAAATAAACCACAACCAGAACCATACCCATTATACCATTTGCAATTTGGTGTGTATTTATATATACCACTTGCTACTTAACCAAAGGCAGTTCTTTCCATTATATGCCTTTAGTTTTCCCAAACTAACAGTTTGTAGATCATTTGAAGTCCCAAGATAAGCAAACAAACAGTTAATCAGAGAATCTCCTTGGGCATTGTTAAGGAGCAATACCTGAACCAGGTGTACTCAGCTGACAATGACAGCCACTTAGCTATGGCTTCAGCTGAGCAGCGAGGTAAGCAACCACCTAAGAAATAGAGCCAAAAAATGGCTTATGTATTCCAGCTGATGGTCAGGCTTCCTAGTTTCTATGTGAGAAGATACTGGAGTATGTCCAGAATATCTAACAGCCCCATTATTTCTTTAATTTGTTTCTTGTCTGTTTCTCCTTCCCATCTTCCTTTCTTAATACTCTGATCTCTGTTCCCCCTTTCAGAATTTTCTCTTTATTTCAGTAATTAGCAAGTTGATGATCAATTTTACTAAATGCATTTCTCAGACTCTATGGAAGGGATTTAAAAAATATTCTTATTCTACAAAAGGGGAATAATCATTATGGGACCATTAGGCATGTAAATACAGTATTTAATCAAATTAGATGTTGAATACTAATGTGAGCATGTGGATATAATGTCTGAGGAAGGAGAGAGAATTTAGGTCAGGATATTATGGATTTTGCCCCTCTGGTGAAAATGTAATGGTTTTTATTTATCTGAATCTTTTCTTCCCTTCTGGAAGGCTTTTAGCAGACTATTTTCTTACACCAAAAGAAGCAAAGAACTGTCTGAAAGTGATCTATTTGTCCTGTTCTTTTCAAATAATACAGGGAGCCTATTGAGACTATCTCACTGAAAAGTTAAGCTTGATGTGAGTCAGAATAATGCCTCATATTAGCCAAAAGAGAAGGTTCCAGACCTGTGTGTTGCAAATGTTTGTACACTTCAGTGCCAAATATTAGATGTTTAACTTTCAGTTAATTATGAAACACAGATTAGGCATGAGATAGTCGATTAAGATCCTAGATAATTAAAAAATACTACTTCGGGGGCCATGTTTTGTGTCAAAATATAAACATGTGGCATAATTTAAATTTAATTGACAAATTTATCTTTATTCATTTTCTTTTTCTATTTAGGTGGAGTAGAGAATGATTTGTATGTAATTTATTGGGAAGATGAAAAGGGCAAAAGTTGTAGCAAAGCTTTGTATCAAGAGTGGGGAATCTAAATATATTGCTCAACCTTCTCTATTTTTTTTTATTCCACTGCATTTTGCTATCTATATAAAGTGGAAGAGGGCTTATGGTTAAAAAGTCAGAAAACGTACCAAGAACTGAAATCAAGTGTTCTTGTTGAAAACAGTATCCATGATTTATTTTTCTTTTAACAAACCCAGAATTTCTTACAGAGGAATTCACAATACATCAACTTGTTGACTAAGTATCAAAACAATGATGTTTAAAGGAAAAATACTATATACTCAATGACATTCAAGAAATATTTGCTAAGTAATTAGAGGAAAATGAGTGCTAGAACTATATCTATCACATAGCTACATAAAACTTCCAATTATTTTAGATGTTTTGTCAGTAAAATTTGCGTATCCTCCTGAAAAGTTTGTATTATATATGCATGATGCCTGATTGGTTGAAATTCATGGGCTTTTGCTATTTAATATTGTCTAGTGAAATAAAATTCCACTCAATTCACGATTCTTCCATAGTGATGGTTGTACTGGGAGAAGGGTGCTGGCAAGAATGGTAATGCAATCCTCTGGGCTTTAAGTTCTGTGTCCAAATCAAGACAGTGGCAGGGGAGTTAGAGAGACAGCTACGGAAACAAGAGATTTTACAACTGGAATGGATAGAACTTGGTGGATAGTTGAATGTAGGTGTCTCAGGGAGGCTATTCAGGTTTCTGGTTTACCTAACTTGGTGGATAAATTAGAGACAGAGTACACAGCAGGGGCAAGGTTTGGGATCAGGAAAGAGGAGTTCAGTTTTGAACAAGATGACCCTGTTAGTTGACCCACCTACACTTTTCTTATTTTCCTTCATACTTATTTGGGGATCATTCTGGCTGAACTTTAATAATCTATAGGTGTTACTTTGTCAGTTGCTCTTAAGAAATTTTTGTTAATACGATTGTCTTTCCAACTAGATTGTAAACCACTTGAGGGCAAGCCCCTTTTATTTTTTTCTCTTTGGTATACTTCCTTGACTTCTACTAGAATCTTGGTACAGTAGAAATCAATATTTATAATCAATGTAACATTAATTTCCCCATGAGTTATGTGAGCCTTTGCTGACAGACATGGTTCAGCAACTATTCATAATCACTCATATTTAAAAAAATGAAAATCAAATTAAAACATGGAGAAAATGGAGATGGTTTTGGAGGGGTTATTGGAAGATAGGATACAATTTAGAAATGTTGATACGTCTTAATATTATATGCTATTAATTATATGAATTCAAAAAATACTTATAATAAGACACATTTTTTTCAATTCAGCGAGAAATGAAATACAGACTAGATAAACCGCTCGCTGAAAAATGTTTTTGATTTTACATCTCAATATTTCTTTTCTAAGAATTCTTCCATTTTTGCTATCAAATAGGCAAAAAATTAAAAGTGATGATATTTAGTGCTGGTGAACATAGTGGGAATTCTCATATACTTTTTTTTGGTTATGTATACTCTTCAAAGAAAGCAATTTGGCTCTATGTACTATGACTCCTAAAGTGTTTATTAACTTTGACCCAGGGACTCCATCTAAGTGAAATGATCAAAAGTTTTGATAATGAATTTCTTGCAAAGATGTTTATAACTTTACATAATAATAATTAAAAATTTTAAGCAACAAATGTTCAAACACTAAATTATATTGACTGTACCTTCTCTTCCTGTCCTCATTGTTTCCAGCTTAAAGTCCATTCTTCATTATAATCACTCTCCTGCAAACTCTTCATTAGCTTTGCTCCTTTCTCTTTGCTCTACTCCCTGGCAAAATTCCAGCCCTGGAAAAACTCAACTACCAGCTTTCTTCATGCCTGCATTGCTGCAGCTAGGAATTATTGGAGAAAATCACTCATCTTTTAAGTTATCTTTCAATTCACCTGGGCCTTAGAAACTGGCATTTCCATTGTCTTGTGCTCAAGAAAAATGATTTCATACCTGTATACCTTCTCCAATCATTTCAAATCTCTATATAGTATACTATATAGAAAAAGTAGAAGGTGTTACACAGTAATAATAAATCTATTTGCACCGGCCACCCCTCCTTTTCCTTTCTGAGATAGTATGAAGGATCCCATCCCCTATGAAAGATGAAATTCTCTTTGTGACTCTGGATTCCATCCTTTCTCATCTTCTCTAAGAACTTGCTTGAATGGTTATTTTATGTTTCTCCTCCTTTTAACCTTTGCTATCATTTTCAGCATTCATACATGTTTTTGAGTCTCTCATTCTTTAAGACAAAAAAAAAGCAATGTATCACACTTTTCCTTGAGCTCACCTCTCTTTCTGTAATGCTCTTCATAACCAAGATTCTCAAAAAAGCTGTCTGCATATGCTGACTTCACTCCTTTATCCCTTCTTCATTCTTACTTGACTTCTGCCTCCCCTTACTTAATCTCCTCTTACTGAGATCATTATGGACTCTATGTTGTTAAACCCAGTGGATCATTTTGTCATCAAAATACTTAATCTCTTGTTAACATGTTGGATAATTTCTTGTCTTTGGAACATTCTCTTTCCTTGGTTTCCTTGATACGACATTACCCTGATTTTGCTCTTACCTCTCTGGCCATTCCTTTAAAAAATATATTTGCCTAAAACTTTATCTCATTTTGACATCTGAGTGCCAGCTGTATGTCTTTGCTTACCTTACGTACTCTTCCTAAAATATCTCAATGATTCTGAAGACATGAGATATTATCTACTTGTGAATGGCTTCAAAATATAATCCTCTACACAGCTCATTTTCTAAGGACCAGATTCGCTGTGCATCCAACTGTCAACTAGACATCTTCACTTTTTTTTAACATCTTTATTGAAGTATAATTGCTTTACAATGTTGTGTTAGTTTCTGCTTTGTAACAAAGGGAATCAGCTATACATGTACATATATCCCCATATCTCTTCCCTCTTGCGTCTCCCTCCCTGCCACCCTCCCTATCCCACCCTTCTAGGTGGTCACAAAGCACTGAGCTGATCTCCCTGTGCTATGTGGCTGCTTCTCACTAGCTATCTGTTTTACATTTGGTAGTGTATATATGTCCATGCCACTCTCTCATTTTGTCCCATCTTACCCTTCCCCCTCCCCGAGTCCTCAAGTCCATTCTCTAGTAGGTCTGCATCTCTAATCCCATCCTGCCCCTAGGTTCTACATGACTTTATTTTTTTTAGGTTCCATATACATGTGTTAGCATACGGTATTTGTTCTTCTCCTTCTGACTTACTTCACTCTGTATGACAGACTCTAGGTCCATCCACCTCACTACAGATAACTCAATTTCGCTTCTTTTTATGGCTGAGTAATATTCCGTTGTATATATGTGCCACATCGCTTTATCCACTCATATGTCAATGGACACTTAGGTTGCTTCCATGTCTTGGCTATTGTAAATAGAGCTTCAATGAACATTGTGGTACAAGACTCTTTTTGAATTATGGTTTTCTCAGGGTATATGTCCAGTAGTGAGATTGCTGGGTCATATGGTAGTTCTGCTTTTAGTTTTTTAAAGAACCTCCATACTGTTCTCCAAAGTGGCTGTATCAATTTACATTCCCACCAACAGTGCAAGAGGGTTCCCTTTTCACCACACCCGCTCCAGCATTGATTGATTGTAGATTTTTTGATTATGGCCATTCTGACTGGTGTGAGATGATATCTCATTGTAGTTTTTTGTTTGTTTGTTTTTATATTTTTTTACATCTTTATTGGAGTATAATTGCTTTACAATGGTGTGTTAGTTTCTGCTTTATAACAAAGTGAATCAGTTATACATATACATATGTTCCCATATCTCTTCCCTCTTGTGTCTCCCTCCCTGCCACCCTCCCTATCCCACCCCTCCAGGTGGTCACAAAGCACCGAGCTGATCTCCCTGTGCTATGTGGCTGCTTCCCACTAGCTATCTACCTTACGTTTGGTAGTGTATATATGTCCATGCCTCTCTCTCGCTTCGTCACAGCTTACCCTTCCCCCTCCCCATATCCTCAAGTCCATTCTCTAGTAGGTCTGTGTCTTTATTCCTGTCTTACCCCTAGGTTCTTCATGACATTTTTTTTTCTTAAATTCCATATATATGTGTTAGCATACAGTGCTTGTCTTTCTCTTTCTGACTTACTTCACTCTGTATGACAGACTCTAGGTCCATCCACCTCATTACAAATAGCTCAATTTCATTTCTTTTTATGGCTGAGTATTATTCCATTGTATATATGTGCCACATCTTCTTTATCCATTCATCCGATGATGGACACTTAGGTTGTTTCCATCTCTGGGCCACTGTAAATAGAGCTGCAGTGAACATTTTGGTACATGACTCTTTTTGAATTATGGTTTTCTCAGGGTATATGCCCAGTAGTGGGATTGCTGGGTCATATGGTAGTTCTATTTGTAGTTTTTTAAGGAACCTCCATACTGTTCTCCACAGTGACTGTATCAATTTACATTCCCACCAACAGTGCAAGAGGGTTCCCTTTTCTCCACACCCTCTCCAGCATTTACTGTTTGTAGATTTTTTGATGATGGCCATTCTGACCCGTGTGAGGTGATACCTCATTGTAGTTTTGATTTGTATTTCTCTAATGATTAATGATGTTGAGCATTCTTTCATGTGTTTGTTGGCAATCTGTATATCTTCTTTGGAGAAATGTCTATTTAGGGCTTCTGCCCATTTTTGGATTGGGTTGTTTGTTTTTTTGATATTGAGCTGCATGAGCTGTTTGTAAATTTTGGAGATTAATCCTTTGTCATTTGCTTCATTTGCAAATATTTTATTCCATCCTGAGGGTTGTCTTTTCATCTTGTTTATGGTTTCCTTTGCTGTGCAAAAGCTTTGAAGTTTCATTAGGTCTCATTTGTTTAATTTTGTTTTTATTTTCATTTCTCTAGGGGGTGGGTCAAAAAGGATCTTGCTGTGATTTATGTCATAGAGTATTCTGCCTATGTTTTCCACTGAGAGTTTGATAGTGTCTGCCTTCCATTTATGTCTTTAATCCATTTTGAGTTTATTTTTGTCTATGGTGCCAGGAAGTGTTCTAATTTCATTCTTTTACATGTAGCTGTCCAGTTTTCCCTGCACCACTTACTGAAGAGGCTATCTTTTCTCCACTGTATATTCTTTCCCCTTTATCAAAGATAAGGTGACCATACGTGCATGGGTTTATCTCTGGGCTTTCTATCCAGTTCCATTGATCTATATTTCTGTTTTTGTGCCAGTACCATACTGTCTTGATTACTGTAGCTTTGTAGTATAGTCTGAAGTCAGGGAGCCTGATTCCTCAAGCTCTGTTTTTCTTTCTCAAGATTGCTTTGGCTCTTCAGGGTCTTTTGTGTTTCCATATAAATTGCGAATTTTTTTTTTCTAGTTCTGTGAAAAATGCCAGTGGTAGTTTGATAGGGATTGCATTCAATCTGTAGATTGCTTTGGGTAGTAGAATCATTTTCACAATGTTGATTCTTCCAATCCGAGAAAATGGTATATCTCTCCATCTATTTGTATCATTTTCAATTTCTTTCATCAGTGTTTTATAGTTTTCTGCATGCAGGTCTTTTTTCTCCCTATGTAGGTTTATTCTTAGGTATTTTATTCTTTTTGTTGCAATGGTAAATGGGTGTGTTTCCTTAATTTCATATTCAGATTTTTCATCATTAGTGTATAGGAATGCCAGAGATTTCTGTGCATTAATTTTGTATCCTGCTACTTTACCAAATTCATTGATTAGTTCTAGTAGTTTTCTGGTAGCATCTTTAGGACTCTCTATGTATAGTATCATGTCATCTGCAAATAGTGACAGCTTTACTTCTTCTTTTCTGATTTGGATTCTTTTTATTTCTTTTTCTTCTCTGATTGCTGTGGCTAAAACTTCCCAAACTATGATAATAGTGATGAGAATGGGCAACCTTCTCTTGTTCCTTATCTTAGTGGAAATGGTTTCAGTTTTTCACCATTGAGGACAATATTGGCTGTGGGTTTGTCATATACGGTCTTTATTATGTTGAGGTAAGTTCCCTCTATGCCTACTTTCTGGAGGTTTTTATCATAAATGGGTGTTGAATTTTTTCAAAAGCTTTTTCTGCTTCTATTGAGATGATCATATGGTTTTTATTGTTCAGTATGTTAATGTGGTTTATCATATTGATTGATTTGCGTATATTGAAGAATCCTTGTATTCCTGGGATAAACT
The DNA here is from genome assembly GCF_964374135.1 of Grampus griseus. Lineage (NCBI taxonomy): Eukaryota > Metazoa > Chordata > Mammalia > Artiodactyla > Delphinidae > Grampus > Grampus griseus. The sequence goes on from NC_139018.1 coordinate 55,137,004, forward strand.
CCACTTGATCATGGTGTATGATCGTTTTAATGTGCTGTTGGAATCTGTTTGCTATTATTTTGATGAAGATTTTTGCATCTATGTTCATCAGTGATATTGGCCTGTAGTTTTCTTTCTTTGTGACGTCTTTGTCTGGTTTTTGTATCAGGGTGATGGTGGCCTCGTAGAATGATTTTGGGAGTGTTCCTCCCTCTGGTTGTGCTTTTCTGAGAAGTTGTCCATTTCTTCCATGTTGTCCATTTTATTGGCATGTAGTTGCTTTTATTAATCTCACATGGTCTTTTGTATTTCTGAAGTGTCAGTTGTTGCTTCTGGTTTTTCATTTGTAATTCTATTGATTTGAGTCTTCTTCCTTTTTTCTTGAAGAGTCTGGCTAATGGTTTATCAGTTTTGTTTGTCTTCTCAAATAACAAGCTTTTAGTTTTATTTATCTTTGATATCATTTCCTTCATTTCTTTTTCACTTATTTCTGATCTGATCTTTATGATTTCTTTCGTTCTGCTAACTTTGGGGGATTTTTTGTTCTTCTTTCTCTAATTGCTCTTGATGTAAGGTTAGGTTGTTTCTTTTAGATGTTTCCTGTTTCTTAAGGTAGGAGTGTATTGCTATAAACTTCCCTCTTAGAACTGCTTTTGCTGCATCCCATAGATGTTGGGTCGTCGGGTTTCCATTGTCATTTGTTTCTAGGTATTTTTTGATTTCCTCAGTGATCTCTTTGTTATTAAGTAATGTATTGTTTAGCCTCCATGTGTTTGTATTTCTTACAGATCTTTTCCTGTAATTGATATCTAGTCTCATAGTGTTGTGGTCGGAAAAGATACTTGATACAATTTCAATTTTCTTAAATTTACCAAGGCTTGGTTTGTGACCCAAGATACGATCTATCCTGGGGAATGTTCCATGAACACTTGAGAAAAATGTGTATTCTGTTGTTTTTGGATGGAATGTGCTATAAACATCAACTAAGTCCGTCTTCTTTAATGTATCATTTAAAGCTTGTGTTTCCTTATTTATTTTAATTTTGTATGATGTGTCCATTGGTGAAAGTGGGGTGTTAAAATTCCCTACTATGATTGTGTTACTGTCGATTTCCCCTTTTATGGCTGTTAGTATTTGCCTTATATATTGAGGTGCTCCTGTGTTAGCTGCAAAAATATTTACAATTGTTATATCTTCTTCTTGGATTGATTCCTTGATCATTATGTAGTGTCCTTCTTTGTCTCTTGTAATAGTCTATGTTTTGAAGTGTATTTTGTCTGATATGAGAATGGCTACTCTAGCTTTCTTTTGATTTCCATTTTCACGGAATATCTTTTTCCGTGCCCGCACTTTCAGTCTGTATACGTCTGTAGTTCTGTAGTGGGTCTCTTGTAGACAGCATATATATGGGTCTTGTTTTTGTATCCATTCAGCCAGTCTATGTCTTTTGGTGGGAGCATTTAATCTATATACATTTAAGGTAATTATTGATATGTATGTTCCTATTACAATTTTCTTAATTGTTTTGGGTTTGTTATTGTAGGTCTTTTCCTTCTCTAGTGTTTCCTGCCTAGAGAAGTTCCTTTAGCATTTGTTGTAAAGGTGGTTTGGTGATGCTGAATTCTCTTAGCTTTTGCTTGTCTGTAAAGGTTTTAATTTCTCCATCAAATCTGAATGAGATCCTTGCTGGGTAGAGTAATCTTGGTTGTAGTTTTTTCCCTTTCATCACTTTAAATATGTCCTGCCACTCCCTTCTGGCTTGCAGAGTTTCTGCTGAAAGGTCAGCTGTTAACCTTATGGGGATTCCCTTGTATGTTATTTGTTGTTTCTCCCTTGCTGCTTTTAATACTTTTTCTTTGTAGTTAATTTTTGATAGTTTGATTACTATGTGCCTTGGCGTGTTTCTCCTTGCACTTATCCTGTATGGGACCCTGTGCTTCCTGGACTTGATTAACAATTTCCTCTCCCATATTAGGGAAGTTTTCAACTATAATCTCTTCAAATATTTGTCAGTCCCTTTCTTTTACTCTTCTTCTTCTGGGACCCCTATAATTCAAATGTTGAAGCATTTAATGTTGTCCCAGAAGTCTCTGAGACTGTCCTAATTCTTTTCATTCTTTTTTCTTTATTCTGCTCCACAGTGATTATTTCCACTATTTTATCTTCCAGGTCACTTATCCATTCTTCTGCCTCAGTTATTCTGCTATTGATTCCTTCCAGAGAATATTTTGTTTTATTTATTGTGTCGTTCATCCTTGTCTGTTTGCTTTTTATTTCTTCTACATCCTTGTTAATCGTTTCTTGTAGTTTCTCCATTCTATTTCCAAGATTTTGGATCATCTTTAATATCATTTTTCTGAATTCTTTTTCACGTAGACTGCCTATTTTCTCTTCATTTGTGAGCTCTGGTGGGTTTTTACCTAGCTCCTTCATCTGCTGTGTTTTTCTCTGTCTTCTCATTTTGCTTAACTTACTGTGTTTTGGGTCTCCTTTTCACAGGCTGCATGTTCATAGTTCCCACTGTTTTTGGTGTCTTCCCCCAGTGGCTAAGTTTGGTTCAGTGGGTTGTGTAGGCTTCCTGGTGGAGGGGACTAGTGCCTGTGTTCTGGTTGATGAGGCTGGATCTTGTCTTTCTGGTGGGCAGGTCCACGGCTGGTGGTGTGTTTTGGGGTTTCTGTGACCTTATTATAATTTTAGGCAGCATCTCTGCTTATGGGTGGGGTTGTGTTCCTGTCTTGCTAGTTGTTTGTCATAGGGTGTCCAGCACTGTAGCTTGCTGGTGGTTGAGTGGAACTGGGTCTTGGCATTGAGATAGAGATCTCTGGGTGATTTTCACTGTTTGCTATTACATGGAGCTGTGAGGTCTCTGGTGGACCAATGCCCTGAACTTGGCTCTCCAACCTCAGAGACACAGCCCTTATGCCCAGCCGGAGCACCAAGACCCTGTCATCCACACGGCTCAGAATAAAAGGGAGAAAAAAAGAAAGATAGAAAGAAAAAATAAAATAAAATAAAGTTATTAAAATACAAAATAATTATTAAAAGTAAAAAAAAAAATTAAAAATAATAAAGAAAAAACAGAAAGAAAGGAAGAAAGAAGAGAGCAACCAAACCAAAAAACAAATCCACGAATGATAACAAATGCTAAAAACTATACTAAAAAAACCCCATGAAAACCAACCAAACAAACAAACAAAAAATGGACAGACAGAATCCTAGGACAAATTGTATAAGCAAAGCTATACAAACAAAATCACACACAGAAGCATACACATACACACTCATAAAAAGAGAAAAAGGAAAAAAATATATATATCGTTGCTCCCAAAGTCCACCTTCTCAATTTGGGATGATTCGTTATCTATTCAGGTATTCCACAGATGCAGGGTACATGAAGTTGATTGTGGAGATTTCATCCACTGCTCCTGAGGCTGCTGGGAGAGATTTCCCTTTCTCTTCTTTGTTTGCACGGCTCCTGGAGTTCTGCTTTGGATTTGGCCCCATCTCTGTGTGTAGGTCGCCTGAGGGCGTATGTTCCCGCCAGACAGGACGGGGTTTAAGGAGCAGCTGATTAGGGGGCTCTGGCTCACTCAGGCCGTAGGAGGGAGGGGTATGGAATGTGGGGCAAGCCTGTGGCAGCAGAGGCCAGCATGACGTTGCAACAGCTTGAGGCGTGCTGTGCGTTCCCCCGGGGAAGTTTTCCCTGGATCACGGAACCCTGGCAGTGGCGGGCTGCACAGATTCCCAGGAGGGGAGGTGTGGATAGTGACCTGTGCTCGCACACAGGCTTCTTGGTGGTGGCAGCAGCAGCCTTAGCGTCTCCCGCCCATCTCTGAGGTCCCCGCTGTTAGCTGTGGCTCACGCCCGTCTCTGGAGCTCCTTTAAGCAGCGCTCTTAATCCCGTCTCCTCACGCACCAGGAAACAAAGAGGGAATAAACAGTCTCTTGCCTCTTCAGCAGCTCCAGACTTCTTCCCATACTCCCTCCGAGCTAGCTGTGGTGCACTAACCCCCTGCAGGCTGTGTTCACGCTGCCAACCCCAGTCCTCTCCTTGGGATCTGAACTCTGAAGCCAGAACTTAAGCTCCCAGCCCCCACCCACCGTGGCGGGTGAACAGACAAGCCTCTCGGCGTGGTGAGTGCCGGTCGGCACCGATTCTCTGTGCGGGAATGTCCCCACTTTGCCCTCTGCACCCCTGTTGCTGTGCTCTCCTCCGCAGCTCCGAAGCTTCCCCCCACCCCGCCCATATCCGTCTCTGCCCGCGAAGGGGCTTCCTAGTGTGTGGAAACCTTTCCTCCTTCACAGCTCCCTCCCACTGGTGCAGGTCCCGTCCCTATTCTTTGGTCTCTGTTCTCTCTTTTTTCTTTTGCCCTACCCAGGTACGTGGGGGAGTTTCTTGCCTTTTGGGAAGTCTGAGGTCTTCTGCCAGCGTTCAGTAGGTGTTTTGTAGGAGTTGTTCCACGTGTAGATGTATTTCTGATGTAGTTGTGGGGAAGAAGGTGATCTCCATGTCTTAACTCTTCTGCCATCTTGAAGGTCCTCCTGACATCTTCACTTTTGTGTCTCATGGGCAGCCCAAATTTGTTGTCTTCCTGACTGAACTCTTGATTGTCCCCTTCAGATTTGCTCCTCCACCAGTCTCTCCCAATTTAGCAAGTGAGGTCTTAATTGCTCAGTTTCTCCTGCTGTGAGTTATCCTACACATCAGCCTTTTACTTAGCTCCCACACTGAGTTCGTCACCAAGTCCTGTTGATTCTACTTCCAATATATATTTTGAATATGTTGGTTTCTCTCTTTTTCCATTTCTCTGTCTTGATCCTAACCAATGGCTCTAACCTGAATTATTACAATTGCTCTCTTATTGTCTCTCAGCTTCCACTTTTCTCTCCTATAGTTTATTTTCTGCCCAGGAGCCACAGAGGTCTTTTAAAAATGCAAATCTGATCATATCACTTTGGTGTAAATCCATTTATTTGGTTTTGCATTGCATTTAGGATAAAACCCCCCATTCTTAACATGCCCTAAAAGACCTTGGGAGCTTTGAACCTGACTATCCTGCCAGACTGATCTCCTGCTGAACTCCCCCAGTCCCTGTCAGCTTCTTACTGTCCCATCACTCTCATCTTTCTGTTCTTCAAACACTCTGGAGTTCTTTCTCAATTTAAGAACTTCACACATCTTGTTTTGTTTGCTTACTTTCCTCTCTTCTCTTTACCAGGCTGACTCCTACTCATCCATCAGGCCTCATCTTAAATTGTACTTCCCCAGAGAACCCTTTCCTGATTTCTCAGATTAGCTGAGCCCCTATATTATTTGCTCTCATAGAACCTTGTATTAAAGAATATTAAAGAATATTAAAGAATAGCTATCAAAGTATTCATGTATGTAATTAAGGATAGCTATCAAAGTATTCATATATGTAATTAAGAGCTTAGGGTATGTATTTCTATTAAGATCCATTCAGAGATGTGTACTAAGAGCTTAGCACAGTGGCTGGTAGACATTAGGTCTTCAGTAAAAATAGTTTAAAATGAAGGAGTTCATAAATTATCATACAGCTGTCAATGATCATATTTTATAATTAAGGATGTAAGGAAATGTTCATAATTTCCTTCATAAAAAACAAAGAATACAAAACAGCATTTAGAATATAATCTCAGTTTGGAAAAAAAAGTTACCCATTTATTTATTTCCATTTTTAAAAGTCTGGAAGAATTCCTCCTGGCCCACCCTAGATTTTAACATTTGGGGGAGAATTTTAAGTTTTTAAAATTTTACTATTTTGGGCTGTAGGGATTACAGGAGATTTCTATTTTTTATACTTTTCTGTATTTTTCCACTGAAACTTCATTACCTTTATTATCAGAAAAAGTAAAAGTTATTTTAAAAAGAAAAAATCAATTATTGGTACTGTATTCAAATACAGGCTCATTTCAGATCTTTTATATTATTGCCTTCCGCTTCCTTCAGCCTTCGCAAATCTCCATTTTAAAATATACGGTGCATCTTACTCTGGTTCAAAACATCTTTGTGCTCAGTGATCAGCTGCATGGAGAGGATATAACAGCTCAAAAGTATGATGCTTGTGAATCATAGGGCACCAGGGTTTGTAAATGATCCGATTAGCAGGAGAATTAGTCAGGGACACTGAACAAAGAAAATTTGTTCAAATATATTCGGTAAACTGCTCACTGGAATATGAACAAAAATCCCTTATCTTTGGGAAATGTATGGCTTATTTATTAGTGCAGGTTCTTTGAGGAAATATATAGGTAACAAGCTGTGAAAGTCTTCAGCTGTTTCATTCTTTACAGTACAGTGCTTAACCATTTAAAAAGAAAACCCTAATTTGCAAAGTTACATTGACATTGTAATTTTTGCATATTTAATAAACCTTAGCTACTTTAACTGAAAAGTGGAATTTTTTATGGAATGCTACCTTTTTCTTTCCTGCATACATCTTAGATTTAATTTGGCATGGGACACATCAACCTTGGCTCTTAGAGACAAGGTTAGAATCTGTAGCGCATGAAAACGAGCTCTTCTAAACCCTTTTTTTTTTTTTGGTTTGCCACACATTCTGTGCCAGCTTTGGAGAGAACACAAAGAATGAGAATGATCCTTTTACTTAGCTTGACAGAAAATTATGAGAGTAGATGGAAATATTTTCCTTTTTAGAATAGAGAGGATAACATTTCCCCACACCCTCATTCCCCTTAGAATGCCAACAAGGTAGGACTTGTCATACTGTAAAGCAAAACAGCAATTGAGGAGGTTTTACATGTTTTGAATAAAGCTGTGATTGTCTAATGTATAGTATTCTGATTTTTTTTTTAAATGTTTATTTGGCTGCACTGAGTCTTAGTTGCGGCATGGGGGATCTTTAGTTGCGGCATGCAGGCTCTTTTAGTTGTGGCATGTGGGATCTTTAGTTGCGGAATGCAGGCTCCTTTAGTTGTGGCACATGGGATCTAGTTCCCTGACCAGGGATCGAACGCAGGCCCCCTGCATTGGAGTGCAAAGTTTTAACCACTGGACCACCAGGGAAGTCCCTCTGATTTTTTTTAAGTAGAAATTCAGACTGGTCTCATTATTATCAAGAAGATATTCTTTGGCTTGATATCTAAAAATTTTTAATGCTGTGTTGAAAAATCAGATGTGTATCAAAGCAACCTTTTCGGTTGAATTTAAGATTTGAAAAGATCCAATTCTCTAAATGATTCATATTATTATTCCATTTTTTCCTTAGAAAGAAAGATAAATTATCTGCACTTAATGGTGATATATATCCAGTTTACCCATTTACAGGAAACTCAATAAAATTAGCTTTCTTTGAAAAGTTTGCACTATGATTCACCTGAAAAATATGACTTGAATGAAGCTAGAAAAAGTTTAATAAAATTATATAGTGAGGACTCTTCATTGCATGTGATATAATCTGGCTTAAAGGGAAGAAGGAGTTTATTGACTCAAATAACTGAAAATTCCAGGCATAGGTCAGGCTTCAGGCAAAGCTTATCTGAATGCTAAAATAAGGTCCTCAAGACTTAGTCTCTCATGAACTCTTAACTTTTTTCCCCTTACTTTTGCATTAGCTTCATTTCAGGCAGGCTAACTAACTGCACTCTCTTCCACCTTTCTCCCCCTTTTAGGGCAAACATTTCTCTTCCCTAAATTTATAACAAAATATACTTGGGATTGAGTTCTTTTGGCCCTGACTGCCCTAGCTTGGATTCCCTAAATTAAATCACTCTGTTCAACAGGTGTGCTTCTCTGATGGACAGGACCTGAGGCACCTGCAAGTCCAGAGTCAGGGTGAGATCCACCCACCTGCTCTATATGGACTGAGAATGGGCAGAGGCAAGATATCCCCAATTGCTATTATGTGAATACAGATTTGTTGTGGACAGAGAAAAATGGTAGATACCCAATACAACTACATAATTGTTTTTACATATGGAAGTCATAGTGATATAAACATATCTGTATATATATGTATGTATATATGAGTGGTCTCAGATTAGGAGAGAGGAAAGCATTGGAAGACAAAAATTTTGACACCAGTGAAGGCTAGGAGACTATTTTGCCTGATGCCCTGAAACTTATTATTATGGAGGATAAAGAAGAATATGTCTCCTAGGTGATTGCTACTTGCTGGGCTACTGAGGAACCATTGTGAAGGGTATCTTTTGATCAAATAGGGGTTCTGTGGAATTTGTTTGCTCGTGCTTAGATGGTTCCTTTTAACCGAACATATTGATCTGAGTACCGCTTATGAGCAAAACAGTCTTGGGCGTTCAAAAAATACTCAATAATGAAATAGTAGGTCATCTTTGTACTTCAAAGTTATGGGCTTTATATTGCTTATTGCTAATCGAGGGCAGCTTGTCACTCCTGAAGACTATGTTATATTGGAGGCACATAGTATTTGAAATATCTTTAGCACGTTGTCTTCTCTTAAAATTGGCCTGAGAAATCTAAAGAACCTTCAGACCCACTAGGGGTCCTTTCTGAGTGGAATGTATTTATAATTTTATTTAAATATACTCCTTACATTAGGTATTGAATGAAAGTGTTGGGAGGGAGATATTTGCAAGACACTTATAGGATAATGTGTGATCCCTTACAAATTTATTCTTGTAAGTTATACTGGTAATTATATGTTGATCTGCCTCTTCATTCATATGTCTGTTTGGATGGGCCTAAACATTCTATGTGAGGATGGGGAGGACAGTCTCTTCGAGTTTTAATTGAAGTCATATTATCTGAGATCTTACAGAGTCTCTTGGAATCCTGTGAGGAGTCCAAAATAAGTATGAGACATCACCTGAGACTAGATTGAGCCTTCTCAAGTGAATCTCACCAAAGATATTTTCCTGAGCCTTCTTGCTCTAAATTCTTCCCTTTTCTCAATTTCCTTTTTTCTTTAAGTTTCTAGGAAGTAAGAAGGTACAGGTTCTGTCTGGCTTGAAATTTAGAATTCTTTGATTACTGTCTACCTTCACCCTTGAGTCACAATATGAAGGCCATCTAAGGACTCCCTAAAATGAGCAACATGGTGCTCTGACACCCACAACTGGTGGTTAGGAGGTATCACAATATTAGCATTGAAAAGATAGGGCTGTTTGTGACAATTCAGTTCTCACTTTTGCCCACAATGAAAAAATGCATTATCTCTGCTAGGAATAAATGTTGCATGATTCTTAAACTATGTATTTTGAAAACAAATCATTGCATTTACAGTTTTCATTGCATTTACAGTTTTCTTTCCTTGCTGGTAGCGTGGATAAAATGCAATTTATATATTAGGCATCTTCGTTATTCTGAAAAGCAGTCATAATGAAATGTTTAAGGTTGTTGGTTTCAAAAACAAATTTTAGAAAGAAGTCTGCCTTAGTAAGGTTTTTTAATTTTACCCCTACCAGGAGGAAATTATGTTTCTTGAATAAGAAAATGAACATTTTTCCCGAGCAAATTGGAATGAAGAAAATCAGTAAGGACTTAGAATTTGGAAAAGAAAATGAAGTGTCAACTCTAGATATGATAGGTCCTCTTTTCCATCTGGTGGTGGCATTGGTGTAAATAAGAAATTTTTGAGCTGGATAATTTAATTGAAAAGCAGATGATGCTGTCTTTCCTACTGACTAGGGTCTATTTCAAGTTCTCATTACCATAGGCACAAAATGTATTGAAGAAAGTAAATAGGTCAATGAACCTCAAGTGCAATTAAGTTCTCATGTGTAGGGCAATAACTTTAGCCTATCTCTTCCAAACTTTTAAAATTACCCCAGTCAACCAACAGCAACTTTTAATGAGACATGAGCAAGGAACACTCAGAATCTGTAAGATGGGAAATCAGATAGCTATGGCGAAATCGTTGCTCTGCTACACATACGTTTACTCCATTTGCTCTTAATGAAGCACTGCCACTTTCTGTGTTCCTGCATTTAATTCCACTTTCTGTATGTGCTAGTTTCACCTTCCTAGGGATAAAGAGATGCATACATTCCAAAGAAATGAATCAGTAAAGAGGAGAAACATCTTCCTGGTACAACATTAAAAAAGAGACAAGGGAGAAGAAAAGCAAGCAACATGTATGGTTGAAAGACCGGTGAATTAGGAATCAGAAGTCTTGGTTAATTTAGCTTTAGTTCTGCTGTTTAGGAGCCATGTGGACCTTGGGTAAATTATTCACCTTCTCCTGTTCTCAATTAATTACATTATCTATAAAATTAAAAAAAGTGATTTATATAATCCAACTTAATTTTATACTATGATATCCAAATGAAATTTTAAAAAATGATTTCATAATTTAAAAAAACAACCTCATTTAAAAAATCAGGACCTTTGTATTTTTTGTTTTTGAGCTCACTTTTTTTTTATTGAAGTATAGTTGATTTACAATGTTGTGTTAGTTTCAGGTGTACAGCAAAGTGATTCATATATATATATATATATATATATATATATATATATTCCTTTTCAGATTCTTTTCCCTTATAGGTTCTTACAAAATATCGAGTATAGTTCTCTGTGCTATACAGTAGGTCCTTGTTGGTTGTCTACTTTGTATATAGTAGTGTGTATATGTTAATCCCAAACTCCTAAATTATCCCTCCCTCATTTTCCCCTTTGGTAATTATAAGTTTGTTTTCTATATCTGTGAGTCTATTTCTGTTTTGTAAATAAGTTCGTTTGTATCTTTTTCTTTAAGATTTCACGTATAAGCGATATCATATGATATTTGTCTTTGTTTGGTTTACTTCACTTAGTATGATATTCTCTAGGAGGAACTTTTGTACTAAAATTGTCATTTGGGATCCACAATTACTTTTAGTTTTGGTGTGTAGGGATAAACATGCAATTTTGAATCTTGGAACAGGAGACGAGCTTGGATTTGCTTAGAAGCAGCAGGAGAAAAGCCTGAAATTTTGGAAACAGTGGCATTGCACTTCATTAATTTCTACCTGGCCTATTCTCTCCCTATCCTTAGCTTTCTTTCTTGGGGTTAACTCCCTTGTTGAAGCAATTGCAAATTTAGAACTGCATGAATTTCATCAGTTTTATTTTTATTTATTTGTTTGTTTTATTTTAGTCCACCTTTCCATTGGGAATATATATTCCTTGGGAGAGCTCCTAATACTAGCATTGAATAATAGTTTTTGAGGAGTGTACATTTGTTGTCTTTTTTCATTTGATCTTCATAAGGTAGGTGTCACTATCATTATCATTATCATTATGTAATGTGTCCAGGGCCACCAAGTTACTGAGAGGCAGAGTGAGGACTCAGACCCCAGTCTTTTTGTTTCTAGAGCCCATCCTGTCTACCTTAGGAGGCAGCATAACACAGTGGTTGCCAATAACAACAATAAGTAAATGCTTATATCATTCTCACTGTGTGTCAGGTGTAGTTCTAAGCCCTTTAGATATACTAAAACCCATAATCATCATAACAGTTCTATGATGCAGGTCCTATTAATATACCCATGTGACAAATGAAGAAATAGCCACAGGGAAGTTAGGTAATTACCCCAAGATCACACAGATAGAAAGTGCCAGAGCTGGAGTTTGAACCCATGAATGCAGTTCCACAGTCTACAATCTTATACCTTAACACTACCTCTCTGTCAAGCTACTACTTTCCAGGAGGAGAATTTTGAAGTTAATTCTTGCTTTTTACAATAGTTGTGTTCCTGGAACATTTCCTGAATTAGTCATTCATTCTAATTTTTTTAAAAAATGAAAAATAAGTTATGTTAACATAAGAGATAAAGTGACTGAAGTGGGGGAAAAAAAGGGCCTGGGGGTGGTGATGAAGCAAATTATTATGGCAAGAGTACTGCGAGAGGGGCCAACTTATCTGGTAGTGCAGGCATAACAAGAATAAAGAGAAGGTATTTTAACTTGCTTGAAAGGTGTTTGTCTGGGGGCTCCGACATGCTTCCACGTTTCTTGGCCCAGGTTATCCCCAGTGTGTCGGCCTGGGTTTGGGGGAGTATCCTCACTAACTTGAAGGCCTGGAGTTGGGATCCAATTAGTTTCCTACTGGAGTTATCTCTAGTGATGCAGGGCATCAGTATGATTTTCACACTCTCTGTACCATTCATTAGTCAAGAAGATGGGCACATTTTAGTGTGCTGTTGTCAGGTTTGGCAGAAAAAATCAATGGAAGAAAGGGGCATGTGGAAGGGTTTGCTTTTTATAGGTCTCCAGACTTTATAGATTTTTGTATTGAGACCTAGGAATTAGTTGTTATTTTGGAGAATTGAATGGAGATATTTGTTCAATAACCATATTCCCTCTTGTTTAATACTGAGAACTCCTCAAAGACCCTGGGTTTTGGCTTTATCTTGTGTTCCTTTGTTCTACTGAAGACATACTTCTTAAAGTTCCTTAAAGTAGTGTTGCTGAGGGAGGTGAGGGAGATGAAAACCTCAAAATGCCTTGGTTGGAAACCTTAGTCTGGCTGGAAGTAAGCCTCTCATTAGATCAAATATGGTAAACTTAGTGTGGAGGAGTTTTGTGTGATATAGGACAATGGGTAGTGTTCCAGAATGTGAGGGATGTGTTTGAATTGGGAAAAATGCATTTTTACAGGTAGATAAAAAGGAAACTTTTAAAAGTAGAAAACAAACTGGAGCCTATGCTGCAGTCATCTGGGTATGGAGCTTGTGGAGTCATCAGACTTGGAGTGAACACCTATAGACAGGAGCAGTTATCAGAGAGGTCCAAGATGTGAGCTGTTTTTGAGTATGCCAATGACCATGGACATGCAATTTCATCCCTGAATGGCAGGGAACTCCTAGATACCATTTTATTATGACAGAGGCCTGTAATGTCTTCAAATTCAGCAGGCAGTAGAGGAGCCCTTCATGTTTCCATGTCTGAGTTTTGGGTTGTTCTCACACCCACACATTTCAATGGGAGATTTATATCTTCCAAGACTTTGGGTGACCAAAAGTTTTAGGTTCTAGAGTTAAGGATTTTAAATAGGCCAAAAGAGGATGTGTGCTCCTGGTAGGGATGGAAGTTATAGGAGTGACTGTTTTGGACCAGAATATAGAGAATAAGAGCCCCAAGCTAGGTAACTTTTTTGTAGGGAAACTATTTGGCTTGGTAGAACACTGTGCTCCATGTCTGAGGAGAGCTGTCCTGCTGCTGCTAGACCCTGCTATGACATGTTGACATGGCAGGCCTACCTGATGTACTCTAGGTGGCAGTGTTGCTGCTGATTTTTAAACAGGGCTGTCCAGGTACCCAGCTCCTTTTCTAGAAGGTACATAGTAGCGCTAACACTTAAACAGTCCCCACTATGTTACTTGTAGGGTTCTGTTTTACACATTTTAACTTCTTTAACTGAAAGCATGTGAGGCTGGTGTGCTATTATATCCCCATTTTTAAAGATTAGGAAATTGAGGCACAAAGAACTTATGGAACTGACCCAAGTTAAGTGGAAGAACTGGAATTTGAACTCAGGCCATGTAACTCCAGAGTTGGTGCTTTGCTGCTTCTTGTGGGATAATTTTAGGGTTCTGGTGAACCCAGACACTGGGAGGGGCATGGGGGAAACCTGATGCAAATTTCCTGCATCCACCAAGCTGGGCACTGTGTTTCTACTTTGTTGGAGCAGGCAACTTTTCCCTAGATGTCTGTCTTGTCAGGTGCTGTGCCCTACCTAGCATGTTTCCTGATGTCTCCTTTAGACACAGAAAGGGTATTTTCTACTTCCAAGTGGAACTCAGACTGCTAGGTGCCTCCAAACAGATACAAGTCATACCCTGCTGGGCTGTGGACATTATGGACCAGGCACTGGTCCAATAGGCCCAACCGTGCATCAGACTCAAGCATGTCTATGTCCATACTGTGAACACCAACTACAGGTGATTCCTACTGGAGGTGTGGCCTTATTTTAAATTCAAATGGCAGTGATTACATTTGAAACACAATCTTTGTAGAAATGAAGGAAAATGCTGAAGTTTATTGGCCACAGTGAACTGTCTGAAGATGCACATTCTGTTCGGCAGCAAATGCAAGAAAATACTAAGTGGCCGTTTTCTCATCTCATATACTGACCTTCAATTTCCACAGCTCTTTCCTTGCTGGAGGATCCATGGCATGAAATTTTCATGCTTCCTCTTTTTGTCTGAATTTTGTGGTGTGCTTTGCCTTTGTACCCCTCCCGGGTTCTATTCCTTTTGCCATACCCTGGATTTGGGGCCCTCACACAGAGAGATGTTTTCAGATGCAGAACCAGAGTCCCATATTAGGAGAGTGACTGTACAGTTGATCCGGTGCCTGGTGTCTCTGTTCCTGCCAGTAATGCATAGCCCTGTGCTTTTAAGCTTGTGGTCCTCTGACCTGTGGGATAGGTGCGTCCGGTCTTCTTTCTGCATTTTGAGGGTGCTGGTACTCTTTGTAAAGAAGAAAAAAATGAGGCTGTATCACTTTGTCAGATGCATCAGCCATAGTGTGGTAACTAACCAAGATTTCTACTCAGTTCCCTAAACCTGCTGCCCTCCTGTAGCCTCTTTCCCATTGAAGGCACCACCATCTAGCCAGCTACACATGCCTGGACATCTTTGCTGTCAATTATCTCTTAAGCTGTATTCACTAAATCTTAAGGAGTCTGCCTTTTTACTATCTCTTGAATCTGACCTCTCTTCCCCATTTCCATTGCCCTGTTTAGTTCAGGTCTGCCTTGTTTCTCGTCTGCATTAACATAGTAGCCTCCACTCTGAATCCTATTGCTGCCGTTCTATTTTAATTTCTACTTCAAGCATAATGATGTCAGTCTTCTGCTTAAAATCCTAAATGTTCTCCATAATATTCAGAATAAAGTTAAACTGTTATGGCGTGGTTCAAAACAACCTTTAATGTCTTCTCCTACTTACCTGTCCTGTCCTATGTCCTTTCTTACTCACACATGATTTGTCAGCCATTCCAACCACTTGTAGTCTCCTGAATTTGTTCTGTTTTGTGACTTTTATACTGTTTTTCTTTGTCCCTGAAATAACTATATCTACTTGCTTCACTCCTGATCTTTCTTTTTCTTTTTTCAGACTCAGCCCAGGTGTCGTCATCTGTGGGAAACCTGCCTTGACCTTCTGGTCTGACTTTTTGCTCTTATGTTTTATTCCCAAAGCACATTTGCAGACAAATACGCCAGCCATCGTTGCATTGTATTGTAACAGTATGTGTTTTTTGTTTTTTACTTGTCTGATACTTTACGTGGTATCTTCCTCACCACGCTTTGAGCTTTTTGAGAGAAGGATGATATATCATTCATTCTTCGATTCCCTGTACTTAGCATAGTGCTTGTTTTATAGTAGATATCTATAAATCTTTGTTGAATGGAGGAGTAAAGAAAGCACAGATCCTGGTGTACTGTCCATATTGCTGACAGGTGGGACAGAGATTGCTCTTCAGGCTGTGTTCAGTTTACCTGAGAGACTGGGAACTAAACCATCACTGCTGCATCAAAGAAAGAAGATTGAGGGTCTTTGGTATCTCAAAAATGGGTGATATATCTTGGCTGAGGTTGAAGCTATCCTGGTAGAGGCCAAGGATTTTACATCTAGCGATCTGTAGGCATTAAGAGAGGAGTCAGGAAATGTTTTGGTCCTCTGCATCTGAGAAAATTTATCCTGGACATGGGGGCTGAGACTCTCCTAGAATTGATTATCAAGGGTACCTTTGTTCCAATCTCACTCATTTTGAAACTAAGAAGCAGTAAATCTGGGATTGGGTTGGAAACAATGCCCAGGATTATTAAGATGATGAAGAATTCCCCATATCCGTCTTAGGAGGCTGGGATAATAATTATAATGGACAGGGAGCCCTTTTTGGGACTAGGTAGAAGCTGAATTGGCAAAACTCCTAGAGTCTCTTTGATTTGTTAGCTGGAGGTGGGCCAAAAACCTTGATATAGGCTCTGTATTAATTAGCATACAGGGTATGTTGGTAGAAGAGAGAGACCTCAAAATATTGCCCCTCATGTAACAGTCCAGAAATATGTGGCCAATCCAGGGTAGGTATGGACTCTGCTCCCTGAAGTCATTGACAGGCTTTAGCTCCTTTTATCTCATTGCTTTTATTCCTTAGATCAGAGGTTGGCACATTTTTTTTTTGTATATTAGAATCACGTGGTGGATATGCTGGGCTGC
Source organism: Grampus griseus (assembly GCF_964374135.1). NCBI lineage: Eukaryota > Metazoa > Chordata > Mammalia > Artiodactyla > Delphinidae > Grampus > Grampus griseus. The sequence continues at coordinate 55,153,147 of NC_139018.1, forward strand.
ATCGCTAGAGTTTCAGATTCAGGTCTTGGGTAGGTTCTGAGAATTTGCCTCTCCAACAGTTTCCCTGGAGACACTGATGCTGCTGGTCTTGGAACCATACCTTGAGAGCCACTATTCTAAGATGTGGTTCTTGACCACTTGGTTGGAGCTGGCTTGCCTGCATCATGCCCATGTTCCAGCCCTGGAGGCAGAGGCAAAGAACAAAAAGCAAGAAGCAGAACACTCCCACCTAGCTTAAGGACAGGTCTCGGAAGTTGCTCACATCCCTACTGTTCACATTCATTGGCAAGAACTTTTTAACACAACTATCTGCAAGGGATGCTGGGAAATGTAGCTTCTAATTAACAGATCATGTTCCCAGCTAAAACATGGGGACTCTATTATCAAAAGGAAGAAGGGGAGAAATAGTGGTCTTCCCTCAGCCTTGCCCACATATGGACATTCATATGCCCTCCCACGGTCTGGGATGTGGAGGCTGGCTACTCTGCAGGTTCAGAGCAGTTCTCCCAGGACTTGAGAAAAGTCCTGAGCTCGGCCAGTTTCCTGGGGAGTTTTCAGAACCTTAAATTTGGCTTGTGGGCCATGGCAGTAGTGACTCAAAACATTGGTTTTCTTCATTTCCCCCGCTACCCTCCTCCTTTTCTTCTCTCTACCTCAGACCTCCCCATCAGGTGGCCCATTTTGTTCACAGCTGATCCTACAGCAATTGTGTTCTTATCCTGCTGATGCTGCTTCCAACTTTGATAGTGGTTGGATACTTGAGTAGGAATAAAATTCTTCTTGTTCTTCTTGTGGGTAGCTGAACTCTTAAATCTATTGCTCCAACCTGAAGCATGACCTTCAAAATCATGAACTTGTTTTAACCTGCCAGGTTGCCTAGCACAGAGAGTGAAAGAACTGTAATAAAATCTAATAAAAGGATTTATGATATGTAACAAAAGTGGTCCCTAACGTGGGTCTCACTGACCTATGGGTAAAAGCGAATATATTTTCCTTCATTAAAATTCTCAGCAGGAGAGACAACATTTCGTCAACAAAAAGACAGTGAACTTGAAGGTTTTACTCTCTCAGGATTTTGTTAAAACTTTGCTTTCATTTTATTCTCACTTGCTAAGTTTTCATGACCCTAAATTCTATTTCCTTTGAAGATTGTATAGCATCATTCTGTTTAAAAGACATTGTCTGAGAAAGATTAACTTAGTCTATTTCTCTATTGCTAACCTACATTTTTATAAGCCATAAAAGCCTAGTCTAACATCACCCCAAATGAACTCTTTCTGTGGTTCAAAGCTCAATAGCCTTTTCCTGTAAAGGACAGTGGCTGAGCTCAGCCTCTGAAGTTCCAATACCTGCCTTCAAATCCTGGCACTTACTGTGTGTACTGGAACTTTTTATTTGAATTCTCTGAGTCTCAGTTTTCTCTCAGGAAAATGGGGATACAAACATACATACCTCATAGGGTGGTTGTGTTAAAGAAAAATTATTCTGACACTTGTTAAAATGCTAAGGAAGATTTTATTCAGGACTACTACAACAGGTCATGACTATCATAATAGGAGAGAGAGATTGGATTCAAGCCTAAATCCAGCAAAGACAGCTGGGGATTTACAGCTAAAAAGCAGAGTGAGAGGGTCAGTGGATGGATAATTACTAACAGGGGACATCAGGGGAAGAGGGATTCTTGCTAAACTGGCCTGACAGGATTCTTGCTAAAGGCAAGCCAAGGACTTAAATATCAAAAGTGGGCGATGAAAAACTTGATCAGATATCAGGGTGTGGGGGGGGATTCTTACTAAACCGATTTAGTAGGATTCTTTAAGACAAGAAAGGGGACAACGTCAAGGCATAGTTGAGAAGAGGGCTTAGAGGAGCCTGACAAAATTCAGTCAAGGAGGGAGTCTTTGTCAGTTGTGAGGCTTGAATTAAATAACATTAGGTCACAACATTAGGTCAGTCCCTAGTACCTAGTAAAGGCCGATTAAATTTTTTTAAAAAAAAATAATTTATTAATGATAAGCATAAGCTAGCGTTCTGATTATCCTGAAAATTATTTCTTAAAATGGTATAGTATATTTCTTTTTAAACTTATGTATACTAAATTCAAGGTGGTATCCAGGATTAGATTCTGAAACAGCAAAGAGACTTCATTGGAAGACAAGTGAAATCCAAATAAAGTCTTCAGGTTAGTTAATTGTAACACAGTGATGTTAATTTTTCACTCTGACCAATTATCCTGACTCTATAAGATGTTAGCATTAAGGGAAACTGAGTGAAGGGCATATGGGAACTCTTTGTCAACACTTCTCTAAATATAAAATAGTTTTTCAAAATTTAAAAATGTATTAAAATTATGTATACAGGTAAAAAATGTGTACATTTTCCCTCTCTGGCTAATACAAAAGTGCAAGCTACTCACAAATACCCACTAGAACTATTGTAACAGGGGCGATAGCCTTGACTCGTTATGTTGGTAGAAGGACCATTCCTAGTACTGGAGAACTTGTATATTTCACTCAGGAGGACAAATGAGCAATATTTTTCAATAGACATCCATTTTATGGGCAGAAGCGTTGGGTAATATTTATTCATGTGACCTTTGTTCCTAAACCACAGTTACAATAACTGTTGTTAAGGCTAATTTAATGTTAACTAACCTTATTATTAAAATTAACAATGATTATGTCTCTCTGCCATTTTCTGAGTGTATATAAATTGGAGAACTTTTTTTATATCAAAATCCAGAGCAAATGCCATTCATGTGTTCTCATGAATTTACCAGGATAAATATATCCTTTCAGGTTTTTGGCCACTCTGGTCTTCCTGATGGGATGGCATTGTGGAAGACAGGCCCAATGACCGTATGGCATTTGGGAGTTATATTTGAAAAGTAGGGTGTGAGCTAGACCCTCATCTGCTGAGGGAGAATACCAACCATGAAGCCTTGAGAGAGCATGCTGAAGTCAAGCCAGAAGCATGTCCAAAGCTGTCTCAATTGTAAGATGAAATTGAGGTGACATAATAGTAACTGAATACGGGATTGAACTGGGGTTAGAGGACTACTAGACTGCAGAAAGTATGGTGGAAAATTTAGATAAATACCTAAATTCCACATCCAGCAGAGCCTGGGATATGGTTTAGAACATTCAGATAGAGCAAAGGCAGTGTAGGCTAGATCTATGTAAATAGCATATAAAAGGACAGATACTGTTCAATTACCTGGGAGCTGAAAATATAAACTTTGGGTCTGGGGCGCTGAAAGCCAAAGGGCATGATGGATTACCTTTTTAAAATCAGATTTTTTTCCTATTGAGTTTTATGAATTCTTTACATATTTTGGATAATAGTCCCTTATCGGGCATATGGTTTTCAAATATTCTATCCCAATATTTTCTGTAGGTTGCCTCTTCATTTTGTTGATTGTATTTTTTTCTGTGCAGAGCTTTTTAGTTTGATGTATCACACCTCTTTATTTTTCATTCTGTTGCTTGTGCTTTGGTGCCATATCCAAAACATTGTTGCAAAGACCAATGTTAAGAAGCTTTTTCCCTATGATCATTTCTAATAGTTTTATAGACACAGGTCTTACATTTAAGTCTTTAATTCATTTTGAGTTAATTTTTGTGAGTGGTATAACGGTCAAATTTCATTCCTTTGCATGTGAATATAAAGTTTTCCCACTGCCATTTATTGAAGATCTAACATTTTCTCACTGAGTGTTCTTGATTCTCTTGTCAGATATTAGTTGACAAAGGAGTATGGGTTTATTTCTGGACTCTCAATTCTGTTGCATTGGCCTATGTGTCTGTTTTCATTCCTGTACCATACTATTTTGACTACTATAGATTTGTCATGTTTAAAGTCAGGAATTGTGATACTACCTCTTAGTTCTTTTTTTCTCAGGATTTCTTTGTCTATTCAGGGTCTTCTGTGTTTCCACATGAATTTTAGTATGTTTTCTTCTATTTCTGTGAAAACTGCCATTGGAATTTTGATAGAGATTGCATTGAATCTATAGATGGATTTGGGTTGTATGGACATTTTAACAATATTAATTCTACCAATCCATGAACACAGAGTATCTTTCCATTTATTTGTGTCTTCTTTAATTTCTTTCATCAGTGTATTATAGTTTTCAGTTAAATTTATTCCTTTGGTTAAATTTATTCCTAATTATATTATTGTTCTTGATGCTATTGTAAAAGAGATTGTCTTCTTAATTTCTCTTTCTGATAGTTAATTTTTAGTGTATAGAAATACAACTGATTCTTGTTTTTGTTTTTGATGCTATTGTAAAAGAGATTGTCTTCTTAATTTCTCTTTCTGATAGTTAATTTTTAGTGTACAGAAATGCAACTGATTCTTGTATGTTGATTTTGTATCTTTACTGAATTTGTTTGTTCTAACAGTTTTTGGTGGAGTTTTTACTCTTTTCTATATATAATATCATATCTGTAAACAAGACAATTTTACTTCTTCCTTTTTAATCTAAATGCCTTTTATTTTTTTCTTTCTTATGGCTCTGGCTAAAACTTCCAGTACTATGTTGAAAAGAAGTGGGAAGAGTGGACACCTATGTCTTGTTCCTGATCTTAGAGAAAAATCTTTAACCTGTTCCAGTTGAGTATGTTAGCTGTGAACTTGACATATATGGTCTTTATTATGTTGAGCTATATTCCTTCAATACCAATTTTTTAGAGCTTTCATTATGAAGGATGTTGAATTTTGCCAAGTTTCTTCTGTATCTATTGAAGTGATTATATGATTTTAGTTTCATTCAATTAATGTGGTGTATCACATCTACTCATTTGTGTATGTTGAATCATCTTTTAATCCCAGGGATAAATTCCACTTGATCATGGTGTATTATCCTTTTAATGTATTGTTGAATTCAGTTTGCTAGTATTTTGTTGTGAAATTTTGTATCTATATTCATCAGGTATATTTACCTGTGGTTTTCTTTTCTTGTAGTATCCTTCTAGAGCTCTGGAAATGTGTAAATTGAGCTCTGTGTAAAATGAGTTTATGAGTGTTCCCTTCTCTTCATTTTCTGGAAGAGTTTGAGAAGGATTGGTAGTAATTTTTCTTTAAATGTTTGGTAGAATTCATCAGTGAAATCATCTGGTCCTGGACGTTTCTTGTTGGAAGTTTTCTGATTCCTTATGCAATAAGAACATTGCATTATTTGTTTTAGGTCTGTTCAGATTTTCTGTTTCTTTATGATTCAGTCTTGGTAAGTTGTATGTTTTTAGGAATTTATCTATTTGTAATAGGTTATTCAAGTTGTTAATCTGTAATTGTTCATATATTTTCTTATGATCCTTAGTATTTCTGTGTATCAGTTGTGATATCTCCTTTTTCATTTCTGATTTTATTTGGGTTTTCTTTTTTCTTAGTTAGTCTAGCTAAATGTTCAATTTTATCTTTTCAAAAAAACCAGCTCTTAGTTTCATTGATTTTTGTCTATTGTTTTTCTGGTCTCTGTTTCATGTATTTCTGCTCTGATTTTTATTTCCATCCTTCTGCCAACTTTGGGCTTAGTTCTTCTTTTTCTAATTCCTGAGGTATAACATTAGGTTGTTTATTTGAGATCTTTCTTTCTTCTTAATATAGGTGTTTGTTGCTATAAACTTGGCTCAGACTGCTTTTGCTGCATCACATAAGTTTTGGTATGTTGTGTTTTCCATTTTTGTTTGTTTCAAGATTATTTAAATTTCCTTTTGATTTCCTCTTTGATCCGTTGGATGTTCAGGAGCATGTTGTTTGAATCCGCATATTTTTGAATTTTCTAGTTTTATTTCTGTTATTGTTTTTAGTTTCATACCTTTATGGTCTGAAAAATACTTGATATGATTTCAGTCTTCTCAAATTTGCTAAGACTTGTTTTGTGATCTAATGTGATCTATCCTGGAGAATGTTAACATGTGCAATTGAGAAGAATGTGTATTCTACTGCTGTTGAATGTTCTATATATGTCTGTTAGGGCCATCTGGCCTTAAGTTAGTTCAAGTTCAATGTTTCCCTATTGATTTTCTGTATAGATGATCTAGCCATTGCTAGATCCATTTCCATTTTTCTCTTCAGATTTGTTAGTATTTGCTTAATATATGTAGGTGCTCTGATCCTGGGTTCATTTATAATGAAATTACAAAATTTATATTTATAATTGTTATACATTATATAATATATTTATAATTGTTATATCCTCTTGATGAATTGACCCTTTAATTATTATATAATGACTTTCTCTTTCTCTTGTTATATTTTTTGACTTAAAATCTTATTTTGTCTGATATAAGTATAGCTACCCCCACTTTCTTTTAGTTTCATTGGCATGGAATATCTTTTTCATCCTTCACTTTGAGATATGGGTATTCATCAGGCTGAGTGAGTCTCTTGTAGGTGGCGTATAGTTGGCTCTTTTTTTTTTTTTTTTTTCGGTATGCAGGCCTCTCATTGTTGTGTCCTCTCCCGTTGCAGAGCACAGGCTCTGGACGCGCAGGCTCAGTGGCCATGGCTCATGGGCCCAGCCACTCCATGGCATGTGGGATCTTCCTGGACCGGGGCATGAACCCGTGTCCCCTGCATTGGCAGGCGGACTCTCAACCACTGTGCCACCAGGGAAGCCCTTGTTTTTTGTTTTTTTTAAAATCCATTCAACAGGCACTCTATGCCTTTTGATGTGTGAATTTAATCCATTTACATTTAAAGTGATTATTGATAGATAAGGACCTAATATTGCCATCTTACAGTAAGTACCCTACATAAGAACCTTCAAGTTGTGAACTTCCAAAGATGCAAACGTGTGTTCACATGTCCAGTCACGTAAGTTAGTTCACATGTCTGGCGTACATTGTCATGTGCATGCATCCTCTACAAGTGGTTGTGTTTTTGTGTACTTTACTGTACAGTACTGTATAGAGTACAGTAGTACAGTATCTTTATTTCAAGCACAGAATGTCTGGAAGTGAGCATAAAAGCTGTGGTATATATCTGACTGTGTTAGTTGGGTGCCTAGGCTAACTTTGTTGGAATTAACAAACAAATTTGGACTTATGAACGTGCTCTCAGAGCAGAACTTGTTTTTATGTAGGGGACTTACTGTATGGTTTTCTGGCTTTTTTGTAGTGCTCTTGTTATTGTTATACTCTCTGTCTTCCTTTGTGAATTGGTGATTTTCTGTAGTGGTATGCTTTGATTCTCTTCTCTCTTTTTTTAATCTTTTTTTTTATAATATTTTTTATATTTTCTTGTAATTGACAATACAAAATAACATTTTATAGGAGACTCAGAGTTTCATAGACTTGGTAAGCTGAGTGTTTTCTTGTAGTGAAAAACATATTCCTTTTCCTCCTGCTCTTTCCAGTATAATGGAGGAAATGGCCATTGTTAACGTTTTGAATCTTTTTCTCTGGGCTTAGGTTGGTTTCATTTTCATTTGGATAATCGACATCATTTAACAATTGTACGACGTTCTGTATTTTGCTTTTGTCACTTATAGCCATTTCTCCATGTTGTTATAGTTTTCCAGTTTATTTTTTGATTTTTTTTTGGATTTTATTTTATTTTTTTATACAACACATTCTTATTAGTTATCTATTTTATATATATTAGTGTATATATGTCAATCCCAATCTCCCAATTCATCCCATCACCACCCCACCACCACTTTCCCCCCTTGGTGTCCATATGTTTGTTCTCTACATCTGTGTCTCTATTTCTGCCTCACAAACCAGTTCCTTTGTACCATTTTTCTAGATTCCACATATATGCATTAATATACAATATTTGTTTTTCTCTTTTTGACTTACTTCACTCTGTATGACAGTCTCTAGATCCATCCACGTCTCTAAAAATGACCCAATTTCATTCCTTTTTATGGCTGAGTAATATTCCACTGAATATATATACCACAGCTTCTTTATCCATTTGTCTGTCAATGGGCATTTAGGTTGCTTCCATGACCTGGCTATTGTAAATAGTGCTGCAATGAACATTGGGGTGCATGCGTCTTTTTGAATTATGGATTTCTCTGGGGATATGCCCAGTAGTGGGCATTTAGAGAAGAGCTAACACCCATCCTTCTCAAACTCTTCCAAAAAATTTCAGAGGAAGGAACACTCCCAAACTCATTCTACAAGGCCACCATCACCCTGATACCAAAAAAGATACCAGACAAAGATACTACAAAAAAAAAAAAATTACAGACCAATATCACTGATGAATATAGATGCAAAAATCCTCAACAAAATACTAGCAAACAGAAGCCAACAACACATTAAAAGGATCATACACCATGATCAAGTGGAATTTATCCCAGGGATGTGAGGATTCTTCAATATACGCAAATCAATCAATGTGATACACCATTTTAGCAAATTGAAGAATAAAAACCATATGATCATCTCAATAGATGTAGAAAAAGCTTTTGACAAAATTCAACACCCATTTATGATAAAAACTCTCCAGAAAGTGGGCACAGAGGGAAACTACCTGAACATAATAAAGGCCATATACGACAAACTCACAGCAAACATCATTCTCAATGGTGAAAAACTGAAAGTATTTCCTCTAAGATCAGGAACGAGACAAGGATGTCCACTCTCACCACTATTATTCAACATAGTTTTGGAAGTCCTAGCCACGGCAATCAGAGAAGAGAAAGAAATGAAAGGAATAAAAATTGGAAAAGTAGAAATAAAACTGTCACTATATGCAGATGACATTATACTATACATAGATAATCCTAAAGATGCCACCAGAAAACTACTAGAGCTAATCAATGAATTTGGTAAAGTCGATTCTCTTCTCTTTATCTTTTGTGTACATCCTATATGTTTTTGCTTTGGTGTTACCATGAGACTTACATAAAACATACATATAACAGTCCATTTTAAGCTGATAACAACTTAACTTAGGTCACATACAAAAACTCATTCCCACCCTACATTTTATTTTAATGTCACAATTTATATCTTTTTAATTTTATATTATTAACAATTATTGTAGTTATAATAATTTTTAATACTTTTGTCCTTTAACCTTATGCTAGTGATAAGAGGTTAACACATCACCATTTTTACACTCTTTGTGTATTGTGAATTTGACTATGTACTTTATCAGCGTGCTTTATATTTTTATATGTTTTCATGTTGCCAATTAGCATCCTTTGATTTCAGATTGAAGAACTCTTTTCAGCATTTCTTTTTTTTTTTTTTTTTCTTTTTAACATAGCATTTCTTGTAAGGCAGGTTTAGTGGTGATTAACTCCTTCAGCTTTTGTTTGTGTGAAAAAGTCTTTATCTTGCCTTTGAGAAGGACAACTTTGCCAGGTAAGTTATTCTTAGTTGGCAGGATTTTTTCTCCTTTTAGTGCCATCAATATATCTCATCACTCTCCTGGTGTGAAAGGTTTCTGCTGAGAAATCTGCTTATAGCCTTTTGGGAGTTCCCTTGTATGTGAGGATATTTTTCTCTTGGCTGCTTTTAAAAATTTCTCTTTGTCTTTGATTTTAGTCAGTTTCATTATAATGTGTCTTGGAGAGGTTCTCTTTACATTGAGTTTGTTTGGTGACCTATGAACTTCCTGAACTTGGATGTCTAAATTTCTCTTTAGATTTGGGAAGTTTTCAGCCATTATTTTTTTAAATAAGCTTTTTGCCCCTTTCTCCCTCTCTTTTCCTTCTGGGACTCCAATAATTCATATATTGTTTCTGTTAATGATATTCAGTAGTTCACATAGATTTTCTTCACTCCTTTTAAAATTCTTTTTAATTTGTTCTCCCCTGACTGGGTAATTTCAAATGATCTGTCTTCTACTTCACAGGTTCTTTCTTCTGCTTAGATAAAGTCTACTTTTCTTGCTATCTGTTGTATTCTACTGTATTCTCCAGCTCCAGTATTTCTCTTTGCTTCTTTTAATGATTTTTATCTCTCTGTTAAATTTCTTATTTTGTTCATGTACTGTTTTCCTGATTTAATTGAATTGTTTTCTGTGTTTTCTTATAGCTCACTAAGCTTCCTTAAAACAACTATTTTGAATTCGTAATCTGGCAAATCATAGACCTCCATTTATTTGGGGTTAGTTCCTGGAAAATTATTATGTTCCTTTGGTGGTTTCATGTTTCTTTGATTTTTTTATGTTCCTTGAAGTCTTGTACTGCTATCTTTGCACTTGAAGGAGTCACCTCCTTCAGTTTTTACTGACCTCTTCAGTGGGTCCAACCTCAGACTGTTTTTGCTCTAATGGTGTGCTGGTATTTCTCCACTTGACTATTGGACCTCTACAGAGGCACTCTCATGCATGTGTAATTGTCAAAATCAGCATTCTTTGTGGGGAAGATGCTAGAAAACTCCTATTTTTCCATTTTGATGACATCACTCTCTGATTTAACTCATTTTTATATCACATTCCTCATGGCTCTAGCTCTTGTCATAAGAAATCTGGGAAGTATGCCTTCCAGAAATGCCAGTACTTCCTCAATGGAAGTTAAGCATTCCTTAACTATCAGAAAGTAAATTTTAATAACAAACAGAGAGCATTGCCTCATTTCATTAATAATATCTACCTATTTCTTCCCCTTCATACCTGTTTTGATGTTCTCTTACCAGTATCTCTGCTTTGAGTGCTGCCTTCAGATGGCATAGGTCTGCCTGTTGCTATTGTACTCAGTTTGTGTGTCCTCTTTCTGTACTCACTATTGTCCTGTGCCCTGGGACATCTGTGTCCTAGTCCATCTTCACTTAGATTCTCTTGCTATTAATAGGAAGGCACTAATATATTTCATTCTGTATCCTAGTAGGATTATTTTAAATATTTTATTGAAGTATAATGTACATATACATATAGAAAATGTAAGTGTACAGCTCACTGAATTTTCACAAGTTCAACATATCCATTCAACCAGCACCCAGCTCAAGAAACAGATTATTACCAGTGCCCCAGAAACCTCTCTTATGTTAGTCCCCCATCACCATTGCCTGTACCAAAGATAACCACATGCTGACCACTAACAGCACATTTTAGTCTTGCTGTGTTTTTGTACTTTACATAAGTTTAATTATATAGTATATATTCTTTTGGATATACTTCTTTTGCTTAATATGTTTGTGAGATTCATCTATATTATTGAAAAGTAGAGTGTTTATTCTCATTGCTCTACATACTCCTTTGTGTGATTATATTATTTTATTGAATCAGGTGTCATAAGAACATTTGGCATTTCCATATTATCCCTATTTTGAATAATGCTGCTAATTTTTTTTTAAAAACAGAATTTAAAGCTTTTGCTATTAAAGCTGGGAAGCATATTTGGGAAGTGACAGAGTTACTATTATATGTTGTCTTATTGGTAACCTCAGGGAACAAAACATTATCCACTGTTCCACCTTTATTTATCTTTTATCTTTTATTTATTCTGTTCCATGGCAGTGATTTCCACTATTCTGTCTTCCAGTTCACTTATTTGGTCCTCTGCCTCATTTATTCTGCTATTGATTCCTTCTAGTGTATTTTTCATTTCAGTTATTGTATTGTTCAACTCACCTTGTTTGTTTTTTATATCTTCTAACTCTGTGTTAAACATTTCTTATATCCTCCCGGTCTGTGCCTTCATTCTTTTTTGGAAATCTTGGAGCATCTTTACTATCATTACTCTGAATTATTTTCCAGGTAGATTGCCTATCTTCACTTCACTTAGTTGTTCTGTGGTTTTATCTTGTTACTTTGTCTGGAATAGATTCCTCTGCTGTCTCATTTTGGCTAACTTTCTGAGTTTGCAACCTCTGTTCCACAGGTTGCAGGATTGAGGTTCCTCTTGCTTTGAGTGTTTGCCCCCTGGGGGGTGATGCTGGTCTAAGATGCTCATGCAGGCTTCCTGGTAGGAGGGAATGGTGTCTCCCCACTGGTGGGTGGAGCTGGATCTTGTCTCTCTGGTGGGCAGGGCAGTGTCAAGCGGTATGTTTAGAGGTGGCTGGGGGCTCAAGAAGACTTTAGGCAGCCTGTCTGTTGATGGGGTTGTGTTCTCACCCTGTTGGTTGTTTGACCTGAGACATACCAGCACTGGAGCCTACAGGCTGTTGGGTGGGGCCAGGTCTTGGTATCACAATGGCAGCCACTGGGAGAGCTCACACCAATGAGTACTCCCTGGACCTCTGCCACCAGTGTCCTTGTCCCCACAGTGAGCCACAGCCACACCCCCGCTTCCCCAGGAGACCCTCCAAGACCAGCAGGTAGGTCTGGCCCAGGCTCCTATGAAGTCACGCTTTCTCCCTGGGCCCCTGTGAGCATAAGACCTTGTGTGCACCCTCCAAGAGTGGAGTTTCTGTTTCCCCCAGTCTTGTGGAGCTCCTGTGATCAAGCCCCACTGGCCTTCAAAGCCAAATGCTCTGGGGGCTCCTCCTCCTGATGCCAGACCCCCATGCTGGGGAGTCTGAAGTGGGACTCAGTACTCTCCCTTCTGTGGGAGAATCTCTGAGATATATTTATTTTCTAGTTTGTAGGTAGAAAATAATTATCCGTGGTGGGTATGGGATTTAATTGTATCACAGATGTGCCCCTCCTACCATCTCATTGTGGCTTCTTCTTTGTCTTTGGGTATAGAATATCTTTTTTTGGTAGGTTCCAGTCTTTTTTGTTGATGGTTGTTCAGCAGTTAGTCGTGATTTTGGTGTTTTCCTGAGAGAAGGTGAGCTCAAGTCCTTCTTCTCCATCTTGTCTCCAACCTCCTTCACCAACTTCTCCACCTTTAAAGTATAATCAGCCTACATTTAGTATTTCAATAGTGAGGAAAATGATAATTTGAATACACCTTGTACAAAATTTCCTTTGGATTTCTTCCCATTTATTAATACTGAGAGTATTTAGTAGTGTTCATCAGGAGATGTTTCTTGACAGGAAATCAATAATTTGTTTTAAGGTCTTATCAAGAACAGGAAGTGGGCATTGGTATAAGAAGGGAATCAGAGCTTTAAGTGGTTACACAGGTATTTTGGCAAATTTCATTTGAGCTAACATAAAAAAAGGGGATTGATAGGAGAATAGTTGAACATTCAAAATCTGTTTTCCAAAAACATGTAAACATTTACTATTTAATCTCCATTCCAAGCTTTTCCCATGGACTCTGCCAAGGGCACTGTGATAAATCACACATAAAAGTTGCATATGCTATGATTTTTATGAAGAGGATTCTACATTATTTAGCCGTGCTTGTGGTTGTGCATGTCTATACACTAAACACTGGTTATCAGTGATTAATGGACAACATGCTTGAACAATGCTCTCCTACTTGAGCTAATGAACTAAATAGTTTATTTCATGCTCCATTTCCACAAATAAATAGCTGTAATACATAATGTGATAATTCCTGATCTCTTTGCAGTGCATTTTCTTGTCTATAATGAACACAAAAAGTTTTGAAAATCAAATTTAGTAGACATTGCATTGTATTTTTATATGTTGAATAGATTATGAAATGTTGCTGAAATCAAAATGTTTACACTGAAAAGAAGAGTGCTAAAATTGAGCAACAACTTAAAAGAACTCAATGAAGAGCTTTTAAAAAACCTCATAATAGGCTTTTCTTCTATTTTTATTTTAATTATCTCCTTGAGTAAAACTGTAGTTATTCTACATGTTTATGTGTGCTTGTAAATAAACACTATTCTTTCCTTAATCACTTTTGTATGTTTCTATATAGCAGAATTATGATTTAACTTCATATATCTAATGTGCACAACTTCACTTGTGGTTTTGTTTATCTTTCATATGTTCTTGTATAATCTTTGTGTTGAACTTGAACAATCTGTGGGATGGAATCACCAGTCTACCTTATTTTTGACTCCTCGTGTCTAGACTTCCCTTTAAATCTAACTAAGGAGTTAATTCTTGCCCTGCTCCTGATGAACACTTGGGCATACTAAAAGACTTCTCTGGTCTCTCTTAGGTAATATATGTTTTACCAGTCACTAAGTGTCACAATTTAGCAACCAAAATGTTCTGTTCTCCATAATAATCAAATATTCGAACTTGCTTTAAAGTTGAGGCTTCTCCTAATTAGCATTTCTACTGCTTTGTCCTCATTTTACAAATGCTGTTTGTAGTCCTCCAAGGTAGGTGGAAGTAGGTGGATTCTCTTTTGATTAGCACTGTCAATCTGGTCTGGTTCTCTTTTGGGTTCAATAGTTGTTTAAAAATGAATCTATTTCTTGTAGGTGCTAGGGTTATCTCACCTAAGACAAATTTTCCTTAACGAGGACAATGCATGTAATTGCCACCTGGTCATTTACTTCTTTTCAGCCCAAGTAATTTTAGTTTCTTTCTGCTGTGATCTATTTTACCCTCTAGTTGGTTTTCTGGACAGAGCCTAAAATAATTGAGAGTCAGATGTTTTCCCCTTGTTCTTGAAGGAAACAGTTATCTATTCTCTGGGAGTGCAAGTCATACGCAACTCAAGATTTAGTTCCTTGGTCTGCCACTGGGACAGCTGGTCAGAGGAAACCACACTTTAGACTGCACGGATATGAGTAGACAGACCACTAGAACACTAGGCCCTCTGACTGCAGAGGACACATATTGAATCCTCTGAGTTAACTCATTAAAATTCCTTTCCCTGAAATGAAGGTTTATTTCTTCCTTGCAGAGAGTGGAATGTACAACACAGCTTCAGGTCTCTTTAAAGAAATACTTTCTTCCCTATTCTTCCACCCCAAATCATTTTATACCCTCAATTATGAGTGAGGGGCTTGAGGGCTGTGAATTTTTATGTTAAGTCATGTGTACGTTCTATCATCTCCTTTGAATGTGTTTTCTATTGTCTCTCATTGACTCAGCAAAAAATTATTTTTTAACATACAGTTATACTTATTTTCATAATGTTGATGAAAATATTAATCATTTGACCTAAGAAAAAAGTGGAAAATTTTATTTGATCCAAATTGAGGGCTAAACACCAGACACAGCCTTTCAGAAAGTTCCGAGAACTCTTCTGCCTGTTAGAAGTCAAAGCACAGTTATATAAGGTTTTGAGACAGAGGGCTATACATTAAATGACATATTATTGACAGTTTACACAATCTAGATCTAAGCCTTAAAAACAAGTAGTGGGTCATGGGTCATCATAGCCCCTTACGAAATTAAGAAGGAAGATTATCTCCTAAGGAGTTGTGACCTTTGATGAGATTAAGAAGGAATGTTATTTCCTAAGGAGTTCTGGCTAATGCAGGTGCACAATACACACTAAAGGGGAGGGATGAGGCCCAAACCGTCAAAAAAAATTTTATGTTTAAATTTTTCTCATCTTGCCATAAAATATGAATTTTATTTCATCAGTAATGTCTTTGCTAAAGCATAGAAACCACTAAACACAAAGAGAAAATAATATATTCTATGACACAGGTTTCATTGAAAGTTAATTAAGTTTTTCATCTATAAAGGAGTAAGACTTCTTCTTCTGCCATGACAGAGTAACAGGACCAGATTTTCCCTCCCAATGTAAACAACAACAAAAAAAGGTGAAATACATAAAACAAGTATTTTCAGACATTGAATAACTGGCAACACTGGACAGTGATTCCTGAGAGGGAAACAAAGTGAGCTCTCCAATTGCCTCTGGATATTTTCTTGAGAGGATTCTAGATTGCAGCAAAAGCTGAAAGAACTCATTATGAGCACACAAGCATTACAATAAATGTAAAAGGAAGTCCCTTAGGCAGAAGGACATTGATATCAGATAGAAATATGGATCTAAAGATAAAGAGAGAATTGAAGAGCACCAGAAATTGTAAATATATGGGTAAGTATATCAGAATTGAAAGCCATCTCCAAAGTCTCCACTTGAACCAAGTGCACAGTGATATACTGATGAACAAAGAAGAAAAAAAAGTATATTAACAACTCTTTGGGAAAACTGACAGATTGTATACTGCCAAAGTGGCCACAATTTCCAAATCAAACTTAATTTCTGCAAAGTCTTTTAATACTATTTATGCCTACCTGGAAGGGACAAGATCAAAAAGTACTGAAGTCTTGAAGGGGAGATTGGATGAAGGTAGTCAAAAGATACAAACTTCAAGTTATAAGATAAGTAAGTACTAGGAATGTGATCAATATAATTAACACTGCTGTGTGTGATATATGAAAGTTGTTAAGAGAGTGGATCCTGGGAATTCTCATCACAAGGAAAAAACTTTTTTTCTTTTTCTTTTATTTTGTAGCTATGTGAGACAATGGATGTTCACTAAACTTATCATGGTAAACATTTCATGATGTACGTAAGTCAAATTATTATGCTGTACACCTTAAACCTATACAGTGCTGTATGTCAATTATTGTTACCAAACCTGCCTGTGAGTAGTAAAGCCAATCTACCAACGTCATTTTGTGATGAAGGAAAGTGCAGTGTTTATTGCTGGAGCCAAGCAAGGAGTCCGGGCAGCTAATGCTCAAAAGACCCAAACTTCCCCATGGGTTTCAGGGAAGGGGTTTTAAAGGCAAGGTGAAGGAGAGAATCTCAGGGTGCATGACCAGCTTGTGCACAATTCTCTGATCGGTTGATGGTAAAGTAACAGGGTGGTGTCACAAGGGTTAACATCATCAATCCTGAGGCTCCAGTTGGTCTGGGGTCTGAGTGCTCATGGTCATCAGGCAGTTAATTTCTTCAATCTGGTGGGGGTTTTAGTATCTGCAAAACAACTGAGGAATGTGCAACAGACACTGTTACCTATGTCCTTCAGGGAGGAACTAAAGATTCTGTGACTGCCATATGACTGATTTATCGTTTAAATTGTTACCAGTTCTCCTGATCCAATTGCTGTTTTTTCTGTTGTTACTATATATTCACATTCTTTCAATCATTAATTTCTGAGCCAGACTTTTGTGACTCAGGGGAGGCCTGGGGGACTAAAGTTTTTCTACAAACAAAAGGCAAGCAGAGGACATAGGGGTGTCTGTCCTGGAAAGGCCCCATAGGGTCCTGCTTGGTTACATTATATCTCGATAAAACTGAAAAAAAAAGTAATGAAGTCTTTGAATTGAGAAAGTTCACAACATTGAGATACTTATTACTTTTCAGCTCTGTGTTCTACATGTTTAAGAGGAAAAGAAAAGAACAAAAATCTGCTTTTTGTGTACATTTAATATGTCACTCAGTGAATACTGTAAAATTGTTTTAAACATACATGATACTCGGCTTTAGGCAAAGTGTCTTTACTATAGGTGACTGGGAGACAATTTGAGTCCATTAGTTGCCTGGAAAGCAGATTGGAGAGATGGAGTTAGTCATTTTGGTCTGGGAGTCAGTGTTCTATGGAGGGAAAAGGACTTAATGCAGGTGGACTTTATAACTGCTCGATGTGGATAGGGCTTCTGGTGCTTCCCAGAAACATCTGTACTCTCCCATAAGACAACAAAGCAAGTAATGTCATCTTTGAAACACTAAAATTTTAGATGATCATGTAAGTCAAGAAAATTTTCTATACTTTCTATAATTACAATCACTGATCCAGTGAACAGTAAAAAAAGGTCATTTCTAATTATTGATAAATGTTTGTGTAGTAGACAGATATTCAAATAGCAAACCAATAAATTAAGAAAAAAGCCTCTAAACAGGTTGTTAACAATAGGGCTTAAAAGTTTTTTTTTTTTTTTTTTTCTAATTTGCAATTCCATTTAAGGGAAAATTGCAGACTTCTTTACATACCATAGGATTGGAGTGGTTTTTTGGTTTTTGTGCTCATACATTTACATCTCCCTGAATTTGCTGGTCCATTTTCCAAAAGGTATTCATTTATGTTCGTTACCATAGAAACCAGAAGTGCTCCATTTGTATGTAATTCTTTGCACATATTCCCTCCCCTTTCTTGCTTCTCAAGTCAGCTAAATTGCTTTATGTGGCATTTTATGTAGAATAACCTTTGTTTGTTTAAGTCTTTCATGAAACAAAGCTTCTTAACTTCAAATGTGTTACTTTATATTAATCTAAATCATAAATTTGGCTTGTGAATTTTGCTGAAAAAATGACTGACTGAATAAAACAGAAATGTTTTCTAAATAAAATAGCACTCACACTTTAGAGTTGAAATTGAGTAGGAAAATCAAGACAATAGTAGTCTGCTTTAGAAAAGCTTTAAATGTTACTTTGCTAAACCATGAAAAAAATGTTTAAATAATTGTTATATTCAAAGGGTGAATGTTTTGACGAGCATTACAATAACTTGTGAGTAACTTGTGTGCCCAAGCATTTTGCTGGGTCAAGGGAATACAAAGACTTGGAAGGAGTCACTGTTTTCAAGGTGTTTTGAAATTAGTTTGAACAGAGACTATAGGTTTGATTAGAAGCTGTGGAAGTTAAACACTTTTAAGCCATGTCATTTGAGAAATATGCAGAATACGTGTGCATTTTGCACAATGATTAAACATACTAATGAGCCACTTATGTCCCTTTTATTACCCTAGTCACACACGTCCCATAAAAGATGTTCTCCCTACCACTGTTTCTTTTCTTATGTCAGTATGTCAGTTTTGATTTCCAATTGTTTGCCTTTCCAATATAATTCTCCGAATTCTCTAGGAGAGGGTAGCATATAGAGCTGAAAGAGAATGTTGGATCAGTATCCAGGAAACCAGAATTCAGCCCTGCCTCTGTCACTAACTATGAATCTCTGTGCCCTTGAGCAAGCCACTTTACTTCATTGGATTTCATTGTTCAAATCTGTAAAGTCAGAGAATGGTTGAGAGTTCTTTAACATCCTGTGTAACTCTAGGAGATGAATTCTGATTCTGTTATTCTAAAAAGCTCTTTTCAGGGTACTATAAATTCTAAGTGATTTATATGAAGAACCTATTAGAATTCCCCAGAAGTTCCTTAAAGTTTTGCCAGAAGTGTCAGTTGCGTAGGAAGGCAGTGAACAGGCCTTCTCTGCCGGAGCCACCTTGTGGCTTCAGTGTATTGACAGGTGTGAAGAGTGGCCAAATTTTAGAAGAATGGCAGCTGCCATATCGGTAGACAAAGGATGTGTGGCATCAAGCTATCAGACACTGCAGCCGCCCCCAACTGTGCACCCTGAGGGGATTCAGGATGGAGAAAACAGGGTAGTTTGCTGGTCCTAGATAGCTAAGGTGCATATCAAAGGAATGATTTCAATGAGCCCAGACTCTTGCATCTTCCCATACATAGAAAAGTGCTAAATTCATTAACTTGAAATGTCTGTTTTTCTTTAATTAACAGTAATCTGATGTTCTGACTCCCTTTGTTTTTTTTTTGCAAAAACTCCTACGTACTCTGGCTTCTCCCTTACATCTTCAGAGCAGCCCCTCAGAGCTATCTGAGGCTTAAATCCTCAGCAAGTCCTCCTAATAAAACATAATCCTCAACTTTGGGGTTGTGTTTTTTTTTTCAGTTGACACTTCTGAGGTAATTTGTGGTTTACTTAGAGTATTGCTCCACTGAAGAGCCTTTTTAATTTAGATACACCATCAGCTCAGAACCCATCAAAAGTTTCACAGATATGTTGTGGAAACATCTAAGTATCTACCATATATTTTCTCTAAGACCTTAGTTTAGCTTTCTGTAGACATATTCACTCTCCTAGCAATCATCAAATATTTGGGAGTTATTGGACTAATGCTAGGTTTGCCCATGTCTTCACTCTCATAGTGAATGTATGTTATCTTCCAGTTTCACAGTTTTCTTATGAGTAGCAAATAAGCGAGTGGATATGAAAACATTTTATAAACTGGAAAGTGTTATAGAAATATATACATTATTGTTCATAAGTGTTTTGGTGGTCTTACAACCAGGGAACTATTATCATTATAATCACGATGTTGTTACTTTTGGTAAAAGTGAGGTAGCAAGTGGTAAATACCTCTTTCATACCTCTGTGTCCTCTTTCTCTAAATTGCTCCCATTACCATCTGCAGCACAGCATCCTCAGCCTCTTTTCTGAATGTGGCTTCCATAATTTTAATCTAACTTAAACTTGGCTCCCACTTGAAGACAGATTCCCTCATAGACCTCTCAAGTGGTGGCTGTTTTCTCTTTTATATCATCTATACCACTGGCCTGGAGATGTGGCAAGCGTCTTCTTTGTTCCTTATGGCTGCTTCCACACCTTTTGTCTCTTCTTTTACCTTAACCTCCCACCCCCTGGCTCTTTGTAGCCTTTGCCATTAAACCACACCACACTTTAACAACATGACACTTACTATGTTCTAATCACTTTATAGATACCCACTTCTTCAATCTTTACAGCAATCCCATGAGGTCAATATTTTTATTGTCATCATTATCTCCATTTGACACACATAGCAACTGAAATACAGAGTTTAGGTAACTTGCCTAAGATTGTAGAGTTGATAAGAAGCAGAGCTAGGATTCAAACCCTTGCAGTCTGGCTTCACTCTCCATGTTTTTTCTATATTGCTTCTATCTATACTGCCTCTGGCCCTGTTTCTCTCCATCCCCTCAATCTGAATTATTTTCTTTGAAGCACTTCTACCACCTAAAATATTAAATATTTGTCTACTTGTTTATTATCTATCTCCCCTACCAAAATGTCAGCTCCATGAAAGCAGGGACTTTATTCTTTTGTACAGTGCTTACAAGTGCCGGTAATATAGCTGGTATTTCAAAAATGTTTTGCAAATGAATGAATGAATGGATGAACATTATAACATGAGCTGGTTATTTAGCAGCTGCCTCTCAGGTGGAGCTGGGGTGCTGCAAACTGCCTTTCTGCTTTTCAGCCTAGCTGCCTCTATGTTAGAATCTGCCAGTAGGGGGCATTAGCAGGAGCTTGCAAGGTTGAAGCGGGAGTGGGGAGACTCACTACTCCCTGTATGTTGCCTGCTCCTGTCAGTATCTCCCCAGCAAAGCTTCTTCATGTCAGCAGTAGCAATTCCTTCCTGTAGCTGCAGTTGATACCAGATTGCAGTTTTCTTGCAGAACCAGCCCTATCATGACCACTCAGAGATGTCCAGCAGCAGTTGAGCAGTAACCTCTCCTCATAGATTTGTTTCAGGTCCGTGGGTCCCTTCTCCAAGCAACTAGGTTTTAGTCATTATAACCTTTGTCTCCCTAGCTGTTAAGCGTGGTCCTTGTGCTGTTTCCATGATTCCTTGGTATTCCCTTTTCAATTTTGTAATACATGGTTAATACTTTTTATTTATTTTTATTTATTTATTATTTTTACATATTTATTGGAGTATAATTGCTTTACAATGGTGTGTTAGTTTCTGCTGTATAACAAAGTGAATCCACTATACATATACATATATCCCCATATCTCCTCCCTCTTGTGTCTCCCTCCCACCCTCCCTATCCCACCCCTCTAGGTGGTCACAAAGCACCGAGCTGATCTCCCTGTGCTATGCAGCTGCTTCCCACTAGCTATCTATTTTACATTTGGTAGTGTATATATGTCCATGCTACTCTCTCACTTTGCCCCAGCTTCTCCTTCCCCCACCGCCTCAAGTCCATTCTCTACGACTTCATCGTTATTGCTGTCCTGCCGCTAGACTCATCAGCACCAATTTTTTTTAGATTCCATATATGTGTGTTAGCATACAGTATTTGTTTTTCTCTTTCTGACTTACTTCACTATGTATAACAGACTCTAGGTCCATCTGCCTCACTACAAATAAGTCAATTTCATATCTTTTTTTCTTTTTTAATAAATTTATTTATTTATTTTATTTTTGGCTGTGTTGGGTCTTTGTTGCTGCAGGTGGGCTTTCTCTAGTTGCAGGGAGTGGGGGCTAGTCTTCGTTGCAGTGCGCAGACTTCTCATTTCAGTGGCTTCTCTTGTTGCAGAGCATGGGCTCTAGGAGCGCAGGATTCAGTAGTTGTAGCACTCAGGCTCAGTAGTTGTGGCTCACAGGCTGTAGAGCGCAGGCTCAGTAGTTGTGGCTCACAGGCTCAGTTGCTTCGTGACATGTGGGATTTTCCCAGACCAGGGCTTGAAACCATGTCCCCTGAATTCGCAGGCGGATTCTTAACCACTGTGCTACCAAGGAAGTCCCAATTTCATCTCTTTTTATGGCTGAGTTATATTCCAGTGTATATATGTGTCACATCTTCCTTACCCATTCATCTGTCAATGGACATTTAGGTTGCTTCCATGTCCTGGCTATTGTAAATAGAGCTGCAATGAACATTGTGGTACAAGACTCTTTTTGAAATATGGTTTTCTCAGGGTATATGCCCAGTAGTGAAATTGCTGGGTCATATGGTAGTTCAATTTTTAGTTTTTAAGGAATCTCCATACTGTTCTCTATAGTGGCTGTATCAATTTATATTCCCACCAACAGTGCAGGAGGGTTCCCTTTTCTCTACACCATCTCCCGCATTTATTGTTCGTAGATTTTTTGATGATGGCCATTCTGAACGGTGTGAGGTGATAACCTCACTGTCGATTTTTTTTTTTTAGCATCTTTATTGGAGTAAAATTGCTTTACAATGGTGTGTTAGTTTCCACTTTATAACAAAGTGAATCAGCTATACCTATACATATATCCCCATATCTCTTCCATCTTGCATCTCCCTCCCTCCCACTCTCCCTATCCCACCCCTCTAGGTGGTCACACAGCACTGGGCTGATCTCTCTGTGCTATGCGGCTGCTTCCCACTAGCTATCGATTTTACATTTAGTAGTGTATATATGTCCATGCCACTCTCTCACTTCGTCCCAGCATACCCTTCCCCCTCACAGTGTCCTCAAGTCCATTCTCTAGTAGGTCTGTGTCTTTATTCCCATCCTGCCCCTAGGTTCCTCATAACCATTTTTTTTTTCAAATTCCATATATATATGTTAGCTTACGGTATTTGTTTTTCTCTTTCTGACTTACTTCACTCTGTATGATAGACTCTAGGTCCATCCACCTCACTACAAATAACTCAGTTTCATTTCTTTTTATGGCTAAGTAATATTCCATTGTATAGAAGTGCCACTTCTTCTTTATCCATTCATCTGTTGATGGACACTTCGGTTGCTTCCATGTCCTGGCTATTGTAGATAGAGCTACAATGAACACTGTGGTACATGACTCTTTTTGAATTATGGTTTTCTCAGGGTATATGCTCAGTAGTGGGATTGCTGTGTCATATGGTAGTTCTATTTTTAGTTTTTTAAGGAACCTCCATACTGTTCTCCATAGTGGCTGTATCAATTTACATTTCCACCAACAGTACAGGAGGGTTCCCTTTTCTCCACACCCTCTCCAGCATTTATTGCTGGTAGATTTTTGATGATGGCCCTTCTGACTGGTGTGAGGTGATACCTCATTGTAGTTTTGATTTGCATTTCTCTAATGATTAGTGATGTTGAGCATCCTTTCATGTGTTTGTTGGCAATCTGTATATCTTTGGAGAAATATCTATTTAGGTCTTCTGCCCGTTTTTGGATTGGGTTGTTTGTTTTTGTAATATTGAGTTGCATGAGCTTCTTGTATATTTTGGAGATTAATACTTTGTCAGTTGCTTCATTTGCAAATATTTTCTCCCATTCTGAGGGTTGTCTTTTAGTCTTGTTTGTGGTTTCCTTTGCTGTGCAAAAGCTTTGAAGTTTCATTAGGTCCCATTTGTTTATTTTTGTTTTTATTTTCATTTCTCTAGGACATGGGTCATAAAGGATCTTGCTGTGATTTATGTCATAGAGTGTTCTGCCTATGTTTTCCTCGAAGAGTTTTATGGTGTCTGGCCTTACACTTAAGTCTTTAATCCATTTGGAGTTTATTTTTGTCTATGGTGCCAGGAAGTGTTCTAATTTTATTCTTTTACATGTAGCTGTCCAGTTTTCCCAGTGTCACTTATTGAAGAGGATGTCTTGTCTCCATTGTATATTCTTGCCTCCTTTGTGAAAGATAAGGTGACCATATGTGCGTAGGTTTATCTCTGGGGCTTTCTATCCAGTTCCATTGATCTATATTTCTGCCTTTGTGCCAGTACCATAATGTCTTGATTACTATAACTTTGTAGTATAGTCTGAAGTAAGGGAGCCTGATTCCTCCAGCTCCGTTTTTTTTTTCTCAAGATTGCTTTGGCTACTCAGGGTCTTTTGTGTTTCCTTACAAATTGTGAAACTTTTTGTTCCAATTCTGTGAAAAATGCCATTGGTAGTTTGATAGGCATTGCATTGTACCTGTAGATTGCTTTGAGTAGTATAGTCATTTTCACAAGGTTGATTCTTCCAATCCGAGAACATGGTATATCTCTCCATCTGTTTTTATCATCTTTGATTTCTTTCATCAGTGTCTTATAGTTTTCTGCATGCAGGTCTTTTGTCTCCTTTGGTAGGTTTATTCCTAGGTATTTTATTCTTTTTGTTGCAGTGGTAGATGGGAGTGTTCCCTTAATTTCTCTTTCAGATTTTTCATTGTAGTGTATAGGAATGCAAGAGATTTCTGTGCATTTATTTTGTATCCTGCAGCCTTACCAAATTCATTGATTAGCTCTAGTAGTTTTCTGGTAGCATCTTTAGGATTCTCTACATATAGTATCATATCATCTGCAGACAGTGACAGTCTTACTTCTTTTCTGATTTGGTTTCATTTTATTTCTTCTCCAATTGCTGTGGCTAAAACTTCCAAAACTATGTTGAATAAGTGTGGTGAGAGTGGGTACCCTCATCTCTTTCCTGATCTTAGAGGAAATGGTTTCAGTTTTTTGCTACTGTGAATGATGTTGGCTGTGGGTTTGACATATATGGCCTTTATTGTGTTGAGGTAAGTTCCCTCTATGCCTACTTTCTGCAGGGTTTTTATTATAAATGGGTGTTGAATTTTGTCAAAAGCTTCTTCTGCTTCTATTGAGATGATCATATGGTTTCTCTCCTTCAATTTGTTAATGTGGTGTATCACATTGATTGATTTGCATATATTGAAGAATCCTTGCATTCCTGTGATAAACCCCACTTGATCATGGTGTATGATCCTTTTAATGTGCTGTTGGATTCTGTTTGCTAGTATTTTGTTGAGGATTTTTGCATCTATGTTCATTAGTGATATTGGCCTGTAGTTTTTTTTCTCTGTGACCTCTTTGTCTGGTTTTTGTATCAGGGTTTTGGTAGTTTTGTAGAATGAGTTGTGAAGTGTTCCTCCCTCTGCTATGTTTTGGAAGAGCTTGAGAAGCATAGGTTTTAGCTCTTCTGTAAATGTTTGATAGAATTTGCCTGTGAAGCTGTCTGTCCTGGGCTTTTGTTTGTTGGAAGATTTTTAATCACAGTTTCAATTTCTGTGCTTGAGATTGGACTGTTTATATTTTCTATTTCTTCCTGGTTCAGTCTTGGAATGTTGTACTTTTCTAAGAATTTGTCCATTTCTTCCACGTTGTCCATTTTATTAGCATATAGTTGCTGTAGTAGTCTCTCATGATCCTTTGCATTTCTGCAATGTCAGTTGTTACTTCGCCTTTTTTATTTCTAATTCTGTTGATTTGAATCTTTTCCCTTTTTTTCTTGAGTCTGGCTAATGGTTTATCAATTTTGTTTATCTTCTCAAAGAACCAGCTTTTAGTTTTATTGATCTTTGCTATAGTTTCCTTCATTTCTTTTTCATTTATTTCTGATCTGATCTTTATGATTTCTTTCCTTCTGCTACTTTGGGAGTTTTTTTGTTGTTGTTTTTCTTCTTTCTCTAATTGCTTTAGGTGTAAGGTTAGGTGGTTTATTTGAGATTTTTCTTGTTTCTTGAGTTAGGATTGTATTGCTATAAACTTCCCTCTCAGAACTGCTTTTGCTGCATCCCATAGGTTTTTGGGTCATGATGTTTTTTTTGTCATTTGTTTCTAAGTGTTTTTTGGTTTCCTCTATGATTTCTTCAGTGATCTCTTGGTTATTTAGTAGCGTATTGTTTGCCTCCATGTGTATGAATTTTTTACAATTTTTTTCCTGTAATTCATATCTTGTCTCGTAGCATTGTGGTCAGAAAAGATACTTGATATGATTTCAATTTTCTTAAATTTACCAAGCCTTGATTTTTGACCCAAGATATGATCTATCCTGGAGAATATTCCATGTGCACTTGAGAAGATAGTGTATTTTGTTGTTTTTGGATGGAATATCCTATAAACATAAATTAAGTCCATCTTCTTTAATGTATCATTTAAAGCTTGTGTTTCCTTTTTTATTTTCATTTTGGATGATCTGTCCATTGGTGTAAGTGGGGTGTTAAAGTCCCCTACTATTTTCGTGTTACTGTCAATTTCTCCTTTTATGGCTGTTAGCATTTGCCTTATGGATTGAAGCACTCCTATGTTTGGTGCATAAATATTTACAATTGTTATATCTTCTTGGATTGATCCCTTGGTCATTATCTAGTGTCCTTCTTTGTCTCTTGTAATAGTCTTTATTTTAAAGTCTATCTTGTCTGGTATGAGAATTACTACTCGAGCTTTCTTTTGATTTCCATTTGCATGGAATATCTTTTTCCATCCCCTTACTTTCAGTCTGTATGTATCCCTACATCTGAAATGGGTCTCTTGTAGACAGCATATATATGGGTCTTGTTTTTGTATCCATTCAGCCAGTCAATGTCTTTTGGTTGGAGCTTTTAATCCATTTACTTTTAAGGTGATTATTGATATGTATTTTCCTATTTACCATTTTCTTAATTGTTTGGGTTTGTTATTGTAGGTCTTTTCCTTCTCTTGTGTTTCCTGCCTAGAGAAGTTCCTTTAGCATTTGTTGTAAAGCTGCTTTGGTGGTGCTGAATTCTCTTAGCTTTTGCTTGTCTGTAAAGGTTTTAATTTCTCCATCAAATCTGAATGAGATCCTTGTTGGGTAGAGTAATCTTGGTTGTAGGTTTTTCCCTTTCATAACTTTAAATATGACCTACCACTGCCTTCTGGCTTGCAGAGTTTCTGCCAATAGATCAGCTGTTAACCTTGTGGGGAGTCCCTTGTATGTTTTTTGTTGCCTTTCCCTTGCTGCTTTTAATATTTTTTCTTTGAATTTAATTTTTGAAAGTTTGATTAATATGTATCTTGGTGTGTTTCTCCTTGGATTTATCTTGTATGGGACTCTCTGCACTTCCTGTACTAGATTGACTATTTCCTTTTCCATATTAGGGAAGTTTTTGACTATAATCTTTTCAAATATTTTCTCAAGACCCTTTGTTTTTCTCTTCTTCTTCTGGGATTCCTATAATTCAAATGTTGGTGGATTTAATGTTGTCCCAGTGGTCTCTGAGACCATCCCCAATTCTTTTCATTCTTTTGTCATTATTGTGTTCTGTGGCAGTTATTTCCACTATTCTATCTTCGAGGTCACTTATCCATTCTTCTTCCTCAGTTATTCTGATATTGATTCCTTTTAGAGTATTTTTAATTTCATTTATTTTGTTGTTCACCAGTGTTTGTTTACTCTTTAGTTCTTCTAGGTACTTTTTAAACGTTTCTTCTATTTTTCCCATTCTATTTCCAAGATTTTGGATCATGTTTACTATCATTTCTGTGAATTCTTTTTCAGGTACACTGCCTATTTCCTCTTCATTTGTTTGGTCTGGTGGGTCTTTATCTTGCACCTTCATCTGTTGTGTATTTCTCTTCTCATTTTGTTTAACTTTCTGTGCTTGGTGTCTCCTTTTCACATGCTGCTCGTTCCTAGTTCCTTTTACTTCTGGTGTCTGCCCCCAGTTGTTGAGGTTTGTTTGGAGGCTGGTGTAGGCTTCCTGATTCAGGAGACTGTTGCCTGTGTTTTGGTGTATGGGGTTGGATCTTGTCCCTCTGGTGGGCAGGGCCACGTCTGTTGGTGTGTTTTGGGGTGTCTGTGAACTTAGTATGAGTTTAGGCAGCCTGTCTGTGAATGGATGGAGTTGTGCTCCTATCTTGCTAGTTGTTTTGCATGGGATGTCCTGCTCTGGAGCTTGCTGACCATTGGGTGGAGCTGGGTCTTAATGTTGAGACAGAGATCTTTGGGAGAGCTTTCACTGATTAATATTACAAGGGGCTGGTACGTCTCTGGTCGTCCAGTGTCCTGGACTTGGCTCTCACATCTTGGAGGCTCAGCCCAACTCCCGGTTGGAGCCCCAAGACCCTGCCAGCCACTTGGCATGGAAGAAAAGGAAAAAAAAAAAATCGAAGAGACAGAACCCCAAGACAAATGGTAAAAGCAAAAAAGCAAAACTCAACAGATGAAATCACACAAAGAAACACACACACAGTCACAAAAAGAGAGAGAAAAAAAGGGAAGAGAGCAACCAAACCAATTTGCAAACCCTCAAATGAAAACAAACACTAAAAAGTAAACTAAGATAAACATAAAACCCAAGCCAAATCAAATGCAGAAAGGAAACCCCAAGTCCACATTGCCCCTAAAGTCCACCGTCTGAATTTCGGGAACACTCATTTTCTATTCAGGCATTCCACAGATGCAGTGTTTACCAAGCCAATTGCGGGGATTTAATCTGCTGCTTCTGAGGCTCCACGGAGAGATTTCCCTTTCTCTTCTTTGTTCGCACAGCTTCTGGGGTTCAGCTTTGGTTTTTACCCCACCTCTGCATTTAGGGTGCCCTCAGGCATCTTTTCACTGCCCAGACAGGAGGGGATTAAAGCAACTGCTGATTAGGGTTCTCTGGCTCTCTCAGGCCAGGGAGAGGGAAAGATATGGTAGTCATAATTGGGATGTGGGGAATGTCTGCGGCTGCAGAGGCCAGCGTGAAGTTGCAACAGCCTGAGGCATGCGTGTGTCCTCCCGGGGAAGTTGGCCCTGGATCACAGGACCCTGGCAGTGGCGTGCTGTACAGGCTCCCAGGAGGGTGTGGGTAGTGACCTGCGCTTGCACACAGGATGCTTGGTGGCAACGGTGGCAGTGGTAGTGGTCCATGCCCACCTCTGGGATCTGAGATGATAGTCGCAGCTTGTGCCCGTCTCTGTACCTCGCTTAGGCGGTGCTCTGCCATCTGTGGGTACACGGAGCAGGAAGCCCCTCTGCTCGCACACCCCGAAACAATGGTCTCTTGCCTCTTCAGCAGGTCCAGACTTTTTCCTGGACTCCCTCCTGGCTAGCTGTGATGCACTAGCCCCCTTCAGCCTGTGTTCATGCAGCCAACCCCAGTCCTCTCCCTGGGGTCTGACCTCCGAAGCCAGAGCCTCAGCTCCTAGCCCCCACCTGCCCCAGTGGGTGAACAGACAAGTGTCTTAGGCTGGTGATTGCTTGTTGGCACTGATCCTCTGTGCGGGGATCTCTCCACTTTGCCCTCTGCCCCCCTGTTGTTGCGCTGTCCTCTGTGGCTCCGAAGCTTCCCCCCATGCCACCCCCTGTCTCTGCCAGTGAAAGGGCTTCCTAGTGTGTGGAAACTTTTCTTCCTTCACAGCTCCCTTCCAGAGGCACAGGTCCCATCCTTATTGCTTTGTCTTTTTTTTCTTTTTTCTTTGGCCCTACCCAGGTTCATGGGGATTTTCTTGCCTTTTTCGAAGTCTGAGGTCTTCTGCCAGCATTCAGTAGGTGTTCTGTAGGAGTTGTTCCACATGTAGATGTATTATTGATGTATTTGTGGAGAGGAAGGTGATCTCCACTTCTTACTCCTCTGCCATCTTGAAGGTCGACTGGTTAATACTTTTTAGATTAGATTCTCTCTGTTCCAATAACTGGTATGGTTTCTGTCTCCTGACTGTTTCCTGACCAATATAAAATTGGTACCAGGAGTAGGATCAGGAAATAGAACCTCAAAGGTGAGATTTGATGATTAGCCTGGTTGTACTTGAGCCTAAATGCAGTGCTGAGTTCTGTGCAAATTTGTAATGGGATGTTAGTAATCCATGGTGTGCAGTGGTATCAGGATTAAACAAATTTTCTTCTGTTGTTGATAGTGTTGAATGACTAATACTCAAGTGCATTGGTAGCTCCTGACCAATATGACAGTAATGATGACTACAAGTTTGTGGCAAGCGATGGCTTCCTTTGAATGCACAAGGTATACTCCCAGAAGAAATTCAAGCTCAGATCTTTAAACTCTCAGCCGAAGTCATTATCTGAGAACCAGAGATCTTCTTAAGAGAATCTTTTATTTCTTATAGCTCACTGAAAATCAGGCATAAAATTTAATTGTGCCAATTGCAGAAATACAACATAAGTTGCGATATTGCCATGTCTCTTATATGAAAGGGAATTGATTAGGAAGGAGTGAAACCTGGAAGCTTGGAGTGAGAACATCTGAGTGGATTTATACTGAATATGAAGTATTAGTTAGTGGATATTTCCATGAAAACCAATAAATATCAGGAAGAAAAAAATCATACTTTAAATAATTAATAGTGAAATTACAGTATACTTCAATGTTCTTTAGGAGAGAGATCTCTCGTGTCAGTCCAAATGTCAAATTTTCTCTGCCCAATGAGTCACTGTAAATGAGAATGTTTGAGTATGTCAACACTGAAAAATGGTGTCAGTGGGCTGTACCAGTAGGAACCATTACTGAAAGCTCTGTTGTCATTCATGGAGTCTGATGTGCTGTAGTAGCCAATCTGCTTGTCATCAGCAGCTGTCAGAATGCCTCCTGGCTTCATTGCTCACAACTACATGTGCAAAACTCCTAGTCTCGCTCCTGCTTTTAGTCACTGTCCTTCTCTTTTATACCATCTTCTCATTCATTCTGAGTTGGAAGGGCGACAGTCTGAACCAGCTGCTTCATGTCTTGATGTAGACTAATACCCTAGTGATGGAATTTTCTTTTGAAATAAATACACGATGGGGAGTTGAAATGTTGAGTTTATGGTAATATCAACCCATGAGAGAAGAATTATAGTGTAGTAATAGATCAGTAGTCTTTGGAATCAGAATAGCTTTGAATCTTGATTCAGGCACCCACTAGCTAGGTAACTTTGGGCAAGTTACCTAAACTAAAACTCAGTTCCTCCATCCATAAAATAGCAGCAATAATAATCAATTCATAGAATTTTGTGAGGGCTAAATGAAATAATGGAACACTCAGTATATTAGTTTCTTACTGATACTCTAACAAAGTACCACAAACTTAGTGCCTTACACAATACAACTTTATTCTTTTACAGTCCTGAAGATCAGAGGTCTGAAATGGGTATTACTAGGCTAAAATTAAGGTGTCAGCAGGGCTGTGTTGATTCTGGAGGTTCTAGCAGAGAATCCATTTCCCTGCATTTTCTAGTTTCTAGAGGCCACCTACATTCTTTGGCTGATAGCTCCTTCTTCCACTTTGAAAGTCAGCAGCGTAGTATCTGCAGATCTCTTTCTTGTCTGCCTCACTTTTTCACTTTAAAAGGAGGCTTGTAATTATATTTGGCCCACCCAAATAATCTAAGATACTCTCCATCTCAAGGTCAGATGATTAAAAACTTTAATTCTGTCTGCAGCCTTAATTCTCTTTTGCCAGGTAAGCTAACATATTCACAGGTCTGGATATTAGGATGTAGAATATCATTGGGAGGCCATTCTTCTTCTTACCTCACTCAATAAATATTATTAAACAACTAATGCATATGAAGTACTTAGCACAGTGCCTGGCACATGGTAGGTCATTAATAAAGATATTATTCTTCAGGACCATCCAAAATTCTTCAAACACTTTAGATTAAAAAAAACCACAACCACAAGCAATCTGGCGGGACTTAAGCAAATGGTGACTAGTGTATAGATAAACCCATTCTTTGTTGGAAGAGGAAAGGCTTAGTCACCCACTGACTCTCACTGTGGTCCATCTTGTCCTCTCTCTCTCTCTCCAAGCTTTATCAAAATCATGTCACACGAGAGAGCCCCATATCTTTGAAACTTCTTTTTTCAATCATAAAGTATGTTGACATTCTTTAAAGTTCTACCAGGTGTTCTGATGTCACTAATATCTATCTGGTTGAATATAAAAGTTAAACATTTATTTCATGACCATTCAGAAAAATTGTCAGTATTATTCATCATGCAACTTAATATTGTTGAGTATATTTGCTTAAACTGAGAAATTGCTCTCTGACAAAAGTGTCATTGGTCTAGAAATTATTTTTTCCCTAGTATCTATTCTTTTTACTGTTATATGTTAGAAACTTACATTTTGGTTCAATATTTTTAATGATACATAAAAACACAGATTATTAGAGGCTTCAGTGTGTTAGTGTATTTTTGGATAATGTTCTATAATGAGATTAAACCTTTACAAAATTGTGAAAGAAGTAGTTTATTTTCAGTATCATCCATCTGCTTTTACCTTGTGTCACCTATTTCCCCCCTTTTAAAGATATCTAAGGCCTACATGTTTTCTTCTTTCTTTCTACTACCAAGGTCTGTTCTGAAAAAAAAGAAAAACCACCAAAAATCTCATTTATAAGTATATTGTAAAATTAAATCAATGTTTTTCTTCTCTGAAGGATATTTGCCTGTTAGATTGAATTTTTTCTTATGAAATGGCTTTGCCTCTTTTTAAAGAAACTTTCAGAAGCAGAGTTAGGGAAGGCATTTGTGTTTACTAGCACATGAATATGTAGAATTAAACCACCATACAGGTATATATACATTTTCTGACTTAACCTGAATCCAATCCCATTTTTAGAAATTTAGAAATTTCTATTTTAGCTTTGATGCAACATCAGTATTCAGTTTGTATCAATATACTTGATTTCAGTTAATGCCTACTTGAAATCTCTGCTACAGGTTGAGCCTGTTTTGGTTTGATATCTCTTAATTGACTTGGCAGTCACTTTAAAGCTACCATTGGAAAGAATTGTTTTACATAGCCCTTTTAAAACAATAGAACACAAAACAGAAAGGCAGTGGTATAGCTGCTTGTTTGCATGATTGAAGCAGAAAACATATTTAGAGTTGAGATGATGCTTTCCAGTTTTTCTAAATACATCGTCAAAATTTTTTCTTGTGCTCTGTGGGCTTCATGCTTAGTTGAAGTTATCTAGCCATGCACTGAATGTGCTGTAGCATAATGTCATGTCGAAATACAGGGGAGGAGGGATCCCATTTCCTCAGCCTACTTTTTATTGCTGTCGGTGGTTTCCAGTGTGACTCTTTATGCCAAGTAGTTAGAAACAATGTTACCATCAGAGACCAGCGCGTGGGTTTTAATACCTTGTAATGCTAGAGCTGACGAGTCATACTTTTAGAATGAATCTCCAGATTCATGTGCTATGTTCCATTTGTGTACACAGTAGCCTCTGTTTTGTCCACAGAGAGCTTTGAGCTTTCAAGAGCTGAGCATGTCCAACACAAGGAGTTATGTTCTTCAGCTGAGTTAGAACTTTAGTTCTTTATAAATTCAACCCTTTAAACAAAGGATTATTTCAAATGTCTTCATTTTATCAGGATATATTTTTTCTCAGCTGTTCTAATGCTACTTTTGTTATGTGTTTATTATGTTGTATACTTTCAGGGACAGCCACTGTGGGGATTTTTTTTAACCTACTTGACACCGTTGGGCTATTTGAAGCAAGCAAGTTCTGGAAGTTAGTTGGGAGTTGCTTTTGCTATAGGCAAAATAGTCAAAGAGCACTCGAGTCCTGAGGGTCAGATATAGTTTGGAGAAAAGAGCCACACCTCAGATCTTACCACCCTTTTGCAAAGACTCTGGTCTGAGCTGGGCCTCTATCACTTTCTCTTCAAGTGAAGGTTTTGTAGGGCACGGAGACAAGCAGATGGGTTTATTCTGGACAGGGCAGCAGATATTTCACAAGGAGAATTTAGTTCACATTCTTTTTCTAGAAACTTCTGGTGGGTATATTTATGGAAATGATCTGCAGTAATCCAAGATCTAAAGTCAGAATGGATAGAAAGGATACTCATATCCTTTTAAAGTTCTTTCTCAGCAAGTTCATGATTTGTCCCTGGAGGATACTTCTAAGCATATTTTTCTTGGCATGTTTAAAAACTCTGGTCTTCTTTTTCTAATAAAGAATTTTTAATAGCCTTTCAAATAGCTGAATTTGCATTTTTAATAGTTTCTGCTTGAGCATTTCTACCTCTGTATAATTAGAATATTTCAAAGTAGAACTTATATGTACTTTTTTTGTATTTCTGTGAAAATGATGCTCTATTTTAACTATATAATGTTAAATAAACATTTTAAAAAGTAGTGATAGACTAAATAGAAATTTTTATTCGAACTGCTATACATGGAACAATTAATTATTTAAACAGGCTCATATGTCATTTTCTAAGGAGTGAGTGAAGTTAGGAGCCCAGTAAGTTACCCACGCAGGTATGAAAATTTTCACTAATAGGATTTGACTAACTCTTACATGCTCTAGATCTGGAGAGGTGATATTTTAGATTTAAAGGTGATCTGGAGACGTAACTTAATGTTTTATTATATTTCATTTTGTCATATTTTTTATATATGTTGGGTTTAATTCCCTTAAGTTCTGTTTGTAGTTAATTGTCTCAGGAGAAGAGTGAAAGAGAGCAAATGTTAAGTCTGGATAGGAATTGTAAATCTTTAGATTAAAAAAAGGAATACTAAGACCTTATATTGACCAGTAATTGCTGGCTACAAGAATGTTATAGTCTTTTGTGTTAGAAAAAAGTTTTTCACTAAACAAAAAAAAGTATTTTTAATTTTTAAAATTAAATAATTTAATTTCTATTCCATTTCTATTCTGATGTAGTAACTTTTGGGGCTGGACCAAGGAGCAGAACCCATTTCTGGTGAAGAAATTACTGTGTAATGAGTTGAGCCCTGCTTGGTCAAGGGTGGGACTACTGGGTGTGTGTCCTACATTTTCCACACAACTCAGATCTTTTGTAAAAGAGATTAACATGTGGCCCAGTAACAACTATATCATGGCTGCAAAGGAATTACTACTCTCCTCTCCATTGCTAAATTGTATCCAGTTGTATCCTCTCCATTGCTAAATTGTATCCATCCCAAAGGAGAATTCCTGGATCGCTGTAGTAGGACTAGGGAAGGGAATAAGGGAGATGACTTTCATCACTAAAACCCCTTCCTCTGACCCACATAATGTAGCCTATTTATTAAGAGCTTGATTGTTAAGATAACCAATACTGAACTCGATTTTCCTGTGTGAGTGGACTAAAAAGAATTGGCATTAACTTCTTTCACACTCCTTTATTTCTTTAGCTAAACTTGGGTATGATCTAAAACAAATTACCATTTATCAGAAATATTTAGAGAAAGCAGTGTTTTGGAAACTATACATTCTTATTATTCAGGGTTTATAATTTAAACATTTAAACCACATACCACATAAGGATTTCAAAGTTTATGATATAATAACATCCTCAGATCCCTAAATTTATATGATATATGTATCATTCTTCACAGGAAAATACAAAATTTAGGTAATTTCAGTAGAGTTTAATAGGGGAACTAATTATAAAGTCTGGTCAGAGTATAAGGGAAATCATGAAGGATAGGGAAATCATGAAACAGTAACATTACTATCCCTAAGGTGAATGGGGCAGGGGAAAATTTAGTGAAGAGAGAGACAGTGAGGAAGAGAGGAGAGAGAGGGAGAGAGAGAGAGGGAGAGAGAGCAAGAGAGACAGAGACAGAGAGACAGAGGGAAAGAAAGAGAGGGTGGGAGAGAGCTATATGAAGAGAGCTATAAGCAAAGGATCTTATAGGATCCATGACCTTTGGCAGAGAGACTCAGTCAGCTCCAAGCAACTCTTCAGTGAAGGAGCTAGGGGAATCTCACTCTTCTATCTCCTTCAGATCTCCTGCCAAGTGTACTCCATTTGCTGAATGCAACCAAATTTTAAAAAGCAAGGTTACCCATTGTTGCAGTCCATTTGGGCCAGGCTCCTGGGATACAATGTAGGGTACAAGAGTGAAGAGAAGATCTAGAATGGCAAACAAAAGACATCAGAATTATATGTAATTTAAAATTTGAAGATTCAGAAGACATAAATATTTCTGAATGTTTGTGAAAAATCAGCATGACCATTGATTATCTCTGTATAATATTCTGTGTACTAACTCATTGATATATTCTGGAAATTTTTTTATTGAATTGATCATGTATTTTGTCTATATAACTATATAAATATATATCTTGATTGGCATCTTGTTATAAAAGTAAAGGATTGCAAAAACCTCCAGAGAAAAGACCACTATCCTTCTACCCCAATCACTAGTCATTTATATTTACAGTTGCTATGTGTTTCCTCTAGTAAAATAATAATGACAAAAATAATATCTTAAAAGATCAAACCTGACCTATATACAGTATGTCTTTTTACCATAAACACTTAGTAGAAAGATGAGTGGGGCAAAAATAGTTGAAGAACTTCTGATTAAATAAGGGTTACCAGAATAAGGCATTGCAGTCTGCACCTACAATGCAACACTTTTTAATCTGAGATATTTTGAGAACATTGTGACCAAAATATCTCACAATGCTTCATATCCTTGATATGTTTTGCCACAATCCATACTGAACTTACCCTGTATAATCTATTCTTTTACTCCTTCAAGGCAAAATATTGTACGAAACAAAGTTAAACAGGTAAGGAAGACTTTACTCAAGGCTATTGGAATAGAGGTGAGAGACCAAAAATGCTGTCTGAACTCAACCCCACTGAAACAACGGGCTGGATAATTTTTAAGAGATTGGTTGGGTGAATTTTAGGCCATCTAGGATTCTTAAATCTTCATGACAAGGGATAGCTTTACAACTTGGAGCAAGGCACCCACTGCTCACCAAAGCTAGGCTACTACCCTCCCATGGAAGCTAAAAGAGGCACTATCTTCTTTGAGGAATGCATTAAAAAAGGATGGCTCCCAGGTACTCGAGAAAGACAGCCCTGAATTGTAAAACTGGCAAGAGTCTTTAAAAGATTTACATTTCAAAGAGGCAGGGGAAACATTTTCAAAGTTTTCTAAAGAAACTACTCTAAGAAAATGGAGGTCAGAGACTTAGAGTCAGGAGGAAACTTGTCTAAAATTTAGTCAAGCTGAGGGGAGCATTAAGGCCATCTTGGTCATACACTTTTGACTTCTCTCCTCTTTTAATATTTCTTTGATCCCATCCAGTTCAATCCCTTTACTTTGTGCATCTCTCTACCCCCCAATGAAAACTTCCATACATTGTCAATATTTTGATAGCCTGCTACATCCATTTCTTTGCTTTAACTGATGATGTAACTTTCCTTGTAACCTTCTTTAATGGAGGCCCCTTGTTTCCTCAAACCACAAGCACCTTGGGATGGGGAGGAGGAACCCATGACTGCTTTGATCGTTCCCTTAACTGTTATGCAAAATGTATTTACTTATTGATGATCTTACTAACAGACTGTGGCAAAATCTATTGCTTCTTGTTCCTGTGCTTGATCGACTTCCTTAATACTTCTGAAAATCACTGAAATCATTGGCTTCAGACTTGGAGTTATTATCCTCATTCCTTGTACTTGGGTCACTCAGTGTTAAATTTCAATGTCTAACCTCAAAATTCCTTGGATTCCTCAAATTTAGAGACTTGCATCTTATTTCTACCCCAATCATATCCTTGGCTTTATTGTAAGCCAACATTACTTTTCCTTTTTTAATCTTAAATTATAGCTTCCCACCCTCTCACCACTTGTTCCTATCTTTTCCATTTTCTCATTCCTTTGCTCCCACTACGCTTGTTCATTGAGCTTCAGTCCCTAGTCCCCTTTATTTTTTCCTTACACCTCAGTTTATACCTGTCTTAACTTCCTATCATATCTGGCCTTAGGTTGTAGTTAACCCCTTTGATCCTTTTCACTCTTTGCTCCACTACCCTAGCAAACCCAAAAAACTTGCATCAATCAAACTCCTACTCTTCTATAAATTTGTGCATAGGTTGCTGAACACAGTTGAAAAAAATTTAAAATATCTTGGCTATTATGAATAATGCTGAAATGAACATGGGAATGTAGATATCTCTTCAAGGCAGTGATTTCATTTCCTTTGGATATATCCAGAAGTGAGATTACTGGATCATACAGTAATTCTATTTTTAATTTCTTGAGGAACCTCAATATTATTTTCATAATGGCTGTATCAGTTTACAATCCCACCAACAGTGTGAAAGAGTTCCCTTTTCTCCATATCCTCTCCAGCATTTGCTACCTCGTCTTTTTGAGAATAGACATCCTAACAGGTATAAGGTAATGTCTCCCTGTGCTTTTTATTTGCATTTCGCTGATGATAAGTGGTTTTTAAAAAAATTGAAGTGTAGTTGATTTACAATGTTGTATTAGTTACAGGTATATGGCAAAGTGATTCAGTTATACATATATATATATATATATATATATATATATATATATATATATATACACACACATATGTATATTTATATTCTTTTTCAGCTTCTTTTCCCTTATGGGTTATTACAAAATATTGAGTATATTTCCCTGTGTTGTACAGTAGGTCCTTGTTGGTTGTCTATTTTATATATAGTAGTGTGTATATGTTAATCCCACCCTTATCCCTCTCCCTTTCCCCTTTGGTAACCATAAGTTTGTTTTCTATGTCTGTGGGTCTATTTCTGTTTTGTAAGTTCACTTGTATAATTTTTTTTAGATTCCACATGTAAGTGATATCATATGGTATTTGTCTTTCTCTGTATGACTTACTTCACTTAGTATGATAATCTCTAGTCCATCCATGTTGCTGCAAATGGCATTATTTCATTTTTTATGGATGAGTAATATCCCATTGTGTGTGTATATATATATATATATATATATATATATATATATATATATATATACACACACACACACACACACACATATACACACTACATCTTCTTTATCCATCCATCTGTTGATGGACATTTAGGTTGCCTCCATGTTTTGGCTATTGTAAACACTGAAGTGCATGTATCTTTTTGAATTATGGTTTTCTCTGGATATATGCCTAGGTGTGGGATTGTAGGATCCTATGGTAGCTCTATTTTTAGTTTTTTAAGGAACCTCTATACTGTCCTCCATAGTGGCTACATCAATTTACATTCCCACCAACAGTGTAGGAGGGTTCCTTTTTCTCCACGCCTTCTCCAGCATTTATTATTTGTAGACTTTTTGATGATGGCCATTCTGACTGGGGTGTGAGGTGATACCTCATTGTAGTTTTGATTTGCATTTCTCTATAATTAGTGACACTGGGCATCTTCTCATATGCCTTTTGGCCATCTCTATGTCTTCTTTGGAGAAATGTCTATTTAGAGCTTCTGCCCATTTTTTGATTGGGTTGTTTGTTTTCTTGATATTGAGCTGCACGAGCTGTTTGTATATTTTGGAGATTAATCCCTTGTTGGTCTTATCATTTGCAAATATTTTCTCCCATTCTGTAAGTTGTCTCTTCACTTTGTTTATGGTTTCCTTTGCTGTGCAAAAGCTTTTAAGTTTAATTAGGCCCCATTTGTTTATTTTTGTTTTCATTTCCATTTCTCTAGGAGACGGATCCAAAAAGATACTGCTTACCTGTTGACCACTTGTATGTCCTGTCTGGAAAAATGTTATTAAAGTCCTTTGCTCTTGTTTAATTGGGTTTTTGTTTGTTTGCTTTTTGGTTTTCTGCTACTAAGTTGTATGAGTTCTTTACATAATTTTAATATTAATCCCTGATTCAATAAACTGTTTGCATACATTTTTTCCCATTCCATAGGTCACCTTTTCATTTTATTGATGGCTTCTTTTGTTGTGTAGAAGCTTTTTAATTTGAGGTAGCTCCACCTGTTTATTTTTGCATTTTTTCTTTTGCTTTTGGTATCAAATCCAAAAAAATCATTGCCAAACCAATGTCAAGGATCTTGATCTCCATGTTTTCTTCTAGGAGTTTCATGGTCTCAGGTCTTATGTTCATCTTTAATCTATCTTAAGTTAATTTTTGTGAGTGTAATTTTGGAATATAGGGGTCCAATTTTTTTTTTTTGCATGTGAATATTTAGTTTTTCCAGCACCACTTATTAAAGAGACTACCCTTTCCCCACTGTGTATTCCTGGTGCCTTGTCAAAAATTAACTGGTCATATATCTTTAGGCTTATTTCTGGGCTCTATTCTGCTCCATTGATCTATTTATCTTTTTTTATGTCAATCCCACAGTGTTTGATTACTATGGCTTTTTAGTATAGATTGAAATCATGAAGTTTGACACCTCTACCTCTGTTCTTTCTTAAGAGTGCTTTGGCTATTTTGGGTCTTTTGTGGTTCCAAATGAATTTTAGCATTGTTTTATATATTTCCATGAAAAATGCCTTTGGAATTTTTATAAGGATTGCATTGAAGCTATAGATGGCCTTGCATGGTATAAACATTTTAGCAATATTAATTTTTCTAGTCTGTGAACATGGAATGTCTTTCCATTTATTTGTGTCTTCTTAAGTTTCTTTCATCAACTCCTTATAGTTTTCAGTGTACAGATCTTTCACCTCCTCAGTTAAATTTATTTCTAAGTATATTATTGTTGATGCAATTATAAAAAGGGATTATCTTCTTAATTTCACTTTCTAATAGTTATTGTATAAGAATGCAACTGAGTTTTGCATGTTGATTTTTCTTCATTCTGAAACTTTCCTGAATTTTTAAATTAGTTTTAACAAGGTTTTCTTGGTGGCATCTTTAGGGTTTTATATATAAAATATGTCATCTGCAAACAGAGACAGTTTTATTTCCTCTTTTCCAATTTGAATGCTGTTTATTTCTTTTTCTTGTTTAATTGCTTTGGCTAGTACTTCCAGTACTATGTTAAATAGAAGTGGTGAGAGTGAGCATCCTTGTCTTTTTCCTGATATTAGAACAACAACTTTGGCTTTTTACTGTTGAGTATATTATTAGCTTCATATATGGCCTTTATAATGTTGAGGTATTTTTCATCTATACCTAATTTGTTGAGTGCTTTTATCATGGAAATATGCTTTTTTAAAGTTTTTTGTTGTTGTTTTTAAATGCTTTTCTGCATCTTTATCCTTCATTTTGTTAGTGTGCTGTATCACATTTCTTGATTTGCCTGTGTTGAACCATCCTTGCATTCCAGAGATGAATGCCATTTGATCATGGTGTGTTATCCTTTACACATGCTGTTGAATTCAGTTTGCTAATATTTTGTTAAGAATTTTTGCTTATATGTTCATCAGGGATATTGGCCTGTAATTTTCATTTCCTATAGGGGTCTTGACAAGCTATGGTGATAGGGTTATACTGGCCTCATAAAAATAAACTTGGAATTGTTCTCCTGTCTTAAATTTTTTGGAAAACTTTGAGAGAATTGATATTAATTCCCCTTTAAATGTTTGATAGAATTCACCAGTGAAGCCATCTAGTTCTGTGCTTTTCTCTGTTTGGAGGTTTTTAATTACTGATTCAATCTCCTTATCTGTTCAGATTTTCTATTTCTTCATGATTCAGTCCTGGTAGGTTTTATTTTTCTACTAATCTAGTCATTTCTTCTAAGTTATCCAATTTGTTGGTGTAAAATTATTTATAGTAGTCTCTTATGATCCTTAGTATTTCTATGTATAAGTTGTAATCTCTCCTCTTTTATTTCAGATTTTATTTGAATCTTCTCTTTTTTCTCAGCCTAACTAGAAGTTTGTCACTTTTGTTTATCTTTAAAAAAATCATCTTAGTGTCGTTAATTTTTTCTATTGTCTTTCTAGTTTTTATTTCTGTTCTGATCTTTCTTATTTTCTTTCTTCTGCTATCTTCATATTTATTATTCTTTTACTAGTTGTTGAGGTGTAAAGTTAGGTTGTTTGAGATCTTCCTTTTTTGATTTAGGTGTTTATTGCTATATATTTCCCCCTTGGAACTTCTTTTGTTGCATCCCATAATTTTGGTATGTTGTATTTCCATTTTTATTTGTCTTAAGAATATTCTTAATCTCCCTTTTGATTTCTTCTTTGACCAATCGGTTATTCAGTAGTATGATATTTAATTTCCATATATTTGTGAATTTTGCTGTTATCTTCTTGTACTTGATTTCTAATTTCATACCATTGTGGTTAGAAAGATGCTAGATATCATTTCAATTTTCATAAATTTTTAAAGACTAGTTTTGTTAGATAACATATGATCTCTCTTGGAGAATGTTCCAAGTATGCTTGAGGAGAATGTTTATTTTGCTGCTGTTGGAAGGAATGTTTATATATGTCTGTTAGGTCCATCTGTTCAAAAGTGTAATTCAACTCCAATGTTTTCTTATTATTTTCCTATCTGGATTATATACCCATTAATGAAAGTGATATAATCAAGTTCCCTACTATTATTGTATTGCTGTCTACTCATCCCTTCAAGTCTCTTAATATTTGCTTTTTATATTTAGGTGCTTTGATATTAGGTTCATAAGTATTTACAATGGTTATGTCCAAAATAACAATACCATAGAGTCTCTAAATCAGTGCACCATCAGGCTGTTATCTATTTCTTCAAGAACATCTCTTAAATGATTTACTTTGTTTGCTTTGCCTTTCTTCTTGCCACAGCAGATTTCTTATAGTTCCTAGAACATGGCATTTCTTCCTACTGGTACTCCTTTGGATACTTTCTCAATTAGATGCTATCTACTATAAACCTTTTCTGGTCCTATTATTCTAGGTAAATTATATTCCCTCTTAACTAATTAAAATTATTTTCACAAATTTTTTACTTATTTACTTAGTTTCTCCCACTAGACTGTGAGAGTCATAAAGACAGGATACAATGTCTTTTTGTATTCTGTTGTTTCCCTAACATGTAGGAATTGTCCCTGGAATAGATAGGTGTTCAGTAAATATTTCTTGAGGGAATAAATATTTCCAAAAATTAAATTTCTTGGAAGCAGAATTGTTGACACATGGTATGCATGTTTCAGGAACTTTTGATATTTACTTTCAAATTCTCCAGAATAACAATTGTATCAATTTAAACTCCTGTCAGTAATGTAGGAGACCATCCATTTAATAATACTCTCATTTGTTTTAAGGGAGGGGAGATTACCTTTAAAATAATCTTTGCTAATTTTACATTGATATTATTTTAATTTTAGAAGTAAAGTGGATCTCTTTTATATATTTATTGGTCAGTTATTTTTCCTCTATACGTTTTCTATCCATGTTCTTAAAATTTTTTCTATTGTGTTATTTTTATATTGATTTTCTAAAATCTTTTAGTGTATTAAGTATAGCTCTTTGTGATATTTTACACTTATTTTTTCTTTTTCTGCAATTTAATTTTTAAACTTTATAATTCACAGAAATTTTAGTGTTTTGTCACTTCTATTTCCCACCCTTCCACTGAAATTGCTCTTACTCAAGTTACCAATGACCTTGTAGTTGTCATAGCCAATGGACCTTTTTCAGATTTCATCTTATTTGATCTAGTCAGTTTAGAACAAAGCAATATAGGTCACAGTTTAGATATTTAGTCTTCATTGATTTGAAATATCTCTGCTATCTAAATCATAGTTTTCAAAGTCATTATAATTATAAATGAAATTAAGTACCAGTCAGCAAATTTGATTTTGGTAAAATTAAATGCAAGTTATCAGAGAGAGGCCTTTCAGCAAATCCCTCTGGTTTTATGATTGTAGAAATAGGTCAAACATTGTATAAAACTAAATGCCAAACCTGAGTCAGAAATAAATAAACTAGTCCTAGAGATTGAGAGAGTCAGAACTACAGCATGTCAGGTGGGAGTAAAAAACATGGGGCTCTGAAATGTTGTATTGTTTTTCTCAGGCTGCCATAAGAAAGTACCAAAAACTAGGTTAAAACAACAGAAATGTATTCTAGTTCTAGAGGCTTAAAGCCCCCAGATCAAGGCATTAGCAGGGTTATACTCCCTCCAAAGCCTCTAAAGGAGGATCCTTCATTACCTCTTTCAGCTTCTGGTAATCCTAGGTGTTCCTTGCTTTGTGGCAGCATAACTGTAATCTCAGACTCCATCTTCATATGGCCATCTTCTCTATGTGTCTTTTTGTGTCCAAAGTTTCTTCTTTTTAGGATACCATCTTACCCTGATTACATTTACAAAGACCCTGTTTCCAAATAAGGTTACATTCAGAGGTACTGCAGGTTAGGACTTCAACATATCTTTTGGGGATACACAATTGATCCCACAACAGATGTGAACCAAGTAAAGGGGAGAGAGCTGAATCATGTGAGATTTCCTAAACAAGGGTTAAAACACCTAACCCAAAATTGATCAGACAGATTGAATAATGTAATTGTTGGTTAGATTAGTGGGACAAAAGGAGCATTTCTGGATCTTAAAAAATATGATGAGAAATTGCTTTATGAAGTCCCTCATAATTCTATTTGGGATCTCAAGTAAATTTTTAATTGATTGATTATTTAGGAATACTAATTTGCCTCTATGAATAAGATAGTAGCAATAGGCTATTTACTTTGATAGTTTGGTGTGTAATTAAGAAAGATCAAGTTCTTATTTCTTGGAGGGGAAAACAAAAATAGCAAGAATTGGAAAATGAGTTTATGTCTATGGAAAAGTTGGCAAAATCTTATTTAAGTTAATGCAGCAAAATTAATCCAGTACATGAAATGTTATATTAACCCAATTAAGGCAATGTTGGTTTGACATTTATTTCTTCTTATGAGTTGGCCCAAAATAGACTTTGAAGATACCACATAATAGACTTTG
Source organism: Grampus griseus (assembly GCF_964374135.1). Classification (NCBI taxonomy): domain Eukaryota; kingdom Metazoa; phylum Chordata; class Mammalia; order Artiodactyla; family Delphinidae; genus Grampus; species Grampus griseus. The sequence goes on from NC_139018.1 coordinate 55,197,670, forward strand.
AAGATACCACATAACGTCATAAACTTGATTGCAAAATATACATGCAATGTTTGACAGATACAATTGAGAGGAACACCAGACCACAAAGTGGTTGATAAACAACCTAGGTTTCAAACTACAGCAGGTCTGATGAAAACTTATGCCAATACTTTTGTAAAATGACTATTGTTTTACTTTACTTTATTAAATCTTAGAAAGATAAAACATAGTGGAGCAGAATAGACAAAAATGAAAGCAGAGCAAGTGGAGATGTAGGACAAGCAGTATGGTTTCTAATCACATTCCTCCAATTACACCCAACAAATATTCACCTATCCCTGAATAGAGATAGAGGATGCTTTAGGGACTGGGTCAAAGAATGTGTAAAGTGCTTATTTATTTGGCTAAGATTACCTAACTACAATTATGACTAATGCATGTCAGACAAAGGGAATTATTCAATGATGCTTTTATATTTCATGGGGACAATAAAGCATAAAGAAATTTAAAAATATTCCTAGGTTAATGAAGTCATAATAATTGTTTAGGTATGTTTATTATATTGTCTCATGTGACTACATTTTTTAAAGGCTATTTTTCTCTTTAACTGTCCTTAGACTAAAGGAATATGTTTTTGCACATCTTTTGACCAATCTCCATCTTTCTAGTAAAATTTTTGTGTGATGTATGTTAAAGTTTTTTTTTTATATTTTAAATCTATTATAATTCCATTTGCAGTCTGCTTAACTGGGATTCCTCTTTTTCAAAGCTTCAATTAAAAGTTTTCATCTTCACTGGGGAATTCATTCCCATGTGGTTATTCAGCAGAGTATATAGTGACTGCATCAAAAATAGCATTTTATTTCACTTGACATATCTTTACACTCAATATTCTTTTATTTGACAAACTTGGGTGGAACAATTTTCTGAAATAGTTGAAAATTAAAATATCTCAAGTTGTTTGAGAAGGCAAACATGCCATATATATACACACATTGATAGTAGGCTCTTGTGGTTACTGAATACTAAGGACATAAGAAAGGAACTTACATGGGTACAGACCTCAGAACTCAAGTTTTTCAAACAATATTAACTTTCCATCAAATTATATAAACATATATTGATAGAACAATGCCACACATACGTTACCAGTTGTTTTCTCCAACAATTGAAAATAGGCTGCAGAATTCTGAATTCAGCATTATAACGGTCTTTGACAGTAGGATGAAATAGACAGAATTGAAAGTTCAAAAGCATCAACTCCAACTACAAGAAAGCAGCATTACTGGAGTTTACTTCATATTCCTCTGCTAGACAAACACTTTTTTCAACTTGCTGTTTCAAACTGTAGATCTCTCACTTGTGGCCAGCATCCATGAGTGTTTACCGGGTTAAAAAGTTCTGGGTATACCATTGATGGAACCTTGTAGGGACAATTGGCAGTGATATCATAGACCTGTAGGGAAACTTCTAGAAGTTATACCAGAGACTAAACAGGAAAGATGCTTACTAAGTGAGGTGGGATCCAACAAGAGTGTAGTACAGAATGCCATAATTTATGAATTACTTTTTTCTGAGGTAGTTCAACAGAACAACAATGAGGAAGGCAAAGGCTTAACTATTTGGTAAATTTGTCATTCTTGATGATTAATTACTTGAAGATTGATAAGTTTGAATTCTACCAGTATTAGAAATGGAAGAAAGTGATGAATCTGATCACCCTATCTCAGCAGGGAGGCAAGAAATTTGAAAGAGAAGATGACCCAGCCAACCAATGGTAGATAAATCCCAGCAGACTGAAGTGACAGAGAAAAAGAAACACTTGCCTATACCACAATCATCTGGCCCCAAAGGTACCCTTAGTATTGGTAATATTCCTGGGAGCAAATTCAACTATGAATGTCATAGAGTATCTTCTCAACTTCAGCAAACTTGGACAAAGAGAAAGCATGTACATGATATGACTGATAAATCTCTGCAGACAGAAACTACTGCAGAAGAGAAAGAAGAAGAAATCAAGTCAGTTTGTGAAACAGTGGTACCTGAAGAAAAGCCAGCTATTGGAGAAGCAGCCCCTGAATTTCCAGAGAGTGTTCAGGAAGTAGAAATTCCACCAAGCAGACAGACACTCAGTTCAACTCAAAACAGACAGATCCCAGCAGACCAGTTGTACTGGAGACTGGACAATGATGAACATTCCTTAAAAAGAAAAAGTAGGGCTTCCCTGGTGACGCAGTGGTTGGGAATCCACCTGCCAATGCAGGGGACACGGGTTCAAGCTCTGGTCCGGGAAGATTCCACATGCCGTGGAGCAGCTAAGCCCACGAGCCACAACTACTGAGCCCACGTGCCACAACTACTGAGGCCCGCGCACCTAGAGCCCATGCTCAGCAACGGGAGAAGCCACCACAATGAGAGGCCCACACACCGCAATGAAGAGTAGCCCCCACTCGCTGCAACTAGAGAAATCCCGCTCACAGCAACAAGAAAAACCACCCAACTCAGCCAAAAATAAATAAATAGATAAGTTAAAAAAAATCAAGCTTCACAGCACATAATAAAAAAGAAAAAAACAAAAGAAAAAGTAGACAAGGAAGAGCAGACAAACTTTAGTGAATCAGAAATAGTGGTTATTGGCTGGCCAAGTAATCCGTTTTCAAAGTCAAAGGAAGGTGCACAGAAACACAATCCTCAGGGAAGATTTTTGTTACTGAACATCCTGAATTTCAACCCACAACAAGTAACAATGAAGAAATTAGGCAGCAAAGTATTAACAGAGTTTTATCTATTCCACCAACCAAAAATGATGCTCCAGTACTTTTAGAAGATGGGAAAGATGTTCCAGCTGAAGTACAGTCTCCCGCTGCAGAAGAGAGCTCTGCTGAAGTGCAACTTCCACTAGCTGAGGAGATTACTGCAGAAGAGGTTTCTGCTGAAGTTCAGCCTCCAGCAGCTGAAGAGGCTCCTGTTGAAGTACAGCCTTCCCCAACAGAAGAGGCTCTTGGAGATGAGGCTCCTGCTAAAGTAGAGCCCACCTCAGCTGAAGAGACTCTTTTAAAAGAGCCTCCTGCTGAAGTTCAGCCTTCAGCAGCTGAAGACGCTCCTACACAAGAGGTCCCAGAACTTCAAATTTCACCAGCTGTGGAGTCCCCTGCAGAAGAGGCCCCAGCTGAAACTGAGTCTCCTCCAGCTGAGGTGGCTCCTGCTGGGCTTCAGTCTCTACCAGCTGAGGAGGCCCCTGCAGAGAAGTCCTCTGCCAACATTCAGTCTCCACCCACTGAAGAGACCTCTGCAGAAGAGGTCCCAGAAGAAGTTCAGTCTCTGCCAGCTGAGGACACCCCTGCAGAAGAGGTTTCCACCAAAGTTCAGTCTCCACCAGCTGAGAGGACCCTTGCAGAAGAGGCTGCAGCTTAACTTCAACCTCTACCAGCAGAGGAGGCTTCTGCAGAGGAGGCCCCTGCTGAATTTCAGCTTCCATCAACTGAAGAAACTACTTCGGAAATGTTCTCTGTTGATAAACAGTCTTCACTAGCTGGAGAGTCCTTTATTACACAAATCTCTGTAAAAGAAACCTCTGCTGAAGTTCTGCTTCCACCATCTGAGCAAACACCTGCAGATGAAGCTCTGGTAGAGAATGTGTCTAGGGTTTATCAGTCTCCCCAGGCAGCGGACGTCCTGGTGGTAAAATTAGGATCAGGGGTTTTGGAAGATAAGCCAAAATCTGAAGAGCCTTTAGAATGGGATACAGTTCCTGAAGATTCATCTGACACCAAGAATGAAGAGGTTTCGATTAAAATAAAGGGTGTCATCCATATAGAACTGGAATAGGGGCCTCCTCCTCAGCTGTAGTCAGGTCTTAACTAAGCTAGCAATCAAGACAGGTGGCTCTGGGAAGTACATACTTTAGAAAAGGGTAGGTGCTTGCAGGTAGCTTTGTGAAGAGGGAAGTGAAAGGAAATCCCAGCATGTGGACTGCAGTTTGGAAAATGAGCAATAACAACTAGTGATTTAAAATTACTGTGCTATTTTTATTCAAATCTAAAGTGTATAAAATATCTGTTTTTTTTTTGTTTTTTTTTTTGCGGTACGCAGGCCTCTCACTGTTGTGGCCTCTCCCGTTGCAGAGCACAGGCTCCGGACGTGCAGGCTCAGCGGCCATGGCTCACGGGCCCAGCCGCTCCGCGGCATGTGAGATCTTCCCGGACCGGGACACAAACCCGTGTCCCCTGCATCGGCAGGCGGACTCTCAACCACTGCGCCACGAGGGAAGCCCTAAAATGTCTATTTTGAAATGAAGTAAGTTTATAATTGAAATAAGTAAAATATACTTTGTACACTAAACCTTGTTGACAAGGGTAAAATATTCTCTTCACCCGTTTTGTTTTTCTCTCTACGCGTAGCTTGTAGTGGAAAAGACTTATTCTTTTCTATAGTTGTCTCATCTACTTTAAATTCCTTGAGTTTCAGTCACACATCTAAAGTCATGGAGTGTTTTCTTTCTGTTTATTATAATTCATCATATCTCTTATTCTCTTTCCATTTGATTCCTTCTGTGGAAAGCATTTTTTTCCTGTTTTCACTCCAATCTTCTTTTTTTCTTGTGGTTCGTGGGCCTCTCACTGTTGTGGCCTCTCCCGTTGCGGAGCACAGGCTCCGGATGCGCAGGCTCAGCGGCCATGGCTAACGGGCCTAGCCGCTCCATGGCATGTGGGATCTTACCCGACCGGGGCACGAACCCATGTCCCCTGCATCGGCAGGCTGACTCTCAACCATTGCGCTACCAGGGAAGCCCCACTCCAGTCTTCTTGAACATTTTACATTTCACTGTCTGGATAGGGACACATTTCCTTTGTAAAAATCTTCATTTCAATGAAGATAACTATGGATGAAGTATTTTAAAAGGTGTGTAATCATAAAGAAAAATACACTGAGATGGCCTTGAGAGCATATTCTTATTTATCTTTGTTTCCTTCCAATTTTATTGAGATATAATTGACATACAGCACTGTGTAAGTTTAAAGTGTATAGCATGATGATCTGACTTACATACATCATGAAATGATTACCACAATAAGTTTAGTGAACGTCCATCACCTCATAAAGATATAACATTTTAAAAAACAAAAAAATTTTTTCCTTGTGATGAGAGCTCAGGATTTATTTTCTTAACAACTTCCAGAAATAATATACAGTGATGTTAATTATTTCATGTTGTACTTCATGTCCCTGGTACTTATAATATAACTGGAAGTTTTTAGTTTTGACCATCTGTATCTAGTTCCCCCTTACCCCACATTCAGCCTCTGGTAACCAGAAATCTGATCTCTGTTTCTAATCAGTTTGTGTGTTTGTTTTATTGGGTGGCTTTGAAAATATAACTGACTTACAAGACTATGTTAGTTCTTGGTATACAACATAGTGATTCAATATTTCTATACATTATAAAATGATCATCACAGTAAGTCTAGTTACCATCTGTCACCATACAAAGATATAATTATTGACTATATACCCCACGCTGTGCATTTCATACCTGTGACTCATTTATTTTATACCTGGAAGTTTGTACCTGTTAATCTCCCTCACCTATTTCTCTCATTCCCCCGTACCCTCCCCTCTGCAACCACCTGTTTGTTCTCTGCATCTGTAACTCTGTTTTTGTTTTGTTTATTCATTTTTTAAAAAAATTCTTTTATTTTTAATTGAGATATAGTGGGTGCACAATATTATATAAGTTTCAGATGTACAATACTGATTCACAGTTTTTAAAGGTTATAGTCAATTTATAGTTATTATAAAATATTGGCTATATTCCCTGCATTGAACAACATATCCCTGTAGCTTAATCCCTGTAGTCTTAATCCCCCACCCTTATCTTGCCCCTCTGCACTTCCTTCTCCCCACTGGTAACCAATAGTGTGTCCTCAACATTTGTGAGTCTTCCTTTTTTGTTATATTCGCTAGTCTGTTTTATTTTTCAGATTCCATCTATAAGTGATCATACAATTTTGTCTTTCTCTGTCTGACTTATTTCACTTAGCACAATACCCTCCAAGTCCATCCATGTTGCTGCAAATGGCAAAAATTTTATATGTATATAACACATTTTTATCCATTCATCTGTTGATGGACATTGAGGTTGCTTCCATATCTTGGCAATTATAAATACTGCTACTATGAAAATTGGAGTGCATGTATCTTTTTGAATTAGTGTTTTTGTTTTTTCAGACATATACCCAGGAATGAAATGGCTGGGTCATATGGTAGCTCTATTTGTAGTTTTCTTTGTTGTTTTTTTTTTTTGTGGTACGTGGGTCTCTCACTGCTGTGGCCTCTCCCGTTGCAGAGCACAGGCTCCGGACACGCAGGCTCAGCGGCCATGGCTCCCGGGCCCAGCCACTCCGCTGCATGTGGGATCCTCCCGGAGCAGGTGACAAACCTGTGTCCTCTGCATCGGCAGGCAGACTCTCACCCACTGCGCCACCAGGGAAGCCCCTATTTGTAGTTTTTAAGAAACCTTCAAAATGTTTTCCACAGTGGCCGCACCAATTTACATTCCCACCAACAATGTATGATTGTTCTCGTTTCTCCATATCCTCACCAACATTTGTTATTTGTGTTCTTTTTGATGACAGTCATTCTGACAGGTGTGAGGTGATTTCTTATTGTGATTTTGATTTGCATTTCCCTTGATTAGCAATGTTCAGTATCTTTTCATGTGCCTGTTGGCCATCCGCACGTCCTCTTTAAAAAAATGTCTATTCAGTTCTTCTGCCCATTTTTCAGTCAGGCTGTTTATTTTTTTTGATGTTGAGTTGTATGAGCTATTTATATATGTTGGATATTAACCCCTTATTGATCATATCACTTGAAAATATTTTCTCCCAATCAGTAAGGTGTCTTTTCATTTAATCAATGGTTTCCTTTGCTATGCAAAAGTTTTTAAGTTTAATTAGGTCCCATTTGTTTATTTTTGCTTTTATTCCCTTTGCTTTAGGAGACAGATCCAAAAAATATATTGCTACAATTTATGTCAAAGAGTGTTCTGCCTTTGTTTTCTTCTAGGAGTTTTATGGTTTCTGGTCTTACATTTAGGTCTTTAATCCATTTCGAGCTTATTTTTTGTATGTGGTGATAGAGAATGTTCTAATTTCATTCTTTTACATGCATCTGTTCAGTTTTCCCAGAAACCACTTATTGAAGAGACTGTCTTTTCTCCATTTTATATTCTTGCCTCCTTTGTAGTAGATTAACTGACCATAAGTGTGTGGGTTTATTTCTGGGTTCTGTATTCTGTTCCACTGATCTATGTGTCTGTTTTAGTGCCAGCACCATACTGTTTTGATGACTGTAGCTTTGTAGTATAGTCTGAAATAAGGGAGTATGTTTCCTCCAGCTATGTTCTTTTTTCTCAAGATTCTTTTAGCTATTTGAAGTCTTGTGTATCCATATAAATTTTAGAATTATTTGTTCTAGTTCAGTGAAAAATGCCCTTGGGGATTGCATTGAAACTTTAAATTGCCTTGGGTAGTATGGTAATTTTAACAATATTAATTCTTTCAATTTATGAGCATAGTATGTCTTTCCATCTGTTTGTGTTATCTTTCATTTATTTTTATTAGTGTCTTATAGTTTACCAAGTCCAGGTTTTTACCTCCTTAGGAAGGTTTATTCCTAAGTATTTTATTCTTTTTAATGCAACTGTGAATGAAATTGCTTCCTTAATTTCTCTTTCTTATAGTTCATTGTTAGTATATAGAAATGCAGCAGATTTATATATATAAATTTTGTATCCTGCCACTTTACCAGGTTCATTGATGAGCTCTAGTAATTTTCTTGTGGCATCTTTAGGATTTTCTATGTATAGTTTCATATCATCTGCAAACAGTGACAGTATTAGTTCTTCCTTTCCAGCTTGGATTACTTCTATTTCTTTTTCTTGTCTGATTGTTATGGATAGGACTTCCAATACTATGTTGAATAAAATTGGGGAAAGTGAGCATCCTTGTTTCATTCCTGATCTTAGAGGAAATGCATTCAGCTTTTGTCCATTGAGTATGATGTTATCTGTGGGCTTGTCATATATGGCCTTTATTATATTGAGGTATGTTCCATCTATACCTTCTTTGTTGAGAGTTTTTAACATGAATGGATGGTGAATTTTGTTTGAAGCTCTTTCTGCATCTATTGAGGTAATGATATGATATTTTCCCTTCAACTTGTTAATATGGTGTATTACATGGACTGTTTTGTGAATATTGAATCATCCTTGCAACCTCAGGATAAATCTTCTATTTATTTTAAATTTTATTTCAACTTAGAATGTGATGAGTCCTTTGGAAGCCTGGCTTATGTTTTTTGTACTCTAAACTTTGATGAAGAGAAACTTATAATAAAGTTAAATTACTATAGTATAAGCTATTAACATTTTTAAAGAGTAATTATGGATTATTTTAAGATGTCTGTTATTAATGGATGTCTTGGTTTCTATGGTTATGGCAACTTTTTGTCTAGCTACAATTTAGTTGCAATGTGCCGAAGTATTGAGATGATTCTCTTAAAAATGTTTAATTTGGTTACTGTATTTATGTGTTCAGTGAAAACTCTAGATTGAAAATTCCAAAACTTGTTGCATTTTCATGTCCTTTAATTGTGGTATTTTTCATATTCTTTATTATATCTATAACCAAGAACATGTGATATTTTTAAGTGAGTTTCTCATAGTTTTATAAAAATTTATGTAAGCATACTTTTTTTTCATACTTGCCAGATTCGAGATTGAGAAACATTATTCTAGACTGCTTGAGAATAAGGTTTGATTTTTGGTATTTCCAAGACCTTTTTATTTTATTATTTTATTTTTTTTCAGTAACACTATTTTTTTCCAAAAGAATTTTCATCTTCCACAGTTTTACGTAGAATACCTAAATGATCTCACATTAGGAAATTACCATCTTAGCTGAAATTACTGATGCTGCTTCTACTGTCAAGTGCTAAAAAAAAAAGGCTTTCCCATCATTTCCATATTTTGTCTACTATTCTTTACTCATATCTTTCTTGTTAAAGTAGTAAAGAGGCTGCAACATAGCCTAATTTTCTTTGTAGAATATTTCTGATTATCTGAGCATTTCAGTGACTGAGAGTACCTGATTTGCCTATCACAACCTCAGATTCACTGTACCGTGGGAAGTGTGAATACATTCAGGAAGAATTGAAATTTGTTGTTGAGGATCTTGACTGAGATGCAAAGTTTCCTTGGTCCAGCTGGACACTGCCAATGTATTAGAGATTATGTCTGTCCTGTTAACTAAATGCTTTTTCAATAATGTCTGGTATATTTGCTGAAACCATGAAATGTTTATCAGCCACGTGGTCTCTTGCATTTTCAGTCTCTGTACTTGTAATATGAGGACATGGAGACAGAATCAGTTATGATCCTCTCTTAATATACTTTTTTTTTTCCTTTTTAAAAAATTTTTATTTTATATTGGAGTAGAGTTGATTTGCAATGTTGTGCTAGTTTCAGGTGTACAGCAAAGAGATTCAGTTATACATATACATATATTTATTCTTTTTTCAGATTCTTTTCCCATATACATTATTACAGAGTATTGAGTAGAATTCCCTGTGCTATACAGTAGGTACTTGTTGATTATTTTATATATTGTAGCGTGTATACATTAATCTCTAACTTCTAATTTATCCCTCCCCCTTTCCCCTTTGGTAACCATAAGTTTGTTTTCTAAGTCTGTGAGTCTGTTTCTCTTTTTTAAGTAAGTTCATTTGTATCTGTTTTTTTAGATTCCGTGTATAAGTGATATCATATGATATTTGTCTTTCTCTGTCTGACTTACTTCATTTAGTATGATAATCTCTAGTCCATCCATGTTGCTACAAATGGCATTATTTCATTCTTTTTTATGGCTGAGTAATATTCTATTGTATATATGTACCATGTCTGCTTTATCCATTGACCAGGTATCTCTGGCCTCAGGAAGACTTTAGGCTGCCTGTTTGCTCATGGGTGGGGCTGTGTTCCTGCCCTGTTGGTTGTTTGACCTGAGGAGTCCTAGCACTGGAGCCTACAATATATTGGGTGGGGGCCAGGTCTTGGTGTCAAAATGATGGCCTCCAGGAGAGCTCATGCCAATGAGTACTCCCCAGTATGTCTGCTACCAGTGTCTTTGTCCTCACAGTGAGCCACAGCTGGCCCGTACCTCACCAGGAGACCAGCCAAGACCAGCAGGTAGGTCTGGCCCAGGGTCCTATGTAGTCACTGCTTTTTGCCTGGGTCCCACTATGCATGAGATCTTGTGTGCACCCTCCAGGGGTGGAGTTTCTCTTTCCCCCAGTCCTGTGGAGTTCCTGCAGTCAAGCCCCACTGGCCTTCAAAGCCAAATACTCTGGGGGCTCATCCTCCTGATTCCAGACCCCATAGACTGGTGAGCCTGATGTGGGGCTCAGAACTCTCCTTCCTGTGGAAGAAACTCTGTGATATAATTATCTTCCTGTTTGTGGGTTGCTCATCTGGCGGGTATAGGATTTGATTGCATCATGGACACGTCCCTCCTACTGTCTCATTGTGGCTTCTTTGTATTTAGATGTAGAATATATTTTTTGGTAGGTTCCAGCCTTTTTTGTCGACAGTTGTTCAGCAGTTAGTTGTGATTTTGGTGTTTTCGTGAGAGGAGGCAAGCTCAAGTCCTTCTACTCCACCGTCTTGTTTCCAACCTCTAGGATCTTTTTATTTTATGTTTTCTGAAATACTTAAAATCCAGTAACACTTCTTTTTCTAAATTAGAAGAGTTTAAAAATGTTTATTTTAGTTTTTTTACTGTGACTTCTTTTCTTAAAACAATTTTTTATTTACTTTTTTCCCTCCAGATTTATTGAGATATAATTGACATATAGCATTGTGTAAGTTTAATGTGTACAATGTGCTAATTTGATACATGTAATTTTGTGAAATAATTGCAACAATAAGGTTAGTTAATACATCTATCTCACATAATTATAATTTTTTGGGGGGTGGTGAGACAATTTAAGATCTACTCTCTTAGCAATTTCAGGTATATTATGCAGTATTGTTAACTATACTCAACATTTTGTCCATTAGATCTCCAGAACTTACTCATCTTATAACTGAAAGTTTTACTCTTTAACCAACATCTCCCATTTCCTCTACCACCCTAACCCCTAGCAATCACCATTCCACTCTCTATTATTATGAATTTGTAGATTCTACATATCAGTGATATCATAAAATATCTGTCTTTTGTGTCTGACTTATTCCACTTAGCATAATGACCTCAGGAATGCCCATGTTGTTGCAAATGGTAGAATTTCCTTCATTTTGAAGGCTGAATAATATTTCATTGTATGTATGTATGTGTGTATATATATATATCCATATATATCCATATATATCACATTCTTCTTTATCCATTCATTCATTAGTGGACATTACACATATATATCACATCTTCTTTATTCATTCATTCATTAATGGACATTTAGGTTGTTTCTGGCTCCTGTGAATAATGCTGCTATGAACATGGGAATATAGATATTTCCTCAAGATAATAATTTTGTTTCCTTTGGATATGTACCCAGAAGCAGGATTGCTGGATCGTATGGTAGTTCTATTTTTAATTTCTTGAGGAACTTCCATACAATTTTCATTATGACTGTACCAGTCTATGCTCCCAACAGTGTAAAAGGGTTTTCTTTTCACATCCTTTCCAGCATTTGTTATTACTTACCTTTTTGATAATAAACATTCTAACATGTATAAGGTGATATCTCATTGTGGTTTTAATGTTCATTCCCTGATGATTAGTGATGTTGAGCACGTTTTCATGTACCTGCTGGCCATTTGTATGTCTTCTGTAAAAAAAGCTATTTAGGTCCTCTGTCCATTTTAATTGGGTTATTAGGCTTTTTGCTATTGAGTTATTTGAGTTCCTTGTATATTTTGGATATTAACTTGTCATAAGATACGTGCTTTGCAAATATTTTCTCCCATTCCACAGGTTGCCTTTTCGTTTTGTTGATGGTTTCTTTTGCTGTGCAGAAGCTTTTAATTTGATGTAGTTCCACTTGTTTATTTTTGTTTGCACTGTCAAATCCAAAAAATCATTGCCAAGACCATTGCCAATGAGCTTAAGCTCTTTTCACCTAGGAGTTTTATGGTTTCTGGTCTTATGTTCAAGTCTATTTTGAGTTAATTTTTTGCATATGGTGTAAGTTAAGGGTCTAGTTTCATCACTTTGTGTGTGAGTTTACAATTTTCCCAACACTTTATTGAAAAGACTCTCATTTCCTCATTGTGTATTCTTGGTACCTTTATTGAAAATTAATTAACTATACATGCATTGGTTTATTTCTGGGCTCTTTATTCCATTGATCTGTGTGTTTGTTTTAATGCCAATAACATACTGTTTTGGTTATTATAGCTTTGTAGTATAGTTTGAAATTAGGAAGTGTGATGCTTCCATGTTTGTTCTCCGTTCTGAAGGTTGTTTTGGCTATTCGTGGTCTTCTGTGGTTCCATATGAATTTTAGGATTGTTTTTTCTATTTCTGTGAAAAATGCCATTGCAATTTTGATAGGGATTGTATTAAATCTATAGATGGTTTTGGATAGTAAGAATTTTTTAACAATATTAATTTTCCCCCTTCATGAACATGGAATATCTTTTAATTTATTTATGCCTTCTTTAATTTCTTTCATCAATGTCTTATAGTTTTCAGTTTACAGGTCTTTCATCTCCATGATTAATTTATTACTGAATATTTTACTTTTTTTGATGATATTGCAGATGGGATTGTTTTCTTAATTTTTCTTTTCAGTAGTTTGTTGTTAGTGTGTAGAAATTCAACTGATTTTTTTATGTTCATTTTGTACCCTGCAACACTACTGGGTTTATTTATTCTAAGAGTGTTTTGGTGGAGTCTGCAGAGTTTTCTATGTAAAATATCATGTCATTTACAAACGGAGACAATTTTACTTCTTTCATTTCAAGTGGATGCCTCTTATTTATTTCTCTTGTCTGACTACTCTGGCTAGGACTTCAATAATGTTGAATAAAAATGGTGAGAGTGGGTGTACTTGTCTTTTTCGTGATGTTATATGAAAAGTTTCAGTTTTTTATTTTTAAATATGATGCTAGCTTTGGACTTGGCATATATGGCCTTTATTATGATGAAGTATGTTTCTTCTATACCCAATTTTCTGAGAGTTTTTACCATGAAAGGATGTTGATTTTGTCAAATGCTTTTTCTGCATCTTTTGAGATGATCATATGATTAAAAGTTGCTGGGTTTTTTTTGTTTTTTTTTTTTTGCTATAGGTCTCTGGAACTCATGAACACAAAGCTTGTTGGCTTTCAGAGCTAGTCCACCCTCTGGTGGCAGCCTTAAAAATTGGAGCACTTGATGTATGATCCAAACACTTCACTCCTCAGGAAGAGGCTGGGAGTTGGAGATTCTCTCCTAATTGTATGGCATCATAAATGGGGATAGGATTTATGGCAAGAGTGTATCTCAGACTTTACTATCTGTTTTGAGTATTTTTCTCATTAACTGGTTGTGTAGGCATCACTCATCTAGTTTCTGAATTTCTCTCAGAGCAAGTTGCTCTATGTGTAGGTGTATAATTATTGCATCTATGGGAAGAGAAAAATTCAGGAACTTCCTATGTCACCATCTTGGTCCAGACCCTAATTTGGACTTTTGCTGAGGAAAATCCCTGTGGGAAAGTTTTACTTAAAAATTCTGTTTCTTTAACAGTTGTAGGGTTATTTGTGTTATCCATTGTAACATTTATTTTTATCTTTTTTTATGTTCATAGAATCTGTAATGATATTCTTTCTCTAAGTATAGTATAATTATTGGTACCTATACCAATAAATACTGATAACTGGTGTCTTCTCTCTCTCTTTTTTTCCCAAGTCAATCTGGGTTGAGGTTTATCAGTTTTCTTGATCTTCTCAAAAAATCATCTTTTGGCTTCATTGATTTCATATATACATATATTCTAGGATTGGTATAAGTTCTTCCTTGTATGTTTTGTAGAATTCCCCAGTGAAGCTATCTGGTCTTGGACTTTTCTTTGCAGGGAGTTTCTATTCTTTCTTTCTTTTTTTTATTACAGACTTGATTTCACTTCTAGTGATCTGTCTGGTCAAATTACCTATTTCTTCTTGTTTCAGTTTTGGTGGGCTGTTTGTTACTAGAAACTTGTCCATTTTTTTTTAGGTTGTTCAATTTGTTGGCATATAATTATTCATAGTATTCTCTTACAGTATTTTTTTTTTTGTATTTCTATGGTATCAGTTGTTGCATCTCCTTTTTCATTTCTTATTTTCTTATTTGAATCCTCTCACTTTTCTTCTTGGTGAGCCTGGCCAGAGGTTTGTTGATTTTGTTTACCTTTTCAAAGAACCATCTCTTGGTTTTATTGATTTTTTCATTTTTTAAATCTCTATTTTATTTATTTCTTCTCTGATCTTTATTATTTCCTTCCTTTAGGTTTTGTTTGTTCTTTTTCTAATTCTTTTAGGTGGTAGGTTAGGTTGTTTATTTGAAATTTTTCTTGTTTTTTGAGGAAAGCCTATATTGCTATTAACTTTCCTCTAAGAACTGCTTTTGCTGCATCCTACAGATTTTGTATGGTGTGTTTTCATTGTCATTTGTCTCAAGGTATTTTTAATTTTCCTCTTTGATGTCATCATTGAGCCATTGGTTTTTTAGTAGCATGTTGTTTAGGCTCCATGTAATCTTTTTTTGTTTGTTTGTTTTGTTTTTCTCATTTCTCTTTCTGTGATTGATTTCTAGTTTCATACCATTGTGGTCAGAAAAGATGCTTAAAATGATTTCTATCCTCTTAAATATGTTGAGGCTTGTCTTGTGTCCTAGTATGTGGTCAATCCTAGAGAATGTTCCGTGTGCACTTGAAAAGAATGTGTATTCTGGGTTTTTTTGGATGTAATGTCCTGAAAATATCAATTAAGTCTAACTGTTTTATTGCATCATTTTGGATCTTTGTTGCCTTATTGATTTTCTGTCTAGAAGACCTCTCCATTGATATAAGTGGGGTGTTAAAGTGTCCTACTATTATTGTATTCCCATGAATTTCTCCCTTTATGTCTGTTAGTGTTTGTTTTACATATTTAGGTGCTCCTATATTGGATGCAAATATGTTGAGTATAATATCCTCTTCTTGTATTGATCCTTTTATCATTTTAATAGAGTCCTTCTTTATCTTTCTTTATGGCTTTTGTTTTAAAGTCTGGTTTGTCTGATATGAGTATTGCTACCCCCACTTTCTTGTCATTTCAGTTTGCATGAAATATGATTTCTAATCCCCTCATTTTCAGACTATGTGTGTTCTTTGCCCTAAAGTGGGTCTTTATAGGCAGCATATTGTAGACTCTTGTTTTTTTCCAATCTGACAGTCTATGTCTTTTGATTGGAGCATTTAATTTATTGAAATTTCAGGTAATTACTGATAGATACAAATTTATTGCCATTTCAAACCTCGTTTTCCAGTTGATTTTGTATTTCTTCTTTGTCTCTTTCTTTTTCCTTTTGTGGTTTGATAGTTTTCTTCTGTATTATGCTTATGTTCCCTTCTTTTTGGTTTTTGTTAATCTATTGTATGTTTTCGATTTTTGGTTACCCTGTTTTTCAATTATGTTAACCCATTACTGTATCTACTTGCTTTAGACTGGTAGTCATATAGGCTCAAACACATTCTAGAAAAAAAATCTGCATCTTTTTACTCTCCTTCTCCACACTTTATGATTTTGATGCCCTCTTTTACATCTTCATTTTTATTCTTTTGCTGTTCATTGTAGTTATCATCACTTTCACAATTTTTTAAAAAAATTATTATTTTTTAATCTGTGTACTTGCTTAAGTGATTTACTTTCCAATTGTGATTTTCTCTTTCCTATAGATTCTTGCTTCTCCTCTATTTAGAGAAGACCTTTCAATATTACTTTTAGGCTAGGTTTAGTATTGTTGTATTCTTTTAGTTTTTGCTTGTCTGAGAAATTCTTTATCTATCCTTCTGTTCTAAATGATAATCTTGCTGGGTAGAGTATCCTAGGTTGCAGGTTTTTCTCTTTCTGGACTTTGAATATATCTTGCCACTCCCTTCTGGCCTGCAACTTTTCTGTAAAGAAATCAGCTGATAGTCTTATGGAACCCTTATGGAACCCTTATGGGGGTTCCCTTTTAGCTAACTCTTTTTCTCTTGCTGCCTTTAGAACCGTGTCTTTAACTTTTGCCATTTTAACTATAGTATGTCTTGATGTAGGTCTGTTTGAGTTCATCTTGTTTGGACTCTCTGGGCTTCCTGTTCCTGGATATCTGTTTCCTTCTTTAGGTTTGGGAAGTTTTCAGCCATAATTTTTTCAAATACATTTTTAATCCCCTTTTCTCTTTCTTCCTCTTCTGGGATCCCTACTATGCTTAGATTGTCATGCTTTATATTATTCCATCGGTCTTGTATATTGCTTTCTTTTTTTTTTATTTGTCTTTCTGTCTTCTTTTCTAACTGAGTAATTTCCATTATTCTATCTTCCAGATCACTTATTCATGCTTCTGCATTATTCAGTTTGCTATTTATAACCTTTAGCTCAGCTTTCCTCTCAATAAATGAGTTTTCTAATTTTACTTGATTCCTCTTTATAGTTTCTAGTTCCATTTTACAGTAATCTGCATTTCTATCAATAGCCTTTCCTGATTCCTTCCTTGTTTTTGAACTCAGTGTCTATTAGACTGAAGAGGTCTGTTTCATCATTTGTTCTTTCAAGGGAATTCTCTTGATCTATTAACTGGGAGTGGTTCCTCTGCTTCTCATTTTACTTATTTTTCTCTCACTCTGTGTTTAGGAGAAACAGTTATCTACTGTGGTCTTGGAGGGCTGTTTTTATGTGGGAGCTTCCCTGTGTAGCCTGAGTGTGTCTAATATTTTTGGTGCGAGGGCTCTTTTTGGTAGGGATGCCTGCTGCACTTTTCCTCAGTGTGTGCTGGCCGTTGTCCCTCTGATAGAGGGTGTGACTCGTGTGGTGACTATCACCTGCACTGGATATTGAGAGAGGCTTCCTCTTTGCTCCATGGTTGTCTAAGTCTTATCAGGGTTGGCTCCCCATTTGTTGGAGTAGAAGCCCCCAGATTCGTTTCTGAGCTGCAGTGTGAAGTAGGCAGGACTGGAGCTCTCTCCTGCTGGGAGAGGAGCCACTGAGTATTCCTTTGCAGGAGCTGTGCACTAGGGAGAGTGCTCTGTGGTGTTGACTGTCACCCATTGTGTGGACTGACAAAGTACACTGTTGTTGGAACTGCCCTCAACTCCATCTCAGCCATGGAAATGCATGCAGTAGGCCCTAGTGTCCCTCAGGTGCTGTATTCAGAAAGCTACCCGTGTAGATCCATAAGCACAGATCCACTGAAGTCAGGTACCAGGACCATAGTAGTCATGAACCTGGACCCACCTTGGGAGCTACAGAAGCAGCCCAGACCATGACCCTGCCTCCATGTGCACCTTTAAAGCCCACAGCTGATAATGCTGGCCCTGCCTCAGCCACAGGAGCATAAGTACTTGGCTCAGATGTCCCATAGGTGCTGAGTTTACAAGGGCCCCAGTGGTGGGGTCATAAATCTGTGAATTGCACAGCCATGGGGAGATAGCTCAGATTTCAGCACTGCTTCCTAAATTGTGTATCCCTTAGGGATCAGCTCGTATTTTCAACCCTGCCTCCATGTGTGGGCAACCCGCAAGCACTTGCATGTTTCCAGAACTTGTAGAGGTGGAGCTGTGCCCACTGTGAGCAAGAATGAGGCTGCTATGGTGGGCCCTGCCCTTCCCTTTGAGTGCTTGCATTAGCAATGAGACTTCAGTGGTGGACCTGGCTCCTTCCTGCACACACCCCCAGTTGAGGCTTGGACCATACTCCAGCCCCTTCAGGCTTCAGCTAACCCCAGTCCTTTCCCTGTGTCTGTCCTCTGAAGCCTGAATTTCAGCACCCAGCCCCTGCATCCACCAGCAGACACATGTTTCAGGCTGGGGAGTGCAGGGAGGTGGCATGGACCCTTTGTTCTGGTCTCTCTCTGTTCTGCCTCCTGCAAGCTGGGTGCTGCACTCTCCTCTGAGCCTCTGAAGCTCCCTTTCTGTCTCAGCTCATGTCCCCACCAGTGAAGGGGATTCCTATGGTGAGGGAACCTTTCCTCTTTCATAGCTCTTTCCCAGGGTGCAAGGTCCCATCCCAATTCCTTTTTACTTTTTCTTTCATCCTTCCTGGTTACGTGGTGATCTTTCTTGTAATTTTGGTTTTATGATATCTTCTGCCAGTGTTCACCAGGTATTCTGTGAGAAGTATTCCACATGTAAATATATTTTTGATGTATTTGTGGAAGGAGGTGAGCTCAATGTCCTTCTATTCTGCCATCTTGATCTGCCCCTCAGAGCAGATCCCAAGGGTTCTCTGTGAAGTCAACTACACATAATTGAACTGGCAAAACTAGACACATCTCTGTGAATGTGAAGGTGGTATTGTCTCCTTTCACAATAGCATATAAATAAAATTTTTTAATTTGGTTATTAGAATGGCAGTTTAATTTGACATAAGAAACTTCTTTTGAAATACTTTTTTTTTCTGTTAGGTTTTATCACAGGATTCACATGTGTAATCCCACTTATGCCTAGAAAAAGACTGAAGGAATTGTTATGTGGTTGAAATGGCTAATATTATTGTTGATTTGGCTAGACTGTAGTATCCATTATTTAACCAAATACTTATCCAAGTGTTCTTGTGATGATATTTTGTAGATGTGCATAGCAGCTGTAATAAATTGACTTTAAGTAAAGGAGACTACCCTTGATAATGTGGGTAAGTCTTACCCAATCAGTTGAAGGGGCTTAAGAGCAAAAATAGAAGTTTCATGGTGAGCAAATTTTGCCTCAAGACTGAAGCTTCAGTGCCTGCCTGGGTTTTCAGCCTCAGCCTCCCCTGCAAATTTTGGGCTCAGTACTGAAACATCAATGCCTGCCAGCCTACTCTATGATTTTAAACTTGCCAGCTCCACTTTCATGGTAGCCAATTCCTTAAAATAATTATCTTTATACATATACATGTAGTTATGATAAAAGATACCGTATATATTGGGCTGGACAAAAAGTTCGTTCGGGTAACATCTTATGGAAAACCCTGAATGAACTTTATAGCCAACCCAATATCTATCTATCTATCTATCTATCTATCTATCTATCTATCTATCTATCTATCTATTTATCTATCTCCTATTCTGTTCCTCTGGAGAGCTCTGACTCATATATTGGTTAACTTGGAGTTTGGGATTATGGGTATCATTTTTACTTTTTACTTTGCTATTAACCACATTGTCCTCAGTGAAAGTGTATTACTGTCTAAGTAAAAGAAAATAAATTTTGTTTGAGAGCTCTCCAACCATTTAGAAACTGCTAAGAAATTCTGAAAATTAAAATTCAAAAATAAAGGGACAACATGATTTCTGCAATGAGAAATTATAACTTTTGGCTCTGCTAGAGAGATTTTTGCATACAAAGTTGGACCAGCCCGAACTATGTATTTGGAGTTTGAAACAAATCTTGATATTTTTTCCCTAGCTAAAGCTGGTTTAAAAATGTCATCATGGGAATTGAGGATCAGAAAACTATGGCAAACTCTATGACTATGGGTTTGAACTGGCATAGAGACCAAAAAACAAACAAACAAACACCAAAACAAAAACAACAACAAAAAAAGCAAATAAAAAGAAGACATGCAGTATCCAAATAATGTCACAGAATAAATCATATTACCATATTACTGGCTCATTTCCTTTACTTTTGAGGTTTTTGAACTAACAGATGAGGAAATGTGTTAGACTTAGTGTATCCTGACATCAGGATTTGATGAGATTTCTTTTGATGACTGGAAAATATGGAGAACTCTGGGCTGGATATGACTTGATTGAGATGTTGCATTATTGAGCTTACATGATAAAGTCTTGAATTAATACACTTTTTTGGGGGGGGTGAAAGGGAAATGGATTTGAGATTTATTATGGAGACAAATAATGGCACTGACTCACTTACTGGATGTCAGTATCAGTGCAGAAAGGGGCATTTCACATAATTTCTAGTTTGGAAATCCAGGGATCAATATATGCGTATTCGATTCACTAAAATGGGAAAATAGATACAGAAACACATGTTGGGGAAGAGGAGTTAGAGGCGACAATTTTAGATTTGGATATGCTGATTTTTAGGCACTTGTCAGACACGTAGATGGAGATATTTAGTAAGCAACAAAAAAAATGTCTTCTATAGCTCAGGAAACACCCAAATGCCCCTTATGATGAATAACAGCCACATTTAGGTCTAAGCAGGTGTCAAGAATTTTAGTTGTAGTAAATAAGGGAATATTAGTTATCTTAGGGATAAAAATTATTGAATTATTGAGGAATAGTTTCAAAATGGGAGAGACTGGGTATATTTATATGATAAGGGTAAGATGCTGGTAGATAGCAATATGTTGAAGCTATTTCTGAGGGTGTAATAAAAGAGGACATAATAAAAAAGGAAAAGAGAGCTATATCAGAGAGCACGATGATAAAGAATAGCTGAGGGAATGATAGTCAGAGCACCAGATTAACGTGAATAAATGTCTTAGAGGACTTCTTCCTCTAAAACATGAATAAATAAGGAGTAAGTATAGATGTTGGGGAGCAAGGAGTTAAAGCAGCAAGACTGTGATTCATTTCTGCCCTGTTTACCAGGCTGATGCGTCTGAGGGAAAGAAAAAAAGGCAACTTGACCTGGTCTCATCTCCTTATAAAGATGGTAACTTGTCCTTTGTGTAAATAGACTAATATATATTTTTTAGGAGGAGAGTCCTTATTTATGGAATGCCCTTTATAGGCTGTCCCTGGCTTAAAATTGCTTATGGAAATGCATCTGGGATTTATGGATTTATGAGGCACAGATCATGAAAAATGTCAAATAAGTTCTACAGTTCTCTGGAATATAAAATGGAGATGTTTCATAATTGGACCCTCCTGATTATATAAGGTGAGCCACAGGCATCACTTAGAGACCTCATGTATTCTTCTTGGTCAAACGGCTCCTGTCCAACATGGAAAGGAAGGGCCTGGGGAGCCACACAGGGTATACAAAACTTCTCCGTCTTTGTGCTTCTTGGTTGCTTATGTGTTTGACAACAAAAGAAGCTCATCCAAGTTTCATTGTTCAGGTTTTTATCAAGGGCTCCATTACATTGGCACAGTTAACTGATTGATTGATCACTCATGTGTTTGATCTCAGATGCTAGATTGCAGATGCCACATGACCCAAATCTCACACCCTAAAACCTGGTTGGTCTTTCTGGCATAGCCAGTCCCCATGCTAAGACTGTTGGGTGTGGCCAGCCCCTGCCCTAAACAAAGATACCTCTATCAGGTATGTCATAGATTGTGTCCCAAAAGTTGAGGGCAAAGTCCAGACCTCTCTTTGGGCAAAGCCGAATTCTTTACTACACATATTTGAGCAGTGGAAACCTACTTATAGAGCCTGAGTTTGACATGTATGTGTGTAAATTATTGAGGATTCACTATGCTTCAGATGTTTTCACACATGTTCTTTTTTAAAATCCTTACATCAATTTATAATATAAGCAATAGTATCAGAGGGTCACAAGCACAATGATTTGACCTTATATGTTGTATTATTATTACTATTTTAATTTTTAAAATTTAAACTTAATTTTAAAGTCTTCCTATTTAAATAGTAGTAGAATTTGCCTGTTATTATGCAACATATGACGTCAATCCAAAGTCTTCCATTTACTAAGACCAATATTTCTCCTATCCCATCCATCACTCAACTAAAAAATTTAATTTTCAAATTAAAAAAATTTAAATTTAACTTAAAATTCTAAATTAACATGAGTAACCTGATCCAAATCACACAGCTAGTATTTAATAAGCCAGGTTTCAAACCTAACTCTTTAGGTCCCATGATTTCCCATTATTCCAAAGCTGTATGATGTCATGGAAGGTAGTAATCATTAGACCCTGGAATTGGCTTAAAGACAAAAATAGCCTTTGGAAAATATTTCTAGTGAATTTGGGAGACTCAATAAATGCTTGGAAAGGCTTCTGGCAGCCTGTCATGATAAAGGAAATTGAGAAGCATGTTGTTTTTGTGTCTAAAATGGAAGTCCATGTGGCAAACCAGAAAATTTGTTTCGGCTAATGGTTCACAACTTTCTTGTTCATTGAATAGACTGTTTTACCACCTGAGTTTGAAAAAAATATGGGTCTTGATGGTCCCTTTATTAAAAAAGCACAGTCTTACTGACTTCTTAACTGCCAAGAATAAATATTTGTACTTCCACTGACACACACAATAACGTTAGGAAGATTATTCTAGTTTATATCAGTATTACAGAACATTTCTTCTAAGTCTAAAAGCTACTAGAACTTAGAGAACCATTTGTGACTTTGAAAAAACCCTTGGTCCTGCTATTTAAATCATGATAAAATTTGCTTATTACTTGTCAGACCAAAATCTATTTCGTTTTACAAGAGCATTGTCCTTGTCTCCTATCCTCTACATAAACTATGATTATTATCTCCTTGTATAGTTTTGTAGTTATGGCCTATCAGTCCTAGTAGCTGTTCAGTGACTTGAATAGTTTTAATACATGCACAAAAGAGGTTTATTAATGGGCAGATAATTCCTCTAGATTAAGCTGAAAAAAATCAACCATATCACAGTAGTCCCCAAATATCTTAGATCATAAACAATACAGTTAGAAACCTTCCTGGTGGCATGCAAACTGCGCCTCTTTGAAACATCTAATTCTGTAAGTACCATTTATCATAGCCTTTTTAAGAAATAGTTTTCTAAGATAAGCAGGGCTCACTGAACACTGCCACAGGCAAAAGGAGTACATTTGGCATTAATATTAAGGTAGTAATAATAACACCTTATGTTGCATAATTCTTTGCATTTTTCAGAATGTTTTCAAATATATCTAGTCAACAAGAAAGAACAGTAAAAAGTTATCACTCAGACTTTTAAGCTGGTTGTCTTTGATGCCTTGTTCAGTGTACTGCGGTTGTTTCAACGTAGGGACATTTCAGAGAAAAATGTGTTTGGCCTCCTGAAGAGATATTTATTGTAGTTATCGGAAACCTTGTGCTTTGTATCCCAAATCACAAAATTTTCCTGAGGTCTATTTGTCTCTCACCAGTAAGGAAGAAATTCAGAAAGAAGGAAATATGTAGCCAACAATATCAGTGAAAAATGGAGAGGTAGTCAGTATAGAATCCTTCCCTTAGCAGTGGCTTTTAAATTTTGGTTCGGGGATCAGATCCACTTGAATTATATAGGACTCTTACTAAAAGCCATCTGTATTCTATCAAGCTTGTGTTTACTCATAATTTTATTACAAGAACAAAGGAGAGAAAATAATTCTTTAAGAGATTATTGTAGGATGTCCAGAAAACCAGAAAAACAAATGTAACACTACTATCTTTCTTTATACAGTTTTTTTTTAAAAAACAAAACCAAGGAATTTCAAGGGTTTTATTCATGGCCTCATCAATCTTCACAATGTTCCTATAAGTCAGGTAGGTGGTAAGAATTACTGTTAAGAGGAGAAGAAATTTAACACATTCATTGCAAGAAAAAGACACATGGAGACAAGAGACTTGCAGTAAGAGCACTTTAGTTTGAAATATTACATGTAATAACAGGGAATAAAGAATTATTCAAGGGAGGAAAAAATTAAATTTAACTATTGTAATATGGAAATGTTTTCTCATAATAAGTGAAAATAGAAACTAAATCATAATGAAGATTAAAAATAGAAAAAATCATGACAATTCAGCTAAATTCAATAAACATTTATTGATGCCTAATGAATTTAAACTTTAATCATTTTCTTTTTCTAGTTATGTTGAAAAATTCTGTTTCTTGAGTGCCAAGTATTAAAAATATTTTAAAAATTCTGAAGAAGTTTCCCTGAAAATATAAGCAGTATATGAAAATGAGCTTTGATAAAGATTCTGGTTGCAAGTGGTTGTAAGGAAGGAGAAGCAATAACAGTTCTTAGGACCTCTGCTGAAGCATTGCATAAATCATAAAAGAGAAAACAAACACAGGGATAGTCTGTGTACCTAAGTACAGATTATGGAAAATTGTTAAATAATGGATCATGATTAGCTATTCATTTTCACCATGCACAAAATAAATGGAAAAAAAATTAAGCCATAACATGAGGAATTTTTAGTTGATACTTGGAAAGATTTCCCAACAATGATCATTGCCTAATGCAAGCCTGCCTTGGGTTTTTATTAAGGTAGGTTTTGGAACATTTTTTAAACAAGAAAGAAGGTAGACATAAAAGGGTATATAACTCCTAGGGTCCTTAGCCTGTGTGTGTGTGTGTGTGTGTGTGTGTGTGTGTGTGTGTATTTTAAACTATTTTCTAAGAGATTTTTCAGTTCATTGTTTAATTCCATTAATGCATGGATTGCTGTTCGCTTCAACTTATTTCTTCAATTTTTCTGAGTCCAGGAGTCTAGGAAAAAATCTAGGAAAATGTTGTCATGTTAAAGTGTGCTGTTCCTGCCAATCAAAAGTGTGTCCAAAACAATTAATTGAAGATGGAAAATCAATTACTCAATATGTATCGTGTACCTATTGTGAGATGTCTCCAAATTTTAAAGTAGGCCAAGATGCCTTCCCTTTATGTCTGTTAGAAGCCCAAAGCTGTTCAAGTCTGCTGGTTCCTGACTGTCAGGGAAAAAGGTTTTCTAGCTGATAGTGACTTGATCATGTGATAGTATATATCACTTCCAGAAGCATATAGATTTTTAAGAGAAGTTGATGAATAAGGCAATACTTAACCTAAAAGAAAGAAGTTCTAAAATTTCAGCCAGAGGGAGAAGGGAAGTCATTATATTGACAGAAGTTCTTTTAATCACACCATGAAAGTGACGACCTGTGCTTAAGGTAGGCATAGGAGCAAGATACAATAAAACAGGAAATTGATAAGTTTACCAGAAGGAAATGACTGGAAAGAGTGAAAGAAATCACAAAAGGAAAAGAAAGCTGAGAACAGAGAGGTGAGCTGGTTATGGAGAAGAGAGATAAAGAGAATAAAGAGTAAATAGATCTCAAAGGACTATGTCTTGTTCTAAAGTAGCCAAAGGCAGTATCTCTATGTTACTAAACAACCAATTTAGTGTAAAAATTAAAATTGTTGTTTTCCATTGTTTAGACTTAACCTTAGTTACCTTATTAAATTTTTTTCCCACTTCTCTCTTAATCTCCTTTCTCACTTCCCTTCTGCCCTGGCATTTCTTCCCATTGGATTCCTGTCTATCTGTCTATCTATCTATCTATCTATCTATCTATCTATCTATCTATCTATCTATCTATCATCTCAGCATCACCATCTCTATGTATTTATCTTGATTTTTATATCAATTCCTTCAAGCTGTCACAGGTTAAAGTTGATTATTCTCTTCATAACAACAGCTTCTTGAGAATGTGAATGTGAGCCTCAAAACTAGTTTAAATCAGTGTTTTTCTAGTGTTTTTCAAACTTTGAAAGAATTATGCATTTCTTAAACTGTAGATCTGTTGATCAAGAATCTTCTGTGTTGATTGTGATGATGATCTATGTGATAGATCCTGTATTTTTAACAAGTTTACATGATGAGTTTTATGCACTTAAAATATTTGAGATGTATTATTGTAAAGATATATAAACTTAAAAGTAATGTTTTTCTGCTTTTAGGTATACATCCTTTTTGGAATATCATGCATGTGTTGAGGCCAGAAAAATAAAGCCAGACAGTATTCTGAGGATGAATGTGTTACTGTTTTCTACATTCTTCTTACTTCTGTGAAAATGGAAATGCTGAATGCTTAACTTCTTTCAGTGGTATGCCTCATAAGAATGTCAATACAAATTTAAGAATTTTTTCTTCTGTCCTTTTATTTTTCTGTCATGAATGTCTCTCATCACCCTGCCTAACCCTTTCCCTACAAAATTTTTCTTTCTGAAACTTGAGGTCTGCTTTCATTACTTTTGCCATTATGCAAAAGGTTAGTTTGGAAAAAATCTTTGTAAAAGTTTTACACATTTATTTTGCTTTTGACAATACTCAAGAAAAAATGGAATTGGTTACTGCTACCTCAATGAAATTATCGCTCTGTAAATACTTCAAAGGTGATTTCCAGGTAATTAACACTGGAGACAAGTTTGATTTCTTATTGATTTCTGAGTATACTAGAACATTAATTAATTAATTAATTCTTTTTGAGGGAAGTGAATGTTTAAATCTGCCTGAAACTAGGTTGTTTTTTCATCTAAATCTTTAAAGTAGCTGAGATTAATCACATTTTCAAAATGCAGGGTCTGGCCAGGTGATGAAGGTGTGGCCAACCAATTTCTCCAGAAGTCTGCTAATAAATTAAAAGGGCATTTTTGATGAGCCCTATAATCTTCTCTTGCATTAGATTGAAGGATTAGATTTTCCTCTAATTCTTTTAAAATGATAATTAGCTAAAGAAAAAGTACTAAGGACTGAATTTTTTTTTTCCGGTACGCGGGCCTCTCACTGTTGTGGCCTCTCTCGTTGCGGGAGCACAGGCTCCGGACACACAGGCTCAGCGGCCATGGCTCACGGGCCCAGCCGCTCCGCGGCATGTGGGATCTTCCCAGACCGGGGCACGAACCCGCGTCCCGTGCATCAGTAGGCGGACTCTCAACCACTGCGCCACTGATTATTTTCATCTTAGAATTCTCCTTGGTTTCCCTCAAGGTAGTCTTCCTCTATTTTGATTTCTTAGGGTTCATTTCCTGATCTTTATGGTGGGCACAGTTGATGCTCCACTCAGATCCCTTTTGCCTGCCAGCCACTCAGTTCCTCAGCTGCTGTTACTGTTGGCTGCTAATGGCTCACAGCTGACCCTCTTCTCTGAAGACTTGTCTGCACAGAGCCATCTGTCCTGGAAGTCATGCTCTGATCCCTTCCCAGAGCGGCCTGTAGCTAAAAACTCTCTGATGGGAGAAGGGGTCTAAAAAACTGGCCCCTTGCCTCAAGGTGGGGCTAAATCCATGGTACTTTGCTGATTCAGTGGGATTAAAGCTAGGCTCCATCTGAGACCACATCCTTGCTTAGCTTTTTCCCCCCTGCATAATCCTGTTTCTTCCACTCCCTTTTTCCTGAGAACACTCCTCAATAAATAATTTGAACAAGAATTCCTATCTTGGACGGCTCCTGGGGAACCCAACTTAAGACAGTCATTTTATTCTCTCCTTACAGCTCTTCTCTAAGCAATCCCATGACTTCAACAAAAGGTAATATACTGCCTTTCAGAATAATTCTCCCGCTCATATCTCATGTCTAAATTCTAGACCGAGAAGTATAGCTGCCTACTTTTTTAGGTTTTGTTAAATTTAGGATTGCCTCCTTTTGCTGGGAGAGATTATATTTTGATTTTTTAAATTGCACTGAGTTAGAAATTTCAG
Source organism: Grampus griseus (assembly GCF_964374135.1). Taxonomy (NCBI): domain Eukaryota; kingdom Metazoa; phylum Chordata; class Mammalia; order Artiodactyla; family Delphinidae; genus Grampus; species Grampus griseus. The sequence goes on from NC_139018.1 coordinate 55,225,226, forward strand.
GATTATACAAGTCCGAGGCCAGCTGAAACCTTCATATGACATTTATTTCTATCAAATAGAATGGTCTTGTGAGTATAACATATTCCTATGGGCATTCAAGATTGTGGGCAGCAGCATAAATCACATAGACTTAGGTTATATATAGGTCCTGAAGTTTTTGCTTTCTTGCTAAAGCCTATCGATGTTCAAGAAAATCAAAGTGAGGTTATCATTGGGAGCATCATTGCACTGAAATTTACAACACCCCAAATCATGCCAACCTTAATACTTTAATCATTCTTAGCAATAAGTTACTTGCTATAAGCCTCACATTACTGTTGTGCTACAACATAGTGAAGTTAATCTGCCTGACGGAAGCCTTTCTTGAGATCCATGGGCAGAGCTTAATTTGGTGAACACACCTCTGTTACAGTCTCATCATATTGTGTTTCAGTTGTTTGCTTCCTTGTTTGCATACTCTCTAGGCACTTGGGGACACTGATTGTATTTTTTCATCTTTTCTTGATGAATAGTAGATACTCAATAAATGTTGGTTTTTGAAAGAATGTAAAATATGAAGGGGGCAAGAAAAATAGAAAAAGAAGGATTCATAGGAGGGTTGATTTAGCTTTTGACTGTCAGTTATTAATTTATTGCCTCTCAGCTCTGCATGCACCCTTCAATATATTCTTTGTGATAAACAAGGAAATTCCTTCAAGTATATCTCCTTTAAAGTGAGTACGATGTTAAGCTCTCCCCCAGGAGAGAACACTGGATGGACGTTGCAGGAGGAAGAAGCTGTCTTGCAGCTTCTGTCTTGTGTGGAACCGGGGATTGTTGGTATGGTGTCAGAACACTGGGTGGCTCTTGCCCTAGCCATAGGCCCAAAACATGGCTCTTCCATGATCTTGCAGCCTCGTCCTGGCCATCAGCTTCCCATAGCCGTCCTGCCATGGCAGCCAGGGCTACTATGTGCCTGTATTCTCTGAAGGCCTCCTCCCCCAACCAGCACCCAGACTCCCTTGCCACTGGTTGCTGTTCACCTACTCTCCCACCTGTATCATGGAAGTTGCCTATTTCTTGCCCAGCATCTCCAGACCAGCCAAGACCTAATTGAACCAGTGAAATTCTCTATTATCCAGTGGCCAAACCACACCTTCTCCAAGTCTGAATGCCTTCCAACTTTGTGCTTCCTTGGGTGCTGTCCCTCAGCCCTAGGGTGCCATATAATGTTTCCTTATATCTTATGGTTACTCTTTATCATATGTAATACTTCTTTATATTTATCTTCCCCCTTTTTTTTTTTTTTTTTTGCGGTACGCGGGCCTCTCACTGTTGTGGCCTCTCCCGTTGCGGAGCACAGGCTCCGGACACGCAGGCTCAGCGGCCATGGCTCACGGGCCCAGCCGCTCCGCGGCATGTGGGATCTTCCCGGACCGGGGCACGAACCCTTGTCCCCGGCATCGGCAGGCGGACTCTCAACCACTGCGCCACCAGGGAAGCCCTATCTTCCCCTTTTAAACCTACTATGTGGTTTCTACCTCCTGATTGTACTCAGACTTCTATAGTCCGTGCTGCAGCATGCCTTTGACAGGTTAGAGTAAGTGGCATACCTAAAACTAGACCCTTGCATTAGTTTATCAAAATATATTGGAGCCTAAAGAAAAGTCATAAAAATCTTTCACTCTTTCATTCTTGGCCATCAAATTTTTGTTTATTTTCAGTCTGTTTAGTATTCCAGATTATATACTTAGTATTTTTTTGTTTTTGCTTAACACTTATAAAATAACAATTTTGACCTGTGAACCTTAGAGACATACTTAAAAGTAAATGGAGATATGGCATCCACAGGTATAAAACTGAAGATATTTTATTCCATCTGTTGGAAAGATTATTTTGGAATATTTGGAAAAAAAGACACTATCAAAGTCAGACGTGTATTAATCGTGAACACGAGTAAGAATACACAAAGCCAGTCAAAGACATTGAAGAGAGCCATTAAGCATGCTATGAATCTGTCATATTTGACCATTCCAGTTTTTGCTAGCTATAGAAATGATGCTTTCAACTAGCAGATTTAGTCTGTCTCAGTCCCTAAGTATATCAGTTAAGATTCTTTCTGTTGCACGTGATAGAAAATCAATCCTAACTGGCTTAAAAAATACAGTAAGGGGAATTTATTAGCTCACATAGCTTGAAAATCCAGGGAATAGTTCCATTTTAAGTGTTATTTGGTCAGACAATGCCATGAGGACTCATCCTCCTCTTTCCTTCTTATTTTTTTGTCCTGTTGGCTTCAGTCTTAGTCTCTAGAGGGAAAAAAAATGTCACCCAGAATATCTAAGCCTATGTCTTCCTAGGTTAACACAGAAGAAGTGAAAGCAACTTTTTTCTGGGAACTCCCATCAAATGCTGGCCTTCATTCCGATGGAGCAATTTGGGTTACATGCCTAACCATGAACCAAAGGACTAGTAGAGCATGGGTTACATGCCCCCCCCCCTTTTTTTTTTTTTGTGGTACGTGGGCCTCTCACTGTTGTGGCCTCTCCCGTTAAGGAGCACAGGCTCCGGACACGCGGGCTCAGCGGCCATGGCTCACGGGCCCAGCCGCTCAGCGGCATGTGGGATCTTCCCGGACCGGGGCACAAACCCGTGTCCCCTGCATCGGCAGGCGGACTCTCAACCACTGCGCCACCAGGGAAGCCCCATGCCCCCTTTTTGAGGTTAGATCACCATCAGAACCAGACAGAGAGTCAGTAGGGATGATTCTCTAGAGAAATTTAGAGAAATCTTCTCCAAGGTATGGTACCCTAAAGAACAGATAAATGCTTGGTAGCCAAGTAACAAATGTGTGCTGAACTAAATAAATCCTGAACAAGATTTCCTGGCTCTCAGTAGCTCCATAGCAGTCATTTTACTTGGACAAATCTTTTTCCTCTAATCCAAACATTCAACATGACCAGTATAAGCACGTATATGTCCACCGAGCCACAGTCTGACCCTAACCCTTGCCAGCGACACATTCTCTCAGGAACTGGCTGGATTCTTCCATTGAAGTATACAGATCACCTGTCAGGTCTTCCAGACTTTGAGTAAAGGTGTCCACTGTGGCCAGCAGTCTTGGTGTACTTATCCCACATGCAGAGGTAGCTTGTGTGTTTCTAAAACCAACCTGTCTTTGTTAACTGCTTTTGATCATTCATTGTGCCTTACAGGGTCTCAAACTTGCCAATCTAAGATGGTAAACGCAGACAGTGGAGGGAGGATGGCTTTCTCTTCTCAACCTCATTTTACCTGTTAATGATAAAAGTAACTTACTTACTGACTGTTTGCTAATAATAAGCATGCTTTATGTGTATGAACTTTATGTATATGAACACTTTATGTATATGAACTTATTTTATCCTCACAATAAACCTGTGAAATAGATACTGTTCTTACTCTTATTTTAAAAATGAGGAAATCGAGGTAGAGAGAGATTAGATAATTTGGCTAGGTTCACACAAGTAGGAAGAGGTGGACCAGGTCTTCTCCCTCAGGTAGTTTGACTTTGGAACTTGCCTTCACAACCCCACACAATGCTGCCTCTAGTGCCCACCAATAGAGTCATCCTTGGTTCATTTCTAGTAACTTGGTCCTAGATGTGCTCTGGCTACTTTATTAAGAAATTGCCTTATTCAGATCAAGCATAGGGACGCAGCTTTCTCATGTCTTTGGCATTTTTGCACAGTTGCTTAAATTTCTCATGCATCTTCTAGGTACATTTTAAATAGGGTCAGAGAGAGTAAGATCCTGTTTAACATACTTTGTTTACCAATACTTTTTTTTTAATTGAAGTATAGTTGATTTACAATGTTGTGTTAGTTTCAGGTGTACAGCAAAGTGATTCCGTTATACATATATATTCTTTTTCATATTCTTTTCCATTGTGGCTTATTACAGGATATTGAATATAGTTCCCTGTGCTATACAGTAGGACCGTGTTGTTTATCCATTCTATACATAATAGTTTGCATCTGCTAGTCCCAAACTCCCCATCCAACCCTCACCTGCTCCCCTTCCCCCTGGAAAACAACACAAAGCTTTGAATCTAAAAGTCAACTCCCATGTAGACATATATACAGACTGCTGACCCCTTGGCACTTCTTGCTCACATTGAACTTCCCATTGCCTCAGCTGTTCTATTAGCACTTGAAGGATGCAGAATAATAAGGCCAATCAGCCCAGGGAATTGGGGATCAGACAGACCTTGGTTCGAGTTCTGACCTGCCAATTCAGATCTATGTGAACTTGAGTAGATTCACCCTCTCTAAGCTTCAGTCTTCTTATATGTAAAGTGGTGAGGAAACTGAACTTATAAAACCGAAAACTTGATTCAGCCTTGGTTAAAAAGAAAAGAAGCTGCATTTCACAAACAATGGTAATGGATTAGGTCTAGGAGGAAAGAATGCAAAAAAACCTGCTGGTGAGATAAGGATTTTTAAATTCTGCGATCAAAGGGACACAGTCAAAAAAGGCTGTTCCTATGAGACTCTTACTCTGGAAACTAACTTCCCAGGGTAAGTGCCTGGAAGCATTATATTTTCATTTAATTTATATAATAGATTAGTTATAGGAAATGGAATTTCTTTCTTTATGTTGTAAAAGAACTTGCTGGCTTTGTTTCTCTGTGTAAGTAGTATGGGCTCTAGCCCGCGTTTCCCGGCCAGCCTGCAAGCAAATAAGAACAACAACCAGGGCTTCCAAATCCAAATATGATGGGAGCTTGGTTTCTTTGACAATAGGAATAATTAATAGTGTTTTTTTCGTAGCATTTATTATGAAGATTTAATGAGAAAATACATGCTCAACAAACACAGTCATAAATATTCATTCAGCAGCCCTTACTCTGACCTGGAGCCCATCTTTGTATGTCTCCTCACACACTCCCACCCCCTCTCCCTCCCTCCCTAAATCAGGCTCTAAACTTCTGGTCCATTCTGCAAAAGTGTCAGCAGCATAGATTGTGCAAACAAGTGGCTGAAACCTTATTCAAAATTGAGAGCTCTTTTTGGTCTCAGCAGGATTTGGCTTTCATCTATACTGTCCCCATTGTTTCCTTGCTAGGATCTGATGAGGTACCTGCATTATTCTCAAATACCTACCCCTGAGCAAAGGGCTCTATGCTTCCTTTGTGTCCAGTCTAAAATGTAACAGGATCCCCTGGCAGCTCCTGAATCTTGTAAACTGGAAAGACTGAGTTCAGTTCTCCCAAATCATTTCCAGGATGTCAGAGCTTAGAATCTTTGCTTCAGCTAAGCAGAGCTGCCTGTGTTTTTTTCTGGTTTCTCAGTGGCAGAAGCTACTAGCCACAGAAGCCACAGTTTGATATCATTTCTGTACAGTGTCTATAGTCTGTGCTTTTACTAAGTGGCTGCATAATTGTGTGGAATAAATGAATTCCTAAAACATCCATAGTGTAAAATAAGTAAGATCTATATACAAAAATAGATCACATAGAGGCAAACACAATGTGGCTTTTTGTTATTTGACCTGGGGTGCTTAACGAAGATTTCTGTTTTACCTGCAGTGTTTTGCTCTCCGTTAATGGATGAATTTTTTCTTCCCTCCAGATCACCCACCTGTTCTTTATATAACCTTGGATTTCTACTTAATTTTTTTATGTTAGTTAATCCCACGAATGTCTTTCTGAAGACAACATGATGCAACTTAAGCCCTCCTATTGTGGATGAAACAGGATTTTGTGATGTGACCATTGTCATTAGAAGGAAAGAGATCAGTGGGAAATTGAAGTTCAGGCTCATGGTATACTTGGAAAGATGACTTACTATTTTTTTTTAATATGGATACATCGTGAAATGAAATAAGAAAGTCATGTGATAGGAGAGATGGACAGTACAAATCATTAAGACGAAGTTCAAAATCAAGACAGAAATGTCCCTTCTCTGTTTGGTTTTTAAAAATTTTGCTTTTACATTTTGACTCACTTCTATTCTTCACTTTGCCTTAATGAAGACCTCAAATTTAAGTGGACTCAAGCTTTGTTTTCCCTGGTCTCACCTTCCTTCATTTCCTTCTCCCACCATCTTCATTAAATCTTCACATTTTCTATGAGGGCTTTATTAATAACTTATAATTTCATAATTTAATGCAACCTAAAGGGAATCTTTTTGCTTACTTAAGATATATGCATTTTCTGTGGATTAAGCGTTCCTGAAAGTCAGGCTTTAAAATGAAGTTTATATGATACACTTTTTATTGGCATTTGGAAAATGCTTGATTATTTTGGACAGTACATTTTTAAAATTGTTTGACAAATTCCCTTGATATATGTCTCCAATCACTCCCTGATATCTAATATTGGGTCTCTGTATACATTATATCAGCAGCCCCCAACCTTTTTGGCACCAGGGACCGGTGTCGTGGGAGACAATTTTTCCACAGACCCGGGGGGTGGGAGGGTGGGGGGATGGCTCAGGCGGTAATGCGAGCGATGGGGGGCGGCAGGTGAAGCTTCACTCGCTTGCCGCCGCTCACCCCTTGCTGTGCGGCCCAGTTCCTAACAGGCCGAGTACCGGTACCAGTCCATGGCCCGGGGCTTGGGGACCCCTGCATTATATTACCTTTCTGGATTTTTTCTGAGCTTTGGATTCCTACAGTAGAGAGCTCAGGGATGGTTGATGGGGAAGATGTACATCAGATTTTTGATATTCTTTTTAAGGTGAGTTACACCAATTACTTCCATCTGTCTTACAGTTTAGTTTCTTTAAAAAAGTACAAAATATAATCATGATACTTGCTGACAACTAACAAGTAGCATAGAAGAATTGAGGATGATTATTGGGGCTGCTTTATGTAATACTAAATGAGAGGGCCACAATTTTTCTGAGGTTGGGTATATTTAGTAACAAGAGAAATTCCTATAATATCATTTTTTCTTTTAAAACCAGCTTTATAGTGTAATTTGCACACAGCAAATGCATCCATTAATGTTGCCGTTAGATGCGTTTTAACAAAAGTGCATACCCTTGTATCTGCCACCCCAGTCGAGCTATAGAACACTTCTATCATTCCAAAATGTTTCTTCATGTTCCTTTGCATTTGATCCCCACCTCAGACAACCACTAATCAACTTTGTTACTATAAATTAGTCTCCTTCATTTACATGTTTTTGAGATTCTTCCAAGGTTTTACATATATCAGTAGTTTATACATTTTTTTTTATTTATGGAGTAATACTCCATTGCATGAATATACCACAGTTTATCTATTCACCTGTTGATGATCATTTAGATTGTTTCCAGTTTAAGACTATTATGAATAAAGCTGCTGTAAGCGTTAGTATCCAAGTGTGTTTCTGACATATGTTTTCATTTCTCTTAGCTAAATACCTACAATAAAATTGTTTAACTTCATAAGAAACTAAATATTTTCCTAAGTGGCTGCACCATTTTATACTCTAATCAGCAATATATCAGAATTACAGTTCCATCCAGTATGAGTTTCTTATATATTTTGAATATCCACCACTTATTGGATAAAGTTTGCCAATATTTTCTCTGATTCCATAGGTTGCCTTTTCATTTGGTTGATAGTTTCCTTTGCTGTACAGAGATTTTTAGTTTGATACAGTCCCACTTAAGTTTTCTTTTGTTGCCTGTGCTTTTGATGTAGCATCCAAAAAATCACTGCCAAGACCCACATCAAGGAGCTTTTTCTCTGTTTCCTTGTAAGAGTTTTATTGTTTTGCATATATTAAGGCATCCTTGCATCCCAGGGATAAATCCTACTTGATCATAGTGTATGATCCTTTTAACGTGCTGTTAAATTTGGTTTACTGTATTTTGTTGAGGAAATTTGCATTTATGTTCATCAGGGATTTATGTTCATCAGGCTTGTGATTTTCTTCTCTTGTAGTGTCCTCATCTGGCTTTGGTATTAAGGGCAATGCTGGTCTCATAAAATGAGTTTGGAAATGTTCCCTTCTTTCAATTTTTTGAAGTAGTTTGAGAAGGACTGATTTTAATTCTTCTTTAAATATTTGGTAGAATTCTCCCATGAGGCCATCTCGTCCTGGGATTTTCTCTGTTGGGAGGATTTTGATTTCTGCTTCAATCTCCTTACTCTTTATTGGTCTATTTGGATTTCTGTTTCTTCATGATTAAGTCTTGGTTGGTTCTATGTTCATTTTTTTCTAGGTTATCCAATTTGTTGGCATAATTTTGATAGTAGTCTCTTATGATCCTTTGTAGTGCTGTGGTATCAGTTTTAATGTCTCCTCTTTATTATATTTTCAGGTCTTCCATTTACATCTTTAATCCATTTCAAGTGAATTTAAATATGATGTAAGATAAGGATACAATTTCATTTTTTTGCATTTGGATATTCAGTTTCTCAGCACCGTTTATTGAAGAGACTATCCTTTCCCCACTGTGTACTCTTGGTGCTTTTCTCTTTTCGTTCCCCTAAACGGCTAATTTCAAAAAACCTGCTTTTGAGTTTGCTGATTCTTTCTTCTTCATGATCAAGTCTGCTGTTGAAGTTTTCTGTTGAAAATTTTAGTACTCTTATTGTATTCTTCAGCTCCAGAATTTGTTTGGCTCTTTTTAATGGATTCTATTTCTTTATTAAACTTCTCATTTTGTTCATCCATTGTTTCCTGATTTTGTTTAGTGGTTTATATGTCTTCTCTTTCACCTCCCTGAGCTGCTTTAAGATGCTTATCTGAATCCTTTTGTGGGCAATTCACAGATCTTTATTTCTTTGGGGTTGGTTACTAGATCTTTATTAGTTTCCTTTGTCGATGTCATGTTTGCCTGATTCTTCATGATCTGCACAGTCTTGCACTTCTGTCTCTGCATTTGAAGGATCAAACACCTCTTTCAGTCTTTACAGACTGTTTTTGGTATGTAAAGACCTCTCCTGTTGGGTCTCCAGACTGATGGCATTGCCTCCATAATTGCAGTTGAGCGAAGTTGGAGCCAGGTCATTTGTCTGTTGCTTGGTCTACAGTGGGGTCCTCAGTCAGTAGGCCTGACTAGGGGCTCAGGTGGGTGTGGTTTCTATCTGGTCTCTGGGTGGATGGGACTGCCTCTAGCACCTTGGTCTGTGAGGCTCGTGATGGGATAAATGTCTACCTAAGTAGACATTTATCTGGGTCCCTGGGAAGGCTCCTGACATGGCACTGGGTGGTCCTCTGGGTGGGCAAGATTGGACCCAACTGCAACTTGAGAGGGGTTGGAACTGAGTCATGGGACTGCTTCAGGGTCCATGGTTTGGACTGAGATCTACAGGCCTGCGTTCAGGGGCACAGAAAGGCATGCCTCCTGTCAAATTCTTGGATAAACAGGACTGCTCCTAATTGCTCATGGCTGAGCAGGACGGGATCCTGGCCACAGGGCTGCCTCATGATCTGCAGTTGGACTGAAGTCAGTGAGTCTGCCTTTGGGGGCACAGAGGAATGTTTATCCCACTGAGTCCTTGGACAGGCAGGACTGCTCCTGGACTGTGGATCAGCAGGGCTGGAGCTGAGTCACAGGGTTTCTTCAGGATCTGTGGTCAGACAGAAGTCAGCAGGCCAGCCTTGGGGGACAGATAGATTTGTCTCCCTCCAGGTCCCTGGGTGGGCAGGACTGCTCTCTGATGCAGCTGCAAGGGGCTGGAGCCAGGTTATGGGGCTTCTCTAAGATCTGCAGTTGGACCAAGGTGAGAGGGCCTACCTTGGGGCATGGACAGGCATGTCTCTCACTCTGTCCCTGAGCAGGTAGAACCAGCAGCTAAGAGGGGCTAGAGTCAGGTCACAGGCTGCTTCTGGGTTAATAGCTGGGACTGAGACTGGTGGGCCTTCTACTCAGAATGTAGCCAGGTGTGACTCTTACTCTATCTCTTGGCAGAACCAAGGCCAAATAGGGCTGTAGCTGAGTCCACAGGGTGGGTTGGGGCTCCTTCTGAGTCTGTAGCCAGGATCATGGTCAGTGAATCTGCCACCTGGGTGCTGGCTTGCCTTCTCAAAATGGCCCTCCTCAGTCTTTGGCTCCACTGGGGTTTTACAATTTTCTACCTGGATCTTGCAACTCCCACAAAGGCATTTTGACTGTGGATGGCTGCTAAATTATTGTGGCTGAGTGCAGATATGAGTGGGAGTGGTGGCTTCCAATTCTGCCACCTTGCTTGCAAGTCTCATTTGGACATTTTTAGTAACCTAATATTCCTTTCTCAGGCTTAGCTGGAGGGTGAGTTGCCTTCCTCCTTTGCCTTAGTCAGTAGACGAAGAAAATGTTGGCTGGTTATAATTACATGACTCACTCCCCACCATACCCAAATTACTGCTCTACTATGGAGTTTTGGTCTTGGAGAGTGGGTGCACATCACATTTTGGTCCTCTGGGCTGTTTCAAGCAGGTGAGTTAGGTTAGAATTCCATAAATGTAAACTTAATGTTATATAACTGAATTAACTTTTATTGTCTAAGTTGGAGGACTAGAAAATTCTGCTCTATCAAGTGTGGAAAGATTGTATATTTGGGTGTCAGACTAATCTCCACTGTAGCAACTTAATAACTATATACATTTTCTCATCTGTGGAAGGTGGGGTAATAATACCTATTTTATAGGGTCATTGAGGATTAGAAATAATTTTGTAAAACAATCTATCATAATTCCCAATATACAGTAGGCAAGTAGTGTTACTAATAACTATCATCATCATCATTATTATTATCAGCAGCAGCAGCAGCATCATAATTGGAATTATATAAAATAGATGTGCATGTGTGTGCGTGCATGTTTGTGTGTGTGTGCTTTTTTAAGGCTACTAATCTAGTGCGACTATATTAAGTAATTTAGTTTATATTACAGAATTGGCTATCTTCTTATAACTGAAAATAAAATTCTTCTCAGAAGTATTAACTAATATAGTTGCAGTAAACTTCGATAGCTTTCTCCCAGGTTCTCCCTCCCTCTCCAAACTTTAAGGTAGATGACATTGTTTACAAATACCCAGCCCACGGACTATTTGTTGTGGTGATGGTTCTTCATAGACATAACTTACTTTGATCTTAAATAAATCATTTAATTATTGCCTATCTGGGTAATATCAAGTAAAATCTAAGAAATATACCAAGGATAACACTTAAATATTAGTTGCAGCTCAACAACTCTTTGTGCCACTTTTCTCCCTTTATTATTTTCACATGGGCCAGGGAATATTCTCTCTCTCTCTCTCTCTCTCTCTTTCTCTCTCTCTCTCTCTTGCTAAATAAAATGACACTGATGTCCAGTTTCTGTCAGCTGTTTTTTTGCCTCTAAACCAGAGGTTGGCAAACTAGGGTCCATAAGCCACATGTGTCCTGCCGTCTACTTTTGTGAATAAAGCTTCATTGGAACACATGTACTCCCATTTGTTTATGTATTATCTGTGGCTGCTTTGATGCTACAGTGGCAGAGTTGAGTTGCAACAGAAACCAATTGGCCCACAAAGCCTAAAATATTTACTATCTGGCCCTTTACAGAAAAAGTTTGCCAATCCCTTCTCTAAATCAACAAAATCCACATTTTGGAAATCTGCTGCCCCTTGTGGGCCACATTTTGGCCTGCTTCATCTTGACCATTTGTAACCTAGGAGTGTTTTTTCAGAAAGAACATTGAAAGAGTTTAAAATTTCTTTTTAAAATGAACATTGGCATTCCAGTTATATTTTGATTACAAAAAATATTTTAAAATAATGATGAGTAACGTTTTATAGTTTGCCAGAGATACACTCTTAACAAATGCTAACAATGATTTTAAGAAACAGGATGGGGAGAAAAGGAGATAGAGAAGGATAAATAGGCCTATATGTGTGCCCATAAGGATCTGAAGAATTTACACACCATTTGTAATCTTACTTGAAATTGTTTTTAGTTTCCTACCTAATTTTCAAAGCAAAGGACACTGTTTTCCAGAAAAGTCTTGGTTCCCTCAACTGGTACTCTATGCTTGCTGTGGAGTGATAAGAAGTTCATTTTGCAAAGTACATTCTTGGAGATGTGTGTTGTAACTGTCATCGTTGGTGGAACAAAAAGCCATTTATGTTGACAGCTTATCTGACTACCGCAATTTTTCAATGCAGAGAACAGACTACTAATACTGTATGATGCTAGTTATACTGGCTACGTTTGAACTTGTAGGATGAAAGTGGGAAAGCAATCATTATTGGGGAGTTGGGTGGGGGAAGACCAGACTTTCATATTAACTTTAATAACAGTCATGGGGGGACTACAGCAGCATACTTTTATCTAGGAAGTTTCTCTCTCTTTCTTACTCTCGCTTCTCAAATCTATTTTGAAAAGAGGATGCTCAACTCAGGCAGCTACAAAACACATGCAAACTCTTGATTTTAGTAAATTACCTTAGAGCAGACAGGTGCATGATCCAACAGGTGGCTCTAAACGATATGAAAATAAAATGGCATAGATGCCAAGAGAAATCCTCTCTCAAAAGCCAGGCTCGTTTGAGTTTGTGCCAAGGGTTAGAGCTTAAAAGCTTTACAAAAAGTGATCTTGTTTCCAGTGAAACTTTGCATTGTTAAAGCTCCATTTCTTTTGTATCCATTTGAAATGAATTTTGCATTCTCTGATTCATTTTCTATTTCACAGTGACACTTGCCTTTCTAAATATTAAAACTTTTTCTTCACCTTGCTCTTTTCAAACTTATTAATATTCTCACTCTTTGCTGTATGCCATTTTGATTAAAATAAGCTTTTCCATTTCCTCTTTAATGTAATTCCTTTCAGAAGCTTTTGGGGAAAATATATCCCCGCAGGAAAGGTATCTAAATTTTTAAATGATTTAATTTCAAGATGTATTTACTAAATGCTATTTTATTGTCAAAATACTGTTCTAGGAGTTTTGTGAGATACCAAAAAAAAAAAAAAAAAAGGACAAAACATGGATCTTTCCTTAAAATTCTTACAATTTAGGGACATGTGAATTTTTACTAGGTATAAAATTTCTGAAGAGAGATAGATGGATGGATAATAATAAAATAAAATATCATCAGTGTTACAATGTCTGAGTAGGTCCTAATAATAGTACAGACAAGAGCTTCCCTGGTGGCGCAGTGGTTGAGAGTCCGCCTGCCGATGCAGGGCACATGGGTTCGTGCCCTGTTCTGGGAAGATCCCACATGCCGCGGAGCGGCTGGGCCCGTGAGCCATGGCCGCTGAGCCTGCGCGTCCGAAGCCTGTGTTCCGCAACGGGAGAGGCCACAACAGTGAGAGGCCCGCGTACCCCCCCCCCCCAAAAAAAATAGTACAGGCAAAATAAACTGCTAAGGAACATTTTGTGTAGTTTTGAAAGGTGCTAATTCTTCACATGTGGTAGTCTTTACTCTGTCTCCTTTGCTATATCTCCACATCAGAAAGGGTCCTCATATCTTGTATGTTTAGTTATTATTTTGTATCAGTCTCTCCTGGATTACAGTTCTTCTGCTCAGTTCTCTTAAATTTGTAGCAACAGAGTGGATCTACTTCTCGTACTTTTTATCCTTTCTTCAAGTCAGCCCATGCCTGCACTTGCATTGGCACAGAATCCATGGGGTTATAATTAATGATCTAGCAACTAGCCATCCCTATCCCCCATCTTCTCTGCCTTAATTCCTATAAGACGAAGTAGTTAACAAAGCAGTCACCTTGTTTATGTTCCCACCTGAGTCGTAATAGTAAGAACTGTCATATACTGAAGAGGAATAGTAGAGCCATGGTTGAGTACATAGTCTTTGAACCCATATTGCCAAGGTTCAAAGCCCAGCTCTATTGATTACAAAAAAAGCAGTCTGGGACAAGTTACTCACCTCACTGTTTTCTATGTCAAATGGTGATATTAATAGTAGGTGACATACTCAGACGTGAGGATTAAATGTGGTTATTTCTATAAACAGTGTAGAAGGGTATTAGATGTAGAGGGAGCACTCAATAAATGTTAGGTTTTATTATTATTAGAGACAAACAGGCTTTGAAAAAAGATTTCCCTCTTCTACTTTTGCTTTCGAGAGAAAAAAGTTCTATCCACATTATCAGGATTTCATATGTCTGTGGTCAGGATTTGCTGTGAAAGGCCATGAACAAATGTGATGAATTGGGATGACTTTCTGAATGAAGAGGAGTTTGAATTGTGATTTAAGAAAAAATACAGCAGAGGAAAGAGGAATAAAGAGATTTCACAACTGTGGGAGGAGGCAGAAGCCAGTATTAGAGAGTGAGGACCGAGCACAGCGTGCTCCAAATCCAAATGTGGCTGGGAGAGTATGTACAGTTGGTGAGGATGCTGACACTTCTGATCTTCAGGACTGTCATGTTCCAGAAGGGAGGTCACCTTGATTACTGCTCTGGAGCTACCTGGTGTCTGCTGATGTGAGACCCAGCTGTCCTGGCAGAGCTTGTTCCAAGATGGAGAGCTTCAAAACCTTTGTGGGCAAGTCTGCGCTGGAGAACTTTAAGAGAGGGGACAACAGAGCCCACTTTTCATAAAGCTACAGTATGATAGCATAGAAAGATGTATCCAGAGTTGAAAATTCTGGATTAGATCCAATTGCAAAGTCTGGATTATTACCTGGTGTCATCTCTTTGAAATTTTCTACATGTTGATCGTTGGTCTCCTTAACATTTCTTGAGGTCTGAAGGCTCCCTCTATAGCAAGATGATCTATTCCTCTGTTGGACAGTTCTGATTATCTTCAAGGCATTTAAACCTAGAGCTATGGACAGTCTCCTTGTTACTTATCCTTGTGGTGCTATAGTCGCTTCCTTTGGCTCCTACAGCAGTTTGTGTGTATGTCTACCCTGGCAATGACAATACAGAGTACTATAATTGGGTGTTTAGTGCCTGTCTCTCCCATCCGCCTCTGAGTTCCTTGGGGACAAGGGATGTGTCTTTTCCTTTGTTCCTCTAGCCCCTAGCATGATTCTGATTGGATATAAATGCCTACTAAATGTTAATATACTAGAGTTTTACTGACTACGGCTAATCCCTCTAACAGCTGACAAGCCATCAAAACTTTGAGGACAACTGTGACCGTAAACATGTCTCAAGTAATACTAATGCATCTATAAACAATATTGTTTGTGGAAGTACGGCTTCGTATATATTTTTAAACATTCAGTTTTCCTGTTTTAGTAAATGATTATATTTTATGCTTATTCCAGTTTGTGCACATCTTGAGGGAGTCATAACAGTGTTGGCTGAAAGTGCTAGTTACCTCCTTAGGTCACTATTTGAAAGCTTGCTGGTGTCTGTGACTTATCACGGGAGGTTTCGGTATTCACTCCAAACAGACTACAGTTTCTTTAACTTCAGAGATGTGCCTTTCTTCTTGGTAGCTCTGGGGCCTAGCACAGTGCCTAGCACTTTGAAAATTTTCAGTATATACCCACTGATGCATAATTAAATGAATATTTCCACTCAATTATTAAATTCAATAATTTTTCTTAGAGAAAAGGAGAATCTATGTTACTTTTTACTTTTCCCCAAAGAGTTAGGGGGAATTTAGGGTTAACGTTTCCCTGGGAATTTAACATTAGTTGAAATCAGTATGTCTTTAGTATTTTTGCATATGATTATTTCTTTTTTTTTTTTTTTTTTTGCGGTACGCGGGCCTCTCACTGTTGTGGCCTCTCCCGTTGCGGAGCACAGGCTCCGGACGCGCAGGCTCAGCGGCCATGGCGCGCAGGCTCAGCGGCCATGGCTCACAGGCCCAGCCGCTCTGCGGCACGTGGGATCCTCCCGGACCGGGCACGAACCCGCGTCCCCTGCATCGGCAGGCGGACTCTCAACCACTGCGCCACCAGGGAAGCCCTCTTTCATTTCTTGAGTGCAAATTTTTTTTTTTTAAAGGACTTCAAATGCTTGGCTATTTATTTATTTATTTATTTATTTATTTATGGCTGTGTTGGGTCTTCATTTCTGTGCGAGGGCTTTCTCTAGTTGTGGCGAGCGGGGGCCACTCTTCATCGCGGTGCGCAGGCCTCTCACTCTTGTGGCCTCTCTTGTAGTGGAGCACAGGCTCCAGATGCGCAGGCTCAGTAGTTGTGGCTTATGGGCCTAGTTGCTCCGCAGCATGTGGAATCTTCCCAGACCAGGGTTCGAACCTGTGTCCCCTGCATTAGGAGGCAGATTCTCAACCACTGCGCCACCAGGGAAGCCCTCTTGCGTGCAAATTTTGAATTCGTTTCAGAAACTGAATTTTGGAACCCCTGAGCCTTACCATTAACCAAGTCACTTAACAGTATGGAAATGCTTTCAGAGAGATATATTCGGGGTTTCCAGAGGAAATAATTTTCCTTCTCACCACTGACTAGAACTTTGGAAACTGCCTTTTCACCTCATGAAGTTAGTGATAGTGGTGAGAGGTTTCTGTATCTATTCTAAATGCAACGTTCCACAGCAGCTTTATTTATAAAGCTTGCCCTGGCATCCCTGAACAACCTTTTAATTAAGAATTCACAGTTCTGTCTCTCCTTCATTCTTGTCCGTGGCCTGTGCTGTCAGGTTTTGCTCCTCTTCCTTAGTAACGGAAACTGAAATTAGAATTCCGAGTGGAGGTGTCACTCCCCAGGAGACTGAGAATACCATCCTCCTCTGAATTTGTTCTCTTTCAGAGCATCTGTCAGTAGTAGCTCACTTGTTAAAAGGTGGACATTTCACCATTCTGTCACTCACTTAGAAATAGTGTCTACCCTTTGGGCAAGTGGCGTCTCTGTAGAAGGAGTACTAGAAACCCTCAGAGTTAATAAACCATCAGTCTAACCAACCATGCCACAAACAAACATTTTTCTCAAGTTGCCTATTGGTAGATAACTATAACTTAAAGCCTTTTGGGGATAAGTCAGGATATTAATAGCTACCCTACTGGGTTGTTATGACTATTAAATAAGTTAATGTATTTTAATTGGCTTGCACCATGGCTGAAAGATAATAATCAGTCAACATTCAGCTATTACTATTACTATTTTTATAATACTAAGTACATATACAACATAAATAACATAAATTGCTGACTATTTGACTGTTTCTAGACAGCCTAGGGAGAGAGCGATAATCTTACTACAATTCAGCCCAAAGATTATAGTCATAAAAATGGAGGGTTAACGTGCATTTTATTATATTTTATACATTTCTTTTAAATAAATTAAGTTGACAATATTGTGAATAGAAAACAGATAATTGACAAGAATAAAGGAGCTATCAGATCATTCTTAATGAATGTATGAATGTAAAAGGAGTTTGATGTATCATGATGAAGATGTAAGCTGACACAACCCTGCACCTTCTTTAGTTCTTTTTTTAAAGCCTAACAGGACTGAGCCTGGTAGCTGACTTTTAAAGGCCATTTCCTTTCTTGACCTCAAGTTTCAGCTTCAGTATAAGTTTAAAAGTTTAATAAATATACAGAGAGCTGCTATGTGTATATTTAATTCTGAATAATATCAATTTTGCTTTTATTTTATGTACTTCCAATTTAATGTGCCCTTGGAGTGATCACTGTTTCTTTCAGTTAGAAGAAACTTGATTATTTCACTTAAATTTCTATTTGAAAGAGCTAGAACAACCTGTTTTCCAAAAATAGACAATCAGTAAGGTGGGAAAGACTTTTGTAAAGTCTGTTGTATTGCTTTAGAAAAGGTAGCACAGTTCAGTTTGTAAACTTGCTAATTATCTTGGCATTTTCTGAGCCTGGAATAGTTTCAAAATATATCCACATATTTTTAATGTCATAGTCAGAATTTCTTTGCCAAAACTGACTTGAACAGACAAAGCTTAGCATGTTTTACAAAAGAGGATTATTTAAATTTATTTTTAGTAATCTGCCTCCAATTCCTCATTTACCATTACAAACTTGCTGGGGCAGACATGTAATTTTCCTGGACCTTTTCAAATTTTTGTGTGAAACTCTAAGTATATAATTGAAGGCAATTCCTTATCTCTCAACTGTAGTCACTCTGTATTTGTTTTTAAAAAAAGATGGGTAATGAATAGGAACAGGAATATCATTAAAAAAACAGAATTACATGTAATTTTTTTTTTTTTTAAACATCTTTATTGGAGCATAATTGCTTTACAATGGTATGTTAGTTTCAGCTTCACAACAAAATGAATCAGTTATATATATACATATGTTCCCATATCTCTTCCCGCTTGCATCACCCTCCCTCCCACCCTCCCTATCCCACCCCTCCAGGCGGTCACACAGCACCAAGCTGATCTCCCTGTGCTATGCGGCTGCTTCCCACTAGCTATCTACCTTACGTTTGGTAGTGTATACATGTCCATGCCTCTTTATTGCTTTGTCACCGTTTACCCTTCCCCCTCCCCATAGCCTCAAGTCCATTCTCTAGTAAGTCTGTGTCTTTATTCCTGTTTCACCCCTAGGTTTTTCATGACATTTTTTTTTCTTAAATTCCATATATATGTGTTAGCATACGGTATTTGTCTCTCTCTTTCTGACTTACTTCACTCTGTATGACAGACTCTAGGTCTATCCACCTCATTACAAATAGCTCAATTTCGTCTCTTTTTATGGCTGAGTAATATTCCATTGTATATATGTGCCACATCTTCTTTATCCATTCATCCGATGATGGACACTTAGGTTGTTTCCATCTCCGGGCTATTGTAAATAGAGCTGCAATGAACATTTTGGTACATGACTCTTTTTGAATTATGGTTTTCTCAGGGTATATGCCCAGTAGTGGGATTGCTGGGTCATATGGTAGTTCTATTTGTAGCTTTTTAAGGAACCTCCATACTGTTCTCCACAGTGGCTGTATCAATTTACATTCCCACCAACAGTGTAAGAGGGTTCCCTTTTCTCCACACCCTCTCCAGCATTTATTGTTTCTAGATTTTTTGATGATGGCCATTCTGACTGGTGTGAGATGATATCTCATTGTAGTTTTGATTTGCATTTCTCTAATGATTAGTGATGTTGAGCATTCTTTCATGTGTTTGTTGGCACTCTGTATATCTTCTTTGGAGAAATGTCTATTTAGGTCTTCTGCCCATTTTTGGATTGGGTTGTTTGTTCTTTTGTTATTAAGCTGCATGAGCTGCTTATAAATTTTGGAGATTAATCCTTTGTCAGTTGCTTCATTTGCAAATATTTTCTCCCATTCTGAGGGTTGTCTTTTGGTCCTCTTTATGGTTTCCTTTGCTGCGCAAAAGCTTTTAAGTTTCATTAGGTCCCATTTGTTTACTTTCGTTTTTATTTCCATTTCTCTAGGAGGTGGGTCAAAAAGGATCTTGCTGTGATTTATGTCATAGAGTGTTCTGCCTATGTTTTCCTCTAAGAGTTTGATAGTTTCTGGCCTTACATTTAGGTCTTTAATCCATTTTGATCTTATTTTTGTGTATGGTGTTAGGGAGTGATCTAATCTCATACTTTTACATGTAGCTGTCCAGTTTTCCCAGCACCACTTATTGAATAGGCTGTCCTTTCTCCACTGTACATTTCTGCCTCCTTTGTCAAAGATAAGGTGACCATATGTGCGTGGGTTTATCTCTGGGCTTTCTATCCTGTTCCATTGATCTATATTTCTGTTTTTGTGCCAGTACCATACTGTCTTGATTACTGTAGCTTTGTAGTATAGTCTGAAGTCAGGAAGCCTGATTCCTCCAGCTCCATTTTTCGTTCTCAAGATTGCTTTGGCTATTCGGGGTCTTTTGTGTTTCCATACAAATTGTGAGATTTTTTGTTCTAGTTCTGTGAAAAATGCCAGTGGTAGTTTCATAGGGATTGCATTGAATCTGTAGATTGCTTTGGGTAGTAGAGTCATTTTCACAATGTTGATTCTTCCAATCCAAGAACATGGTATATCTCTCCATCTATTTGTATCCTCTTTAATTTCCTTCATCAGTGTCTTATAATTTTCTGCATACAGGTCTTTTGTCTCCTTAGGTAGGTTTATTCCTAGGTATTTTATTCTTTTTGTTGCAATGGTAAATGGGAGTGTTTTCTTGATTTCACTTTCAGATTTTTCATCCTTAGTGTATAGGAATGCCAGAGATTTCTGTGCATTAATTTTGTATCCTGCTACTTTACCAAATTCATTGATTAGCTCTAGTAGTTTTCTGGTAGCATCTTTAGGGTTCTGTATGTATAGTATCATGTCATCTGCAAACAGTGACAGCTTTACTTCTTCTTTTCCAATTTGGATTCCTTTTATTTCCTTTTCTTCTCTGATTGCTGTGGCTAAAACTTCCAAAACTATGTTGAATAAGAGTGGTGAGAGTGGGCAACCTTGTCTTGTTCCTGATCTTAGTGGAAATGCTTTCAGTTTTTCACCATTGAGGACGATGTTGGCTGTGGGTTTGTCATATATGGCCTTTATTATGTTGAGGAAAGTTCCCTCTATGCCTACTTTCTGCAGGGTTTTTATCATAAATGGGTGTTGAATTTTGTCAAAAGCTTTCTCTGCCTCTATTGAGATGATCATATGGTTTTTCTCCTTCAATTTGTTAATATGGTGTATCACGTTGATTGATTTGCGTATATTGAAGAATCCTTGCATTCCTGGAATAAACCCCACTTGATCATGGTGTATGATCCGTTTAATGTGCTGTTGGATTCTGTTTGCTAGTATTTTGTTGAGAATCTTTGCATCTATGTTCATCAGTGATATTGGCCTGTAGTTTTCTTTCTTTGTGACATCCTTGTCTGGTTTTGGTATCAGGGTGATGGTGGCCTCGTAGAATGAGTTGGGGAGTGTTCCTCCCTCTGCTATATTTTGGAAGAGTCTGAGAAGGATAGGTGATAGCTCTTCTCTAAATGTTTGATAGAATTCGCCTGTGAAGCCATCTGGTCCTGGGCTTTTGCTTGTTGGAAGATTTTTAATCACAGTTTCAATTTCAGTGCTTGTGATTGGTCTGTTCATATTTTCTATTTCTTCCTGATTCAGTCTTGGTAGGTTGTGCCTTTCTAAGAATTTGTCCATTTCTTCCAGGTTGTCCATTTTATTGGCATAGAGTTGCTTGTAGTAATCTCTCATGATCTTTTGTATTTCTGCAGTGTCAGTCGTTACTTCTTCTTTTTCATTTCTAATTCTATTGATTTGAGTCTTCTCCCTTTTTTTCTTGATGAGTCTGGCTAATGGTTTATCAATTTTGTTTATCCTTTCAAAGAACCAGCTTTTAGTTTTATTGATCTTTGCTATCGTTTCCTTCATTTCTTTTTCATTTATTTCTGATCTGATTTTTATGATTTCTTTCCTCCTGCTAACTTTGGGGTTTTTTTGTTCTTCTTTCTCTAATTGCTTTAGGTGCAAGGTTAGGTTGTTTATTCGAGATGTTTCCTGTTTCTTAAGGTAAGATTGTATTGCTATAAACTTCCCTCTTAGAACTGCTTTTGCTGCATCCCATAGATTTTGAGTCGTCGTGTCTCCATTGTCATTTGTTTCTAGGTATTTTTTGATTTCCCCTTTGATTTCTTCAGTGATCACTTCGTTATTAAGTAGTGTATTGTTTAGCCTCCATGTGTTTGTATTTTTTACAGATCTTCTCCTGTGATTGATATCGAGTCTCATAGCATTGTGGTCGGAAAAGATACTTGATACAATTTCAATTTTCTTAAATTTACCAAGGCTTGATTTGTGACCCAAGATATGATCTATCCTGGAGAATGTTCCATGAGCACTTGAGAAAAATGTGTATTCTGTTGTTTTTGGATGGAATGTCCTATAAATATCAATTAACTCCATCTCATTTAATGTATCATTTAAAGCTTGTGTTTCCTTATTTATTTTCATTTTGGATGATCTGTCCATTGGTGAAAGTGGGGTGTTAAAGTCCCCTACTATGAATGTGTTACTGTCGATTTCCCCTTTTATGGTTGTCAGTATTTGCCTTATGTATTGAGGTGCACCTATGTTGGGTGCATAAATATTTACAATTGTTATATCTTCCTCTTGGATCGATCCCTTGATCATTATGTAGTGTCCTTCTTTGTCTCTTCTAATAGTCTTTGTTTTAAAGTCTATTTTGTCTGATATGAGAATTGCTACTCCAGCTTTCTTTTGGTTTCCATTTGCATGAAATACCTTTTTCCATCCCCTTACTTTCAGTCTGTATGTGTCTCTAGGTCTGAAGTGGGTCTCTTGTAGACAGCAAATATATGGGTCTTGTTTTTGTATCCATTCAGCCAATCTGTGTCTTTTGGTGGGAGCATTTAGTCCATTTACATTTAAGGTAATTATCGATATGTGTGTTCCCATTCCCATTTTCTTAATTGTTTTGGGTTTGTTATTATAGGTCTTTTCCTTCTTTTGTGTTTCTTGCCTAGAGAAGTTCCTTTAGCAGTTGTTGTAGAGCTGGTTTGGTGGTGCTGAACTCTCTCAGCTTTTGCTTGTCTCTAAAGGTTTTAATTTCTCCATCAAATCTGAATGAGATCCTTGCTGGGTAGAGTAATCTTGGTTGCAGGTTTTTCTCCTTCAACACTTTAAATATGTCCTGCTACTCCCTTCTGGCTTGCAGAGTTTCTGCTGAAAGATCAGCTGTTAACCTTATGGGGATTCCCTTGTGTGTTATTTGTTGTTTTTCCCTTGCTGCTTTTAATATGTTTTCTTTGTATTTAATTTTTGACAGTTTGATTAATATGTGTCTTGGCGTATTTCTCCTTGGATTTATCCTGTATGGGACTCTCTGTGCTTCCTGGACTTGATTAACTATTTCCTTTCCCATATTAGGGAAGTTTTCAACTATAATCTCTTCAAATATTTTCTCAGTCCCTTTCTTTTTCTCTTCTTCTTCTGGAACCCCTATAATTCGAATGTTGGTGCGTTTAATGTTGTCCCAGAGGTCTCTGAGACTGTCCTCAGTTCTTTTCATTCTTTTTTCTTTATTCTGCTCTGCAGTAGTTATTTCCACTATTTTATCTTCCAGGTCACTTATCCGTTCTTCTGCCTCAGTTATTCTGCTATTGATCCCATCTAGAGTACTTTTAATTTCATTTATTGTGTTGTTCATCATTGCTTGTTTCATCTTTAGTTCTTCTAGGTCCTTGTTAACTGATTCTTGCATTTTGTCCATTCTATTGTCCATTCTATCTCCAAGATTTCGGATCAACCTTACTATCGTTATTCTGAATTCTTTTTCAGGTAGACTGCCTATTTCCTCTTCATTTGTTAGGTCTGATGGGTTTTTATCTTGCTCCTTCATCTGCGGTGTGTTTTTCTGTCTTTTCATTTTGCTTATCTTACTGTGTTTGGGGTCTCCTTTTTTGCAGGCTGGAGGTTCGTAGTTCCCGTTGTTTTTGGTGTCTGTCCCCAGTGGCTAAGGTTGGTTCAGTGGGTTGTGTAGGCTTCCTGGTGGAGGGTACTAGTGCCTGTGTTCTGGTGGATGAGGCTAGATCTTGTCTTTCTGGTGGGCAGGTCCACGTCTGGTGGTGTGTTTTGGGGTGTCTGTAGACTTATTATGATTTTGGGCCACTTCTCTGCTAATGGGTGGGGTTGTGTTCCTGTCTTGCTAGTTGTTTGGCATAGGATGTCCAGCACTGTAGCTTGCTGGTCGTTGAGTGAAGCTGGGTGCTGGCGTTGAGATGGAGATCTCTCGGAAATTTTTGCTGTTTGATATTATGTGCGGCTGGGAGGTCTCTTGTGGATCAGTGTCCTGAAGTTGGCTCTCCCACCTCAGAGGCACAGCACTGACTCCTGGCTGCAGCACCAAGAGCCTTTCATCCACAGGGCTCCTTAATTTGGGATGATTGGTTGTCTATTCAGGTATTCCACAGATGCAGGGTATATCAAGTTGATTGTGGAGCTTTAATCCGCTGCTTCTGAGGCTGCTGGGAGAGATTTCCCTTTCTCTTCTTTGTTCTCACAGCTCCCAGGGGCTCAGCTTTGGATTTAGCCCCGCCTGTGCGTGTAGGTCGCCGGAGGGCGTCTGTTCTTTGCTCAGACAGGACGGGGTTAAAGGAGCCGCTGATTCGGAGGCTCTGGCTCACTCAGGCCCGGGGGTAGGGAGGGGCACGGAGTGTGGGGCGGGCCTGCAGCGGCAGAGGCCGGGGTGACGTTGCAGCCTGAGGCGCGCCGTGCGTTCTCCCGGGGGAGTTGTCCCTGGATCCCGGGACCCTGGCAGTGGCGGGCTGCACAGGCTCCCCGGAAGGGCGTGTGGCTAGTGACCTGTGTTCGCACACAGGCCTCCCGGTGGCGGCAGCAGCGGCCCTAGCGTCTCATGTCTGTCTCTGGGCTCCGCACTTTTAGCCGCGGCTCGCGCCCGTCCCTGGAGCTCTCTCAAGCAGCGTTCTTAATCCCCTCTCCTCGTGCACCAGGAAACAAAGAGGGACGTAAAAGTCTCTTGCCTCTTCGGCAGTTCCAGACTTCTCCCCGGACTCTCTCCCGGCCAGCCGCGGTGCACTAACGCCCTGCAGGCTGTGTTCACGCCGCCAACCTCAGTCCTCTCCCGGCGCTCCGACAAAAGTCGGAGCCTCAGCTCCCAATCCCGCCCGCCCCGGCGGGCGAGCAGACAAGCCTCTTGGCTGGCGAGTTCCGGTCGGCCCGATCCTCTGTGCTGGAATCTGTCCGCTTTGCCCTCCGCACCCCTGTTGCTGTGCTCTCCTCCGTGGCTCCCAAGCTCCCCCACTCCGCCTCCCGAAGTCTCCACCCGCGAAGGGGCTTCCTAGTGTGTGGACACTTTTCCTCCTTCACAGCTCTCTCCCGCTGGTGCAGGACCCGTCCCTATCCTTTTGTCTCTGTTTAGTTTTTTCTTTTGCCCTACCCAGGTACGTGGGGGGTTTCTTGCCTTTTGGGAGGTCTGAGGTCTTCTGCCAGCGTTCAGTAGATGCTCTCTGTAATTTTTACTATAAGTATCACAAAGAGGGACCACATTCATATGCATACATAGATGTTTTTAGAGGTGTTTCATAAAAGTTGACCACAAAAATATTATACAATACTGCTTGTTGTTGTTGTAGGAATTCAATCAAGAGGTAATGGTTTTACAATGATCCTGGGAAGTGTAAGGCTTCTGGATATACAATCGTCCTGTGGTATCTGCAGGTGATTTGTTCCAGGACCCCCACTGATACCAAAACGTATGGATGCTCAAGTCCTTTATACAGTCATCTGGTATTTGCATATAACCTAGGCACATCCTCCCATGTACTGTAAGTCATCTCTAGATTACTTAAAATACCTAAAACAATGTAAATGCTGTGTAAACACTTGTAAATACACATAAATAAAATGTAAATGCTATGTAAATAGTTGCTGGTGAGAGGCAAATTCAAATTTTGCTTTTTGGAACTTTCTGGATTTTTTGTTTGTTTGTTTGCTTTGGAATATTTTCCATCTGTGGTTGGCCTAATCTGGGGCTGCAGAACCTGTGGATAGGGACGCTGACTGTTTTTCAAGCACAGAGACCATCGAATTTCCTGATAGATTGGCTGTAGATTTGAGAGAAATAAAGGAACCAAAAATGGCAGGAATGACCCCCAGGGATTTGGTCTAAGCAACTGGAAGGATGAAATCACCATGCTGTGAGATGCAAAGGCTAAAGATGGAGCAGGTGTTTTGGGGAAAATGTTGAGTTTTAAAAATATTAATTTTGAGGTGTCTGTTACATATGAATATAGAATATCTTCCCCTTGTTCTCCAAGATCTTTTCTCTAGTCTTCTTTATTTTGCTCTCTGCCCCAGGAAACTGATATATGTTCATTTCATCAGTGGGATCTCTTTGCTCTTCAGCTTCTGATTATGTTCAGCCAATGCGAAGCTTGTAGACTAGAGAGGAAAGAGAATGAGATCATGGATCTATTTTCCTGGCTTCTTCACAGTGAGGTTTTACTCAAGTTCTCTGTGTTACCTGATCAGATATTACTTCTGTTCTCCTGGTGGTCTCATCTACACAATTCTGACCTTTCAGTTTCTAGTAACAACCCTTTCCCCTCATCACTTCATACTTATGGGTCTTAACAGCTCTGCTGCTACTGACCCAGAGTCACTGCACTATCTACCATGGTTCCCTTACACTCTGCCCACAACTTTGTGAATGGTCAGCTTGTCAATACACCCTCCTCAAATTTCCTAATTTTACTGTGCCTGTTTCTATTTCTTATCTGGACCCTGTATGATATAATATCAAAGTTGTGCTGGAGTACAACGTTGATTATACAGGTCTGGAGTTCAGAAAAGAGGTCTGGTTTAGAGATATAAATTGGGATTCATTAGCATATAGATGGTATTTAAAGTCATGAATCTGGAAGAGATTATGAAGAGAATAAATATAGATAGAGAATAGAAAAAGAACAAGTACTGGGTTTATTCTGGAAAAAAAATAGGAACCTGTAAAAAAATCCAAGAAAGAGTAACCAGTGAGGTTAAAGGAAAACCATGAGTGTGGTATCCCAGCCAAATGAAGAAAGCACAGCAAACAGAAGGGGTGTGATCAGCTGTGTCAAATGCTCCTAATAGCCAAGAATTGTCAGGACAGAAACTGACCATTGGACTGAACAACACGATAGAGATAAAAACCCAACTGAAGTAGTTTCAAGGGAGAATGGGTGGTGGGGATTGGAAACAAAAGAGTACAGACAATTTTTTGAAGAGTTTTGCTGCAATGGGATGCGAAACAGTGGGGTGGTAGATGGTGACAGAGGTGGAGTCGACATAAAAAAAAAGGAGAACTTTCTATACTTATTCTCTTGGTAATCTCTTCCAGATCCACAACTTTAAGTACCACGTACATGCATACACTTTAATACAAGTGAAATTCCAGGGGATGGAAATAGAATGTGCCAAGATCTGGATCAGAGAGAAATCATGGTGCCTTGGGGGAACTGAGAGGTTGCAAGTAGCTCAGCATGGCTGTAGGATGCAGCCAAGCAGAGCTGAGGCCCTTAGTCAAATAGCCTAAGAGGCGCTGAGTCCTGTTCAACAACCATGTGAATGAGCATGCGAGTGGATCCTCCTTCAGTTGAGACTTGAGTTCTCTGCAGCTTCAGCTGACACCTTGTGCGAGACTCTGAGCCAGAAGACCCAGCTAAGCCATGGCCAGATTCGTGACCTACAGAAACTAGGAGATAAAATTTAAATCATTTGGTTGTGAAGTCATTAACAAATACAATATTTCAGAAAAATCACTCCAGTTGACATCAAGGACAGATTAAAGAGGCAAGACTGGAAGCAGTCACTCCAATAAGGAGGCTACATGCAGAAACTCAGGCAAGAAGTGACAGTTGCAGGTTACTGTATTCCCCTGACACCTTCTGGAATGATCTTTCTCCCTTCTAGTTTTCCCTGCAGCTGTCAGTCCTCAGGATATTTCCCTCACTTCTGTAGGCCAGCCTAATTTCCAGTCCTGGTGTCTCTGACATGGACCTATTCTGCTGCAGTTAAGTCTTCTGTTTGCACCTATATTATAAGAAATACCCTGTGGCCTTGAAAATTCTAGAAAAGAAGATTTCAACTTAGTTTACTTGGCTGCTTAAAATTCAGCACATCAATTTTAAGTGCTGTATGTAATTTGAAAGGTAGCATATTATACAGTTTCCACCCATCAATATCTTAGCATGAATAACTTTATTAAAATAACAGGAACAGGACCCTGAGAGAATAGAACACGGGACAGACGGCTATATTCATGCATGAAAGAAAAGCATACTTACTCCAGTGTCCAGTGCCTGGCACATAGTTGGTGTTCAGTAAATACTGAATGAATAACAAACTAGTATATAAGAGCTGGGATGAGGAGACTTTTACATTCAGGGAAGAATATGAGGGCACAGGAGGAGGCTGGGGTAGTAGTGAGAGGAGAAAGTGAGGCATGAAAAAGGAATTTGGGAGAAGGTACCAACTTCACAGTTTTGTCTAGACCTATCCATGCTTAACTGTTTTTTTTTTTTGTCTCTCAACAGCTGTGAAGTATTCCCTTTATTTTTTTTAAATTTATTTTTATTGGAGTATAGTTGCTTTATAATGTTGTGTTAGTTTCTACTGTACAGCAAAATCAATCAGCCATATATATATATCTCCCCTCTTTGTTTTTTGGATTTCCTTCCCATTTAGGTCACTACAGTGCGTTAAGTAGAGTTCCCTGTGCTATACAGTATGTTCTCATTAGCTATCTATTTTATACATAGTATCAATAGTGTATAAGTGTTAATCCCAATCTCCCAATTCCTCCCCCTTCCCTTTTCCCCCTTGGTGTCCATACATTGTTCTCTATGTTTGTGTCTCTATTTCTGCTTTGCAAATAAGATCATCTATACCATTTTTCTAGACTCCACATATATGTGTTGATATACGATATTTGCTTTTCTCTTTCTGACTTACTTAACTGTGTATGACATTCTCTAGGCCCATCCACATCTCTACAAATGACCCTAAGGAAAAACAGAGGCATCCTGATAAAGCTGAAGATAAGCATATTGTTCAGAGGATCTGAGGCAGTGCTTTCTATTGCACAGAGAAAAAAAATAGTTTATTTTGTTTCTTAAATATTCATGCAGTAGCTATAGATATAGTTTCTGGAGAAATACACTCGACTTACTCTGTAAATATCAGAGAAAGGTCAATTAAAAGAGGCTTCCAATGTGCTCATTGATTACAGGTAAAATTCTATAAAGTTTCCAGTTTGTGGAATGAAAAGAAATCCTTCTTATTTTCTCCCTCTTTGGTAGGTTTGGAGAGTTTTAGTTTAGGGGTTCTACTGAGCTGTATCTAATGTTATACTGATAGGCTGTGTTTACAGGGACCAGAAGGGATTGTAGGATTATTGTAATTGAAAAAATTCAGCTAATAATGGAAGACATTAAGCAAGAATGCCAAAAAGGATTAAATATTTCTTGTTTCCCATTTCTAATTATACAATTGTCATTTCTGTTTAATTTTCGAATGCTCATGGCATGATTTAACTATGAGTTTAATTTTACTATCATATAGTGAGATTAAGGATTTTGTCTGTATTTTCTCCAAATTTTATTATTTTTCATTGGATTTTCACTTAAATGTGCAAAATAGTGATATGATTTATTTTAACCTTAAGATTAAACAAATGAATTGAGCATGATATTGATGATATTAGAAGTTATTGTGCTTTTTGCTGTTTCTAAATAAAATGGAGAATTTAAATGTACTAGGATCATACTTTGTAATGCAAGAAGTTTTTACATAGTGCCCTGTGTCTAGAATGTAGCTTTTAGTAATTTATGCTTGGGGAAACAAATGAATATGTTAAAATTCCACTCTTTACACCACATGCAGTAGTTATTAGTGAAGTCAACATATTGCTTGACTGTCTTCATTATTACTTTGTTACTACTTGTGTTTAACTAATAGCTTTTTTTGTTTTATCCTTCCAATGTACTGAAACTTCCAGAATACTCAATACAGCTGTTCCATATAATGACACTGCCCATTAGTTTGATGCATTTGAGCATACATACTAATAGGGACAGTCACAAGGAAAAAATACTTTGTTTTGTTCTTCCCTGGCGTTCTTTTTTGAAATAAGAACATTTGCCACTAGTGGATGTGGCAGCCCAAATGTAACCAAAGGAAAAATCTCAGAAAAAGACACAGATGGTCTCATTGGACTCTGGAGGTACTAGTTTCTCTATCAGTAGCACTTTCTCCCCAGCTATCTACCTAACCGTTTGCACAGCATAAAAATTAATTTTTCAGGTAATATTTCCATAGCTATAATTAACATCAACACTGTAATTTCCTAGTGTGGGCAGATGAAGAGTTGTTCAGCTAAAAATAGATATGCCTAACAGTCTCTAGATAACCCTGTAGTCTCTTTCTATTGAGATTTTCCTGCAATGCATGACAGCATCCACGTAACATGCATTATTCATATGCATTCCTGCTTCAGACATTGCCATGCATCATGAAGTACACCATGCGGTCCACCCTTTTCTGGGGAGGAGGAGGAAGTGTGTTCTTCTCAGACAAATCCTAAATTGAATTTTCTGGACCATAACTGACATTGATGGTTTTGTCCCTAATAGACTTGAAAAACAGTTTTATTTTTCCACCGTGGAATCTGATATTTGTTAGAAAGCTATGTCAATATAAAAGTAGAGATTCATGCTATTGTATTTGAAATTTAATGTCTATTCAATTTCACTGAAATGTTTTCTGAGAGTTCCTATGTATATGTACAACATCTAGGAAGAGAAAAATTTTAAGCTGCCAAACTACTGTTGCAGCCAACACTAATCTTTATATATACATATATATTTTAATTGAAGTGTAGTTGACTTATAATATTGTATTAGTTTAAGGTGTACAACATAGTGATGGATATTTTTAAAGATTATATACCATACAAATATTCTGTATCTTTTTTAAATTGAAGTATAGTTGATTTACAATATTGTGTCAGTTGCAGCTGCAAAGTGATTCAGTTACATATATATATATTCAGGTTCATTTTCATGATAGGTTATTACATTATAACCTTATTATAATAGGTTATTATTATAGTTCCCTTTGCTATCCAGTAAGTCCTTGTTGTTTATCTATTTTATATATAGTAGTGTGTATCTGTTAATTCTAAACTTAATTCTAAACTTCTGATTTATCCCTCCCCTGCTCCTTGCCGCTTTGGTAACCATAAGTGTTATCTATGTCTGTGAGTCTATTTCTGTTTTGTAAATAAGTTCATTTGTATAATTTTTTTTAGATTCCACATATAAGTGATGTCACATAATATCTGTCTTTCTCTGTCTGACTTATTTCACATAGTATGACAATCTCTAGGTCCATCCATGTTGCTTAAAATGGCAATATTTCATTCTTTTTAATGGCCAAGTAATATTTGATTGTGTATATATACACCACTTCTTTATCATTCATCTGTTGATGAACACTTAGGTTGCTTCCATGTCTTGGCTATTGTAAATAGTGCTACAGTGAACATTGGGGTGCATGTATCTTTTTGAATTAGAGTTTTTGCCTTTTCTGGATATATTCCAGGAGTGGGATTGCTGGATCATATGGTAACTCTACTTTTAGTTTTTTAAGGAACCTCCATACTGTTTTCCATAGTAACTTCACCAATTTACATTCCTACCAACAGTGTAAGAGGGTTCCCTTTTCTCCACACCCTCTCCAGCATTTATTATTTGTAGACTTTTTGATGACCATTCTTAATGGTGTAGATGATACCTCATTCTGATTTTATTTGCATTTCTCTAATAATTAGAGATGAGTATCTTTTCATGTGCCTGTTGGCCATCTGTATGTCTTCTTTGGAGAAGTGTCTATATTGGTTTTCTGCTGATTTTTTGATTGAGTTGTTTGTTTTTTTTAAAAAAAATTGAGCTGTATGAGCTCTTTGTATATTTTGGAAATTAAGCCCTGATTGGTCACATCATCTGCAAATATTTTCTCCCGGTCCATAGGCTGTCTTTTCTTTTTGTTTGTGGTTTCCTTTCCTGTGCAAAAGCTTATAAGTTTGATTAGGTCTCATTTGTTTATTTTTGCCTTTATTTCTTTTGCCTTGGGAGAATGACCTAAGAAAACATTTATGTCAGAGAATGTTTTGCCTATGTTCTCTTCTAGGAGTTTTATGGTGTCAAATCTTGTATTTAAGTCCTTAAGCCATTTTGAGTTTATTTTTATGTATGGTGTGAGGATGTGTTCTAACTTCGTTAATGTATATGTGGCTGTCTAGATTTCCTAACACCACCTACTGAAGAGACTGTCTTTTCTTCATTGTGTATCCTTGCCTCCTTTGTCAAAGATTAATTGACCATAGGTATGTGGGTTTATTTCTGGACTCTCTATTTGGTTCTATTCATCCATATGTCTGTTTTTGTGCCAACCCCGCTGTTTTGATTATTATAGCTTTGTAGTATTGTCTGAACTCAGGAAGGGTATGTCTCCTGCTTTGTTCTTCTTCCTCAGGATTGTTTTGGCAATTGGGAGTCTTTTGTGGTTCCATGTACATTTTAGGATTATTTGATCTATTTCTATGAAAACTGTCATGGGTAATTTGATAAGGATTGCATTAAATGTTTAGACTGCTTTGGGTAGTAAGGCCATTTTAACAATGTTAATTTTTCCAATCCAAGAGCATGGGA
The DNA here is from genome assembly GCF_964374135.1 of Grampus griseus. Taxonomy (NCBI): domain Eukaryota; kingdom Metazoa; phylum Chordata; class Mammalia; order Artiodactyla; family Delphinidae; genus Grampus; species Grampus griseus. Next base: position 55,257,255 of record NC_139018.1, read on the forward strand.
TATCTTTCCATTTCTTTGTATTATTTTCAGTTTCCTTTATCAATGTTTTATAGTTCTTTGTGTATATGTCTCTCACCTCCTAGGTCAGGTTTTATTCCTAAGTTTCTTGGGTTTTTTTATGTGATTTTAAAGGCGATTTTTTTTTTAACTTTCTCTTTCTGATATTTCATAGTTAGTGTAAAGAAATGCAACAGATTTCTGTATGTTAATCTTGAATACTGCTACCTTGCTGAATTTATCAGTTCTAATAGTTTTTTTGTGTGGAGTCTTTAAGGTTTTTTATATAGAGCATCATGTCATCTGCATATAATGACAGTTTTACCTCTTCCCTTACAATTGGATAAAAGCCTCTGTATCTTGATTCATTAGTAGACTCTGCTTAATTTGATTTATTTTATTCTTACACTATTAATTCTATTTTAATTTATCTAATTATGCAGAGAAATGAGTACCCAAAACTTAGATATAACAACTGCAAAGAAAGAAGTACACAAGTTAGATAGTGACAGTGTATCAAGAGATTGCAAATCAACAATATTTAATTTCTTTATACCATTCTTTGGTCCTAAAACAATTTAATGAAAATTTTAAAGTATTATAAAATTTATTAAAGTTAATAGGGGTGAAACATCTAGAAGTAGATTCTGATTTTTTTAATTTTTGTAGACTTTTAGAAGCTCAATATAATCTGTGATAAAGAGGAATGATTATAAAGGAGGTGAAAGAAGGAGAATATTAAGGAATATTTATGTCCACTAGAAGTGCTGCCATGAACAAATGGCAAGGCAAATCCTAATATTCATATTCTCTTCTAATCTAAAAAGTTGTAGAAAGCTCATTCCTCCTGCTGACTTTACCTAAAATCCATTTGGAAATGTTCCTGTAGTTATAATTGGCTTTGTGCAATCCCTGCCTCACCACCACATGGCTCAGTGCCTGGCATGTAATAAGTACTTAGTAAATGTTAAATGTTTTATTACTAGAATGTTTCATTTGTATTGTATGGAGCTGTATGATTTTAGCAGAAAATGTTATATTCATGAATATTCTGGATTCAGCTTTTTCCTAATAAATTTATAGAACACTTTAATGTATCCCTGAGGAAAAAAACAAGAGAAAAAAATTTGTCCTTATTTTATTATGGATACAGTTCTTGGTCAATTAAGATAACCTTCAAAATGTTTTCTAAATAAGTAAAAAATTGTCCTTTAAAGTTAATTCCTCTGATTCTAACTAAATAAGAGTTTAGAAATAAGATTTAGAAGTGGAATATAATATATGTAAACAAGGAGGTGATGATTTGCTTTTTAAACCGGAGAGTATTGGTCCCAACTCCAAAGGCATATGGAACTTAGTTCTTACTTAGAGGCCTAAAAGCCTTTCTTCCTCCCTCCCTCCCTTCTTCCCTCCCTTCCTTCCTTCCTTCCTTCTCTCCCTTTCTTTCTTCCTTCCTTCCTTCCTTTCTCTCTCTCTCTCTCTCTCTCTCTCTTTCTTTCTTTCTTGTATAGTTGGTTTACAGTATTATATTAGTTTCAGGTGTAGGGCATAGTGATTCAGTAGTTTTACAGATTATACTCCAGTAAAAGTTATTACAACATAACAGCTTTAATTCTCTGTGCTATACAATATATCCTTATTCCTTTTCTATTTTACACATAGCAGTTTGTATCTTTTAATCCCATATGTCTAATGTGCCCCTCCCCCTTTCCCTCTCCCTTTGATAACCACTAGTTTGTTTTCTATATCTGTGAGCCTCTTTCTGTTTTGCATATATACTCCTTTGTATTATTTTTTACATTCTACATATAAGTGATATCGTATAGTCCTGTCTTTCTCTGACATTTCAATAAGCATAATACTCTCTAGGTTCATTCACGTTGCTGCAAATGGCAGAATTTCATTCTTTTTTATGACTAATATTCCACTGAATATATATATATATATATATACTACTTCTTCTTTATCCATTTGTCTGATGATGGACACTTGAGTTGCTTCCATATATTTGCTATTCTATATAGTGCTGCTATGAACATTGGGGTGCATGTATCTTTTCAAATTAGTGTTTTCATTTTGGGGGGATATATACCCACGACTGGAATTGCTGGATCATGTGATAGTTCCATTTTTAGGTTTTTGAGGAATCTCCATACTGTTTTCCATAGTGGCTGCACCAGTTTACTTTCCCACCAACAATGTACAAGGGTTCCTTTTTCTCCATATCCTCACCATTTTTTATTTGTAGACTTTTTGATGATAGTCATTCTGACAGGTGTGAGGTGGTATCTCATTGTTGTTTTGATTTACATTTCTCTAATTAGTGATGTTGAGCATCTTTTCATGTACCAGTTTGCCATCTGTATATCTTTTTTGAAAAAATGTCTATTCAAGCCTTCTGCCCATTTTTTAATTGAGCTACTTGTTTTTTTGATATTGTATTTTAAGAGCTTTTTACATATTTTGATTATTAACCCCTTGTCAGTCATATCATTTGAAAATATTTTCTCTCATTCTGTAGGTTGTCTTTTCATTTTGCCAATGGTTTCCTTTGCTGTGCAAAAACTTTTAAGTTTAATTAGGTCCTATTTGTTTATTTTTGCTTTCATTTCTTTTGCCTTAGGAGACAGATCCAAAAAAATATTGCTGTTTTAAATCAAAGAGTGTGCTGTTTATGTTCTCTTCTAGGAGTTTTATGATTTCCATTCTTACATTTAAGTCCTTAATCCATTTTGAGTTTTTTTTTTTTGATATGGTGTAAAATAATGTTCTAATCTCACTGTTTTACATGTAGCTGTTTAGTTTTCCCAGCAACACTTGTTGAAGAGGCTGTCTTTTCTCCATTGTGTATGGTTGCATACTAGGTTGTAGATTAATTGACCAAAAATACATGGGTTTATTTCTGGGCTCTCTATTCTGTTCCATTGATCTATGTGTCTGTTTTTGTGCCAGTACCATGCTGTTTTGATTACTATAGCTTTGTAGTATAGTCTGAAATCTGGGAGGGTGATACCTTCACTTTTGTTCTTTTTTCTCAAGACTGCTTTGGCAGTTGGGGGTCTTTTGTTGTTCTGTATGAATTTTAGTGTTATTTGTTCTAGTTCTGTGAAAAATATCCTGGGTATCTTGGTGGGGACTCTATTAAATCTGTAGATTGCTTTGGGTAGTATGACCATTTTAAAATATTCAGTATTAATTCTTCAGTCCAAGAGCATGAGATATATTTCCACTTCTTTGTGTCATCTTTGGTTTCCTTTATCAATGTTTCATAGTTTTCAGAGTATGGGCTTTTCACCTCATTGGTTAAGTTTATTCATGGTATTTTATTCTTTTTGATGTGATTTTAAATGGGATTGTTTTCTTCACTTTATCTTTCTGATAGTTCACTCAGTGTATAGAGACAAAACAGATTTCTGTATATTAATCTTGTATCCTGCTACTTTGCTGAATTCATTTACTAGTTCTAATTTTTTTTTGTGGAGACTTTAGGGTTGTCTGTATACAGTATCATGTAATCTGCAAATAGTGACAATTTTACCACTTCCCTTCAAATTTGGATGCCTTTTATTTCTTTTCCTTGTCTGATTGCTGTGGCTAGGATTTCCAATATTATGTTAAATGGAAGTGGCAAGAGTGTGCATCCTTGTCTTGTTCCTGAATTTAGAGGAAAAGCTTTCAGTTTTTCACCATTGAGTATAATGTTGGCTGTGGGTTTGGCCTAAATGGCCTTTATTATGTTGAGATATGTTCCCTCTCTTCTCCTTTGATGAGAGTTCTAATCATGAATGCATGTTGAATTTTGTCAAATGATTTTACTGTGTCTATTGACATGATCATGTGATTTTTATCCTTCCCCTTGTTAATGTGCTATTACATTGTTTGATTTTTCAAATGTTGAAACATCCTTGTGACCCTGGAATATATCCAGCTGGATCATGATGTATGATCCTTTTTGTATATTGTTGGATTTGATTTGCTAATATTTTGTTGAGGAATTTTGCATGTTCATCACAGATATTGTCCTGTAATTTTCTTTTTTGTTGTTGTTGTTGTGTCTTTGTCTGGTTTTGGTATCAGGGTAATGGTAGTCTCAAATTAATTTGGGAGTGTTCTCTCCTTTTCAATTTTTTGGAATAGTTTGAGAAGGATAGGTATAAGCTTTTGGTAGAATTCCCCAGTGAAGCCACCTGGTCCTGCACTTCAATTTTTGGGGAATTTTTAAAATTACAACTTTGATTTCACTACCAGTGATTGGTCTGTTCAAATTGTCTGTTTCTTCTTGATTTAGTTATGGCAGTTTGTATGTTTCCAGAAATTTGTTCATTCTCAGTTGTCCAGTTTGTTGGTATATAGCTGTTTGTAATATTCTCTTATGTTTTTTGTATCTCTGTGGTATCAGTTGTTATTTCCCACCTTTCATTTCTTATTTTATTTGGATCCTCTTTTCTTCTTGGTGAGCCTGGCTAATGGTTTATCAATTTGCTTATATTTTCAAAAAAAATCTTTTGATTTCTCTGATATTTTCTCTTTTTTTTCACTATTCTATTTATTTCCTCACTGATCTTTATTATTTTCCTTTTTCTGTGACTTTGAGCTTTGTTTGTTCTTTTTCTAATTCTTTTAGGTGGTAAGTTAGGTTGTTTCTTTGAGATTTTTCTTGTTTCTTGAGAAAGGCCTGTACTGTTGTAAACTTCCCTCTTAGAACTGCTTTTGGTGCATCCCATAGATTTTGGAATGTTGTGTTTCCATTTTCATTTGTCTTGAGGTATTTTCTGATTTCTTCATTGATGTTTTTATTGACACATTGGTGTGTTGGTAGCATGCTGTTTAGTCTCCATGTGTTTGTTTTCCAATTTTTTCTTTTTGTAATTTATTACTAACTTCATACTGTTGTCGTTGGAAAAAATGCTTGATATGATTTCTATCCTCTTAAATTTGTTGATACTTGTTTTGTGACCTAGCATGTTATTTATTCTAGAGAATTATTGCTGTGCACTTGAAAAGAATGTGTATTCTACTTGTTTTGAATGTAATGTCCTGTAGATATCTATTAAGTTCCACTGATCTATTGTATCATTTAAGACCACTGTTGTTTCACTGATTTTCTGTCTGAATGATCTGCCCATTGATATAAATGGGGTGTTAAAGTCCCATTACTATTCTTGTATTATTGTCAATTTCTCCATTTATATCTGTTAGTATTTGCTTTATATATTTAGGTGCTCCTGTGTTGGGTGCATATATGTTAGTGAGTATAAGATCCTCTTCTTATATTTATCCCTTTATCATTGTATAATGCCCTTCTTTGTCTTTCTTTATGGCCTTTGTTTTAAAGTCTATTTTGTCTGGTATGAGTTATTGCTACCCCCACTTTCTCGTAGTTTCCATTTGTATGAAATATCATTTTCCATCCTCTCACTTTCATTCTCTCTGTGTTTTTAGCCCTGAAATGAGCCTCTTGTAGGCAGCATATTGAAGGGTGTAGGGTTTTTTTTAATCCAATCAGCCACCCTGTGTTTTTTGTTGTTGTTGTCATTGTTGGTTTTAGTTCTGTAACTTAAATTTGTATAACTAACATTTATTGTGCATTTGTAACATGTCAAACACCATTCTAAGCACTTTACCTGCATTCAGACTTTGATTGTAACAACGGGTAAGTAATATTATTATCCCCATTTTATAGATGAGGAAAACAAGGCATAGAAAATTTCATGTACAGCTTCTCGAGTACACAGCTAACAAGCATCTGACTTAGGTTTCAAATCTAGGCAGTCTGAGTCCAAAGCCCACACTAATGAACACTGCTATTCTGCTTGGCCTGGGTATGAAAAGGTAAATGGACCATGATTCCAGGCATAAAGGAATTCTTAGCCTATGAAATTTAGACATATAAATAATTATACAACATGGGAATAGTACAGAGGCTTGGATGACACTGGATCCTATTCCTTCATGTGTAAGCAAGGGCATTGCTCCTTTTGTCTCCTGCATGATCAAGTTTTCTTTCTCTACTAATATTCTCATTAGCATATAAGTATACTATAAAATCTCTCAATATAAAAAACTTTTAATCTCCTATCCTTTTCTAGTCACTGCCCTTATTTTCCTGCTTAAAAATAAAAAACAACAAAACAAAATCAAACAAACAAACAAGTAAAAACCAACGAACTAGCCTTGGAGGCGTTCTTTACTATCTCACTTTCCAGCTGCATGACCTGTGGGATCCTAGTTCCCCAACCAGGGCTTGAACCTGGCCCCCCTGCAGTGGAAGTGCAGAGTGGTTAACAACTGGACTGCCAGGGAATTCCCCCATTCCCTCTTAATCCCATTTCAATCAGGTTATTCTCTCTACCATGCCTAAGAAATGGTATTCATTAATGTCACCAAAGATTATCATGTTCCCAATGCCAGTGAGCAATTCTCAGTCCTCTTCTGTATTTTCTCTGCCGGATTTGATATTGCAGATCACTCCCTCCTTGCAATCTTCTTTTCCTTGTCTTGCCAGAAACAACATTCTACTTACTTTCTTCCCACTTCACTGGCTGCTCCATTTTAGTCTTCTCTACTGGACTCAGACCTCAGAACTTACCTCTACTATTTTGACACTTTTACTATGTGATCTCAATTTTTCCCATGGTGGGAATACTTTCACATTTGATCAAATCTAAGTCACAAATTGTTTTACCTTTTACATTTCTGGAATAAGACACATCCTAAAATAGTTGTCATCATCTAGGCAGTGGTCTTGACTTAGTCTTCCTTGCTGACACTGTGAGAACCTAGTCATTGCTGTTAAAATTATCTTAATTCAATAGAGATTTGTGGATTAATGATACTATCCATGTTGGGTTTAATGTGGTTTAAAATGAACTTAAAAATTAATACTGTGATTTGGCATTAAAAGAAGATTATTATTACATTTGCAGAAAACCATGGAAATAGAACAATGTGAAGGAATATGTACTGACAAAACTTCAATTTCTTCTTTCAAAGCAATAACCAAGTGCATTATAAATCTTTAGAAAGAAAGATGGCTTCAAGAAAAGCTCTTTTATATATATACTATATATATAGGAATATAGTTGCTTTATACTTCTGTGCCAGTTTCTTCTGTACAGCAAAGTGAATCAGCCATATGTATACATATATCCCCTCTTTTTTTGATTTCCTTCCGAGTTAGGTCACCACAGAGCACTGAGTAGAGTTCCCTGGGCTATACAGTAGGTTCTGATTAGTTATCTATTTTATACACAGTAGTGTATCTATGTCAATCCCAATCTCCAGATTCATCTCAAACGCTCCCCTTTCTCCATTGGTATCCATAAGTTTGTTTTCTATGTATGTGTCTGTATTTCTGCTTTTCAAATAAGATCATCTGTACCATTTTTCTAGATTCCATATATATGCATTAATATACGATATTTGTTTTTCTCTTTCTGACTTACGTCACTCTGTATGACAGTCTCTAGGACTGTCCACATTTCTGCAAATGACACAATTTCATCCCTTTTTATGGCTAAGTAATATTCCATTGTATATATATACCACATCTTCTTTATCCATTCCTCTGTTGATGGACAATGGACAATTGCTTCCATGTCCTGGCTATTGTAAATAATGCTGCTGTGAGCATTGAGGTGCATGTATCTTTTTGAATTATGGTTTTCTCTGGGTACATGCCCAGAATTGGGATTGCTGGGTCAAATGATAGTTCTATTTTTAGTTTTTTAGGAACCTCCATACTGTTCTCCATAGTGACTGTATCAATGTTTATTTCCACCAAGAGTGTAAGAGGGTTCCCTTTTCTCCACACCCTCTCCAGCATTTATTGTTTGTGGAGTTTTTGATGATGGACATTCTGACCAGTGTGAGATGATACCTCATTGTAGTTTTGATTTGCATTTCTCTAATAATTAATGATGTTGAGCATCTTTTCACGTGTTTATTCGCCATCTGTATGTCTTCTGTGGAGAAATGTCTATTTAGATCTTCCACCCATTTTTCTTTTTTAACATCTTTATTGGAGTATAATTGCTTTACAATGGTGTGTTAGTTTCTGCTTTATAACAAAGTGAATCAGCTATACATATACAACTATCCCCATATCTGCTCCCTCTTGCTTCTCCCTCCCACTCTCCCTATCCCACCCCTCTAGGTGGTCACAAAGCACCGAGCTGATCTCCCTGTGCAATGCAGCTGCTTCCCATTAGCTATCTATTTTACATTTGGTAGTATATAAAGTCCATGCCACTCTCTCACTTCATCCCACCTTATCCTATGACCTCCCCCCATGTCCTCAAGTCCATTCTCTATGTCTGCGTCTTTATTCCTGTTCTGCCCCTAGGTTCTTCATAGCCATTTTTTTTTTTAAGATTCCATATATATATATGTTAGCATACGGTATTTGTTATACTCTTTCTGACTTACTTCACTCTGTATGACAGACTCTGGGTACATCCACCTCATTACAAATAACTCAATTTTGTTTCTTTTTATGTCTGAGAAATATTCCATTGTATATATGTGCCACATCTTCTTTATCCATTCATCTGTTGTTGGACACTTAGTTTTGCTTCCATGTCTTGGCTATTGTAAATAGAGCTGCAATGAACATTGTGGTACATGACTATTTTTGAGTTATGGTTTTCTTAGGGTATATGCCCAGTAGTGGGATTGCTGGGTCATATGGTAGTTCTATTTTTAGTTTCTTAAGGAACCTCCATACTGTTCTTCATAGTGGCTGTATCAATTTACATTCCCACCAACAGTGCAAGAGGGTTCCATTTTCTCCACACCCTCTCCAGCATTTATTGCTTGTAGATTTTTTGATGATGGCCATTCTGACTGGTGTGAGGTGATACCTCATTGTAGTTTTGATTTCCATTTCTCAAATGATTAGTGATGTTGAGCATTCTTTCATGTGTTTCTTGGCAATCTGTATATCTTCTTTGGAGAAACGTCTATTTAGGTCTTCTGCCCATTTTTGGATTGGGTTGTTTGTTTTTTTGATATTGAGCTTCATGGGCTGTTTGTAAATTTTGGAGATTAATCCTTTCTCAGTTGCTTCATTTGCAAATATTTTCTCCCATTCTAAGGGTTGTCTTTTCATCTTGTTTATGGTTTCCTTTGCTGTGCAAAAGGTTTTAAGTTTCATTAGGTCCCATCTGTTTATTTTTGTTTTTATTTCCATTTCTCTAGTAGGTGGGTCACAAAGGATCTTGCTGTGATTTACGTCATAGAGTATTCTGCCTATGTTTTCCTCTAAGAGTTTGATAGTTTCTGGCCTTACGTTTAGGTCTTTAATCCATTTTGAGTTTGTTTTTCTGTTTGGTGGTAGGGAGTGTTCTAACTTCATACTTTTACATATAGCTGTCCTGTTTTACCAGCACCACTTACTGAAGATGCTATCTTTTCTCCATTGTATATTCTTACCTCTTTTATCAAAAATAAGGTGACCATATGTGTTTGGGTTTATCTCTGGGCTTTCTATCCTGTTCCATTGATATACATTTCTGTTTTTGTGCCAGTAACATACTGTCTTGATTACTGTAGATTTATAGTATAGTCTGAAGTCAGGGAGCCTGATTCCTCCAGCTCTGTTTTTCTTTCTCAAGGTTGTTTTGACTATTCAGGGTCTTTTGTGTTTCCATAGAAATTGTGAAATTTTTTGTTCTAGTTCTGTGAAAAATGCCATTGGTAGTTTCATAGGGATTGCATTGAATCTGTAGATTGCTTCGGGTAGTACAGTCATTTTCACAATGTTCTTTCTTCCATTCCAAGAACATGGTATATCTCTCCATCTATTTGTATCATCTTTAATTTCTTTCATCAGAGTCTTATAGTTTTCTGTATACAGGTCTTTTGTCCCCTTAGGTAGGTTTATTCCTCGGTATTTTATTCATTCTGTTGCAATGGTAAGTGGGAGTGTTTCCTTAATTTCTCTTTCAGATTTTACATCAGTAGTGTATAGCAATGGAAAAAATTTCTGTGCATTAATTTTGTATCTTGCTACTTTACCAAATTCATTGATTAGCTCTGCTAGTTTTCTGGTGGAGTCTTTAGGATTCTCTATGTATAGTATCATGTCATCTGCAAACAGTGACAACTTTACTTCTTTTCCGATATGGATTCCTTTTATTTCTTTTTCTTCTTTGATTACTGTGGCTAAAACTTCAAAACTATGTTGAATAATAGTGGTGAGAGTGGGCAACCTTGTCTTGTTCCTGATCGTAGTGGAAATGGTTTCTGTTTTTCACCAATTGAGAAGGATGTTGGCTGTGAGTTTGTCATATATGACCTTTATTATGCTGAGGTAAGTTCCCTCTATTCCTACTTTTTGGAGGGTTTTTATCAGAAGAGGGTGTTGAATTTTTTTGAAAGCTTTTTCTGCCTCTATTGAGATGATCATATACTTTTTCTCCTTCAGTTTGTTAATATGGTGTATCACATTGATTGCTTTGTGTATATTGAATCCTTGCATTCCTGGGAGAAACCTCACTTGATCATGGTATATGATCCTTTTAATGTGCTTTTGGATTCTGTTTGCTAGTATTTTTGCATCTATGTTCATCAGTGATAGTGGCCTGTAGTTTTCTTTCTTTGTGACATCCTTGTCTGGTTTTGGTGTCAGGGTGATAGTGGCCTTGTAGAATGAGTTTGGGAGTGTTCCTCCCTCTGCTATATTTTGGAAGAGTTTGAGAATGATGGGTGTTAGCTCTTCTGTAAATGTTTGATAGAATTCACCTGTTAAGCCATCTGGTCCTGGGCTTTTGCTTGTTGGAAGATTTTTAATCACAGTGTCAATTTCAGTGCTTGTGATTGGTCTGTTTATATTTTCTATTTCTTCCTGGTTCAGTCTCGGAAGGTTGTGCTTTTCTATGTATTTGTCCATTTCTTCCAGTTGGTCCATTTTATTGGCATAGATTTGCTTGTACTAATCTCTCATGATCCTTTGTCTTTCTGCAGTGTCAGTTGTTACTTCTTCTTTTTCATTTCTAATTCTGTTGACTTGAGTCTTCTCCCTTTTTTCTTGATGAATCTGGCTAATGGTTTATCAATTTTGTTTATCTTCTCAAAGAACCAGCTTTTAGTTTTATTAATCTTTGCTATTGTTTCCTTCATTTCTTTGTCATTTGTTTCTGATCTGATCTTTATGATTTCTTTCCTTCTGCTAAGTTTGGGGTATTATTGTTCTTCTTTCTCTTATTGCTCTAGGTGTAGGGTTAGGTTGTTTATTTGAGATGTTTCTTGAGGTTGGATTGTATTGCTATAAACTTTCCTCTTAGAACTGTTTTTGCTTCATTCCATAGGTTTTGGGTCATCGGGTTTTCATTGTCATTTGTTTCTAGGTTTTTTTTTTTTTTTTTTTTTTTTTGCGGTACGCGGGCCTCTCACTGTTGTGGCCTCTCCCGTTGCGGAGCACAGGCTCCGGACGCACAGGCTCAGTGGCCATGGCTCACGGGCCCAGCCTCTCCGCGGCATGTGGGATCTTCCCGGACCGGGGCACTAACCCGTGTCCCCTGCATCGGCAGGCGGACTCTCAACCACTGCGCCACCAGGGAAGGCCTGTTTCTAGGTATTTTTTGATGTCCTCTTTGATTTTTTCAGTGATCTCTTGGTTACTAAGTAGTGTGTTGTTTAGCCTCCAGGTGTGTATATTTTTTACAGATTTTTACCTGTAGTTGATATCTAGTCTTACAGCATTGTGGTTGGAAAAGATAATTGATACTATTTCAATTTTCTTAAATTTATTGAGGCTTGATTTGTGACCAAAGATATGATGTATCTTGGAGAATTCCATGAGCCCTTGAGAAGACAGTATATTCTGTTTCTTTTGGATGGAATGCCCTATAAATATCAATTACGTCCATCTTATTTAATGTATCATTTAAAGCTTGTGTTTCCTTATTTATTTACATTTTGGATGATCTGTCCATTGGTGAAAATGAGGTGTTGAAGTCCCCTACTATGATTGTGATACTGTCGATTTCCCCTTTTATGGTTGTTAGCATTTGCCTTATTGTATTGACGTGCTCCTATGTTGGGTGCATAAAAATTTACAATTGTTATATCTTCTTCTTGGAATCATCCCTTGATCATTATCTAGTGTCCTTCTTTGTCTCTTGTAATAGTCTTTATTTTAAAGTCTATTTTGTCTGATATGAGAATTGCTACTGCAGCTTTCTTTTGATTTCCATTTGCATGGAATATCTTTTTCTATCCCCTCACTTTCAGTCTGTATGTGTCCCTAGGTCTGACGTGGTTCTCTTGTAGACAGCATATATATGGGTCTTGTTCTTGAATCCATTCAGCCAGTCTATGTCTTTTGGTTGGAACTTTTAATCCATTTACATTTAAGGTAATTATCGATATATATGTTCCTATTACCATTTTCTTAATTGTTTAGGTTTTGTTATTGTCGGTCTTTTCCTTCTCTTGTGTTTCTTGCCTAGAGAAGCTCCTTTAGCATTTGTTGTAAAGCTGGTTTTGTGGTGCTGAATTCTCTTAGCTTTTGCTTGTCTGTAAATGTTTTAATTTCTCCATCAAATCTGAATGAGATCCTTGCTGGGTAGAGTAATCTTGGTGGTAGGTTCTTCCCTTTCATCCCTTTAAATATGTCCTGCCACTCCCTTCTGGCTTGCAGAGTTTCTGCTGTAAGATCAGCTGTTAACTTTATGGGGATTCACTTGTATGTTATTTGCTCTTTTTCCCTTGCTGTTTTAATATTTTTTGTGTGTACTTAATTTTTCATAGTTTGATTAATATGTGTCTTGGCGTGTTTCTCCTTGGGTTTATCCTGTATGGGACTGTCTGTGCTTCTGGGACTTGATTTACTATTTCTTTTCCCATATTAGGGTAGTTTTCAACTACAATCTCTGCAAATATTTTCTCAGTCCCTTTCTTTTTCTCTTCTTCTTATGGGACTCCTGTAATTCGAATTTTGGTGCATTTAATGTTATACCAGAGGTCTCTGAGACTGTCCTCAGTTCTTTTCATTCTTTTTACTTTATTCTGCTCTGATGTAGTTATTTCCACTATTTTATCTTCCAGGTCACTTATCCGTTCTTCTGCCTCAGTTATTCTGCTATTGATTCCTTCTAGAGAATTTTTAATTTCATTTATTGTGTTGTTCATCATTGTTTGTTTGCTCTTTAGTTCTTCTAGGTCCTTGTTAAATGTTTCTTTTATATTCTCCATTCTATTTCCAAGAATTTGGATCATCTTTACTATCATTACTCTGAATTCTTTTTCAGGTAGACTGCCTATTTCCTCTTCATTTGTTTGGTCTGTGGGTTTTTACCTTGCTCCTTCATCTGCTGTATTTCTCTGTCTTCTCATTTTGCTTAACTTACTGTGTTTGGGGTCTCCTTTTCACAGGGTGCAGGTTCGTAGTTCCCGTTGTTTTTGGTGTCTGTCCCCAGTGGCTATGGTTGGTTCAGTGGGTTGTGTAGGCTTCCTGGTGGAGGGAACTAGTGCCTGTGTTCTAGTGGATGAGGCTGGATCTTGTCTTTCTGGTGGGCAGGACCATGTCCAGTGTTGTGTTTTTGGGTGTCTGTGACCTTATGATTTTAGACAGCCTCTCTGTTAATGGGTAGGGTTGTGTTTCTCTCTTGCTAGTTGTTTGTCATAGGGTGTCCAGCACTGTCTCTTGCTGGTTATTGAGTGGAGCTGGGTCTTAGCATAGAGGTGGAGCTCTCTGGGAGAGCTTTTGCCGTTTGGTATTATGTGGAGCTGGGAGGTATCTGTTGGACCAATGTCCTGAACTCAGCTCTCCCACCTCAGAGGCACAGGCCTGACAGCAGCCCAATCACCAAGACCCTCTCAGCCACATGGCTCAGAAGAAAAGGGAGAAAAAAAGAAAGAAAAAAATAAAATAAATAAGAATAAAATATAATAATGTTATTAACATAAAAATAATTATTAAAAATTAAAAAGTAATTAAAAAAAGAAAAAATGAAAGAAAGAATGAAAGAAGAGAGCAACCAAAACAAAAAACAAATCCACCAATGATAATAAGCACTAAAAACTATACTAAAAAAAAAAAATTAATAAAAAATGGACAGAGAGAACCCTAGGACAAAAGGTAAAACAAAGCTATACAGACAAAATCACACAAAGAAGCATACACATACACACTCACAAAAAGAGAAGAAGGAAAAAAATATATATATATCATTGCTCCCAAAGTCCAGCACCTCAATTTTGGAATGTTTCATTGTCTATTCAGGTATTCCACAGATGCAGGGTATATCAAGTTGATTGTGGAGATTTAATCTGTTGCTCCTGAGGCTGCTGGAAGAGATTTTCCTTTCTGTTCTTTTTTTGCACAGCTCTTGGGGCTCAGCTTTGGATTTGGCCCTGCCTCTGCGTGTAGGTCTCCTGGGGGCATCTGTTCTTCGCTCAGACAGGATGGGGTTAAAGTAGCAGCTGATTAGGGGGCTCTGGCTCACTCAGGCCTGGGGGATGGTGGTGTACGGAATGCCGGCTGAGCCTGCCTTGGCAGAGGCTGGCATGACATTGCAACAGCCTGAGGGGTGCCATGTGTTCTCCCAGGGAATTTGGCCCTGGATCACGGGATCCTGGCAGTGGCATGCTGCACAACCTCCTGGGAAGGGAAGTGTGGATAGTGGTCTGTGCTGCATACAGGCTTCTTGTTGGCTGCAGCAGCAGTTTTAGCGGTTCATGCCCATTTCTCATGTCTGTGGTGATAGCCACAGCTCGCACCCGTCTCTGGAGGTGGTTTAGGCAGTGCTCTGAATCCCCTCTCCTTGCGCACCTTGAAAAAATTGTACCTTGCCTCTTACGCAGGTCCAGACTTTTTCCTGGACTCCCTCCCGGCTAGCTGTGGTGCACTAGACCCCTTTAGGCTGTGTTCACACAGCCAACCCCAGTCCTCTCCCTGGGATCTGACCTATGAAGCTGAGCCTCAGCTCCCAGCCCCCACCCACCCCAGTGGGTGAGCAGACAAGTCTCTCAGGGTGGTGACTTCTGGTCGACACTGATCCTCTGTGTGGGAATCTCTCCACTTTAACCTCTGCACCCCTGTTGCTACACTCTCCTCCGTGGCTCCAAAGTTTCCCCCCACCACTCCCCATCTCTGCCAGTGAAGGGGCTTCCTAGTGTGTGGGAACTTTTCCTCCTTCACAGCTCCCTCCCTGAGATGCAGGTCCTGTCCCTATTCTTTTGTCTCTGTTTTTTCTTTTGCCCTACCCAAGTACATGGGGGGTTTCTTGCCTTTTGGGAATTCTGAGGTCTTCTGCCAGCATTCAGTAGGTGTTCTGTAGGAGTTGTTCCACGTGTAGATGTATTTCTGATGTATTTGTGGGGAGGAAGCTGATCTCCATGTCTTACTCTTTTGTCATCTTGAAGGTCTCCCCACCCCATTTTTGGATTGGGTTTTTTGTTCTTTTGATATTGAGCTGTATGAGCTGTTTGTATAGTTTGGAAATTAATCCCTTGTCAGTTGCTTCTTTTGCAAATATTTTCTTCCATTCTGAGGGATGTCTTTTAGTGTTGTTTATTTTTTGCTTTACTGTACAAATCTTTTAAGTTTAATTAGGTCTTATTTGGTTCTGTTTTTGTTTTCATTAGTCTAGGAGGTGGGTCAAAAAAGATCTTGCTATGATTTATGTCAAAGTGTGTTCTGCCTATGTTTTCCTCTAAGAGTTTTATAGTGTCTCAGCCACCCTATGTTTTTTGTTTGGAAGACTTATTTGACATTTAAAGTAATTATTGATAGGTATATACTTATTGCCATTTTATTACTTGTTTTCCAGTTGTTTTTGTAGTTCTTCTGTGTTTATTTCTTCTTTTTTTTCTACCCTTGTGCTCTGAAGATTTCCTTTAGTAGTATGCTTCTGTTCCTTTCTTTCTAGTATTAGTGTATCTGTTGTAGGTTTTTGATTTGTAGTTACCGTGGTGTTCATATATGTTGACCTATAATTATGTCTACTCGTTTTAAACTAGTAATCATTTAAGTTCAAACACATTTTAAAAGATCTACATTTTTTACTCTCCTTCCCCAAATTTTGTGTTTTGATGTCATATTTTACATTTTCATGATTATCCCTAAATTCTTTATTGTAGTTATAGTTGCTTTTTCACTTTTTTTTCCATTTAATCTACATACTGGCTTAAGTGATCTCTAATCCATACTATATATATGCCTTTCCTATTAGGGTTTTCCCTTTACTATGGATTCTTACTTCTTTTCCATTTAGAAAAGACCCTTCAACATTTCTTTTAGGATAGGTTTAGTATGGATGAATTCTTTTAGATTTTGCTTGTCTGAGAAGTTCTTTGTCCCTCCTATTCTAAATGCTAATCTTGCTGGGTAGAGTAACCATGTAACATGTTTTTCCATCTCAGAACTTTGAATATTTCATGCCACTCCCTTCTGGCCTGCAAAATTTCTGAAGAAAAGTCAGCTGATAATCTTATGAGGATTACCTTGTATATGAGTCTTTATTTTTCTTTTACTGCCTTTAGAATTCTCTCTTTAACTTTTGGCATTTTAATTATGATATGTCGGTTTGGGTTCATCTTGTTTGGGACTCTCTGTGCCTCCTGTACCTGGATATCTGTTTCCTTCTTCAGGTTTGGGAAGTTTTCAGACATAATTTCTTCAGATACATTTTAAATCCCCTTCTCTCTTTTCCTTTTGGAACCCCTATAATGGGAATATAGAAATTCTTAATGTTATTCAAAACATCTCTTAATTTTTTTTCATTAAAATTTTTTTCCTGCTGTTCTGATTGAATGATTTCCATAATTCTATTTCCAGATCATGTATGTGCTCTTTTGTATCACTTAGTCTGCTTTTCATTCCTTCTAGTATGTTTTATTTTTTAATTTCAGATATTGAATTATTTATTTTTGATTTGGTCTTTTTATAGTTCCTTGTTAAAATGTTCATTGTTTAAATCAATTATTTTCCCTAATTTAGTTAATATTTTTATTACCAAGTTTTGAATTATTTACCTGGTGAATTATTTATTTCTGTTTCATTATTTAGGTTTTCAGGAATTTTTCTCTTGCTCTTTCAATTGAGAGTATTTCCTCTGCCTTTTCATTTTACTTAATTTTCTCTGCCTCTATAAATTTAGGTGAAACAGTTACATATTATGGTCTTGAAGGGGTGTCCTTATGTAGGGGCATCCCTGTGCAAACTGTGTGTGCTGAGTGCCTTTGGTGGGAGGGCTGGATTTGATTTGAATGTCTGTCATGGTCTTTCCTCAGGGTGTGCTGGCAGCTATCACCTTGGTAAGGGGTGAAGCTGGAGATGGAGGGACTAGAGTTAGGTGCAAGGCAGCACTTCCTCTCTGGTCATTGGCTGTCACCACCCTGTTAGGGGAAGGGTCTGATGCCAGGTTGCTAGAGCAGAGGCCCTGAGGGTTGGGCTTGAGTTGACGCTTTTCCCTTCAAGTATTTATATTTTCCTCTCCCCACTCCAGGGCCTTTGCCTCAGAGGAGAGGACTGCTGTAGCAAGTGGCACCCATGTGCACACAGAGACACAATGCACTGCCTGTGGAGGCATCTGCATCTCTGCTCAGACACTGCCCGCAGTCAAGTCTTTTTCCCAGTCCTGGCTGCCCCAGATCCAGTGCTGCACTCCGGTGTGGAGTGAACAGGGCTGGAGCATTTGCTCAGCTCGGGCTGGGATGCATGGTGAGAGAGTCGAGGGGAACCCTGGCAGCTACTAGAGCAAATTTCTCTCTCCCTGCCTTGGAAGCAAGCCAGTGTGCACATGCATACTCATCAGGCATGGAGTCCAGGCTTCTCCAGCCTTTCTGTTTGTCCCAGCCGTCTTCCAACTAGCCAAGGGGGCTTGTCTCTTCCGTGTTGGACCCCAGGACTAAGATGCCCAGTCTGTGGCTTGACCTACTCCCCAGAGTGGGTTTCTGCCCCTGCAATCTCCCTTGTCCTCTGAGTTCCCTCCTGATGGCACAGGTCCTGACCTAGTTGCTTTTCTTACCTTCCTACCCACTTATGTGTGTATCTTTCTTACAGCCTTCGTTGTACAGGAATCCTTCTGCCAATTTTCAGTTAGTTTTCAGTGAGAATTATTTCATATGTAGATGTATTTTTGATGTGTTCATGGGGGAAGGTGAACTCCACATCCTCTTAATCTGTCACCTTGACCTCTTCCCCTAAATGCTTTTAATAAGCATTCTGGGAGAGAAAAGGTGTCCACACTAAAAAGTACTTTGACACCTGGAGCCTTATCTAGCCAAACTGATTTTCAGAAACTAGTTTTTCATCACCCTGCATGACCCACCAGTCATGCCAGGCAGGTTTTCCTAAGGGTGTATTCCTTTATATTCATCAATGTTGAAGAGACATATAAGCTATAAGTAAGTGTGAAATAAGTAGTAAAGCGTGGTCCAGATGGATGTAGAGTGATTACTCATTAGGGATGATGAAGAATGAAGTTCAAAAAAGACCCTTTGGATTAAGCGAGATATTAAAACAAGGGAGACAATTAAGAAGCTTGGAATAGAAAATGAAGGAAGCTAAACATCTGTCCACAGAGGTTATTTAAGAAAAGTGACTATAATGAAATAAGCCTGTCTTTCATATTCTATTATCTATATGGACAAAATGTACACTGATGTTATAGTTTTTATCAAAATTTGATGTAGTGGGCTTCCTTGGTGGCGCAGTGGTTGAGAGTCCGCCTGCCGATGCAGGGGACACGGGTTCGTGCCCCGGTCCGGGAAGATCCCACATGCCGCGGAGTGGCTGGCCCCATGAGCCATGGCCGCTGAGCCTGCGCGTCCGGAGCCTGTGCTCTGCAGCGGGAGAGGCCACAACAGTGAGAGACCCATGTACCACAAAAAAAAAAAAAAAATTAAATTGATGTAGTAGCAGTGCTTAATTCTAGTTAAGAATTCAGCTGATTTTTCCATTCTGGGTTTTCCACCTGAAGAATATGTTCACACTTTTAATCTCTTTCTTTCTTTTCTTCCTATATTTATCTGTATATGTTCATTTAATATCTTCATGTAATTTTATTCTTTCAGTTATACAAATAATACAAGAATACATCTAATAAAAAGAAATTCCAAGAAGTAGTTATCAAGCAAAAGGCTCCTTTGAAGGCTACTTTCCTACTTCACCTCCTCACCTTCAAACATACTACTCTATCACCAGGGTTAATCCCTGTAAATGGTATATGTTGATTACTCTCTGTAACTAGTCTGTGTTTATATCTTTTCTTAACATGCTTTTTGAAAAAGGCAAACTTCTTCCTTGAGAGCATTAGAAGAAGCAAAGTTGGTGAGCTGAGATGAATTCTTCCAACACAATGTTCTTTGTGGATTTATAGAAATCTGACCTCTTGATGATTATGTATTGATATTTAATTGACATAAAATTTAAGAGTATTTTTAGTTCTGGTGGGAGAAAAACTTTCTCATACCATACTCTTACATATGACATAAATCTTAGATAAAAGTTTAAAATATTCTGCTTAATATTCTGTTAATACTGCTTTGGCCATTTATATTTATAATATATGAATAAAGTTGGACCAAATTTAATTCCATCCATTGCTTATTGAGTTTTTGGGGAAGAGTTCCCCATGGCATGCTTTTTTTAGTAAACCAACTTTAATTTTTATGGATGTTTTGTAATAGTTATAATGGATAACTGAACGAATAATGGACAAGAAGATTTCTGCAGTGAACAAGGTCCACCTTCTGTGCTGGTCGTGGGGCATTGAATGATGAACCTTCCAGTTAGCAGTGGTTGTGCACTGCAGTAGGATTTTCTCATTGACTTTCAATTAAATGGAGATGCTTTTATGACAAGTCATTGTGTTCTACCAATCAAGTAAGCCTCATTTGGAACATAGTCATGCCTCTCCCTCCTTCATTGTATATAGGCAATGTGCTCTGTAATGGAACTTATTTCTACATGATTTTTGTCATGATCAGTCAACTGTTTCAAATAAAAAGGTAAAGATAAACGGTAAATGCTTAAAATTCCTTCTCTATGGTCTCATTCTCCAAAATTTAGTAATTCACGCCAATAGCATGCCAAGAGCCAAAAAAAGAATGCTGCACAGTAGTCTTTCCAGGGAGGGAAACACTATAGAGTTCTGATCTGAATTTAAGTTCTAAAGTCTTCAAATTAGCAGATGTAATGTTATCCCTGTAAAGTCACTCTTACTCACTTGCATTGCAAATTGTTTCTTTTTTTTTTTTTCCTCTGAGCCAATCACTTTATGTAGATCATGCATAACATAGGGGACAAGATATTTACTCTTTCTTTCTTTTCTTTTTTTTTTTTTTAACATCCTTATTGGGGTATAATTGCTTTACAATGGTGTGTTAGTTTCTGCTTTATAACAAAGTGAATCAGTTACACATATACATATGTTCCCATATCTCTTCCCTCTTGCGTCTTCCTCCCTCCCACCTTCCCTATCCCACCCCTCCAGGCGGTCACAAAGCACCAAGCCGATATCCCCGTGCCATGCGGCTGCTTCCCACCAGCTATCTACCTTACGTTTGTTAGTGTATATATGTCCATGACTCTCTCTTGCCCTGTCACAGCTCACCCCTCCCCCTCCCCATGTTTCTTGAATGGTAAGTGAGCAGAGGTATAGCCAGAGATGCAGGCATTATGTATGCTCCACAGCCTAGCTTACCATGAAAAAGCCTAACTTTAGCATGAGGTAGCTGACTGTAACTATCATCAATAAAGTGATTGCAAATCATTCTAGTGCTTGTGAGTTGAAAATTTGCAAATATTTATCTGTTCTTTTAAATTTTCATGGATCAAGTTTTCTAGTAACTTAGAAAATGAGATAGATAAAGGAAAGGTAAGTGACATATTCTTATAACAAGTGAAAAAGAGGGTTAGAATGAACATTTGATATAATTATCATGATCAAATCAAAAGTAGACAAAATATGTTGCACATACATATGTATACTATTTATATAGTATATATACATGTAGAGGCATATATACACATTTACGTATGTAGTTATATAAATGGGGGTGGGTTCTTAGAATGTAGAGGAAGACTGTTCCATACCATATTGCTTTGTGTGTGAATTCACTGTGTAAAAAATCTTCAACTGTGATGATGTAATTTATGTATAAGTCCCTTCCTTTTTCTATCCCACAGAGTATGCTTTCAGATGCCTTTTTAACTGGGGGCTGATCTTACTGTTTCTCCAGCCCAGCCCATGATCTGCAGTGTTGCCTCTCCATGAGCAGAGCTTTTTCCTACATGTTCCAACTAGTATGTTCCACCAAACTGAATATACTCTGTGGCCCCAATGAGGGTTAAGAAAATCTCTACTGAAGACTTTAGGTAGTGGTCCTGAAGACCTGGAGAGCTGGAGGCCAGAGTGGATTTTGTAAAACTGCCTTGAGTATTGAGAATAAAAGAATTTTGTTTGCTTTTTCCAATGACAGATTGTCACTAGGGATAAATTAATTATTCCCATCATCTGTCTTAGGATATTTGGAATTTGGCTTCCTAATCTCTAGATTCATAAATATTGTGTATCAAAATAAAATAGGCACAAATAATAACAACAATGTACAAAAACCTACTAAAACCTGGGTTGATTAGTGTGGTAACATGTGAAATTAAAATTAGCAAAGGGAATCAAAATTATTTTAAACTTAAATTTAAATCCAACTGTAAAATTAAAAAAAAATTAGAGATAATACACACATATGTTAAAAATACTAAATATCACTAAAAAAATAAACATTAGCCCAAAGTCCCCTAGTTTCCTTTATTGGTACCATTTTCTTATGTATCTTTCCAGAAATATTAGATTCTATATGTGTATACATCCTCTTCCTCCTTAATTATAAATTTTTCTTTTCTTCTAATACTTGAGTATAATAAATTCATATGATAAGAACTGAGTTTAGCTGTTATAAATGGTATTGAAGACAAATTCTACAACATGGCTTCTAAATTTATGAGTTTACTGGGGGAATTCTAAAATTAATTTATTTGTAAAAAATGAGGAACTCCCCTAGGGCTTCCCTGGTGGCGCAGTGGTTGAGAGTCCGCCTGCCAATGCAGAGGACACGGGTTCATGCCCCGGTCCGGGAAGATCCCACATGCTGCGGAGCGGCTAGGCCCGTGAGCCATGGCCGCTGGGCCTGCGCGTCCGGAGCCTGTGCTCCGCAACGGGAGAGGCCACAACAGTGAGAGGCCCGCATACCGCAAAAAAAAAAAAAAAAAAAAAAAATGAGGAACTCTCCCCCTCAAATTTATAGACCCCAGGTTCCTTTCTGGTCAAATCTTGATAATACATCTTCATATTGTATAAGTAATTAAAAAATCAGGCTAGCTACAACCTCAGTGGTGTGTAAGTGTTTCTCCCCAAGCTATCATGGACCCTGATTGTTTTGCCAATTAGAATAACTATCAAATCTCTGAGCAGATCCCAATTGATGGGATTTAGTTTCTTGTCCAAATACCGTTTTTATTAAGGACAACTCTACTCCCCTCAAATTATAGATGATTACATTATTTCTTAGATGATCCCATTGAAAATATTTGCTACTTTATTTCTTGATGCATTAATTTCAAACTTGCATTTTTCCAAGGAACAAGTCCAAGACATTATTATTCCACTATTGACCACTGTCATTTACTATTATGGTTATATTTTGATATATATATAGAGAGATCTCCTTTGATCTCCTTTGATATTATTTATATTTTGAGATATATATATATATATAATCACCTTTGATCAATGTCTCTTCAAGCTCTCTGTGGGTAATTTATATGTAGAGAGCTAGAACACAGCAAAGGCTTTTGTTCCAAATCACTAGATGGAACTCTGATGACTTAGGCTTGGGCCAATGGATAGCTTCTTTTACCCATTTTATTGACAGTAGGGAGAGCAAAATACTTTCTCTTTAAAGAGAGAGAAGAGCCAGTGTAAGCTGCCTATCCCAGGATTTTTTTTTTTCTTTTCCCAGGATTTTTATGGAGGCACCAGTTCTGTCCAGCAGTGTCTCAGACCATCTTACCTCATGTGTTTGGGAGAAAGTTACAAGGGAGGAAAGGAGAGAAGAGTGGCTGGAATTTCTCTCAAAAGGGTAACATTCAACCTTATTTCTACTTTTCAGTCTTTTACAAGCAAGCATGTATAAGAGAAAAAGTTAGCCATTTTTCTGGTCTTTAATTTCCTTATCACAATGAATACCCCTCCCATTAACAGAATGGACAAAAAATATTCTTGGTTTTGAGTAGCACTTTACATCCTTTGGAATAGATTGAAATGAAATATCCTTAGAGTCACATGGTAGAAGCAGGGTGGAACAAAATTTAGTTCCAACAAGTGGGCATGGTATTTTTGTTAAAATGAACATAGCCTAAAATTGTTATGATCTTATCATGTGCCACTGATCTTTGGTACTTTGATCATCCTTTTATTTCTGAGCAGAAAAGTAATTACTTTTTGGAAAGAATCTTGGCCCTACCCATAGGTACTCCCTTGTTTATCTCCATGTGCAGATGGAATGGCTTTCTCTTCAAGCATTTGTTCTTGTCAGACTTGTCAACTTTCATAAGAAAATGTCAATCCAGCCTCTGGGTTGAGGAGCTGTTAAAACATATGGCTTTGCACTTAACTGGAAAAACAGAATAGCTGCACTCCAGGTACTTGTCAGGGAATATAATCTTCAACTCACTGCCATTCAACACTTATCAGAAACTCAGCTGGGAGAAACAATATTTATAAATGATTGAAGGACATGCAGTCTGTCCATTCACTCAGCTACCCTTAAATCTACCCCATCTAAGCCAGACAAGCATAAATTCTGGAAAACTACTCTGGTCCTCATGGGAATGCTTTTACAACTTGTAGAGTGGCATTTTGCCATAAACTTTTGCTGAGTGAAGACACAAGGAACAGACCTTTGAAACCCACTGGTTTACTATGAGGCCATGTTAATGATTCTTCACTACCTTACACAGTTAGTTTTCTCTTTATGAGGGTCCACAGGAAAATTTTCTCTCTCATGTCAGTACCAGACATGGATGTGTTTTCCTTTGCAACTGCTTTGTATATAAGCACTTACAAAGGCACAAACACTGATTATGCTTCTGCCTCTGAGTTATTTGCTAGCCGGTATAAAGCTAAAGTTGTAATTCCTTTCTGGAAAGCATATAGGAATTCCCAACACATATTTTTGAGGCCTAATTTCATATCTGGCTTCAACTTATCTGACTATCTAATTTACCCTTGGTACTGGGTAAGACGGGGAAGGGCAAGGAACATCTTCAAATAAGAACTGATTGGTGAAGTCTGGAAGGCAGTAGTTCCTGGATGAAAAAGAGGAAGGAACCCACATGTACAGCACAATGCTTTGGTCTACAGATATATTCATGCATAAATAACATTTCATAGAAATCCAGGTCATATTATTATATCTCACTGATGTGTCACTGTCTGTCTGGCACTCAAACATTCTGCCTCTGGTGACCCACTTTATGTCTCTTCTGGTCCTTCATGAGGAGAGAGACCGTCTGGAGAATTGGAAGTATTTGGTAATGGGGTGGGCGAGGAGAAGATGGTGTCTAGAGATGGTAAGAAGATAGAATCCATGGGAATTATGTTGCTTTCAGAGTTCCAGTCAGGAATTGTTTAAGTAGAAACATCTGAGTCTGAAGCTAACCACCCAGATAAAATATTGGCACTCAGCCACGGAGTGAATGTGCACGCCAGGCCGTTAGTCACACAGATGCCTCTTGCACAGCTTGTGTCAAAATCTGTCACTGATTTTGGCAGTGGCAGGTAAGTCACTCTTTCAGGGACCTAACTGCATGCTACAGAAATTAGAAACCTTAACTTTAACATTTCACCAAATGTTAAAAGACCTTTTGCTTTTCTAAAGCAACACTGAAAGCAGTATTTTCCAAACTTGGATCTATGGAAGATGATACTCATTTTCTTTCCTCAGCCTGTGATGTAAGGAGAACGTGATGTGAGGATAATGCAGGGAGCTTTTCATGAAGCTAAAGCTATTTCATTTAATAGTCTGTTACATTCTGAGATTGTGGACTTCCTATTTTGGGGTGTTCATATGTTCTTTCCTTTATGACACTGTGATAATAGATTTTTTAAATGCCTCCTATTGTTAAATAATAATTATAATAACCTAAGTGTGTCTCTGGGGTTGGCAAGTACGGTGTTCAGGTTGTTTACTGCATAAGGCAGTAAAATTATGTGTGAATTATATATATGGTGATTATCCAAATTCTGGAAACCAGAAATTATGTAAAAGATACACCCTTTTTCCCCATAGTTAGAAAGTTTAGCTATTGTTTCCCACTAAACATTGCTACTTCATAAATGATTCTTGTGAAAACATTGTGAAGATGAGAAGGTAATTATCCACAGCTTTGTCAAACAATATGGAACAGATTAATATGCTTCACTGATGTGAGGAAAATGATAACTAGAACCCTTTAAAAGACAGCTTCTGCAACTCAGGACCCTGAAGTTTCCTGTTGTCAATAGCAACACTTCTTTCTCGGTTGTTGATTGGCACTGGAAAGCACTTGCCAGCTCCTCAAATTTATTTGATATGTGGCAACATAGTGAAAATCAGCGGGTTTATATGCAGTGTCTGCTGCCCTACTATGTCTTCAGGAAACAAGTGAAAATAATTTTCTGCTAGGTTTCTAGTCACCTTTTTATAAAGACATGTATTGTAGATCGCCTTCGTGCACATGTGTGCTCTCACACACACAATCTGTGCCATATCTGCCATTTCTAAGCCCAGGGATCAGACGTTATATACAACTGAAATGGAATAGGATCAGATTTATTGAAGGGTGAGGACAACCTGTTACTGTGCACTAAGCACACTGGACAAGAAATGAGTGCTTCACCAGTTTTAGAAATTAGATTCCAGGTCATACATGTAACACCACTACATGTCACGGTGTGATTACTACAAGGATAAGGAAACATGTTTTTTTGTGTCATTGAAGTTTCTATAGAACTCTTAATCCTAACTCAATGCACTACACTGAAAAGCTGAATAAACACATCTCATTCAGGAAAGGATTTTGCAAGGTTGAATGACTGCAGGTGATATTTTAAGCAGAAGGATTTTTCATTCTCTTTCTACCTGAAGAGTGAAAATTTACCCAGTGTGGGTAAAATATGCTGTAGAATTTGTCTTCCTTGTAGGATTCAGTTTCCTTGTCATATTGCTATAGGAGATTATTTTCAGAATGCAGTAAAAATTTCCTGAATGATTCCTATATCACTGGATTTGTGAATGTATAATGTGTGAGATTAAAAAGTTACTTTGTAGCAACTAATCTCCCTGAGAAAATCACTTTAATAAGGCATGAAGATTTGACTTGTCCTTCTGCAATAACATCACATGGTAAGCTACTTCTTTACCCTGTGCAGTTGGGTTTCAAAACAATGTAAGTATTTTATAAGTGTGCACCTTACAGTGCTTTTGAAAAAAAAAAAAACATTTTTAGATATGAACAAAATGTAAGTCTAATCTTATTTGAAATGTCAGTAATGATCTCAATAGGTTATTTTTTCCTTAAAAATTTAAGCATTTGATAATACAAATTGTTCCTGTCCTATTAAAGCTTTCAGGAAAAAGTTGGGTATAAAATAAATATTAAAACTAAATTCTATTAGCTTTCATAACAATACATGTCTTTTTCCATATGCTCCCTCTCTTTCTCTTCTTCCACTTCTCTGCTTTAAATTCTTACCACCTATAACTCCTTAAACTTTTCTCTCCTCTTTAAATATTTTTTTTCTTCCAGTCACCCAGATCTCTGACTATAAAGACTGCCTTCTTCTCTTGTGCAGTACTGATTGCAAGGGAGTTTGTTGCTAAGGTGAAATGTCTTTTACTGGAAACATTTGAGCCTACCTTTTAAGGCAATTTAAAAAATGAATGCTACCTGGAAGCAAAGAGGTAACTGTGATTTCCTCATGGGGACCTTTCTAACATGATGATATCACTTTCTATCAAGGAAAGTCTCATTCATGAAAACCCATGCATAGAATCCTTATAATTTCCAAACAAATGAGATAATACTAATAGCAAGCAAAGTAAGATTAAAATGAACTAAAAGCCTTTCCTCCTTCTATGAATAGAAATAAGAGATTGTACTATCATCCTTAGCAATTCTTTTACTAATCCTTTTTATTTTTTTTACTTTTACAATAACATCTGGATTGGACTTCCTCTAGAGTGTTCTAGAAAATTAAAGACCAGCAAAATAGGCATCATATCAATTTTTTTTAGTAGGCTGAGAAATTGGAATTTATAGTTTTATTTCATAAGTGGTACCAGTCTAGCCTTCTGTAGTGTTTATTCTCTCATCTCCCTTTGAGCTCATTATTTTATTCTTCTTATTTATTTAATAAGTTCTCAAAAAGATTGGTTTGTTCTGGGAAGCTTAAGTGGGGACTTTTAGAATTGACCAGTTCAAAATGAAAAGAAAAAAAGAAATAATATCACAACATGGCAAAATAGAATAACTTCTGAAATAACTACAATATGTTAAATGTAAACTACAGTGGTAAACATTATTTTTGATCACAGTAACTGAAATGTTTTCCTTTAAATACGTTGCTAAAAGGCAAAGTTAGCACAGCCTGATCAATAGTGCTCTTTTAAAATAAGAAAAGGTTGCAACAGGCTTTATAGATGGGTAAATGTATTTTCTCCTCAGCACGCTTCAATACTAATAATTTTTCCTTCTCTTTTCTGCTGTGGTTGAGTAAAATAGCCAATAGCAAAACCATTATTTTTTTTCCTTGCTTTAAAACTTTCTTACCTGGTTTAATATACTAACATCAATCAAGGTGTTGCTCAGAAGGAAATAAATAGCTGTAGCTCTCCCACATGCTTACTCTTTACTGCAGCATAGAAAATGTGAGCTTCATTCCTTACTGTATTTTAAAGAATTATCACCTGGTTTATAAAGGAATCTGAGGGTGAGGCTTTCTTTTTTTTTTGCGGTGCGCGGGCCTCTCACTGCTGTGGCCTCTCCCGTTGCGGAGCACAGGCTCCGGACTCGCAGGCTCAGTGGCCATGGCTCATGGGCCCAGCCGATCCGCGGCATGTGGGGTCTTCCCGGACCGGGGCACGAACCCGTGTCCCCTGCATCAGCAGGCAGACTCTCAACCACTGTGCCACCAGGGAAGCCTGGTGAGGCATTTTAAATATTCACGTCCTTACATGTTCTGTAGTTCTAATGAAGTTGATCACTATTCAGTATTATTCTATCACAATGTCTTTTGAAGTGAGGTCCATGAACAACTAGGGTCCTTTAAGCCGCCTATGGAATGGGCTAAAATGCAAGGATCAGTCAATATATATATTTAAAATTTTTTACAATTTATTTTATTTTTTATTGAAGTGTAGTTGATTTATAATATTGTGTAAGTTTCAGGTGTACAGTAAAGTGATTCACTTATGCATATATGTATATATTCTTTTTCAGATTCTTTTCCCTTATAGGTTATTACAAAACACTGAGTATAGTTCCCTGTGCTATACAGTGGTTCCTTGTTGGTTATCTATTTTATATATAGGTGTGTGTATCTGTTAATCCCAACCTCCTAATTTATCCCTGCCCCCCTTTCCCCCTTAGAAACCATAAGTTTGTTTTCTATGTCTGTGGGTCTATTTATGTTTTGTATATAAGTTCATTTGTATCATTTTTTTTAGATTCTACATATAAGTGATATAGTATATTTGTCTTTCTCTGTCTGGCTTACTTCACTTAGTATAATAAAGTCCCAAGTCAAGATAGGCAGAGAAGTGGGGCAGTGATAGATTTTGATCTCATTGCAGCCAGTTGATTGCCCTCACATTCCCTGGACTTCATATCTCTTCTTCCACACTACATACGCCTTCCATCATCTCCCTTTTTCATGAAATGCAAATGATAAAGAATGCGAATGCTCTGCTGTATTGGAGAACTGATTTTTAAAGGATCAACACTGTAAGAACTGTTTTGCTGTTAATGCAAAGGTTGGGGGCATTCTGGAGAAATTTGGATTCTAAAAATTGCATCTACTGTTGTAGTAAATCATATTGGAGTTGAAACTACGTGGGAATATTTTGTAAACTGTAAAATGTGTTTATGTTATAAGGTATTAGTTGTCAACTTGACATTAGAATAATCTGATTAATAAATATCATATATACCCATCAACTGCTTATTTAGTCATTAGTTTGGCTGGTTGGTTCAATTTCAACACCGCATTAAAGTAACTTTAATGAAATGTGTGTTCTCCCACATTTCATTAAGGAGAGTCTATTTCTTTTTTAAAGAGTTTTGTACAGTCTTTAATAGTACCACGTTTTCTTCTCATTTAAATGAACCATGGAACTTTCAGGCATTGTCAGTAGGAGAGTGGTAGTCATAAAGTATCTATTGTTCAAATATACCATGTATTTCTAACAAATGTTAAGCACAATGCTTATAGTATAAACCAAGAAAAAAAGTTGGAAACTAAAATTAAACCCAAAGCAGGCACTTACTTAAATAACTACTCATTTAAATAACTTTTTCTTTTTCTCAATGTAAAAGATAATGATTTATAGCATGGGCAATAAAGGTGTATGTATGGGAGTGAATTCCAACATGGTGAAAATGAGAGATTAGAGGTCAAAGGGCAAATAGAGAGAGCAGGCAGTGGAGACTGAGTTTCTTCCTGAATCAGGTCTTATTCTAGTATTTGAATTAAAGAAGGAACGTACATAACAAATGGGAAAATAAACAGATTATTTACAAACATAGTGACATTTTGACTGCATTTAGTAAGCAATTTATGTGATATTTAGCGTTGCTGCATAATTTATATCATTTTATATTTACAGATTATGTTCCTTAAGGAGTATGTATCTAAAATATTGGATGTAATTTTAACTCAACAATTTTACATTTAATTAATTAGGTAACATGTTTTGAAGAGTTTTATTTCACTTTTGACTTGGCTTTTTTGATTTTCTCCTGTTTCCCACCTTCTCCTCTTACTATATTTTTTTTTATTTCCATTTCTCTAGGAGGTGGGTCAAAAAGGATCTTGCTGTGATTTATGTCATAGAGTGTTCTGCCTATGTTTTCCTCTAAGAGTTTGATAGTTTCTGGCCTTACATTTAGGTCTTTAATCCATTTTGAGCTTCTTTTTGTGTGTGGTGTTAGGAAGTGATCTGACCTCATACTTTTACATGTACCTGTTCAGTTTTCCCAGCACCACTTATTGAAGAGGCTGTCCTTTCTCCACTGTACATTCCTGCCTCCTTTATCAAACATAAGGTGACCATATGTGCGTGGGTTTATCTCTGGGCTTTCTATCCTGTTCCATTGATCTGTCTTTCTGTTTTTGTGCCAGTACCATACTGTCTTTTTTTTTTTTCTTTTTTTACATCCTTATTGAAGTATAATTGCTTTACAATGGAGTGTTAGTTTGTGCTTTATAACAAAGTGAATCAGTTATACATATACATATGTTCCCATATCTCTTCCCTCTTGTGTCTCCCTCCCTCCCACCCTCCCTATCCCACCTCTCCAGGCGGTCACAAAGCACCAAGCTGATCTCCCTGTGCTATGCAGCTGCTTCCCACTAGCCATCTACCTTACGTTTGGTAGTGTATACATGTCCATGCCTCTCTCTTGCTTTGTCACAGCTTACGCTTCCCCCTCCCCATATCCTCAAGTCCATTCTCTAGTAGGTCTGTGTCTTTATTCCTGTCTTACCCCTAGGTTCTTCATGACATTTTTTTTTCTTAAATTCCATATATATGTGTTAGCATACGGTATTTGTCTTTCTCTTTCTGACTTACTTCGCTCTGTATGACAGACACTAGGTCTATCCACCTCATTACAAATAGCTCAATTTCATTTCTTTTTATGGCTGAGTAATATTCCATTGTATATATGTGCCACATCTTCTTTATCCATTCATCCGATGATGAACACTTAGGTTGTTTCCATCTCTGGGCTATTGTAAATACAGCTGCAATGAACATTTTGGTACATGACTCTTTTTGAATTATGGTTTTCTCAAGGTATATGCCCAGTAGTGGGATTGCTGGGTCATATGGTAGTTCTATTTGTAGTTTTTTAAGGAACCTCCATACTGTTCTCCATAGTGGCTCTACCAATTCACATTCCCACCAGCAGTGCAAGAGTGTTCCCTTTTCTCCACACCCTCTCCAGCATTTATTGTTTGTAGATTTTGTGATGATGGCCATTCTGACTGGTGTGAGGTGATACCTCATTGTAGTTTTGATTTGAAATTCTCTAATGATTAGTGATGTTGAGCATCCTTTCATTGTTTGTTGGCAATCTGTATATCTTCTTTGGAGAAATGTCTATTTAGGTCTTCTGCCCATTTTTGGATTGGGTTGTTTGTTTTTTTGTTATTGAGCTGCATGAGCTGCTTGTAAATTTTGGAGATTAATCCTTTGTCAATTGCTTCATTTGCAAATATTTTCTCCTATTCTGAGGGTTGTCTTTTGGTCTTGTTTATGGTTTCCTTTGCTGTGCAAAAGCTTTGAAGTTTCATTAGGTCCCATTTGTTTATTTTTGTTTTTATTTCCATTTCTCTAGTAGGTGGGTCACAAAGGATCTTGCTGTGATTTATGTCATAGAGTGTTCTGCCTATGTTTTCCTCTAAGAGTTTGATAGTTTCTGGCCTTACATTTAGGTCTTTAATCCATTTTGAGCTTATTTTTGTGTATGGTGTTAGGGAGTGATCTGACCTCATACTTTTACATGTAGCTGTCCAGTTTTCCCAGCACCACTTATTGAAGAGGCTGTCCTTTCTCCACTGTACATTCCTGCCTCCTTTATCAAACATAAGGTGACCATATGTGCGTGGGTTTATCTCTGGGCTTTCTATCCTGTTCCATTGATCTATCTTTCTGTTTTTGTGCCAGTACCATACTGTCTTGATTATTGTAGCTTTGTAGTATAGTCTGAAGTCAGGGAGCCTGATTCCTCCAGCTCCATTTTTCGTTCCCAAGATTGCTTTGGCTATTCGAGGTCCTTGGTGTTTCCATACAAATTGTGAAATTTTTTGTTCTACTTCTGTGAAAAATGCCATTGGTGGTGTGACATGGATTGCATTGAATCTGTAGATTGCTTTGGGTAGTAGAGTCATTTTCACAATGTTGATTCTTCCAATCCAAGAACATGGTATATCTCTCCATCTATTTGTATCCTCTTTAATTTCCTTCATCAGTGTCTTATAATTTTCTGCATACAGGTCTTTTGTTTCCTTAGGTAGGTTTATTCCTAGGTATTTTATTCTTTTTGTTGCAGTGGTAAATGGGAGTGTTTTTTCATTTCACTTTCAGATTTTTCATCATTAGTGTATAGGAATGCCAGAGATTTCTGTGCATTAATTTTGTATCCTGCAACTTTACCAAATTCATTGGTTAGCTCTAGTAGTTTTCTGGTAGGATCTTTAGGATTCTCTGTGTATAGTATCATGTCATCTGCAAACAGTGACAGCTTTACTTCTTCTTTTCCGATTTGGATTCCTTTTATTTGTTTTTCTTCTCTGATTTCTGTGGCTAAAACTTCCAAAACTATGTTGAATAATAGTGGTGACAATGGGCAACCTTGTCTTGTTCCTGATCTTAGTGGAAATACTTTCAGTTTTTCACCATTGAGGATGATGTTGGCTGTGGATTTGTCATATATGGACTTTATTATGTTGAGGAAAGTTCCCTCTATGCCTACTTTCTGGAGGGTTTTTATCATAAATGGGTGTTGAATTTTGTCGAAAGCTCTCTCTGCATCTATTGAGAACAGCATATGGTTTTTCTCCTTCAGTTTGTTAATATGGTATATCACATTGATTGATTTGCGTATATGGAAGAATCCTTGCATTCCTGGAATAAACCCCACTTGATCATGGTGTATGATTCTTTTAATGTGCTGTTGGATTCCGTGTGCTAGTATTTTGTTGAGGATTTTTGCATCTATGTTCATCAGTGATATTGGCCTGTAGTTTTCTTTCTTTGTGACATCCTTTGGTTTTGGTATCAAGTTGATGGTGGCCTCGTAGAATGAGTTTGGGAGTGTTCTTCCCACTGCTATATTTTGGAAGAGTTTGAGAAGGATAGGTGTTAGCTCTTCTCTAAATATTTGATTGAATTCGCCTGTGAAGCCATCTGGTCCTGGGCTTTTGTTTGTTGGAAGATTTTTAATCACAGTTTCAATTTCAGTGCTTGTGATTGGTCTGTTCATATTTTCTATTTCTTCCTGATTCAGTCTTGGCAGGTTGTGCATTTCTAGGAATTTGTCCTTTTTTTCCAGGTTGTCCATTTTATTGGCATAGAGTTACTTGTAGTAATCTCTCATGATCTTTTGTATTTCTGCAGTGTCAGTTGTTATTTCTCCTTTTTCATTTCTAATTCTACCGATTTGAGTCTTCTCCCTATTTTTCTTGATGAGTCTGGCTCATGGTTTATCAATTTTGTTTATCTTTTCAAAGAACCAGCTTTTAGTTTTATTGATCTTTGCTATCATTTCCTTCTTTTCTTTTTTATTTATTTCTGATCTGATCTTTATGATTTCTTTTCTTCTGCTAACTTTGGGTGTTTTTTGTTCTTCTTTCTCTAATTGCTTTAGTTGCAAGGTTAGGTTGTTTATTCGACATGTTTCCTGTTTCTTAAGGTAGGATTATATTGCTATAAAGTTCCCTCTTAGAACTGCTTTTGCTGCATCCCATATGTTTTGGGTCGTCTCCATTGTGTCTCCATGTCATGTGTTTCTAGGTACTTTTTTATTTTCTCTTTGATTTCTTCAGTGATCACTTCGTTATTAAGTAGTGTATTGTTTAGTCTCCATGTGTTTGTATTTTTTACAGATCTTTTCCTGTAATTGATATCTAGTCTCATAGCATTGTAGTCAGAAAAGATACTTGATACCATTTCAATTTTCTTAAATTTACCAAGGCTTGATCTGTGACCCAAGATATGATCTATCCTGGAGAATGTTCCATGAGCACTTGAGAAAAATATGTATTCTGTTGCTTTTGGATGGAATGTCCTATAAATATCAATTAAGTCCATCTTGTTTAATGTATCATTTAAAGCTTGTGTTTCCTTATTTATTTTTTTTTTGTATGATGTGTCCATTGGTGAAAGTGGGGTGTGAAAGTCCCCTACTATGAATGTGTTACTGTCGATTTCCCCTTTTATGGCTGTTAGTATTTGCCTTATGTATTGAGGTGCTCCTATGTTGGGTGCATAAATATTTATAATTGTTATATCCTCTTCTTGGATTGATCCCTTGATCATTATGTAGTGTCCTTCTTTGTCTCTTCTAATAGTCGTTATTTTAAAGTCTATTTTGTCTGATATGAGAATGGCTACTCCAGCTTTCTTTTGATTTCCATTTGCATGGAATATCTTGTTCCATCCCCTCACATTCAGTCTGTATGTGTCTCTAAGTCTGAAGTGGGTCTCTTGTAGACAGCATATATATGGGTCTTGTTTTTGTATCCATTCAGCCAGTCTGTGTCTTTTGGTGGGAGCATTTAATCCATTTACATTTAAGGTAATTATCGATATATATGTTCCTATTCCCATTTTCTTACTTGTTTTGGGCTTGTTATTACAGGTCTTTTCCTTCTCTTGTGTTTGTTGCCTAGAAAAGATCCTTTAGCATTTGTTGTAAAGCTGGTTTGGTGGTGATGAAATCTCTCAGCTTTTGCTTGTCTGTAAAGGTTTTAATTTCTCCATCAAATCTGAATGAGAGCCTTGCTGTGTAGAGTAATATTGGTTGTAGATTTTGCTCCTTGATCTCTTAAAATATGTCCTGCCAGTCCCTTCTGGCTTACAGAGTTTCTGCTGAAACATCAGCTGTTAACCTTATGGGGATTCCCTTGTGTGTTATTTGTTGTTTTTCCCTTGCTGCTTTTAATATGTTTTCTTTGTATTTAATTTTTGATAATTTGATTAATATGTGTCTTGGTGTGTTTCTCCTTGGGTTTATCCTGTATGGGACTCTCTGTGCTTCCTGGACTTGATTAACTATTTCCTTTCCCATATTAGGGAAGTTTTCAGCTATAATCTCTTCAAATATTTTCTCAGTCCCTTTCTTTTTCTCTTCTTCTTCTGGAACCCCTATAATTCGAATGTTGGTGTGTTTAATGTTGTCTCAGAGGTCTCTGAGACTGTCCTCAGTTCTTTTCATTCTTTTTTCTTTATTCTGCTCTGCAGTAGTTATTTCCACTCTTTTATCTTCCAGGTCACTTATCCGTTCTTCTGCCTCAGTTATTCTGCTATTGATCCCATCTAGAGTATTTTTAATTTCATTTATTGTGTTGTTCATCATTGCTTGTTTCATCTTTAGTTCTTCTAGGTCCTTGTTAAATGTTTCTTGCATTTTCTCTATTCTATTTCCAAGACTTTGCATCATCTTTACTATCATTATTATGAATTCTTTTTCAGGTATACTGCCTATTTCCTCTTCATTTGTTAGGTCTGGTGGGTTTTTACCTTGCTCTTTCATCTGCTGTGTGTTTTTCTGTTTTCTCATTTTCCTTATCTTACTGTGTTTGCGGTCTCCTTTTTGCAGGCTGCAGGTTCGTAGTTCCCGTTGTTTTTGGTGTCTGTCCCCAGTGGCTAAAGTTGGTTCAGTGGGTTGTGTAGGCTTCCTGGTGGAGGGGACTAGTGCCTGTGTTCTGGTTGATGAGGCTGGATCTTGTCTTTCTGGTGGGCAGGTCCATGTCTGGTGGTGTGTTTTGGGGTGTTTGTGGACTTATTATGATTTTAGGCAGCCTCTCTGCTAATGGGTGGGGTTGTGTTCCTGTCTTGCTAGTTGTTTGGCATAGGGTGTCCAGCACTGTAGCTTGCTGGTCATTGAGTGAAGCTGGGTGTTGGTGTTGAGATGGAGATCTCTGGGAGATTTTTGCCGTTTGATATTCCGTGGAGCTGGGAGGTCTCTTGTGGACCAGTGTCCTGACGTTGGCTCTCCCACCTCAGAGGCACAACACTGACTCCTGGCTCCAGCACCAAGAGTCTTTCATTCACACAGCTCAGAATAAAAGGGCGAAAATGTAGAAAGAAAGAAAGAAGATAAAAGAAAAGAAAATAAAGTAAGGTAAAATAAAATAAAGTTATTAAAATAAAAAAATAATTATTAAGAAAAAATATTAAAAACAAACAAAAATGGATGGATAGAACCCTAGGTCAAATGGTGAAAGCAAAGCTATACAGACAAAATCTCACACAGAAGCATACACATACACACTCACAAAAAGAGGAAAAGGGGAAAAAGTAATAAATCTTGCTCTCAAAGTCCACCTTCTCAATTTGGGATGATTCGTTGTCTATTCAGGTATTCCACAGATGCAGGGTACATCAGGTTGATTGTGGAGATGTAATCCGCTGCTCCTGAGGCTGCTGGGAGAGATTTCCCTTTCTCTTCTTTGTTCGCACAGCTCCCAGGGTTCAGCTTTGGATTTGGCCCTGCCTCTGCGTGTAGGTCGCCAGAGGGTGTCTTTTCTTCATTCAGACAGGACAGGGTTAAAGGAGCCACTGATTCGGGGGCTCTGGCTCACTCAGGCCAGCGGACGGGAGGGGTACGGAGTGCAGGGGGAGCCTGCGGCGGCAGAGACCGGCATGACGTTGCACCAGCGTGAGGCGCACCGTGCGTTCTCCCAGGGAAGTTGTCCCTGGATCCTGGGACCCTGGCAGTGGCGGCCTGCACAGGCTCCCCGGAAGGGGGGTGTGGATAGTGACCTGTGCTCGCACACAGGCTTCTTGGTGGTGGTAGCAGCAGCCTTAGCGTCTCATGCCCGTCTCTGGGGTCCGCGCTGTTAGCCACGGCTCACGCCCGTCTCTGGAGCCCCTTTTAGCAGCGCTCTTAATCCCCTCTCCTCGCACATCAGGAAACAGGGAAGAAAAAGTCTCTTGCCTCTTCGGCAGGTCCAGACTTTTTCCCGGACTCCCTCCCGACTAGCCGTGGTGCACTAATGCCTTCAGGCTGTGTTCACGCTGCCAGTCCTCTCCCTGCACTCCGACGCGAAGCCCGAGCCTCAGCTCCCAGCCCCGCCTGCCCCAGCGGGTGAGCAGACAAGCCTCTCGGGCTGGTGAGTGCGGGTCGGCACTGATCCTCTGTGCGGTAATCTCTCCGCTTTGTCCTTGCTTTCCTCCGCGGCGCCAAAGCTACGCCACTCCACCACCCGCAGTCTCCGCCCGCATAGGGGCTTCTAGTGTGTGGAAACCTTTCCTCCTTCACTGCTCCCTCCCACTGGTGCAAGTCCTGTCCCTATTCTTTTGTCTCTGTTTATTCTTTTTTCTTTTGCCCTACCCAGGTATGTGGGGAGTTTCTTGCCTTTTGGAAGGTCTGAGGTTTTCTGCCAGCATTCAGTAGGTGTTCTGTAGGAGTTGTTCCACGTATAGATGTATTTCTGATGTATTTGTGGTGAGGAAGGTGATCTCCGCATCTTACTCTTCCACCATCTTCCCCCTCTCTCCCGTCTTACTATATTGATTGTGAAGTGTTTACTTAATATCATTGGGATGTCTGTGCATTTTTTCTTTCATCATTCAACAAATATTTGTTGAGAACTTGCTATGGGCCAGGCACTGTTATAAACCTTGGGCGTATAGCTGTGAAAACAAGAGGTAAATTTCCTATTCTTGCGTACTTTATATTCTAGCAAAAGAGACAGAACATATATAAAAAAGCAAATATAAAAAATAATGCTAAGTGATCAGTGTTATAGAGGAAAAAAAGGAAAGGAATAGAAAGTGATGGAGTGTGCTTTTTTCTTTTTTTTTGAGGGAACAGGAGATCTTTTAAACAAAATCCTAGGAGTTGAGAGACGATCTAAGGTGAAAGTGTGAATGAAGGATTAGAAGCAAGATCAAGATAAAGTCCTCTAGATATCTATTAGGAAGGCAGCAGTGAAGTTCTAAGTCATTAATTCAATTCTAAGATAAATCACAGTTTTTCAAAAGAATGTTTGGTAACTTCTTTTTATTTGTA
This sequence comes from Grampus griseus, assembly GCF_964374135.1. NCBI lineage: Eukaryota > Metazoa > Chordata > Mammalia > Artiodactyla > Delphinidae > Grampus > Grampus griseus. The sequence continues at coordinate 55,295,266 of NC_139018.1, forward strand.
TTTATATTTTACTTGTATTTATATTGTATTTATCAATACATGATTGAAACATCTGCAGTATTGCAAGCTAGAAACATATTTTTCATTGAAAAAATTCTTCATCCACTGTTTAAGCAATTTCAGGTTGCCTTTCTAAAATGAACTAGGATTTAATTTTATCATGATTATATTAAGTATGTTAAACTTTGCAACTCATTTAGATTTATGAAGAGAAAGCCACATAATGAATTCTGATATGATTTTACCTAAATTTGGAAGTCAGTTTCTCAAGAAATGGGGAAGTGTTACATTACTTAGCTGGGATCACTAAAAGTCAGCCTGGTTTCTTCAAGAACAAGTGATGCCAGCTAGCTCCATTTCCTTTTTTTTTTTTTTTAACATCTTTATTGGAGTATAATTGCTTTACAATGGTGTGTTAGTTTCTGCTTTATAACAAAGTGAATCAGCTATACATATACATATATCCCCATAGCTCCTCCTTCTTGAGTCTCCCTCCCATACTCCCTATCCCACCCCTCTAGGTGGTCACAAAGCACCGAGCTGATCTCCCTGTGCTATGCAGCTGCTTCCCACTAGCTATCTATTCTACATTTGGTAGTGTATATATGTCCATTTCCTTTTTTGACAGAATTGCTAAGTTGGTAGATCAGAAGAAGTGTAGATATAAAACTTATCTGGATTTTATTAAAGTATTTGAAAGATTCTTTAGACTTGTGAAGTGATATGGGCTTGGTGTGAGTATAGCTATGTTTCTTGATAACTGATAAGGTTTATCTCAGTTTGCCACTTAACAGGTAAACGTTGGCTTGGAGAAAATTTCTGGCAATGTAACTTAGGATCTATTCTTGCCTTATACATTCAACAATTGTACTAGTGACTTAAATAATGAATTAAGTTCTAAGTCAAACTTGATATGTTAGAATAGTGTGTCAGAGCAATAAAATGAAATTTCACAGGAATAAACATAGTTTTATTCTTGGATCAAAAAAAATCAGCTTGCGACAAGGACAAAATATAGAAAACATACATGTGTGGAAACGATTATCGTTTAATGTTGGTAAACACTGTAATGTGGCTGCCAAAATTCTCATCTTGGGCTATGTCATTTGAAGGACTCATGTCTGGAACAAGGGTGATTCATTCTTTGCTCTACTTTGCATTTGCCAGACCATATGCCATTTCCAGTTTTAGGCACTAGACTCTACGTAGGAATGTATCAGGAGAAGAGAAACCAAGGTAGCAAATGAACTTAAAAGAATATTATATGAAGAAATATTGTTAAGAGAAGAGGATACTTTGCCTATTAAAAAGAGATGGGACAAGTGTGAAGGGTAGAAAAGGACAAACACATGGAAACCAGATGGATCAGATTTAAGCTAAACATGACTGTAGCTTAGGGATATATTGGTCCAAAGAGTGACTGTTTTAGTTTCCTTAGGCTGCCACAACAAAGTACCACAAACTGTGTGGCTTAAACAACAGAACGTTGTTGTCTTACAGTTCTGGAGGCTAGAAGTCTATGATCAAGGTGTTAGCAGGATTTGTTCCTTTTGAGGGCTATATGGGAGAGTCAGTTCCATGCCTCTCTCCTAGGCTCTGCTGGTTTACTGGCAATCTTTGGCATTCCTTGTCCTGTAGATGCATCACCTTCATCTGTGTCTTCATGTTCACATAGTGTTTTCTGTGTGCGTGTGTGTATGTGCGTGTGCGTGTGCGTGTGTGTGTGTGTGTGTATCTCCAAATTTCCCCTTTTTAGTGAGGACACCAGCCATATTGGATTAGGAACCCAGCATACTTCATATGACCTCATCTTAACTAATTACATCTGCAATGAATTCACTTCCCAATAAGGTCACATCCGAGATACTGGGGGCTAGAACTTCAACATATGATAATTTTTAGGGTATGCAATTCAACCCAGCACAGTGAATAATAGTTGAATGTCCTCCTAGAAATAAAGGCATGAGATTTTGTCTCAGGGTTATTTCTTTCTTTAAACACCAGGATCAAAGAGATAAGATAGGCTGCCTGAAAAATACCTATTACAAATAATTTCTATGATTATGAAGAGGTGGGTAAAAATTAAAGAATCTATAGGATATTTTCTATAGTAAAATCTCTCATATACAACCTCCACTTAATCACTTGCTAGGTAAAACTAGGCTCTCCAGTATCTCTCTCAAACATTCTGATGATGAATGGGTGTGCTGAATCACCATGGTTATGGGGGTTCATTTCAAATATGGCTGTTCACTTTTATTCCCTCTAGTTAAGACTTTTTTTTTTGCTTGACAAGATTCAGTTATATTTGCTCCCAAACCTGTACATTCCTGAAATGTCAATATAATTAAGTGACTTAACTATGTGACTTAACTAAATATTACCTAAATTCATATTATTTATGTGGGGAAGAAATAAAGTTGTTGTTTCTATGAAAACAAAGTTCAGCCTTTTGAAATACACCATAAAAGCAAATTTTATTTAAAAAAATATCAAATAAGATGAAGGGAAACAATTGTAAAAACATGAAAAAAAATTTCAAACTGTGAAAGGATGTACATTCATTGCCTCCTAAATGGCCTTTTTCTTCTTTAAAGAAACTGAAGCTTGAAATTTTAGAAGATAAATTATGAGTGTGATTTATGCAAGAAAGATAATAGAGGATTGTAATCAATTGAGACATTCAAAGAAAGGACTTTGACACTACATCAAAAGATAGGAGTTTAAGTCTACCCTTACACATTTTAAATTAAAGTAAATGTTTATAATATATATTTGTTGTTTTTTTTTAAAACAGATTCAGTTACTAAGACAGGAGGGGAGAATAGATGTTGTGTAAAGAATTAGCAAGTCTGTCCTTGTTAGTAGTGTTTTGGTGAATATTGAGCTTCTCAGCTTCAGTAGCTAGCAGCAAGAAGCACTGAATCAGGAAGCATAAACTACGTATACAGCATTCCTATCATGCTCTCCTAAAAACAAATGGCAGAATTCTAGCAAACTGTCTTTTGGTGCTTGCCTTTTAGAATGACAGGCTTGGGATCTGAGTCTTAATTGCCTTTAGCTTTATGACTGCTTTTTACTGCATCAACTGTTTGACCAGGCAAAGTGCATTTCAGTGGACAGCTTTACTCCCTTTTGAAAGAAACTGAAAGTCTGGCTGAAACTCCTCACCAACTGAGTTGGTACCATGGTATTCATTTTTTATGAGGCAGTGTGCTCCTTCATTAGGTCAGCTCCGTTTGACATTTCTGGGCTAGAAATACATTTCTGGTATTACCCTTAAAAGTTACACAATGAGTTTTAATTAAATTGTCCTGCTTGCTTTTGATAAAACTGATTAGAATAGTGATAAGAGCAATCACTATTTAGAATCCTATTTAACAAACACTTCCCATTTATCTAATCTCTAAGGAGAATGTAGGCTATTTGTCTAGTGCAATCCATTTGATATCAGGATTTGTTACAGCCATTCTGTAATCAATCAAGTGCTCCTAATACAATGAATGAGATGAAAAATAATGCTAACACTTGTGTGGTGCCCATTACTTCCAGAACCGGTTATTGTGCTTTATTAACTCACTCAATCTTCCTTGCCACTTTAAGAGGTAGGTACCATTATTATCACCATTTTTTTCAGATGAGGGAACTGAGGCATAAAGAGATTAAATAACTTGTCCAAGATCATAAAACAGGCAAATAGTAGAACTGGGCTTATTAACATCACAATTTCATAAATTACCTGTTATGATATGTGGAGCTAGAGAAATCCTCAAAATAGAGTTTGGTTTAAAAGTGGTTACCACCTTGCTAAGAAGTTGTATAAATAAATATCGCTGATAAGTTCTTTTTCAAACTCACTAAGCATCATTCACTATGGATAAGGAAACGTGATTATACTTTAGTTTTATTAAATATTTCAGTGATGATTAACTGATGAGGGAGCTGGTGTCAGATGGTCTGGAGGTCTTTTCAAGCTGAAAGTCGTCTTGCTGTTTTCTCATGTCCATTCCATATGCTTCTTTCCTCACATGTAGATATTATTACAGTAGTGAATCAAATGCTTTTGATGGGTAGTGTGCTGTATCCCTCAAATGTATTTTAGCTGAGGAAGGTTGAAAGCTACTGAAATGTATTGTTCTCTGTTATTTTCCTAAATCTTTTGATGACTGTTCATTTACATATTGCTTAGTGGCATTATATTTAGAGCATTGCTTAAGAAGTTGCTATTTTATTTTATTTAAAAAAAATTTTTTTAAACATCTTTATTGGGGTATAATTGCTTTACAATGGTGTGTTAGTTTCTGCTTTATAACAAAGTGAATCAGTTATACATATACATATGTTCCCATATCTCTTCCCTCTTGCGTCTCCATCCCTCCCACCCTCCCTATCCCACCCCTCCAGGCGGTCACAAAGCACCAGCTGATCTCCCTGTGCTATGCGGCTGCAAGAAGTTGTTATTTTAAATCTTTTAATCTGTACGTATACCATGAAGCCATGTAGAAGCTGGTAATGAAGAAGACTGTATGAAATCTGGAATTCATGAATACCACAGTTCTGGTTATCTATGTAACAACCAGCCCCCCCCCCCCCCAGCATATAGTGACTTAAAATAACAATTTTTTACTATTTCCCATGATTCTATGGTTGACTGGGCTCAATTGATAGGTTCTCAGTTAGGATCTCTTATGCGGTTACGTTCAGCTAGTAGCTGGGACCCAAGTTATCTGAAAGCTCCACTTGGTGGACTATACAAGATGGATTTTTTCTTGCACGTATCTAGTGCATTTGAGCTTGCTAGCTTCTCTCTTTCCATCCTGCATCTCATCTTCCAGCTTCTCCACATGGCTTGGGCTTCTTGTTGCTCAGTGGTGCAGGGTGCTCAAATTTCTAACATGGGGCCTGACTTTCAAGATGCACAAAGTGGACTCTTCTAGGCCAATTAAAGACTATGCTAAAAGTAATATTTTATCACTTCCACTGTATTATATTGGTTAAAGTAGTTTAGGGCCTGATCAGATTCAAGGAGGTGGAGAAATAGATTCCACAACCCAATGGGGGAGTACTAAGATCATATTTCACAAGAGCATGTAGAATGGGAGCTACTGTTGTAGCCATCTTAAGAAATATGATCTGCCACAAGAACTATGGTGCCTAATCAGACATGCTTTGCATGTGACGACAGGGAGATAATAATACAAATATGTTGAAATGTGCCTGTACTTCACTTAACCAGCCACGTGACTTGCTTACATTCAAGATCATAAATTTTGGAGAGTCTAACAAGAGTGGTCAAAAATTCCTGATTAGTCGTCTTCCATTATCCAATCCTTCCCACTCACGGAAGACTGGAATGGATATCTTTGGGAGTCTATCAAGAATGGACCAAAATTTCTAATTGGTCTGCTTCCCTTGTTACCTAATCTTTCCATCTTAGAGGAAGCTGGGCACAGGAGCTTAGGCTGTGTGTGTGGTAGAGAGTCAGTATCTACATGTGGAATCCAAATCAAACCTATAGCATCCTAGTCAAATTAAAGGGACAAATGGGTAGAAACACAGGAAACCATGCAGGACAATAAGGACTAAAGTTCAAGAGTAGGAAGGAAAGCCTAAAAAAATTCTGAGTTGAAAGATTAGTAATCCAAATAATCTTATACTAAAATTTGTAATGTTAGGATAGGTCTTATTCTGCTTATAAACAGAATTGGTTCAAGATGTTGGGTTGGGGTTAAGATAGAAGGTGAGGGCTTGCCCCAGCTAGGAGGAGAGGCCAGAGAGAATACCAGGGAGGAACTGACATTCCAAATATTGAGTTTTCTACCTCACAACTTCTACAGCAATTGATGACTGACTTGTTAAAAGTCAGAGAAAGACTCAAAACTACTATCAATCATTTTGTTAAGTAACTAAAATATTCATAGGATGCTTTTTATAGATGGTCCATATAATTTTGATAAGCTAAACAGTAGGATGTAAAAGTATAAATATAATTTATTGTTTGTTTTATTTATGCATTTTTTGTTTCCAGTAACCTGAATTTTCTAAGAACAAAGTTTTACATGTGAAGATAATGTGAATAACATGTACACTTGTGAATATCCTTGATTGCACTATTTTCTACAACTATTGTTAGAACAGTACCAATCTGCATTACTGAAAAAAAAATGAACTTAGTTTTGGTTGATTTAGTTCTGATGATTTTATTATCTTGATAAGTGATGAAATCATATCAATGCATGATATGGTTGATTTTTATACAACTGTTTGTGAGACTAATCAAAAAAAAAAAAAAAAAAAACAGGGCAATTTAGTTTTTGAGTTTAAACCCAAGCCAAAGTTTCAAATTCCTACAGAGGAAGTACTTTCTGAATAGGACTGGAATTGTTCTAGCCAAAGAGAAGTGTTGAATAATGATGAGTTTTTCTTAAGCTCAGCTAATCTATTTTTATATATAACATAGTGAATGAGAATCAAATCATGTCTTCTGGGAAAAATGGCAATAGCAATAAGTGGCTATATACATTTAAAGAGTAGCATTTGCATTTGGATAGAACTTTTTTTCAAGTAATGTGGATCATTAGCTAATATTGCAGTTAATTAATTAGAAAATTGTGAATGAAAAACTCTGGTTTTAAAACCTAAGGACAGAAACCTGAATCTAGCCTTCTCCCCATTAAACTTTTTATATATGAAACAGCATGAAGTAATTAAAGACAAAATGATTCACAAAATAATTACAGTATCTTATCTTAGGGAAAAATAATAAGAGGACTTATTTAAGTACTGAGGCTATTAAGAGTGTGCATGCCAAAGAAGTAAACCCAAGTATAGTTAACTCAGTTACAAAAACATTATCCTCAAAAATGAAGAGAATATGGGTGTATATATATGTTATATATATATATAGTATATTATATGTAATAGTAGAATTAATAAATTTTAACAGTTTATATTTTTAAAAGCCTATATATGTAGACTTTATTGTGATATTGAAAAAGTATTTGAAAGCATTATATCACTTTTACATTTTATTTATTTATAATCTACGAATGAATATGTGATTATACTTGAGCACTGTTACTATTTTTCATTTTGATTTTTTAATAGGTTTTATTTTTTAGAGCAGTTTTACATTTTGTGGTTTTTATATAAAATTTCTCTATTTTACAAAATTTTAACTAAAAAGGCTACATTTACGTTACCAGAGAAGTTCTTAAAAGTTTCTCAAGTTTTATAACTTTTGTTTTATCTACTTTACTTAGAATTTATATCCTGATTATTTCTGAAAATATTTGAAGTGACTTACGAGATTAGGCATAATGCAAAATAAGGCAATTAGGAATAGAATGAAAAGATATCATCTAAATATAGCACAGGGAATGAGGTGAATAGACACCCAAAATGAGGTGATTGTTAGAATTGGGGCACTGATCTTGGGTCTAACTTTCCTGTCAGCCAAGACAAAGAGGAAAAACTCATGGATGTATAGAGTTTTAATTTATGAATAGAGAAAGCATTTAGATATTAGGATTTAAAAAAAAATTGGGCCTAAACTCAAGTTGTATTTTGATAACTTAAGAGATACTGTGTAAGGTACAGAGCAGTATTATTGCTTCATTTAAGACAAACACACTTATTCTGTTCAAATATAATCATAAAATCCTATGCCTTTGTTTAATGCTTTCTATAGCTGGTTAATTTGAAAAGTCATACATGTGTATGGAAATAAAATTTTAATAACATAACATTAGAAGTTAAAGCATCTTTAGTATCTTGACTTTCTCTCGCCTCCTATCCCTTCCTCAGAAGTAGCAGCTTTTGACATTCTGTTTCAGGCTCTCGCTGTGGATATCTCTCTAACTCTAAATGATATGATCACACTTTATTTTTTGATTATCAAGTTAAGCAGTATTGATACTTTCTACTCTTGGTAAAGAATGGAGCTTATTTACTCTGCCAACATTTTCTCCTCACTCTTTCTCCCGTCTTTATTAGTCATATTATTATATTTTAATTCTTTATTGAGAAGACTTAAAAGTTTAAATTGTACTTAAATTTGTATTTCCTGATCCATCCACTTGAGGCAGTATCTCTTGATTCCTCTCAAACCAAAAGTTGCTGTCACAAAATGCTGTCACAGTTCCCTCCTTCTCTCTTCTCTTTTTCCAGTTTTGCCAGCTCTATCCTACTTATCCATAATTAGTGTTTAAACTATAGAAGTTAAAAACTGATGGCTGGGGGACCAAATCTAGGTGTTCAGAAGTATTATGTTTGACCCACATGGTGACTATTTTTAAAGGAAATTGAATTAATAGCTAATATTTCATATGAATGAATTTCATTCATTTCATATGAATTCATATGAATTTTCTTTATATGAATATTCTTCATATAATATTCTTTATTTTTCATATGAATATTCTTTATTTTTTCATATGAATATTCTTTATCTTTCTTCTCTAGAAAAATGGAAGAAGACCTGGTGCTATTGGGCCCACATTTCTGCATGGTTGTAATTGATTGAAGCAGAGTAATAACTGTCCCCTTTAGATGAGGCTTATGTTCATTTCTTCCCAGTTGCTTTGATGAATTTACTTTACCCTCCTGTCCCTGTCAGCAACTGAGTTTGTGTGTGGCCTTTAGCTTGCAGTATTTTGTCTTATTCTGTAGTTATCATTAAACGATCCATGCTTTGTTTATAAAATGATTCTGTTCTAAGTTCTGAGGTACTTCCTTGTCTTTTTCTGTTACCTTTTTATTTTTTTTGAAAACAACATTTCACCAATCACTTTTTTTTTTTTTTTTTTTTTTTGCGGTATGCGGGCCTGTCACTGTTGTGGCCTCTCCCGTTGCGGAGCACAGGCTCCAGACGCGCAGGCTCAGCGGCCATGGCTCACGGGTCCAGCCGCTCCGCGGCATGTGGGATCCTCCCGGACCGGAGCACGAACCCGCGTCCCCTGCATTGGCAGGCGGACTCTCAACCACTGCGCCACCAGGGAAGCCCTCACCAATCACTTTTTATTTAAGCATGAACACTTTGTTATTTTCTGAATGCAATTTATCATTGTAGATTATTCTTGTTGTCCAGATATAAGGAAAATAATCAAAACTCCTCTGATTAGAGGGCTCTTCTAACCGTTTTCAGTTTTCCTCTAATTTACTGAATTATGTTTCCTCGAAAGTCAGTTGCTGTCATTGTTCATTTTCATCCACTTTTCTTGTATTAATTGATTAGTTTTGGTTGTTCTTTCATATTTGCGAATGCAAGACTATGACTGGATTAATATCACTGATTCATTGTCTCTTCTCACCAGCTCCTTTTCAGCTTTTTTCTTGGCCCCTTCCTCCTCTGTTGCTTCACAATTAACTACATGGGGCGCCGCAGGGCTCAGTTCTCCCTTGTCATCTACACACCTGTTCCCCAGGTGATTTCATGCATTCCCATGGCTTTAAATAGCAAGTATGCCAAGGTCACTCATGGCTTAAAATCTTCCAGTAGTTTCTTATTGTGTTTATAATAAAGCTAAACTCTACTCTGTCGTAAAGAGCCCCGCATTATCTGACTCTGGCTTCCTCTTTGATCTCACTTGTACCCCTTTCCCCTCATCTAGTATATTATAGGAAGTATAGCCTTCTTCCTGTTTTCTCAAGGATAGTAGTCTAATTCTTACTCTAAGACTTTATAATTACTGTTAAGTCTTCCTAGAATGTGCTCCTTTTGTTCACCTGTGGTTATTTAGGACTCAGCTTTGGTGCCAAAGCTTTTGGTGCCTCTCTTTTCAGAGAGGTCATTCCTGGATACCTCATCTAAGATGGCTTCCAAGTCTCTTGCACTCAAATGGTAATTCACTATGTGGCACTTATTATAATTCTGATATTTTTCATGTTCATTTAAAAATGTATAGTCATTCCTTGTTATTGGTTCCAGGATCCACACAGATACCCAACTCCGAGGATGCTCAAGTCCTTTATATAAAATGGCATAGTATTTGCCTATAACCTATGCACATCCTCCCATATACTTTAAATCATCTCTAGATTACTTATAATACCTAGTGCAATGTAAATGCTGTGGTACATAGTTGTAAATACAATGTAAATGCTATGTAAATAGCTGTCAGTGAGAGGCAAATTCAAGTTCTGTTTTTTGGAACTTTCTGGGTTTTTTGGGGAATATTTTTGATCCGCTGTTAATTGAATTCACAGATGCAGAACCCAAGGGTATGGAGGGCCAACTGCATTTATGTCTTTTACACATGAATTAAAGTGCTGTGAGAGCACAGACTCAGTCCAAGTTGTCTTCTGTTGTATCCATAGTCCTTAGAAAAGGTTACTCTTCCAGTTCTCAATACACCTGTACATTTCATCTCTTTTCTGCTTTGTTATTATAAGATTCAGGGAAATTAGGAAGAGAAAAAAGTCTGTTTGCTCAGGATGCCATCTTGAACCAGAGGAGCCATTAAGAAAAGTTTAAAATTAAAAAAAAAAAAGTGACCAAATGAATAGTGAGTTTAGAAGAAAAAAACAATCTTCTTTATGATTCTGCTTTTTGGTCTCTAAGTAGAAGATAAATACAGTATAGGTCATTTTTAAGTTCAAGTCTACATTGCAATTTTTCTTTCATATGTAAAAGTTCAGGAAAGATAGCTATAAAAAGATATGTAAAAATGATTATCTGGGTAATAACGGGAAAATTTTACTCTCAACTTCTCCAAAGTGATTTTATAAAAGTTATCTCTGGTAATTAAATCTAGTTTTATTTTCTCAGATTCCTCTTAGAGAACTTTTCAGTAAAGAATGACAATCAGCAAGAAAACATTAGTTTCTGGTGTACAACAAAGTGATTCAATTATATATATATATATTATTTTCCATATTCTTGTCCCTTATGGTTTATTACAGGATATTGAATATAGTTCCCTGTGCTATACAGTAGGACCTTGTTGTTCATCCATTCCATATATAATAGTTTACATCTGCTAGTCCCAAACTCCCAATCCAACCCTCTCCCACCCCCCTCCCCCTTGGCGACCATAAGTCTGTTCTCTATGTCTGTGAGTCTGCTTCTATTTCATAGATAAGTTCATTTGTGTCACATTTTAGATGTCACATATAAGTGATATCATATGGTATTTATCTTTCTGTTTTGACTTACTTCACTTAGTATGATAATCTCTAGGTCCATCCATGTAGCTGTAAATGGCATTATTTCATTCTTTTTTATGGCTGAGTAATATTCCATTGTATATAATGTATACCACATCTTCTTTATCCATTCATCTGTTGAGAGACATTGAGGTAGTTACCATGTCTTGGTTACTGTAAAGAGTGCTGCTGTGAACATATGTATGCATGTATCTTTTTTTTTTTTTTTTTTTTTGCTGTACGCGGGCCTCCCACTGCCGCGGCCTCTCCCATTGTGGAGCACAGGCTCTGGACGTGCAGGCTCATTGGCCATGGCTCACAGGCCTAGCTGCTCTGCGGCATGAGGGATCCTCCTGGACCGGGGCATGAACCTGCGTCCCCTGCATCAGCAGGCAGACTCTCAACCACTGCACCACCAGGGAAGCCCGCATGTATCTTTTTAAATTATAGTTTTATCTGGATACATGCCCAGGAGTGGGATTGCTGAATTATATGGCAACTTTATTTTTAGTTTTTTAAGGAACCTCCATACTGGTCTCCAAAGTGGCTGCACCAAGTTACATTCCCACCAACAGTGTAAGAGAGTTCCCTTTTCTCCACACCCTCTTCAGCCTTTGTTATTTGTAGACTTTTTAATGATGGCCATTCTGAGCGGTGTGAAGTGGTACCTCCTTGTAGTTTTGATTTGCATTTCTCTAATAATGAGGTGTTGAACATCTTTTCATGTGCCTGTTGGCCATCTGTATGTCTTCCTTGGAGAAATGTCTATTTACGTTTTCTGCCCATTTTTCGATAGGGTTGTTTTTGTTGTTGTTGTTATTGAGTTGTATGAGCTCTTTGTATATTTTGGAAATTAAGCCCTTGTCTGTGGCATCATTTGCAAATATTTTCTCCCAGTTCATAGGTTGTCTTTTTGTTTTGTTTATGGTTTCCTTTCCTGTGCAAAAGCTTATAAGTTTGATAAGATCCCATTTGCTTATTTTTGCTCTTATTTCTATTGCCTTGCAAGACTGACCTAAGAAAACGTTGCTACAATGTATGTCAGAGAATGTTTTGTCTATGTTCTAGGAGTTTTATGGTGTCATGTCTTATATTTAAGTCCTTAAGCCATTTTGAGTTTATTTTTCTGTATGGTGTGAGGGTGTGTTAGGGTGTGTTCTAACTTCATTGATTTACATGTGGCTGTCCAACTTTCCCAACCGCACTCACTGAGGACACTGTCTTTTCCCTATTGTATATTCTTGCCTCCTTTGTCAAAGATAACTGACCGTAGGTATGTGGGTTTATTTCTGGGCTCTTTATTCTGTTGCACTGATCCATATGTCTGTTTCTGTGCCAATATCACACTGTTTTCATTACTGTCGCTTTGTATTATTGTCTCAATTCTGGGAAGGTTATGCCTTCTGCTTTGTTCTTTTTCCTCAGGATTGCTTTGGCAATTCTGGATCTTTCATGGTTCCATATAAATTTTAGGATTATTTGTTCTAGTTCTGTGAAAAATGTCATGGGTAATTTGATAGGGATCACACTGAATCTGTAGATTGCTTTGGGTAGTTTGGCCATTTTAACAATATTAATTCTTCCAATCCAAGAACATGGGAAATCTTTCCATTTCTTTAAATAATCTTCAATTTCATTTATCAGTGTTTTATAGTTCTCAGAGTATAAGTCTCTCACCTCTTCAGTCAGGTATTTTATTTTTTATTGATGTGATTTTAAAAGGAATTGTTTTTTTTGTTTGTTTGTTTGTTTGTTTTGCGGTACGTGGGTCTCTCACTGTTGTGGCCTCTCCCGTTGCGGAGCACAGGCTCCGGACACACAGGCTCAGCGGCCATGGCCCACGGGCCCAGCCGCTCCGCGGCATGCGAGATCCTTCCAAACCGGGGCACAAACCTGCGTCCCCTGCATCGGCAGGCGGACTCTCAACCACTGCACCACCAGGGAAGCCCAAAAGCAATTGTTTTTTTACATTCCCTTTTTGATATTTCATTGTTAGTGTAAAGAAATGCAACCAATTTCTGTATGTTAATCTTGTGTCCTGCTACCTTGCTGAATTCATTTATCAGGTCTAGTAGTTTTTGTGTGGAATCTTTAGGGTTTTTTATATACAGTATCATGTCATCTGCATATAGTGACACTTTTACCTCTTCCCTTCCAATTTGGAAGCCTTTTATTTCTTTTTCTTGTCTGATTGCTATGGCTAGAACTTCCAGTACTATGTTGAATAGAAGTGGTGAGAGCAGGCATCCTTGTCTTGTTCCAGATTTTAGAAGGAAGACTTTCAGCTTTTCACTGTTGAGTATTATGTTGGCTATGAGTTTGTCATAAATAATAACTTTTATTATGTTGAGCTATGTTCCTCCTATACCCACTTTGGTAAGAGTTATTATCGTGAATGGATGTTGAATTTTATCACATGCTTTTTCTACATCTATTGATATGATCATATGGTTTTTGTCTTTTCTTTGGTTGATGTGGTGTATCACATTGATTGATTTGCATATGTTGAACCATCCTTGTGACCCTGGGATGAATCCAACTTGTTTGTGGTATATGATCTTTTTTATGTGTTATTGGACTTGGTTTGCTAATATTTTATTGAGTTATTGCATTTATATTCATCAAATATATTAGCCTGTACTTTTCTTTTTTGGTAGTGTCATTGTCTGGTTTTGGTATCAGGGTGATGGTGGCTTCATAGAATGACTTTGGGAGTGTTCCCTGCTCTTCAGTCTTTTGGAAGAGTTTGAAAAGGATTGGTATAAGTTCTTCTTTGTATGTTTTGTAGAATTCCCCAGTGAAGCCATCTGGTCCTGGACTTTTGTTTGCAGGGAATTTTATTTTTTTTTATTACAGATTCTATTTCACTTCTAGTGGTCAGTCTGTTCAAATTATCTATTTCTTCTTGGTTCATTTTTGGTGGGCTGTATATTTCTAGAAGTTTGTCCATTTCTTCTAGGTTGTCCTATTTGTTGGCATATAATTGTTCATAGTATTCTCTTATGTTTTTTTGTATTTCTTTCTGTAGTATCAGTTGTGATTTCTCCTCTTTCATTTCTTATTTTGTTTATTTGGGTTCTCATTATGAGCACTTTTGTATAAGTTTTATTTTGTAAATATGTTTTTTTAAAAAACATTTTATTGAATAAATACCTGGTAATGAAATTACTGGCTCATGGGGTAGGTATATGTTTACTTTTGAAATAAATTGTCAGACCGTTTTCCAAAGTGCTTGAATCATTTTACATTCCTGCCAACAAGGTATGAAAATTCTGGTTACTCCACATCCTCACCAACATTTGGTGCTGTCAGTATTTTTGATTTTAGCCATTCTCATGTGTGTTTAGTAATATTTTATTGTAGTTTTAATTTGCATTTACCTAATTATTAATTATGTTGAGCATCTTTCCATGTACTCATTGTCCATTTGCATATCTTTTGTGAAGTAT